>NC_052046.1:36724573-37324573 GCF_015832195.1 Motacilla alba alba | reverse complement strand
TTTATCTTAAAAATCTCCCTATGCACAGTGCTGACACTCATGGATTGCCATCTCCATCCTCTCAGAAGGCAGTTTCTCAGTACCACTTAAAGAACTGTTGTGTCTCACCAAACGGAGTGCCCCATAATTAAGACATTGTGATGGAAGTCTATAAATTAGGGGAGTTGCTCATATTCCTCAGCACTTAACAGAAGGAAAAGAATACTTCCAGAGGGTTGTACCCTAGTTCACATTGCAGAACTATTAAAGAAAAAAGAAAAGACATAAGAATTAAAACGTTTTCATTGCATTTTAGAGTGACTACAAATCAGAACATGCAGAATTGCATTCAATTCACAAAGGAATTTTTCCATCTCTTTTAGACTATAATTTGAATCTCTACCAATTGCAGATGCCATGAGGATCATACCAATAAGAGAAAAATAATGAACATTGGAAGAATGTGCTTTTTAAACTTATTAAAATCATCATAAAACTGATGATGAATAACTACTGGAGTAATTGTCATGAAATAAGGGTTGATGATTGCAGTACAGCAATAACAATCTCTTCTCTATTTTACATGGGTTCACCTGTAAAGGAATAATGGAGAGTTGCACAAACACATAAAAATGCATACACCGTCAAAAAATTCTTACTAGGGCCTAAGCTGGTAACACATTCTTTAAATATTTGATTATGTGACTCTTCTTTCCATGTGACAGGTTTTAATAGTTTGCAGCTGGTGGTTTTCCAAAACTGGAAAATTGAAATTTGGAAAGTGAAAAAATATTTAGAAAGCTAGAACAAAGAAAAACTCCTGTTGAATCTTCATTAAAATTGCGTAAATAGATCATTTAGCCACTTAGGAGATTTTTTTTATATAATTCACATGAGAATATGAATATTTGGTCCACTTTGGACATATAACAAATTTGACAATGATAGTTTATTTATGTTCTGTGAACTATTACCAGAACTTTAAAATCCTTTCCTGGTTTCATTCTACTGTTTTTGCAGTGTTAAAAGGCAGTCTGAGCAGTTTAAGTAACCTTTATTTCTATGACTTTCTACACATGACAGAGGAAAGCAGCAAAGCTGCCTAGTGCATCTGGAAGTGGGTGGGTAATATTATGAGTAAAGAAGGATAAAAAGGCATGAGAAGCTGATAAAACTGAGATGCTTCTGATGGGTGGGAGAAACTGCCCCAGGATAGGGGAGAACTGTCTTTTGTCAACCAAGGAGACTGCTTGGGTGGAGGAGAGGTGATAGATGCTTGGTAAAAATTTGAACGCAAATTACCAAAAGAAGAACTTAAAGTTGGCCTTGTGAGAAGAGAAACAAAATGGCGTGGGGATGTCCACACTATAACAAGAAAAAAGAGTCATTTTTCAAATCTGGAAAAGAATAATTGATTCACCAAATCGCTCAAATATTACACTGTCATGAAATACTAAAATAATGCTAAAACCACAGTCTCTGCTTGAGGTTATTTTGTCATCTCAGTAGAGAATTCTTTGCATTTTATTATGTATATAGGAGTCAATTACTAAAGCAACAAAATAAAGTCTGCATAAAGATAATCAATTAAAACTATGGATTCTTGATGTGGAGGATACTTTTGCATTTTGATAGTCTACTACAAATCAACTTCTATTTTTTCTTATGGTCCTGCCTCTTTCACTGCGTTCAGTTAAGGAAAGGGAAATTCATTCAAGTATTAAGCTGTTTTACATTACTTCTTTTGCATCACTTACCACACTCACATTTATTTGGAATTTTCCATTTGCAGTGACGCTTTATTAGTCATCATATAGCCAGGCTCATCAATGTCAGGATCTCAAAAAAAAAAAATCACACAGGTAAATTACATCATTGGGCTGTGCATGTAAAGTTCAAATTCCTAAGTACCCTTCTTTCCCTCCACTTTACTCAAACTAAATGGCTGGGGTGTTTGGAGAGTAGTTCAGAAAAGAAATGTGGCAGAGAGGAAGGCAGAAATCTGATTCCCAGAGCATTTATATTTCAGGCTCAGATCTTCAGTTTGGAGTTTTCAGTTTTTTAAATTCCTGACATAAGCAATATTTAATAATTCATACATTATATTAATGGCTGAGTTATAACTTCAACAAGTTGGCATTACAAAACTGTCAAAAATGTAACAGCTCCTGCCTTCTGTAGGAAAATGCCTTATTGGTGTGCATTGCTACCAATTATCTGACAGAGCCAGAGTGCATTTCCAGCTAATCAGAAATAAGAGCACAGAATTTAATCTCCCATGTGAAACTCATCATTTACATATTTATTATTCAGAAATTATAATAAGGCTAATGAGAACCTCACATGGTGCCTTTAAAAGTCAAGTCAATCTCACTGCAAATTTTCAGCAGATAAAGCTTCCCTGGTACACAGTAGTCAAAAGATAAGTTCTGCTGATTACAGTTTAGTTTAATTAAACATTACAAGTTACTTGTATTGATCCATACACACTTTGCAGGAAGCGATTAGTTACATAAGCTGGAACTGTCTAAAGAGAAGTGAATGGACCAGGGCAGACATCTAAAGGGAAGGTTATTTTTGTATCTGCATGGGTACAAGAACAATAAAACACAGAAGATAAAAAAAAAAAAAAAAACAAACCAAAAAACCATGGAAACCTCCTTCAGAGGGGTGAATGCTGCTTTAAAATCCCAGTGCAGCAGCAGCCATGCTATGCTCAAGCAAGCTGCAGGGCAGCTTGTGGCATATTGTGACCTCATGGGTATGGTCTTCAGGCAGATAGCTCCCCACCTCAAGTCTAAACATGACCACCAACCCACCTGTCTCATCCTCACTGGACATAAAAGAGAGCTCCCCATAGGCTGCTGAGGTTGCTAATGCTGGCACCTGGCCCTTTCCATGGATTTATAACGCAAGCTTCAGTTCATTTAGACTTCAAATAAGTGGCTACAATTTTCAGACACTACATAATCAGCTGTCATCTGAACTTGTTTTCCAGGACACCTTGATTACTATACATCACAAAAACAATCACAAAAACACAAAAACACAAACTCAATCACAAATACACAAAGAAAAGACTTGACCACCTACCCCTTCTCCCAAAAGAGGCATTTGCATTTATATGTGTGACTCTCCATGAGCAGGAATACCACTGTGCTTCCCTGGGTTCCTTTCCAAATCAAATGCTGTCTCTTGACTTTGGAAAAAAGTGTTCTGAAAGTGCTTGGTATATTAGTAATTAAAAAAACCAAACAACCAAAAAAAAAAAAAGAAAAAAAGAAAAAAAAAAGGAAAAAACCCTGTTTGCATTCACAGAGTCACTTGGGCTTGCCTTGTGCAGTGTTGCAGCAGGAAGTTTCCTTTGTCTGTGATATGCTCACAGCCAGCACTTTATCCCCACTTCTATGTATGTCATAACACTTGTCACAAGCAAAGATTACTCCAGTGCCAGCAGACTACAGAAAAGACATAAAGGCACTATTAGCTGTGACCTTTTAGTACCTTTTCTTTCCAATATTCTCTATTCCTGATGTCTTCTTTAATAGATAAGGAAGCAAATCAAGTAACTCTTTGCAACTGAAATCCTCTTCAGCCAGAAAAAGCAACCACTTTCAAAATGTGTTCCCAAATAATCTGGATTTGGTGACTGGTAGCAATTTTGTTACAAGATATTCAGTAGCTTAAAAAATGGACAGATTTTACTGAGGGCAACTATTAACTTAATAATGGCGGAGAAAACTAACTTACTCATCACTTTCTCAGCTAACACTGGTTCAGATAAGTAGCTGAAGATCTACAGCAGCATACATTACTCCATCTAAAAGCTGTCCATTTCCACTTATAATGACAAAGGGCTCTGATCTGATTGAAGAAAAGCCTGGGTTTTGCAATCACCTTCTTTGCACGTGTAATTCGGGTTCCTTGAGTTGTTTCTGCCAGGAAGCGAGGTCTCCTGCCTGGCCCACAGGCCAGAGAATCGTATACAGTGTAAGGGTCTTTGCTTTACACCATATAGGTGTAGGGCAGTGAGAACAGTGAAATGCACCACTAGGCCTGTTCCTGTGCCATGTGTAGCATGGTGAGATCCCCGGAGGTGCTGGGATGTGGAGACCCTGAGTGGCATTCCCTGGCTTAGGGAGGCACAAGAAGCTTCCCTCAAAATCTGTTAGAACCCGTTGGCTCCTTCCCCTCGTTCCTATGTCCCTTAGCCACTCCCTCACTATTCTCCCATCTTTGTACTGCCCCTACGCCACTGTTCAGCCCCTACCCTTCAAGACACAGAAACCTGGACTCTCCCCATGAGTCCTGCCTTGGACCCTGAACATCTCACTGCACGGCTGAATTAAACATCTGTGGATATCATGCAAAGGCCCTTTTTGCTTCCTTACCCTGGACTTTACTAGCAGCTATTTCAGCTGCAACACTGGGAGCCTCTGCAAGACGATGGGCTGCCGTCAGGCAAGTGCAGCCCTCAGGGCACCAGCCATGTGTTGGTTGAAGAACTGTGTGCTGCTGCTCCTGCTGTTGGTGTGCTCACCCACACCCAGAACCACACCAGAGCCTCCTCCGGCGTCGCCCCACGAGCCAGTGCAGTAATACCTACAGAGAATTTTGCCTTGCAGCCTCAGAGGTAATGGATGGTTTTCATTACTTTGTTTCATTTTTCACATCCCCAGGAGTGTTGTTCTCCTTGCAAATCGGATCCTTGGTTTTCATAAGTGTCTGCATTTAATTAGCCTCAAATTAGAAACCTGCAGCACTGCTGTAAAGCAAATACTTAGATAGGAGTGAAGGACTTTTTTTTTTTTCCCCTGAAGGAAATCATTCACAGCTGCAGTAGCAGGGAAAGACATTTTAAAGAGATTATATTGTATACAGTAACAATCTTTATTAGTGGTGTCTGAAAAATTGCCACACTCAGATATCAAAAATACCCCTCAAGGCTACACAGCTAAAGAACTTTTTTCCCTTTTCATAAAATTGTTTCGTAAAACAAAAAAAAATCAGCCACATAAAAAGTAACCTGAGTAAAAGATTGACTAGTAAATATATTTTTCATATTCAAGAGAACAAGAATTAAAGGATGTTTATTTTGTTGCTGGAAAAAAAATTATATCTTTCAAGTTTTAGGAAATAGCTTCACCTCTCTTAAAAAATGAATAATTGTAAAGAATAAGAAAATGTCTACATCATTAAAATTTTTTTCTGCAGCTGTCTGTGTTCCTCAAATTCTATATTTAAGAGAAAAGAAATACATTTTTTTTTCTGTGGAAAGAAATATGCACCGAGCTGGTGCTATGAAGTCCCTTGTGCTTTTGAAGCGCAACCTGAAACAGGCACAAAGAAACAAGCTGATTTTCAGAGGTGAAATTCTTGGAGCATCTTTAGATACTTGTACGGCCATGAGGAGAACTAGGCAGGGGATCTGACACCCCCATGGCAATTACAAGGTAAAAGTAATTTTCCAGTCTGGGCTTGCCCTGGTCAGAGAATCTCATCCACAGTCTTGCAGAGATTTCCTCTGTGGAGGAACAACTTCAGCAGCCCTCAATCCTCTGAGCTTGCCTACCCCTCCAATGTGTCAGCACACACTTCTGTGAAGCTGTATGGTGAACCAGATGGAGGAGCTGATTTGCAGAATAAGAGGCCTTATTTTCAGCTGCATTGTTTCTTTGATGCAGCACAACCACAGCAAGGGCTGCACTGGAAGAGCTCAGGGGCCATTGGATCAAGACCTTATAAGGACAGCATGAGGACACTTGGTTTGTTCAGCCCAGAGAAGATACTGGGAGGTGTCTCAGCCCAGGTATACGTTGTGCTTGGTCTTGTTAAACCTCATGAAATTCCCATTGGCCCACTTCTCCATCTTGTCCAGGTCCCTCTGGATAGCATGCCTTCAGGTTTGTCAACAGCACCACTCAGCATGGGATCATCTGCAAATCTGCTGAGGGTGCACTTGATCCCTTCATCTGTGTCATTGATGAAGCTATTAAATAACACTGCTCCAGATACAGACCCCTGAGGGACATCACTTTTCACTGATGTCCCCTGGGACTCTGAGATGTTGACCACTACACTCTGGATGTGACAGTCCACCCACTTTTCTGTCCATCTAACAGTCGACTCATCAAATCCATCACACTCCAATTTGGAGAGAAAGTCATTTAGGGGAAGACATGTCAAAGACTTTCCGTAAGTCCAGATATATGACATCTGTAGACCTTCTCTTATCCGCTGATACAATCATCCCCTCATAGAAGGCCACTAGGTTGTCCAGTCAGGATTCTCCCTTGGTGAAGTCAAGCTGGCTGTCTCAAATCACCTCCCTGTCCTCCCTGTGTTCATTATCACAGCTTCTAGGAGGATCTGTTCTATGCTGTTCCCAGGGTGAGCTGACAGGTCAGTAGTTCTCAGGGTCCTCCTTTCTGCCCTTGTTAAATATGAGTACAATATTTTCCCTTTTCCAGTCACATGAAGGTTCACCTGACTGCCATGACTTTTCAAATATGTGACTTGGCAACTATATCAGCCAATGCTTTCAGGACACTCTCATACCTCTCATCAGGTCCCATGGTCTTAAGTACATTCAGATTCCTCAGGTGGTCACCTTCTCCTATGTGCTGTCAGCAATTTACCAGCAGAGGTTATTGGCCTGCTTTTTCCAGTGAGCACACCTGTAGAAGTCCTTTCTGCTATTCTTTACATCCATTGCCAGGTTCAGTTCCAGCTTCATCTTTAAGGAGAATGCTGAGAACTAGACTAGAGGAATTGAATCAGATGCCAAAAACACTTATGGAAAACATGGGATGTTTGGAGTTTTATTGCTGGATTATTTTCTTGATGCCAGTCATGGCTTGCTGCTGAACAGCTGTGCTACCAGGAAATGCAAGTGTAAGAGGGAGGCTGCTTTTTAACATTTTAAACACTGAAACATGTTTAAATCTGTTTACTCACATTAACATATATAAAACATATTAAATGTGTGATTTTAATACTGTGCCAGAGTAGGAAACCCCAGCAGTTGAAGCTCATCCTTTCTTGACCAAAGCACCTTTCCCTCAGGGACTTGTTTGTGACTAGAGCTTCATAAACAAGCTTCTTAAATTGCAACATAAATGAAAATTATTCTACTCATATAAATGTGGTTCATCTGAGTTGGTTCAGCTGACGATCCAGGCCAGCAGCATCACTCTGATCCGATGAAACAGCAGCATTCAAACATTAGCTTCAGTTCTTCTCTACAGGAAGAGGTCCTCAGAGAACTGTTCTCCTGTCCTTCTCCTTTTCCCTTCACTCTTGCACCATTGCCTTCAGCATCTGCTGCTAGGCAGAGGAATGGCTGACTAATTTGCTGACATCATTTTTACCTCTGCATAGCTCTGCAGTAATACTCTCCTTCCTTTCCCTACCCAGAATTATAGAATCATTGAATTGTTTGTTTTGAAAGAGGCCCTAAAGACCTCATTTTGGTTCAACCACCACTACACGAACAAGGACACCTCCCACTAGAACAGGTTTCTCAACGCCTCATCCAATCTAGCCTTGAACACTCCCAGAGATGAGGCATCCACAAATTCTCTGGGCAACCTTCCAGTGTTTCACCAACCTCACAGTAAAAAAGTTCTTCTTATATCTGATCTAAACCTACTCATTCAGTTTAAATCCATTCCTTCTTGTCCTATCACTACATGCCTTTGTAAATAACCCCTCTCCAGATTTCCTGTAGACCCCTTTAGGTACTGGAAGGCTACAGTGAGGTCTCCCTGGTCCCTTCCCTTCTTCATGCTGAAGAGTCCCAATTCTCTCAACCTGTCTTTGCAGGAGAGGTGCTGCAGGCCTCTAATAATATTACTGGCCCACTTACTTATGTAAGTTAAATATTATCTATATGGCACTAAATAGGTGTGCTCTCTTGAAGATCCTCTTTTTTCTGTCCACTTCAGGTAGCTTCTCTTTAAGCCAGTTCTCTCCTCTATTTGTTTTGTCTGGCTCATAGTGAACCTTGCAGATCATTTTTTTAAATTGTATTCTGTATTGTATGAGAGCCAAAATATAGAAGTGGCTACATCCTCTAATTCTGTAGTCCTAGATTCTATGCAAATATCATTGAAATTGTTATTTTTAATTCTCTGTCTTCATTTTCTTCTTTGACTGATACAGAAAATATCAAAAAGCATCAGGTGCAATAGCTTTCAGCCAAACCTAATTAAAAGGAATTTATTTTACATATAAATTAACAACCTGAGATTTCCATTCCTGCTTCATCTTAACAAGAATTCTCTGTTGCAACAGCAAATGTTAATTTTAGTGATTTTAACTTGTTTTCTAACCAGAAATGGACAAAGTGCTTGTATATTTTTTCCGTTCATCTGGCTCTTTCCATCACTCCTATCAGAGTGCTTCATTGCTGCTTGAATGTCTTCTCCAGAGGATAAGTGTTTTCACCTGCTATCAACCTAATTTCCATATCTCATTCCCAGCCTCAGGCACTTCTCTTCCATTACCATCTCTGTACTCCATGTCCTACCAGAGATAAAGGATGTCACTTCAGGGGCTTTACACAAGGACCACAAAGCCTTATTTTGTCTCCCTGTTTTTTTCCCACTGTCCCTTTTACTGGTTTTCCTAGTATGAGCTGCACACTATACACCAGTGAAAATGCTTCCTTTTAGCATAAGGAATTTTAGTGATAGGAGTTTTGTGAACAAGGTTGCATCTCCCAATCATAATTAAAGATAATTAAAATAATAATTAAACAACCTGATTACAATGGTGGATCAGAGTGACCCTGGGAGCAGGTGGCTTGTGAGCAGCCCAAGTCAGTGAAGCACAGTTGGTGTTTTATGTCCAACACAGCTGCAGCAAAGCCAACAGTAATGGTCCTGGAGCTCTGTACCTTTGAAGTAGCTACAAGATTAGATTCCTTAGAAGTGTAAAGCAATCCACTGTCAAACAGCTTTTCCTTAAACTCACGAAACTAGAACGATTTGGAAGATTAAAGACAATTCCAGTACTTAAAGAAAATAATTGAAATATCAAGGCAACTCCCAAAGAAATTGTTGGTAAAGTGAGGATCCTAACACTGGGCCCATGATGACTCTACATCTATGTCTGTTTTTTCATTCAGGCATACTGCATACCAAAATTACAGCTATTGAACATATTGCTACTTTCACCTTTTTCCAGGAAGATCTAAAAATGTATTTGCTGCTTGACAGAAATGAAAGAGGGGCTGCTGTAATTCTGTCTATCCTTTACATAATACTGATACTAATCCTTTATAAAAAGAGGGGGGGTGGATTTTTTAGTCTTTTTTTCTGGTTTTTTGTTTGTTTGGTTGGTTGGTTGGTTGGGTTTCTTTGGGCTTGCATCACACTGAGAAGGATGTGAAAGGTCTTAAGTAAAAGTAGTTATTTCCAGCCAAACATCATGTATCTCTTATGTCTTATTCAAAGGGCTGGCCATGGCAAAAAAATAAAGTATCATTTCTAGCCATGCAAAAGGATGACCCTAAATGCAGACACTATTCTTGGAATTTTTTCAACATGTTCCTCCACTGAAAATGTTTTTGAAATACACAAGAAAGCTAGAATATAGGAGGAGTTATATTAATCTCTAAAAACCATGCAGAAGTAATAACAAATTTTCTTTAAAAAATATGTGAATGAGTTGTGTTCTTCAATTGCTTGCCTCCTTCCTTCCTCTTCTAGCTGAAACTTTCCTCTGTTGTTAGTAATGGGTTGAAATAAGCTTCCAATTAAGAATCATTTTATCACGGGTTGACATTGAGACAATTACATTTTCAAATACTGCCTTTTCTGCCCACAGAAGGTGCCCAATTTCTGCCAGAGAACCTTGGGACAACTTGCTAGCAAAAAGGAATCAGAGCCTGGGATCCAGGAACCCTGGATGTTATTCATGTTCATGCCAAAGACATTAACTGAAGTCATGGTTATAAATAAAGCCAAGTGGCACAGTTCATTTCAGCTATGGACATCTATAAAGTGGTTTCTTAAAGATGAACTCTCCAAAGACAGGTTTACATACACTAATCCTCTGTCCACATCTGTTGTTTGCTACTGTGTTTTATTTCTGCCGTGGCATGTTGTGAGAAAAACACAAAGTAAAAACAACCAAGTTCATTAATTGTCATTTTGAGGTTTTTCATAGCAGCTAGGTTCAAAAATAGGAATTTGACTGATTTATGTTATTTAAAGTGAAGTGATGAATAGCTTTGTGGAAAGCTGAAAAATTTTTGAATTATGGTAAGCTTCTTGCACATGTACTGACACCCTCTGTACTTCAGCAGGGAATTCTAGAAATGTTTTCATTATTTCTAAACCCATTTTTTTCCAGCTTGTCAAAAACTGACTGAATTGAGTAAGGAAAAGTATTACTTAATGAAATTTCTTTCCATAGGTTGCTCTTGAATGACTCACTGTACTGATGCTGAAACAAATACTACTGTGCTACTCTGTTTTTGCACTCTACTTATGATTTCCAAATCACATGCTAATTTTTGAACATCTCCCAAACTGACAGAGTTGTCCAGATGGCCATGTAAATGCTTCCAGTGCCAATACTCACACAAACATGCATTCACACCCTCATCTCTGATATTTTACTTAGCATTGAACAGTCTTCTGAACAAAAACTTGCTTTCAGAAACAGTTGGAGAACGTAAATGAAAAGAATTCTGAACATTATGGAAGCTGAATCATAGTTTCTATTCAAAAAACTGCTAGTGAAACCTTCTCAAATCATGAGCATATTCTTCTTCCCCATGATCCAGTTTAGAAGTAGTACATGGGTAACTTTAAACATGCAAATAGTGTCAGTTGCTCATGGATTTATATATGCAATTACATTTCTTTTTTACCCAGGAGCTTGATGATTTTTAGTCATGTTCATCTTTTCCTGAAATTATATGGGAAATCTTTAGGAATGGCATAAACGCAGTTAACTTAATGCAAATGTTAGTCAGTCAAAAACTTTAATGCTGCGATGCAAGGGAGAAAGAACAACATTGGAACAAAACACAGATGAACAAAAAGAGAGACAAATGAACAGCACATAAAGCTAGCATGACTGTCAGTCTGGAAGAATAAAAATGCACAGAATAAATGTAAAGTCAATTATTAGAAGGTTTAAAAGGCCAATCAATACTGAAATTGTTTGAAGTAATTCCAGGGTTAAAATTGGCTGGTGATAAGCAATATGAGGATCCTTCAACAGGATGGAGTGTTGCTAGGAAAAGAAAGTCTGTACATGAACTGAGGAAATAACAAAAAAACTTAGTGACTGAGGAATCACTGTAACAATAATCAGAACAGATTATTTGATTAATTCTCCAATAACCTCACTGCATTACATATTTCTGAATTAATTCCTTTAATTTCTTTATAGTATATCCACTCAGAGCTTCTTCCTTTAGGAGAAAAATAAGGATTAATTTATAATAAAAACCATAAAGAAACTTAACATCAAGTGAATTGTTTACCTTTTGTAACAGGGTACCCAAAAAAACATTCAACAAATCTTTGAAATAGCTGTTTAATAAAAAATCCCAAACAGATGTTTTGCTAATGAAAGAGTTTACAATGGTATTGGATTTCAAATAATTTTGAATACAGTCAGTCAACACACATACTTTAATCAATTATTCACAATGTTATTCTCTTCTGCAAATCCTACAGATACAACTACTCATCCCTCTGCTTCTTAAGTATTTTGGACAGGTGGCGCAGCAGTAGTAGGTAGATTACTCGGAAAGTGAAAATCTATTTAAAATAGTGATGTTGGCTCCAGCTTGTTTTGCTGTCTATGACACAGTGCTCTAGGAAGTTGGAGAATACATTATTTAGGGGTAAGAACACTAACCAAACATAGCCTTTAGTTTAGGAAGTAAAAGAAACAGAAGAAATTAACAAGAGAGCACAAGGAAAAAATAAAGGAACTAGAGCTGAAGTAGGTTGCTTGAGATTATCAGCAAGCCGTGCTACCTTTTTGTAAATAATTGCAATGCGCACCTCTCAGTGTCTCTAGACCGCCCCTTGTACAGCAAAACCAAAGACCTGGACTTCATCAGTAAAGAGTGGTTGCAAAAACATGAGTTGAAAACTTTTTTTCCTTCTTTGGTATCAGAAACTTTCATACTTCTGCTCTTGGTGTAAAACCAATGGCCACAATAACACACCTATTCTGACTTCCTAAATCCAGGGATCAGGGTCCATAATGTGGGGTGAGGATGCCAGTAGCAACCTTATTGCATTAAGGGGAGGGTGATGTCTATGCAGCAACTGGATAGATAAGATTCCCCTTCCTACTTTTCCATGAGACTGCTCAGATGCCCAGTAATAAGCTTCCAAGGCTGTCTCCTGAGAGACCATGAGCACTGTGCCCCACAAGGTAATATTTTAATGGTGTTCAATGCATCCTCTTTTCCAGTAAACCATAAGTAAAGAAGCTTATCCTGAAGGCATGAAGATTTAGATCATACAGTCACTTGTGTTTTCATCTTCCTCCAGTAATAATCAGCAGCCAAGGGAAAAAAAGCTGGAGCCTGAATACAAAGAGAAAATAATAACAATAAGACTAGCAATAATAATAGCATAATAAAGGCAAAAGCAGAATTAGAGTTCAGTTGACATCTATGACCCAGAAGGAGAACTTAGGTACGGCAGCTAAGTGGACATGTTTTGCTTTGTTGAGGTTCATTTTCATTAGGTTTAAACAAAAAACATATAGGGGCTGTCATATTTTCTTAAAGCAAAATCTAAAGGTTTTCAAGCTACAAAATAGGTAGAATACTACATACTCACTTCAATCCGTATTAGCCATTGGCAGTTCTTGTTGAGCTACATGCTTCACATTCAAAAAATATTTATGGCAAAAAGCCCATATGTTTGTGAGAACAGTAACAGTAACCTATTTTTCCTCTGGAAACATTATTTCTTGATAGCAACAAATGAATACACTACACACACTTGTAGCAATGAATTATAATCTACACTAAAACAAGATGTTGCCTGATTACTTTGCTATCTCAAGTCAAGGACTGGACTCCAAATTAACTTATCTGTTCAATTTACCTTTTGGACTGAAGTTTGAAGACATAAAAACCCTTCTCACTAGAAGGTAACAATTCTTCTTTTTTAAAATTAAATCTCTTGGAGCAAGAATCTGGAGTAAGGGAGCAATGATCTGGACACAGACTTCCTTAGGAAATAGTCTGAGGAGCCTCAGCTAAAGTTGTATCCTCCCTAGTGTCTCCAACAACAATTCCTACAGGAAGTCAAATAACATCAGTAGACACAATCTGGCTGTTAAAAACCATGGAAAAGTGAACAGGAAACTTGAAGAGAATGGTCTCCTTTGTCATTCTCTGAAAATGGGATTGTATTGAACAATAGCACTACTGGTGAACATATTCTGTAACCTGTACAGGCTTTCACTGAGATTTGGGGAAGCTTTAATTCTTTATGGTTTCTCTTCATCCTTAGAGGTGTTTCTTCAACTTCCGAATAACTCACCCTTCAGTTTTAGAAGAGATTTTTGTCTTTCAATCAAACACAAACTGTTCCCATTTATTGATTGTGGTATAATTGCTCAGAAGGAATCTGTTTGGAATACATATGTCAATGCCATTAGTGCAGCTTCTCACTAATGGATTCTTAAGCATTTTTTTTTTCAAAAATCATGTGAACAGTACATACAGAAATTGGAACAGCTTTTTTGTCCTGTAAATAAGTGACATATGCCAGTATAGTGATTTTATTTTGCCTGGGTTCTTATTCTTGTTCTTGTTCTTGTTCTTGTTCTTGTTCTTGTTCTTGTTCTTGTTGTTTAGTTTCAAATCCTAAGGAGCTCAATAATTTAATTTTTACCACAGGACAGAATTAGTATTTTGTGCCTTTACAGTGGTGGGAACAATCAAAGTAATTACACTAACAGATATACATTTCTTTCTATCAGCAAGTTATAATCCGAGAAATTTGAAAACCTTGAAACCCTTTGCAAACATTGAAGCCAGAATCACTGTGTTGGATAAGCACACTTAGAATACAGTCAACTAACAGCCCCATATTCTGTCAAACACTTCCATCTTGAAAACAAACACCATGGCCCTACATATATGGGATCTCAAGCACTCATATGAGATGTTTCACACTTCTTTCTGTCTTTCCATTTTTTCAAGGGTCTATTAACAAACATGACCACACTTCACAGCTGTAAGAATTGGGTACCAGGAAAGAGTTCATTGCTTCCTCACAAAGAAATCCTTGCAAAGTAACCCAAGAACTATTCTGAATTAGTTTAGATGCTCCATGCCTTAAATTCTTGCTGGTTAGACTTGCAATGTACTCTTAGCTGTGCAATCCACAGGGCAAGCAAATATCAGACTGCCAAACTGCAGGGCACCGTTCTGACAAATACCTGTTACTGACAACACAAGTTACTGTATACCCTGCTGCCATTTTTCTAAGGTAAAGCGGGTCACCCACCTGTCAATGTCCTCAGTAAATGAGGTTTCAGAGTCCTGCCTATCCACGAGGCTGCTTTATTTTAGCCCCTGCTAGTCCCAAAAAGTTAAATAGGAACCTGACATGAAAACAAGATTTGGGAAAGTGAAGCAACTGTTTGCAGGACAGAAATAATTAAACAGATTTCTTGTTTAAAAGAGTTTCTATTTTTGCCTTGCTTCTATTTATGGGGAATGAGGTACTAATAGACCATAATGCAGAGTCCTGAAGATTAAAAGAAGAAAAAAAATAGAAAAAAAGCAAAGAGGTAGATAAGCATAGAACTTTTTTGATTGAATAGGCGTGTAAAGCATTTACAGGAAGCTCTTTTGTGCAGCTAAAAATAGCTACAAAGGAGGTGGATGATGTTAGAAGTCAGCTGGTAGGGACATCAAGCTCAGTGGGAATTGGGGTGGGGGCGCAGGTTGGACTTAGTGGGTTTTTTTCTGTTCCTAACTCAGCCAAATCCATGTGATCAATTAGCAGAGGGTGAGCTGCGCAGGAGAAAGATGTATAGGGAGGGAATAGAAAAAAGAGGAGAAGAAGACAGGAGAGAAGAAGGGGAAACAAGTCAGAAGCAGACAAACTAGTGCAAATGAAAGTTTTCTTTGCATTGCTGGATGTAGTCAGAGTTGTACCGTTCTGTGTCAGCAAAAAATATTAACGGTAAAGCCCATATATTGTGCTATAGATTTTTCATTAAAAAAATTCACTCCACATATCCCCAAATTTTGATAATTACACAACTGAAGGGAAAGAACCACGTTTTTCAGTAAAGTGATCTGCTAAGGGCTTGTCAATTTTGCTGGAAATATACTTGACTGATTATGTATGAATAGAGACACTATTTGCTGCAGCTCGAGCAGACCTCAAAGATACAGCCTTTCATATTCATAAACAACAAATCTGTGAGACTTGCCTGATTAAACAAAGGCCAAGATGAAACTCAGTGTAGCTTACAAGGACTACAGATGGCTCTGGGACTCTGGAAGAAAAGAGTGTAGAAAGTAAAAAAAACAAGTTCTACTAACACAAGTCTGGTGAATTATAGGGAGTCTAGGAAGGAGATGAACAAAAGGCAGATGCAAGATCAATATATCTCCCCTTGAATCTCAGTTGATTTTCCTGAGGGAATTAAGGGCCACATTTTATCAGGGAAAAAATTACTAAAAAAAAACCAAACCAAACCAAAACAAACAAACAAACAAAAAACTAAACACTTAAAAATACCAATTTCTCAAATTTAATGGAATAATGAAATCAACAGTTAGACATAGTGACTAGAACTGAAAGCCCTTACGGGAGAATCATGTAGAATTGTAATTAAAAGCTTTGAAAATAACTACAAAATGATTAAAAGAAGTGAGAACATAATCTAAATTTGAAGAAGATTTATGAATTTCTGAACTTCATTATAACTTTGAAGTTATGAATTTTAGCTTAAAAAATAGCTAAACACAACACAACGAAACATCAACTAAAAAACAAAAAATGTGCAACCCATAGGAAGTGTCCAAATGTGATTTTTAAAGGATTCTAGTTAAGCTTTGTGTTGTGGGGGGAAACTGGGTCTTTATTAACAGCTGGAGTCTGGAAATCCTTAATTGCTAATTCCCAAGCTCTAAGCCTGCAAATTACAAGCCTTGACTCCCAGCTTATTTTTATGACTGGCAGCTAGAATCCTAATTGAAAACCTCAAAACCCAGAAAACCTCCAATTCCTACTTAGACAAGAAGCTGAAGAGTCTGGGAAGTAGTTAATCTCCAGCAGGCAGGTAGGATACAGAGATGTTAAAGAGAGTTGCTGGCAAAATTCAAAACCCTGTCTTACCTATCACACCTTCACAGAAAGAAAAGCGTCTCTGTAAACATTTGAAATTTGACAAAAAATTATTCTCTGATGGAAAAATTGTTCCCTTTGAGAATTTCTGAACTGTGTGTTTAGCAGAGTTGAAACACATCATACTCTAGAGATAAGACACAAGAAATGAATAAAAAAAGATTTTCTGATATTCTTTTAATGGCTTCTGAGCTAGTCTCTTGTAAGTCTGTTCTGCTTCTTTAGCTCCACCCGAGATCTTAACAGCTTTATCACAACTGCCTAGTTTCATCAGTTTGGTAACAACCAAGAAATTGTTTTGACACTCAATACTTTCTGTCAAAAACAAAACTTGTAACTTGCTGCTACAATGCTATGTCATTAAAAGAAAAATAACCTATTTCCAAAGATAAATAAACACAGTTCATACAATTGCAAGACTGAATCACCTGGTTTGGGAATACTGAAATACTACCTTCACTTTATAAAAATATATCTAAGATGCTAACGTACACAGGGTTTATGGTTCAACAATTAGCACATCTGAATGCACTGGCAAAAAAAATTGCTTTCTAAAGCATACAGTGTTTCAGGGGGAGATATTTTCCATCCAGTTGTGGTTTTAAGGTCTTTTTAAATTCTAATTATGTAAAAAACCCAGAACTAAGATGAATCTTGAAATCCAGAAGAATTTTCTTCCTAGGATTATTTTTCAGTTCTTTTCAAGTATGGTATTAAAAAAAGCTCGAAAGGGCTTCACTGTTATGAGAAAATAAGACAAGATGTCCAGTCAGCTTCTTTCACTGAACTTTTGCTTGTCATAAAATTGATGCATTTAGCAAAAAGAGCCAGCAGGTGTATACTGGAAACTACCAGAATTCACTTTGGATATGCGGGCACATGCTTATGATAAGAAATACCAGTGTGGATCATCAGCTGGGTAAATCAGTCATTTATTGGATTTCAAGTTGCTCCTGTATTTGTTAGAGTTAAAATCAGAAAAACAATTATGGTTCCAATTTCAGAAAGATTTTATTTCCTGCATTTATCTGTGTAGTAAAGGAGCCAAGGTGTAGACCTTGGTATTTATGTAAGGGAAAAAATAATTAGTATTGCAATATGAAAAATACTGGCACAAAATCATTTAGGGCATTATACTTATCTAAAGTGGTACAACTTTTCATAAATTATCAAGGTCTGTTTTTACCCTTAGTAAATTTTTAGTGCTACTCTCAAACAGGGATTTTGTCTGTAAATGCTTGGCTGGTAGGTCCCAGCTAGACTACTTCCTAGGTACCCCAGGGAGAGTAGTTACCACATGGGTTTGCCAGGGGACCAGTGCTCTGACTAGGACTTAAGAATAGAGGAGAAGAACAGCAACACAGGGATTCACTTTTCAGAAGAAAAGTAATGGTTAGGCTTCACACCTAAGATATGTGAAACAGAACAAGTTTCTTTAAGCTGTTTGAATTTAAGTACTTCCATTTTCTTGTTCACAGGTTTTTATTCAGGGGTTTGACATGCCCTGAAATTTCACTTCAGCTGCTTTTTTGGAATCTAATACGAGCAATCTAATAAAATATTAACATGAGCATGTCCAGTGTAAGTCTTGCAGAGTACCAAAGCTGCAGGGGTTAATATTTTAGTGTGAAGGGAAGGGCTGGAGCATTTGTGTTTAGAACTATGCCATAGAAATACCCATTCTGAGAAGAAGTTATCTGCTAAAGTTGAGGACAGGAAATGGAAGAAACACTCAAGAATACTGTTAAGAGGCTACTGCTGTAGCCAGTCTATCATTGCAAGGGGAAAGCACAAGGAAAATTTTCAGGATTCCTGAGGAACACTCAAAAAGCAAATCTGCAGAAAGAAGATTTGGGATACCAGCTGTGAAGGCAAGCAGTGCAGCAGCTGGTGAGCCCATCAAAAATCAGGGAACAGCAGAGAACCAGTAAATTATCACAGAAATACCCAGTGTGATTTTTTTCAGAGTGGGAGAGAGGTAAGCCTGGACTACAAAACACAGCTGCAGTCACCAATCTTGGCAGCAAGCCAGAGAATTAAAAAAAATCCTGTACTTATAGAAAGAAAATAAAAACTAGACCTCTCAGGTTTTGCTATCAGACCAAAGGATTTCTGCCCTTTGTACAACCATGTGTGTAGGTGGTTGGTGCAAAGGAACACAGACACAAAATAGGTAGGATGACACCTCAGCCGGGGATGCTCAAGGGGACATGACTCAAGGAATGTACAGGGGGTAAGAACAAGTTGCACAGGCATTTCCTGAGTTCAGGAACCCATTTGGCAGCCCTGAGCCTCATCACATCCTGGAAGCTCTCAGCAGCCAAGTAGGCAAGGAGCTTTAGTGCCAGGAGGAACCAAGGAAAGTTTCAAAGGTTTCAGGGAGAGCAAGCCTCCTGGGGGGTGGTGAACAGGGACAGAGACAAGGCAATGATGTTTAATACATTCTTGCTCCTGACTTCAACACAGATGAATGACCAAGGAAGTGTCAGCGCCCTGAGCTGGAGGATCATGACTGAGAATGATCAGCTCCCAGCTGACCCTGAAGCTGTGCAGGATCTGGTGGTCCAGATGAATCCCTACAAACCTTTGGGGCCAATGGTAACATGGGTCTTACAGCAACATGGGAAAAGGTTTCATTGCATTAACCTGTATTGGCTTAGTTGAGAAAGAAGTTGTATGAATGATACATACATCATATGTTGACTGACTAAATTTGCCTACAGTTTCTTTTGCTCTAGAAACAGACCAAGGCCTGGATTGTAAGAAAACCCACCTCTTATTCATCACCATGAACCAAAATCCTAGTGTAAATTTATAAATTTTAAGGAAAGTGTCTCTCACAAGGAGGAAAAGTTGATTTTATTAAGAATATTTGGGATGAGAATGCTCTCTTTGAAGATGCAGAAAATGTGGTTTTTCTGACAAGGCAATTGACATGAATTGTGCATCATCAGAGCATTGCTGGTGGCACCTGCATGGAACCTATGTTTGTGACGATACTCCAGTCCAGTCCAGCAATCTAGCAGGACACCTCAGTGTGAGTGCTGAGCGCTGCTGTATTAATCCAGTGACACTCCAACCACTGTAAAGCTGACCTGCATGCAGTCAGAGTAGTCATATCTTTGCCAGTCTTTTAAACTCCTTGCTCCAGTATCTGAAGCGTTGAGATTTTCGTAGGCCCCAGGTCTTCACAGAGATGAGAGCAGTTGTTGGTTGTAGTAAAGTTGTTTATTGCATGACTACATCAGTCTTGAAGGCAAGGAGTTTGGAGTATTAAAGTCCATGCTGAAAGCTTTCTGGCATAGAGTCCATAGCAGCAACAGCAGCAGCAGCACCCCCTCCTTTTCTTCTTCATCCCTTCTGCACCCTAATACAGGGACTCTTTTTCATAAATCATCCAATCAGCTGAAAATACAATTCTAAAACATCCTTTTTAAACCACTCTGAACTTGATTATAACGTACCAAAGTAGTATGAAAGTAGTGCCAGTTCCTACTCCAAAACTACGTATATAATATTATCTATTTAAGCAAATGCTACTATTTTCTTACTTCAAATTTACATATATAAGTTCATCTATTTACATGAATAGTTCTATCTATTTACACATATAGTTCTCTCTGTTCTATCTGTTCTATCTAGAAGTGCAAGCAGAGTTCTGCTATGCTTTTGCTATGTCTGAGTTAAACTTGTGAAAAATAACACTACTGAACTTTAAACTAGGCTTTAGGGCCTTACACTAACTAGTGTATAGTTAGAGTGCATAGTCTCTTAAGGCACTTAAGATATATTTCTACTTACATAAAACTAAAACTTACGCTTCTATTTCATGTCTGTGTGGCTTAATATATTTCAGTTTCTCTAGACGTTCTAATTCAAACTCGGCATTCTTTTCTCTCTCTGAAGGACTCAGAGAGGCTTCTGTTCCATGCATTCCAACATGAAGCATAGACCTTTCCAAACCCAGAAAGTGGTGAAACTGCTTCCTGTTTCAGTGGTAATGGGCTGCTGTAGTCTTCTTTTTGGCTCTGGTCTTATCTGACTGAACATACACACCAATCCATCTCCTAATTGTGCTTTGGTTTTATAGCTACAAAATGTGACAGCTTGTGGCTTTCTGGGAAGCCAGGATGAGGGAAGAGACAAGAATCTTGACTCCATGTTTCAGAAGGCTGGTTTATTATATTATTATAGATATTATATTAAAAATGCTAAACTAAAACTACACTAAAAGAATAGAGAGAAAAGAATCATCAGAAGGCTGGACAGGAATAGAATTGAATGAATAACAAAGTCTTGTGACTGACCGAGACAGTCTAAACAGCCAGACTGTGACTGGCCATTAATTAGAAAAAACCACAAGAGACCAGTCACAGATCCACCTGTTGCATTCCACAGCAGCAGACAGTCATTGTTTACAGTTTGTTCCTGAGGCCTCTCAGCTTCTCAGGAGAAGCAAATTCTGGCAAAAGAATTTTCATGAAATATGTCAGTCACAACAGCTATTCCAATCTTCTTGAGCTATGAACTCTCTCATAAAAGCAGACTTTCCTTAGCATAATACCAGGAAGTGAGACTTCCTGATTTTTTTCTTACACTTGCTACAGATAAAGGAGGAAACCAGCAGAACAGCATGCATAAACTACTGCTTCTCCCACAGCAGTCACTTCCACCCCTCAAACACTTCTGTTTCTACTTATCAGTCCATTAAGCAAGTCTTTTTCACTTTCTACATTCACCCCATGAGTGATGGATGTTATTTTCATACAGTAATTAAGATTTGCACTTCATTCCTCTTAGAGATAAGATTTTCAGCACAAATGGGAGTTTTGATGCCTTGCTTCACACAGATAAATCTTCTATTCAAGTGACAAAATGCTTTTTCTGTTCTTTCATTTATCAGTGACTGGTTTTCAGCTTCTAGGGAACAGTGCATAAAAGGGTTTGGCTTTATCTTCTTGGTCTTCTGTCTGCTCTATGGCCAACACAGTTTGCTGATTCAATATTTGGAATGTTCCTGAATATACTCCATAAGTCAATATCAAAGTGTATGGTCATCAACTGTTGAGACTTCAATTACATTTGGAAAAGGATGAGTCTGGAATAGTCATCTTTTCCATTGCACAGATACTCTGTCCCTCTTCGCTAGGGCGTGCTTGTAGTCAGGATGGAGCAGGTGTTTGGAGAGGACTTTGGGGACAGTCTGGTGGCACCAGTTTTTGAGGTTCTCCTTCTGGAACCAGAGCAAGTGCTTCTTAGAACCAGGGATCAAGGCTTCAATTGAACAGGAGTCAGACCAGGACATTGTGTGCACCTTAATGGATGATGTATACTGAAGGGTAAGGATGCAAAGATTTGCTTGTAAGAACACACTCTCCCATCGATGTTGCCTCCTCTCAGTATCAACATCATCCTCAGTGTGGCTTCCCTCCACACACAGAAGAACCTGAGAGAAAGCAAAGTGTACTAAAGAAGTTGTTGGACTCTATGCCCTGTTCATTTGTCATTCTAACAACGAAGCACAATTAGGAGCTGTAATTAGAAACAACTGACCCATCAAAATCCTAAGAACATGTTCTCAGGAATATTCCTTTTGAAGGGATGAGAAAATGTAATTACATGTTACCAGACTCATTGCTTTCAATGCGTCATTGTACCTGAGAGGACTGTGCGTGCAGAACTGTTACAAAATTCATCTTATAAACCATAATAGACACAGAATTTACTAGCAAGCAAAGCAACCCTCTTAAAGGGAGGAAAAAAATAAAAAAAAAGTATATTCTTTGGTAGAGAAGTAACATATAGCCTAAAATTTTTTGTCAGGTAATTATAAATCTTTGAGTGAGTTTTATTGAAATGGGAAAGAAAGATTAAAAGTAAGCAAGCAAAGAAAGCAGTAGCAATAGTAAAGTTTAAATGCAAGTGCTCACATTCCTGTGGAAATGGTTTCATTTAAGATGACATTTAACAGTCGCCTCCACACCACACTAAAATCCAAACAGAACAGCATTATGTTTTTTTGCAAGTGAAATTTAACACTGATCAAGAAAAGAAAGGTATGTTCTAATTTCAGTAAGAGAAATGTATCACAAAAAGGGTAAACAGAAAATAAAGAGATTTAAATGTATAAATTACTTACTGTGATAACACAAGAGCCACTGATTAACACATGGAAGAGATTGTGCAGGGATGTAAGTTAGCAATTAAAGGAATATTAGATAGCCTATATTCCATCAAGATAAAAAATATAAACAACTCCTTTTTTAGAAAGGCTCATGTGCTACTTCCTCATTTGAATCATAAGAAACACATACACTTTTCAATCAAACCATAAAAAAAAAGCAACATGAAATGCTTTCCTACTCTGAGTCACCCAGTTGTTGCCCTGTCTTCTGCTTAGTGGACTGTACTGCTAGAAATAATGACCCTGTGAAATGACAGTAGATATCTGGGCAGCACTGGTTGACTTCAGAATGGTACATAAATGAGTGGCACTCAGCACAGCACTGTTCATTTGCTCTGATATGCTACTTCTAAGATGTCAGGGTTAGACGGAGCACGGCAGGAAATTAATTCTGAGAAACTTAGGTCAGTATCAGTGACTTTTTTCCGAGACAGTATCTTAGCTTCCAGGGTTGCTTTTAGTCAGACCCTTTTGCAGAGAAAACTTACTACTGTTTTGTGAAAATAACCAAAATGATGGGAGTGATTCTGCACAAAATTTTCATTAAAAAATAATAACATGGTATATTCTTCACAGCTTTAAAATTTGCTCACATTCACACCTAAGCTCTAGCAGATAATTGCATTTAGTTGACTGTAGAGAATAAAAAGAGAGCAGCAGAGAGGAAATGGAACTGACGCTCTTTCCTAATACACTGTGCAAATCATACAGTAAAACCCACAGCAAATCATTACTTCTCTTTTCTGGTATTGCTGCATTCCCAGCTGCTGCAGACTCTGCTCTAACATCACCAGAACTGCGGCTGAGAAGTTATGCTGGTGATTCTGATACCCCCTATCCCAAACTGGACCCATGCTTTGAGATTAGGGCATGGTGGAATGATTTTCTGGAGTGTTTACACCTAAGAACTAACGTCTGGCAGATCAGCATGTGTCCTACTTAACGCTGACAACTTCAGTGGAACTGCTCACATACTGCTGGTCTTTCTTATACACTAAGAACTCTTAGCTGGCTTGAGTCAGCCCTTTTTTTTTTCTTTTTTTTCCTTTTTTTTTTTTGGGGGGGGGTTGGTTGGTTGGTTTTGTTTTGTTTGTTTTAAATTACCTGCCAATAAACTAATATCCCAAACTGACATATTTTCAAAACTGTAACTTTTCCTGATACCCCTGTTCTCTTTGATACCTGTTCAACCTCCATGACTGTGAGTTCTGAAGGATAACTTTTGGCTGTATTTTCAGAACCCTAGGCTGAAGAAATGCTATCACCTGCATTTTGCAAGCAAAGGGTCAATATCACCCACAAGCTGATGGAACAGTTTGTTTTCTGAGAATGGATTCTGTACTTTGTACACTGAATACCATGCAAAACTTGCATTTATGTGCATTTTCCTCTCGTCTAAAATATGCTGCAATTCTTGATATATTTATACTTATTTTCTTTCTCATTCCTGAATTTGTTTGAAATGATTCAGCTCATGAATTCTGTGACTCATGGACCATAACTGAATTTCAAAGAGCCTTCCACCAGAGTGAGAGATTTGCTTGCTTGGTTTTCTTTGCATGCCCAACTTGATATTGGTTTTGCTCTCTGACTAGAATGGCACAATCTCTAGAATCAAAATTTTCCTTCTATTCATATTCAGTAATATCAGATGTTTTAATAAGATCACTTGAAACATATTTCATAAACCAGGCATAGAAATATATGAATGTAAAAGTGGTACAAAAAAATAACAAGGTGACATGAAACAAACTGTCCTGAACATGTGGATCTTAACCTTTTCAAAATTTTTATACATATACTTATGCTTATGTGTAGTTTGCAGTATATGCCTTAACACTTTCCAAAAGACACTGTTGATAATTTTTTCTAGGTAGCTAGCTACCTAGCTTCTCTCAACCCTTCTGGTCAATGAATAATATGCAGAATCATCACACTTTGGTTTTTAGTAAAAAACTAAGCATCGGTATGTCTTACATAGAAGCCACAACGAATTGTAGGAGTGGGAAGCCTTTGTGGGTCTCAAAGAACCTATTCCACACCCATCCCACAGTCTCCTCTCTACTCACTACCCTGGAAAGCATGGGAAAAGCTGTTCACCAGCTCCCACTGTTGAGCACACAGGTTAGCTTAATTTCATTTGTAAAAGGTTTCTGTCAGTCCCTCATGCCATGGGTACCTGGGCCATATATGCTACATACCTGGCATTTTGGTCAATGCTTACTGGGGCTACACTGTTTATAGAGAAAAACTACCTGCTTTCAGCAGGACCACTGACTTAGCCGATCAAGATCAGTACTCAAATTCTGAAGCCTGTTTAATTCTGTAACAAGACTGCAAGGTTATTTATGAACTGTCTTCCTTTTTTAGCTCTGGAAACTGAACATTATTTTGACAGTAAAGTCACAGCATCAAGGAAATTACTCCTCTCTTCTCAGATTAGAGTCTGGTAGCAGGTGAAAAGTAAATAAGCAGGGCTGCCTAAGCAGCAGAAACAATCTTGCTAAATGAATGAGAAAGAATACAGCCTAAGTTTCAGAAAAAATCCAAAGCACAAAATGTAGCAAGACAGAAAATTTCTTTTGTTTTCTTAGATGTTTGATAGATACCTGCTGCTGTTTCAGTGTGCCCTTTACATTTGCTATGACTGAGTACTTTAGGCTGCTCAAAGAATATATTCTAAAGAACATTTCAAAGAATATTGTGAGACCACAATGTGGCCCTACATTGTGGGGGGCTGAGGAATGAGAGAGGGATGCACCCACTACATCACCATGACCATACTTATTAAGCTTCTCCAAAACTTTATTTCATGTATGCATGTATATATGTATGTTTCATTTAGACAGACTTTGAAAAGTTCTTGTCTTACTGATACTCAGGAACTATCAGAAACATATCTGTACTTAAGGAAAAGCCTGCATATGCAATTTTCTCAAAGTCTTGGCTAGGCTGTACCTGGGTTTTCATAACATCAACTTTAAAACAAGATCACAAGCAATGGCAGGTTTTGAAAGAGTGGAAAGGGTCTTATAACGAAGAGAATAGAAGGAAAAAGAGATACAAGTGTAGGGAAAGGACTGACAAGTATATAATATTTCTGTTAATAGAAATCTATTAGTGAAGTGAGTTGCTATGAGGTTTAAAAGTCTCAGAAGAGTAGAAGAAAATTCACTCTTGGTATTGCACTGTACCAGTTTTAAATGAGCAGAAATGGTAAAGTAGCTGGTGAGAAGCCTGGAAAAGCTGTTCTATAAAGACTATCCCCTAAAAAAATAAATAATCTATATACTGTGAAAAAATTATAGATTTTTGTGGCTTCTTTGTCACTTTCTAATTACGTGTAGCTTTTTTTTTTTTTCGTAAGAGTCAGCCATAAAGGATTCAATCTGTTTCCTCATGGATACACTTGCACAAAAATGTTTTGAGAAATATGTCTTGTTCTCAAACATATCAGGGAAGAAAAATTCAGGATCTGTTGTACACATACTGTGAATAAATGCATAAAAAAGGATACAAATATGAATCTAACTAAACAGCTATAGAGATTTGAAGAAGTGTCTTCCTCCATGCCTGAGAAGTGCTAGTACACTAGTTTTAGTCATTGTGTTTCTAAATAATCAAGTCATACTTGAGGATTAATTGCTTAGCTTGTCTTTGCATAGACAGAAATGGTATGCAATTAATTTAAATGATTTGGTATAGATTTTCTGGAAGGGTCTTTACTGAAGTGAATTCTTTAAGCAGCATGCTGTTTACCAGTCTGTGTGGTCAGTCACTCACTAACACCTCAAGCATGGTGTAAAGCTACAGGAGGAATCACACTTCTCAAGAATGTCTGAGTAATCACCTGGAGCTACTGGTGGGCTCCTGTCAAGGAGCTGATGGGATCAGAAATGAGGTGCTCCCTACCCTGACAGCTCTTTTTTCCATCTGATGATGCTCACTCCATGTGAGTTGTACCTCCAAGCTGCTGTCTCCCCAAGCAAGCACCAGGTGACAGCCATGGCACAGCATGAGTGGCTTGCCCAGCACCACTGCCTCAGCAATGGCTGTGGAGCTGGGCTGAGAGAGAGAGGCTCACACAACACTCAGACCTCCTCCAAAGGCAGCAATGTGGAGATATCCACTGGTGATGAGGTCTTGCATTGCCTCACTGAGTAAAGGGTAAATTTCACACAGACTGCAACCAAATGGATTTAATTTCCACAGTCATAAATGGGGTGCCTTCCACCAGCTCTGCAATCACTTTCAACTTCAATAAATTGAATCAGGCAGCAGGGCAGGGGAAATTAAACCAGTGAAGGAAAAAAAAAATTAAACAGACTGGAACAGTTATTGCTGCCTGCTAGGAAATGTTTTTCTAGTCTTTTATCACCACACAGAATCCCTAGTCCTATGTGATTAACAAATTCATCTTGAAACACTGGTGTTGATTGACTGCAGTTGAAAAATTAAGTGGTATCTTTAAATTCTTGTTCCTCAACTCAGTGAAAAGAGATATTTTGCAGCACTTGGATTCTAGCATATATAATCAGGCTGCACATTTCCTATCACATTCAACACCTTGCAATCTCCTGTGTGCCGACTGTGCACAGTGTAGTGATATGTTTAGAGGTAATTATTTCTGTCACCTACATAAGGGCAACAGATATGAGAGTCGTCTCATGCTTACCTTTTTATATACTTTTAAATATCTAGCTGGTTTATTTTATACAGAGGAATACATTTTATTCTAGAAATTTGTTCCTGAAAACAAATGCTAAGGGAGACAATATGAAAGAAATGGGCCAAATATACTGTCTTTATTCAGAAGTCTCTGAAAATTATTGGGAATGCTTCAATAGATGGACAAAGAAAATAGGAAGCAAATAGATTCTTTTAACGACGTAAGGGAAGAGCCCAGGAAAAGAGTCCTAGAAATACTGGTGAATGAAAATTGAAAGCCAAATCCATGCCCCTTACTGCAGCTTGAAAGGAGGAAAACACAACAGTTCTGGTCATGTTGTGAGTCCCATCAGCTAAGTCCTGCAAAGAAAGCTGTAAGATACCCTCTCCCTAGAAAGAGCCAGTCTGCATAGTAATCCCTTATGCCATGGAGGTGACACAGATGCCTGAGGACCTGAGGATAATGTGGCATTATCCTCAGAGAAGAGGATGCTGTGACGCAGCCACCGTTGCTGTAACCATGCAAGGAGCAGTGTGAAAGTGGAACAAATCACCTCTGCTTGCCTGTGGGTAAGTCTGCAGGATGCAGGGCAGGGGTTTCATCTCAGGAGAGTCAGCATGATGGTAGTTAAGTGAATGGCATTGATGGTTCTAATCACTGGAGGGCTAGTGGAAGACGTGGAACTTGTGCCAGAAGGACCTAAATCCATTCAATCCTACCTTAGTTCATAGAGGAACCACCATTGGTGAGGTGTCATTTTTCTTTGTTTTGCCCTGTGGATTCTGCAAGCTGGTTTCTTTGCTTTTTGATACTTTATCTAGATTTTACATCTTTTTTTCACAGCTGTATGAAAACCAGTAATACCTTTTGTTCCACTTCAAGCATGTAATGTATCCTATAAACTTTGTTATCACTAAGATCTCATCTCAGGTCCTGTACCTGCCCTCTGTACAGAGGTGATCTTGGAAGCAATGGGCAGTGAGGGAGGACAGTAACAAGGAGAAACACACTCCTGGGTGGTGTTCATTTTACAGATTGAAAACTGCTGGCCAGAACTTTCCACTATGCTTACTAGAAAAGGCCAGCCTGAGGGATCTGAAATGTGCAGAGCAGTGGATGATGCTCCATTTGTAGCTCCATTCTGGCCCAGGTGATTTCCATTTGGCCTTGAAAACATTACAAGCATCGGCTGTGATCAAAAGTCCTCCACAAACAGGACAAATAGCATGGCTCATGAAGCCATACTTCTGCCAAGATGGTCTGGCAGACTCTTGTAGCAGAAAATAATGTAAAAGGTATAATTTATTGTGCTTTGCAAGTGACACAAAAGCTTTAATGTCACAGCCTGAGGTAGAATCATGCTCTACTCCTTGTCAGACATCAGAAATGAAGAACATGGGACCACAGGACAAGAGAAGTTCTTTGAGGCAGGACCTGTGATCAGATGCTAGTCACTAATTTTCTCAGCCCCTTAGAGCTCTCCATGCCCCATCCCAGTGTTACATATGATCACTAACAGCTCCACAGCTGAGACAGAAACAAAAAACTATACATGAGGCACAGACATATATTTCAAAATCTATTTCAGGCATGACCTAGGATGGTCATTTATATTAACTGCAAAATTCTGCAAGATGAATATCAGGTAGGCCATTAATATTTCAGCCATGAGCCTGATAAAAAATAACATTTGGAAAAAACTTTGGTTGCTTTCCATAATCAGTAGTTTCCCACAACAGGAGAAAAAAGTGAGACCAGCAGTTTCACTTCACTAGCAACAGCTCTTCAGCTATTAATTATCAAAAATTTGTAATAACTCTACATTCAGACCACTCCTAGAGATAAACAAAAGGCTATTAAAATGACTGCAAATGATCCTTCATCAGCATAGTAAGACTTTGTCCAAAAATTAAAAAGGTAAATAGCATTTGGATTCTACCTATGTGAAAAGCTAAAAACACCATCTGCAGAGATGGCAGGATGCTGTCATCACGACATGTTGTCATCAGCACAGGATGCTTCACATAAAACTAGGCCCACATAGAGCCACGTATATTGCCTTGGATGAAGTGAGGTGAGTTGTCTGTGTTCAGAGAACAGACAACACATTCAAAACTAAAAGTAAGAATAATAAAAATGCTACTTGTGGTTGGTTTTAATTGGTGAAGAGTATTCTGAGTTCACCAGGGACACCAAGAACCTCTTAAGAAGTAACATTAACCACCATTTACAATGGTGCTTCCAGAAAACCAAGGAGGTAAGGAAGTTTGTTGTGTTGTCCTTGCAGACTGCTCTGCAAGCAAAGGATGCAGATGTTTGACTGGCACCTTTGCCTGGTGAGCATACTCAGCTAACTCCAGAAGTCCATGTGCTTCTCTTTTCATCTGGAGTCTCCTTGCATTTTAGAGGTCTATAATTGTCCCTGAACTGCAAAGACTTCACAAATTTCCAGGCAGCTGTATCAGACTTGAGGACTGCTCAATGAAGAAAAAAATTATGAGAATACAAGGATTACTTTGCTCTCAAGAAATGCCACTGTATTAAAATCAATCATATGAATTAAAGGCTTTTGACAAATAAATAATTCATACGCACTAGATTAATTAATGCATTTTCAAGACAGGCTTAGTACATTGTCCTGTGTTAGCCACCAGCACATGAGCAGAGCTGTAACAGCTCTGCCATCTTTGCTCCCTGTAGTCATGATTCAGATTTGGAAAGAGGATACAATTTGCATAGCACTTGTGCACCAGTGAAGGATTACTTTTTAATTTAGTAATCAAAATAATGCTGTATACATATTACTCTTTTCCTGCCTCCCCTCCTCCCCTTTGTAAGACACTAGGAGCAAAACAACTGTTTCTTCATAAACACTCCAACTGTTGTGGTGAACAGAGATGACATTTACATAAATAGATTGCAGTGCAGTTGTTGAACATACACAGGGATGATTCTCTAATCCCATTTTAATTAGATGGATGTTGCAAGCATACAAAAAATTACAAGCCTCGATCCCTGTGGTGATGCCATACTGGCAAGGAATCAATCACCACGGCCTCAGTTGCCATGGAAACTGATAGCTCCTGTGCCACCATCTAAGTGCTAAATGATTGGTGGTGCACTCCTAACACAGGGAGAGCAATGAGTTTTTATATCCCGTCCAGCAGCTGTGCCAGAGAGTTAATTAAAAGCAGAGAACATGAAATAAATCTAAATCTGTGAAGAAATGAAATGTACAGTACAAATTGAATTCCTGTGTTGGACAGAAATTAATATGCAGCACAAACCACAGAGCAGCCTGAATAAGCAGCAGCTGTGAATCCTGGGAACTGGTATCTCTGTGGCAGCTAAAACCCAAAAGTGGTAGGAGCACTCCTTGTCTTGTTACCTAAACAAGCTCTTCCTTCAGTGCTTGTGCGGACTGAAGCATGCAAATGCATCCTCTAATGTTAAAGGTTTGCAGAAAAGCAGGAAGGACAAAGCTTAACCAGGATCTAATTAGCAAGTGCAGTTTATCAGTCGTGGACATGATGTAGTAAATACTTGTACTGCTGTACTCAAATTCACAAGACAACCTCTCTGAACGTCAATGTGGTTTTATTGATAAGCTGTGAATTTCAAATTCATATTTCAAGTATCACAGTTCCAGTAGCCAACCCTGAAATGCTTTTATCACAAAAATATTAGCTCTGCATAAAATATTTTTGGGTGGGATGGGATGCAGCTGAGGTACAATATTCCCACAGCCGCCTCTGAGGGCTCTCCCCTCCCTCTTGAATGACATGCTGTGGATGCTGACTAATCATTAACATTTAAATCAGTTGTGCTAGATTCGTAGGAGGAACTCTCTTAAACAGTTGTATACATTTTCAGCATCAAGCCACTAAGATTTATCCCAGAGGAAGCAGGGACCATGCAATGGGAGTGCATCCTGCTTTTTCTCCTCTTACAGTCTGAGCTACAGGCACCATTTACTCCTGCAACCTGCACACATGGTCCAGGCCTTGGCAGAGCATAGGTCTAATGCAAGAAAAGTTCTTACATTATTGTTTAAGTGTAAAAAACTGATTTAGCATCTTTTCCTAGCGCCCATAGGAAAAAATCATGTTTTAAAAGGTTTGCAAGATTTTCCAACAAAAAAATAAATCAAATACTGCAGATTTGCTGTGAGATAAATATATTTCTTTTGTAATCTTCCTTCCTTCCTTCCTTCCTTCCTTCCTTCCTTCCTTCCTTCCTTCCTTCCTTCCTTCCGCCCCTTCCTTCCTTCCTTCCTTCCTTCCGCCACTTCCGCCACTTCCGCCACTTCCGCCACTTCCGCCACTTTCTTCCGCCACTTCCTTCCGCCACTTCCTTCCTTCCTTCCTTCCTTCCTTCCTTCCTTCCTTCCTTCCTTCCTTCCTTCCTTCCTTCCTTCCTTCCGCCACTTCCGCCACTTCCGCCACTTCCGCCACTTCCTTCTGCCACTTCCTTCCTTCTGCCACTTCCTTCCTTCCTTCCTTCCTTCCTTCCTTCCTTCCTTCCTTCCTTCCTTCCTTCCTTCCGCCACTTCCGCCACTTCCGCCACTTCCGCCACTTCCGCCACTTCCTTCCGCCACTTCCTTCCGCCACTTCCTTCCGCCACTTCCTTCCTTCCGCCACTTCCTTCCGACACTTCCTTCCTTCCGCCACTTCCTTCCGACACTTCCTTCCGCCACTTCCTTCCTTCCTTCCGCCACTTCCACCACTTCCGCCACTTCCTTCCGCCACTTCCTTCCGCCACTTCCTTCCGCCACTTCCTTCCTTCCTTCCTTCCTTCCTTCCTTCCTTCCTTCCTTCCTTCCTTCCTTCCTTCCTTCCTTCCTTCCTTCCTTCCTTCCTTCCTTCCTTCCGCCACTTCCGCCACTTCCGCCACTTCCGCCACTTCCGCCACTTCCTTCCGCCACTTCCTTCCGCCACTTCCTTCCTTCCGCCACTTCCTTCCGACACTTCCTTCCTTCCGCCACTTCCTTCCGACACTTCCTTCCGCCACTTCCTTCCTTCCTTCCGCCACTTCCACCACTTCCGCCACTTCCTTCCGCCACTTCCTTCCGCCACTTCCTTCCGCCACTTCCTTCCTTCCTTCCTTCCTTCCTTCCTTCCTTCCTTCCTTCCTTCCTTCCTTCCTTCCTTCCTTCCTTCCTTCCTTCCTTCCTTCCTTCCTTCCTTCCTTCCTTCCTTCCTTCCGCCACTTCCGCCACTTCCGCCACTTCCGCCACTTCCTTCCACCACTTCCTTCCTTCTTTCCGCCACTTCTTTCCGCCACTTCCTTCCACCACTTCCTTCCTTCCTTCCTCCCCCAGTGCACAGCTGACATACTGGAAACATTTCAAAGGATGTTTTCAGGTTCTTCCAGGTTCTAGTTACTACTAAAATATTTAAAACAAACAAACAAACAAAAAAAGCCAAACGCACCCTTCTGCCCCCAAATCAGGAGCAGTTTGATGTCCCCAGTAGGAGCTAGAATCTGAAAAAGGCCTCAGCCGGTTGTGAGATGCCTTTGAATGCAGCAGCTGTGTGCTCCCAGGATGAGATAGCACTCACTGCCTTCTTCATGGTTTGAGTACACGCAGGGATGATGCACCACATGGGGGTGTGCCTCATTTCCATATTTCCTCTCCATCAGAACAGTTCAGCTGGATACATGAGAAATCCTCCCATTTTCCTTTCCTGAGACGGCAATCACTGAAGTGGCTTTCACAGAACTCAATGAATTATCAATTGGAAAAGCAGGGTCAGATACTTCACAGGAAGTGAAAATACTGCTGCTTTTCAGCTCAGCTGCAGAAAAGGAGTGGTGAAAGTAGAGTTGTGTGGCAGGTAAACTGCCAAAAAGGGAGGAAAAACATGGATACAGCAACGGCATGTATTGGAATATTTCCAATATTGCCGAAGGGATGTGTCTTGGCTTGCCTGGCCCTGCGTCTGAAACAAATAACGGCAACTGAGGTGTTTGACCCCAGAGACACTATTGGCTGGCTAGATGTTGCAGCAGAGCACATGAGGACAAGTCCAGGCATGCCAGAGCCCCGATAGTGGTGGGATGGAGTTTTCCTCTGGCAGAGGGTCTGCTCTTCAGGTTCCCACTGATGGAGAAGCTTTAAGGTGATGGTGAAGGAAGAAGTCAGTTCTGATGGAGGGTTTTAATCCAGAGATTTTATTCTGGGCCGCATGGCCCCTGAATCCAGCAACAGCTCCAACAGAACCCCCACTACATGATCTGCTTGCCCTTTTACCTGGGGGAGAGGGGGCGGAGACGGAGAGGAAACTCACCAACCAGGTATGGGAGAGGAGATCCCAAGGGACAAAGGACACCTGGATTGTCCAATGCCCCCCAGAGGTAAGGAGCATCTTTCGAACTTGCCTAATCACTCAACGCCCTTCTGGAATTCCAGGATTGATAGACAGAGGTCAGGGTGGGGAAAGAAGAGGTGATTGACACACCTGGGGAAGGAATCTTCAGGGTGAAACCTGGGGTATCTGGGGCAAACTGTGACATCGTACCGCAACAAGCATGAAAACAGAATTAAAGGGAATGAGAACACCAGCAACACAGCCATACAATGGAATCTCTTCTGACTCCATTTTTAATCCAATTGCAATGAGCTTGTGAGGGATTTCTGGGAACTGAATTAGCTTCTTAGCATGAGAGAAGCCTTCAGCTTGAAACCACTCATGATAAATTTCACAGCAAAATTAACATTCAGCTGTAAGAATTTCACATGGAACTGGTCAAGAAGAGGACACCACAGTTGTGCCTTCCAGACACACTTCACATCCACAGCTCTGCAGAAACACTAACACTAAGCTAAACTACGTTTGTCTTTCATAATTTGTGAGTCACAGATCTCAAAGCAGCTAAAATTCCTACTGTCCCCTTTATAGTGACAGATTATTCTCATTTAACCCACCCCTGTACACTCAGCCTTTAGTATGCCTAGTATAGCACCAGTCCAACTTCCGAGATGGAAATCACTCCTTACAACATCTACTGAATGCTTTTCTCCAGTGGCCTATCCAAAGAATGACTCCAAACTATTCCCAAAGAGAATTAATCAAATGGGAAAATTAAACAGTGAACAAGACTAATACAAATTAATTTCCAGGGTTTTGAATGCATATGGTCTCTGGGCTTCTTTAGTATAAATCTTAAAAAAGTTATTAAGAAATGTAATATATCTTCCACATTTTTAGACAATCAACATACCTGAAAAAGACCAGAGACTGTTGTGCTAATAGGATGTGCCAATAGCATATCTAAAATGTTACGAAGTCTATTTAACTTTACAAGTTCAAAAAATAATTTCTTCATAACTGTTCTGGTGAAGGCCCCCTAAGTTATGTAGCACTTTCCATAAGTGCCTCTAAGGGTGTTTTAAGAGCACACCTTTCAAGACAGCTATTTTTCTTAATCAGTTTTCAGACTGTTAGTCACTCTGGCCTATCTTTAAAAAGTCTAGAAAGATGGAACTTTCTCTCACTCCTGTTTAAAATCATTTTATTTTTATTTAAGTTCAGAAGATTTTTTTCAGTTTAAAGGCAGTAGTAATGAGATCATAAGCCAAATCACTGTTTTTTTCATTCATTTAAGGATTTAAAATCAAGAAAATCTCACCCTTTCCACATCCATATGGAGAGGAAACCATTTAGTGCTGAAGAAAAGGGGAGAAGTTGAAAAATGCTTAAGCTATGTCCAGATGCCCTCTTTCATACAGTGAAAAAATTTCATGCAAGAATTCAAAACATGAATAGCAGAATAATATAATGGGATGGGTATATAAAAAATATAGAAAAAGACAAAGGGAACATGTCTAAATATTAAGAACTGCAGTACTGTTTCCAGGTATCTGAAGTCAAACAGCAGTCCTCAGGGGAGAAAGAAGAACTATAATTTTCAAGCTTTTTTAATATGGTTCCTGTTATTCTGCTTTGGGGCTAAATCCAGAGTCCTTAAGCTGATAGGTTAAACTGCAAAGCAGCAGGGTCTAAATTAATAACCTTGTTTTAACAGTCCAAAGTCATAAGATGGTATCAAAGTCTGCTTCCAGTTACACCTGTTGAGCCACCAGAAAATTACAAAAAATCATCACTTTTATCAACTACTCTTCCTGTTAGTTCACAGTTGCAAGCTAATAGTTCACAGCTAACAAAAGCCAAACTGATTTTTGGAAATCAGGCTATCTTTTGTTGACTTCCAGCAGCTCTACATGATATAAGCGTTGGTCTGATTTCAGCTGATTAAAGATACTTTGTCAGAGATTTCTGACTTGCAGTAGTGAGGGGGTAGATGAAGAAATATGCCCTCCAATTCAACTCTGGAAAAGAATATGCAGAAAGAGAAAGGAATGGTATGGTGTTTTTCACAGCTGTGTCATGGACAACTCGACTCTTCTACCATGTTAGCTTTATATGGCATCTATCTCCTCATATGCAGTCTTTACTGGCAATAGTTTATGATTCTTTTCTGCACAAAAGCCATAAAAATTTGAGATATTTTAGGAGCAAATAGCAATTTCCTTTGAGACAAGAAAGGTGGCCTTATATTATAAAAACCCCAAATCATAAAGCATGAAATAAAAAAATAAAGAACACAGTATTGAACAAATTCCATCAAAATTCTCTACAGCAAAGGGTTAATCTTTTGTTTATTAAAAGCACCATTCAACACCTTTTTCATTCATATAATTAGTAATAAACTGTTGGATCCCAAGTGACCATGAGCAGGAAAATATGTGATAACGAATTTATACATTTTCTATTTATTTTGTTAATTATTTTCATTGCTTTCTATATCATTATTAAAGCTTATAGTCAGAGCAACATTAGGCAGTGTGACAGATGTAAAAATATCTTCATGTCCTTTATGTGACAAAAATCAAATATAGCTTGAATTGAATGAAGATGAAATTTTGCTCCCATGTGCCTGCCAGGCATGAACCCAACCCACATTTTTGTTGTTGCTGTTGGAACTGATGCCAGCTGACAATGCTCTCAGCGATGAGGTGCTCCGTTATTAGCTTTTTTAGAAGTACCCAACAGCCTCCAGGGAAACTGAATGGCAGCATGGGAGACACTGTCAAGGTATCACATTATAACAAAGACGCATCAGCCAGCATGCAGAAACTGACTGTGTATGCTGCCAGAGTTAGTGGCAAGTGATATGGAATGCACTTTAGGTTTCATTTTTTTCCTGCTGAGATTTTGCCTAAATTCTTTTGCATTTTTTAAACGGCGTTTTAAAATCTCCAGCTGCGTTTTAAAATCTCCAGCTGCAAGAACATCCAACAACGTTTTGGAACCCTGACCTCTATCACTGAGTTCACAAAATCTGTACTGCTATCAATTACTTTGCTGGGTATTTCCAATGGCTAGGGTCTTCCACATGTCCAGTCCTTTATATTTTGCGTAAAGATAACAAATAGGTAGCAGCCTAGTTCTAGAAGACCCAGCAGTCTGAAACAGTGATAGTCTAAAATAACTCTGTGGAAGCCTATGACTCTGCCATAAAAGGTCTTCAGCTTCTCCAGCTGAATCAGGAATGTGCATTTCTTAAAACATACATAGAATAAAGTTTCAGACAATTGTGTGTGCACTGCAGGTATGAGGTGATCATTGACAGCAATGTAAGTTTTTCAAGGTCAAATGAAAGTTTAGGTAGAAATTTGCATCAGACAGAAAACTGGATTTGTAATAGGAAGGTCTTTTAAAAGCTTTTGTAACTTTTGGCAGTGATATACTATATAGTGCAGCCTCACTATGTCTCCTCAGCAAGTCATATTTTCCTTTATGCTCAGCTGAGTGGAGCTAAGATCAATTTTTAAATCACATTGCTATATTATCCATCTTTACTGTTGCAGACAAGATAGATAATTGTTTGCTGTTTTAGAGGTCCTTGAGTTACAAAGCTAAATCCTTTTCCCAGAATTCTATTGTAAGTCTCAAAATGACCACTGTTTGCTACTTACAAGGTATTTGTGTATGTAATTTCCACAAAGAGGGTCATAAGCACCAACATCAACATATATTCATACATACTCACACACAAATAACAAAGTATTTATCTTGTATTTCTTATTTTAATAATAGAGGATTAAGCAAGAAGTTTTTTTCAAAGCAAGGGGGAATTTGGTCACTCACACAAACAGCTAGGAAAGATAAATAACCATGAAAGAAAGACCTGTGTTTCCACTAACTAAACAAAATTTACAGGAATATGAAGATCCTCTGCAGGAATATAAAGCATATTAATAATTCAGAAAAAAAAAAAAAAAAAAAAAAAAAAAAAAAAAAAAAGTCGTTCCTGTGTTTGACTACATACAAAAGGTGAACTACAAAGCTTATCTGATTCTTGTTGATACATCTTCTGCAGGAATATGTTTCATATCTGTGAAAACAGATGTGTTCCTGTGCTTTCTTTTCTATGAAATTACTCAATTTTCTAACAATGTACTACTGCCCAGCAAGTCACTGCTCTTTCTGTGCGTGAGTATGGCACTGAATACACACTGTCACACCAAACCTTTCAGTGGTGAAATCTTTGCTTTTCCTTCACAGACTGCTTTTCCTCTACAGCTTCTGGAAAGTTTTCCAGCTTGGAGGCATGTCTGTGGAGACCCTGGGGGGCATTCCCTGGTTTAGGGAGACACAAGAAGCTTCCCTCAAAAAGCTGTTAAGACCCCATTGGCTTGCTCCCCTGCTCCTAGATCCGTTCCTTTGTCCCCGAGCCACTCCTCCCTATTCCCTGATTGGCCTTCATCTCTGTACTGCCCAGAGACCAAGTTCACCCCCAGGCCCCTTGGCAGACCAAAACTGAGACCCTCTGTGTGTGGGTGCTGGGACCTGAACATCTCACCACGCGGCTGAATAACACATCTCTGGGTATTGTGTAAAGGTCCTTTTTGCTTTCTTACCCTGGGCTTTACTAGCAGTAATTCCAGCTTGCAACATAAGTCTCTGGTACAATGGCCCCCAGGAGGAGCCATGGCTATTTACATCTGGCCAGCAGCAGGAATTATGACTTGCATACACCACCTCAGGTCTTCTGCCAAATATCTGTGGGAGATAGCAAAGGTCCAAGCTAGTCTCTGCTCATCTTATTGGTTTCTTTGTTGACTTGTTCCAGAAGAAACACATGAACATCATCTGCTTTTCACTCTCCACCCTATCTCAGAGTCTGAAGAGGCACTTTAGTCCTACAAGTGGCTTTTGATTGCCTAGCAAAGCATTCAGTAAGAACCTGAAACCCACCACTCTGGTAATACCACACAATGTTCAGTATGATTTGTCTCTCTTCTGTTTTCTGCTTGTTTTGTACTATATCCAGCACATTGCTTTTGCTGATACTTAACCAGAGGCAAGGTATTTATAGAAATTACTTGATGAATTTGGACACTTTCATCAAATAAGTCCATTTGTGATTCTGCATTTCATTGTCTTTGTAAGGTATCATGGTTAAATATTCTTCAGCCTAATACCAGGGAGAACTTGAACAATCTGACTGGAAATCTTGAAACTAAATTTTCTCAGATTATACATGTATCCAACATGGTATTGTTTCAGAGGCAGCAGCCACTATGGATCCACTGTGCAACATGAAACGAAAAAGCAAGCAACAAGTACTGCTGGACTAAAAAGAAAATCACTCAAGAACATAATGATTTAGCAGGGCCTTCTGTCTGGAAGTCTGCTACAAAAGACCAAGACATTGCAGTGATATCACTGATATCTACGATAAAATTTTGCAGATGAGGAAAAAACCACACGAAAAAGGAGCTCCAGCTACAATGTGGTAGTCAAATGAGAGAGGCATATTAGATACTAGAGTCGTCATTTGCCAAAATTTTCCTTTCCTGTAATAGAAGGAACATGCTAAGTGGAATTTCCAAATCATGCAGATCGCTACTCTAACCTAGAGATTGATTCCTTTCTGACCTAAAAATCTGGTTGTTTTTTTTTTCTAAACATAATCTTGTCAAAAGACCAGATAAGACTGAGATTTTTAATGTCAGTTAGCTAATTTAGCAATGGAAAATACCTATTCTTAAGCTTTGGATATGTGATATGAAAAGGAAAAAATATTGCCTGTATTCTTCTCCCATTAAAGGAAAGATACCTTCTTATATTACAATGGAAAAAAATCCTAAAAGGCCTTTACAAGTGACCCAGGAGAACCCTAAATTAGTACCTTCATACAAAGCAAAAATGGCAAAAAATCTAGCAATTTTCAGTACTTTCTAACTCTTTTGCAGATGCTGCTTAATTTCAAGGTTAAGGACAAATATCACTGACATAACTGACCACTATGGGAATTTTCTTGTCAATGGAAAAATGTATCAAGGATATTTTTTTGCATAAGGCACAAAAAAGTAACAGAAAAGCACCAAATCTTTTTGAGTTTCTAGTGATATTAGCAGAGAAACAGAGAGGATAAAATTATTATTATTATTATGTTGTTGTTGTTGTTGTTGCTATATAGAATAGTAAAGTCTATAATGAAAAGAAATTTTCCCACATAAGGATCATATTTGAAAACATTTGTGGCCACTTTTTGACAGAAAATAACATTATGCAAGTCATAACATGTTACCAAAAATGCTCACATAATGGCCTGCATTTTGTTCTCCAGGTTTAGGATAGAAATTCCTCCTCGTTTCCTTTACTTGTGACGCTTGTTTTATACCCTCAGTTCCTGCCTCCCATTCAGTATTCACAGCTATGGCCATATGTGAATGTGTTAGACCTGAGTCAGAAGTACCATGTTTAAATGGAAATAATTCATGCTGTGTCAAGTTTACTTTAATCCCTCTCTAAAGATCCGAGAAAAATCTGACCACTACTCAAGTTTAAGTACCAAGCAGTGTAGCCAAGGATAATGAAAAATAAAGAAGTCCAGAGAAGCTACAGTAACACATTGATGTTATGCCAAATATTCTGAGCCAAATTCCTCATGTAAGTACTCAACTGTGGAGTTACACTAGAGAAAACTTCACTCAGCATTCTCTGATTACGGGAAAATTCAGTTCCAAAGCAGGGGATAAAATCGCTGACCCAAGTATAATAAAGAGGCTTGGACCGAATAAATGAAGATTGAAACTCATTGACTTGTACTATCCTGAAAGTCAGTCTGCCCTTGCAAAACTTTATTCAAGCATTACAGGAGTTTAATGTACATATTTGGAGATCTCAAAATCTTCTGTACAAGAAGAAGATAAACTGTATATTCACTGAGGGTGCAAATTGTGCAAAACGTGATTGAGATGAATTTGTGTCAGAGGAAAGAAATGGATTTTTTTCAGGCACAGTGCTGCAGGATCTGCAGAGCAGCTACTACAGACTTCAGAGTCAGAAAACAATGTATAGGCACAAAGGAAAATCACTGGACCAGCTTCCTCCATAAGGAAATAAATGCACTGGGTTTTAAGGACATAGGTAGAATATCTCCCCAGAAACTGTCGATATAGGAATGGGTTTATATAGTAAGGTATCTTCCGTTCGTTCTTTCCTTCTTTCTTTCTTTCTTTCTTTCTTTCTTTCTTTCTTTCTTTCTTTCTTTCTTTCTTTCTTTCTTTCTTTCTTTCTTTCTTTCTTTCTTTCTTTCTTTCTTTCTTTCTTTCTTTCTTTCTTTCTTTCTTTCTTTCTTTCTTTCTTTCTTTCTTTCTTTCTTTCTTTCTTTCTTTCTTTCTTTCTTTCTTTCTTTCTTTCTTTCTTTCTTTCTTTCTCTTTCTCCCCTTCTCCCTCCTCCCTTCCTTCCTTCTGCAACTTCCACCATTTACTTCCTCTGTTTCTCTCTCTCTCTCCCCCTTCAGTCCTTCCACCCATCCTTCTGTCCTTCAGTCCTTTTTTAATTTTTCTTGTCTGTTGCAAAACCATCAAGGCAGGAGTTTTAATGTTCCAGCTCCTGTGGGTGGAATCAGTTGTGCTTTGTAAAATACAAGAAGCAATAAAACTGTAAAAGCATAAGGCTTGGTCTGAAAAAACGAAAGACAGCTCTTCTTGTTAAGAATAATTGAACAGTGTACATATTTCTTCCCATGGCTGGACACATTACATTTCAGGTTCTAAAACTGCTTTTCACTATTAACACTTTAACAATCCTCTATGATTTCTATGATCTCTATGATCCTCACCTTTTGCTTTACTGTCCCAAAGGCAGTAAATAAATTGTTTCAAATAAGGCTGGCTATAGCTGCATGGACCCAGGGAAAAAAGCCTCCTTTTCTTTGATAGACGTCCTCTAATTGCATGAATTATGTTGCCTGCTAATTGTAATCACATACTAATTTTCCTTTTTTAATATAAATAAAACCACATTATCAGATTTATTTGTCTTTTATTCTCAAGACTGATTTGAAAGGATAGTCAGAGTCCTTGCATCACATCAAAACTTTTATACTTCAATATGATGTGTATGACAACAGCAATATCTGTCCTCAGTGGTGCTTCATCAAGCCTTAGTTTTGGATAGATACTTCTTTTTGTTTAGCTTGCTTGGACTGAACATGCAATAAAATTCCAAGCAGTTAAAACAATTTTAGGATAAAAATATTACGGACAAAATTAATATTTCTTCACCATCTGAAGATTTTAAATCCTTTCTTATTCAATGTTAGAACTTCAAAATGTAAGATTCAGCTGTAGCCCCAAAGTGGTCGATGGATTTGGGGACACAATTTACATTAAAATAAATACAATTCTTTCAAGTCTTATTACCATTTATTTTAGTTAAGTGGATTTTATTTCCTTTTAATACTACTTGTTCCACATTTTTATAGAAACATATCAGCTTACTTACTTGACATTTCACATTTTATTACAGATACAACTCATTTAATAGCTTGCTGAAATGCCAGCCCTGTTTTCTCTCTCAACTTCTGGTACCTCTGAATTTATAAAGTTCTATTTCCACTTCTGTTCACTGGATGGTAACTCTTTTATTGATTCAAATATACCACTAGAGACAAAAAGGTAAAAAAACTGTTTTCTTTAGAAACTGACATTTTATTTCAAATGCAGAAAAATTGAAGAAAAAAATTCCTACAATATACAGAATTTTTTGATGGCAATTACATGTCCTTAAAAATACTGTTTTAGATGTCAATTGAATGAGCGAATATTGTGCTAGGAAGCATTAATAATGTTACTTGGCAGCAGTAGTATATCCATAAAAAGAACTGAAGCACAGTTATCATAATTAATAATACAAAATATACACTCTCATAAGCTAATCATTTTAGGATTTTAGTCAACCTTGTGAGTGCCATTGCACAGTGGCATCATTGGCATCATGGACACAGATCACTCATTCAGATGCTTTCAGGTGTATACCATTTTGCCAGAAACTTTGGGTAGTAAGTAAAGAAAAAAGGAATCCTCAGCCACAGATTATAAATGTCTTCCTATCCAGGAATATCTGAGAAGCAAAGTCAGCACATTTATACATTTACTAGGTAAATGCAGTTTTGTCGTCTAGTAAAAGATCATTATTTTTGATGAATTGAAGACCAGAATTTGAAATAAAAACACTGATTTAAAACGACATTCCGTTTAATATTAATTTGTAACCTGTTTATGTTTCTATTTACAATTTAAGATTCTGGTAACTGAAAGCATCGCAATAACTCTTTTTTCCCTCCTGCTTACTTTATATATTTTTTTACCATTTCACAGAACAGGTTTCAATGTTTCCTCCTTGCTAGTGAACTCCACTCTTCTTATTAATTTCAAATGTCTTTAGCAGATCCACAGAGGAAAAAGTAACCACATAGGACTATAAAAAAGTATTATATGTTTTTGAAATAAGCAAATTCATGAGGAGGTTTGGAAACTCAAAATCATTCTAAAACTACGAAGTAAAAAGAGTGGTTTGTTTCTTTCATTTTTCTAAGTGTGTACGTAACTTAAACATAGAAGGATTCTTGATCTTTACTTCAAAGATATAGGAAGAGAATAAAAGTGATTCAGTCTGAATCTAAAATATTCATTTCTTTCCTCACTTCAATGCTACTCATGAATATTAAATTGTTTCAATCAGTGATTTCAGGATCTGTCAAACACTTCATGGCTGCTATCCCACAAGAAACGTTTTTCTTTTTTCAATATATATATATAGGGACTAATAAGAAGCAGAGAGGTTCTTAGGTCTTTTTTTATGCTGCAGAATCATATAACAACCTTAAAAATGCATAAGTCTGGTAAGAGAAAACCTGGTGCATAATAAGTTTGGTTATAACTGCTTCTGAGTCAAATTTCAACACATTATAAAACAAGTTGAAAATTAATTAGATGTTTAGTAATGCTGTCTCTGTCAGGACTTGCTCCTTGAAGTTGAAATGGATTTAAAAACAAAACTATTCAAACAGATCTTTCCAGAAATTTCGGAAAATATACAGATGGAGACATAAACATCAAAGCAGGCACAAATGGAAATAATTGGAAACTTTGTTAAAGAATACAGAAAGAATACTTACAGAAAGCTACAAAGAAGAATAATAAGAGCTCTTTCCAGAGCCTCGACACAGCTTGGCCGTGATTGGCCATTAAGTCAAAACAATTCACATGAAACCAATGAAACAACCACCTGTTGCATAAAGAATCTCCAAAGCAGCAAAACGCAGGAGAAGCAAATGAGATAATATTGTTTTCCTTTTTCTCTGATGCTTCTCAGCTTCCCAGGAGAAAAATCCTGGGCAAGGGGATTTTTCCAGAAAATGTGACGGTGACACAGCTGTTATGATTAAAGTCTGCTAACATGTAACTCTTAGTGGAAGACTGATGGTCAGGTGAGCTTTGACAGAGATATTTAAAAGTCACAGAAATCTTTAGCTCAGAAGAGAGGCAATTTAATTAGCAATTTAAAAGATGCGGAGAAAGACTTTTTTATGACTCAAATTCCCTATGCTGGACGTCCAGACTAGAATTGAAATTTAATTTATTCCTCCTTTGAAGAAAACTAGCTTGAGTTCAAAGATGATCTAGCTATATTAAATTGTCTCAGTATTAAAAATCAGTTTTTGCAGTACAGAGATGAATTTTCAGGATTCCAAAACTAAATACCATTTAGTTAAGAAATGTTTTAGTTAATAAATAACATTTAGTTTAGAAACTAAATTTGCCACTATCATAAAGGATGTGTTCCATGTAGCTTAAATGTTCAATGTTAATTAGAATTTACTAGTGGCCAAGAACTGGTTGAGTCACATTTCCTGGAGGAAACTCATTTGTGCTGCATTAGCAGAAAGGTGATTGATTTCAACACACTGGTAAAACCTGAAATAAAAAAAAAAAAAATTTAAGCATTTGCAAATATCTTTAAACATTATCCTTACTGAAAGTCTTAGGTATAACCAAAGTTGTCTGGAGGAAACCCCTAATTTAAGGAGGATCATTTAATTCATCCTCGAGTACCTAGGACATCTCTTTTGCTGATCTTCTGTTGATTTCAACTGAACTGTATGAACTGTAGGTCTAGAGATAAAGCCTGGGATTATCTGAATGAGAAATTTCCAGTACTAAAGGACTGGAAGGTGTCTAGTATTACTATTTTTTTGTTGTTGTTTTTGTTTTGTTTTGGTTTTGGTTTGTTTTGTTTTTTTCTATAGAGAAGATGGGAACTGCAGGCCAGGGTATCATTATGCATTGGAGAAAAGAGATAGAACCTATTCTAAAGAGTTATTAGTGAGGAGGTGAGGATGTTGTGTTGATGCTGATGGTGTGTGTTTGCATATAGATATATATTTATGGTTTAATCATATTAAAAATACAGCTTGCTGAAGAAGTTACCTACAATGTGGACAAAGAAATCTGGCACATGTGTTCTGCCTAGGTTTAGGACAAATAAGAGTCAGCACTCTCATAAGAGGCCCTTTCAGAATCCCAGAAGGAACAGGAAAGAAGGGGGAAATGGAAATAAAGGAAATGGAAATGGAAATGGAAATGGAAATGAAGTAGGTATGAGGTAGAAATCATCCTCATGCCACTGTACAGATCCATAATGTTTCTGACTCTTGGACAATGGGTAAGAAAGACAGGAAATACATAGCAGAAAAGCTGTAAAAAAAGTTATACAGATAATAAAAACCTGGTTTATTACAGGGCCTGGACAAGAAGGAACACACAATGAGGAATCTAATTATCAACTGGAAGATAGGCATGGAAGAACTCTGGAGAATTAAAACTAGTCTCAGATATCTTGCTTAATTTGCCAGTTAGGGGAGTATATTTCCACAATATTTTTGAAAGATGTCAGCATCTAACACACAGGTATTTTCATTCCCCACAATGACACCTCAACTAAATAATAAAAAACCTATTTCTGTCCCTACTGATTTGGGAACTCTGTCAAGTTCTAATTTTGGGTTAGAACTCATCACCTCATTGTCTGAATCATTTTAATCTAGTAACTGTAACTGAAAAGAAAATATTTAAAATAAAAGTAATTTCTTTTAGATTTTGTATTTATTTTACTCACAGAAGCCTATGGTATGTTTGTAGTTTTACTGTGTTTTTACAAATTGTTTTACTATAATTTCTGTAATTATTTAAAAAGATAAGGAAAACCCTTTCAAAATATCTGTGGCTTTCAACAGAGGGCTCAAATCACATCTTCTTCTGTATAAGTGTAACTCTTCTAATGAGGTTTCCATAGCAAGCTCCCTGAGATATGTTTTCAAAACTGTCATGCACATGAATGGATTAACATCAGCCCACAAAAGTATTTACACAAATGCCTAAAAAAAATCAAATCCAAACAAAAGTGCAAATGAAGTGATATTTGTAATGTATGCCTTGGGGAAAGGAGAGTACAATATGGGATTTTCTGCAAAGGATCAACATTTAGTTATCTTTGTGAGATATTTTTCAAAATACGTGCAAAACTGAGGCTTTGTCAAGTTGCATAAATCAGGTCCACAAAACCCTGAGTCATGTGACAATCATTAGGTTTAAAATATAGAGAAAGCTGCATCATCGATGTTCTGACACTTTTCTGATGGCTACAAAGAAAATTTTGTCTTCTTCTCTTTCAAGCACATTCTACCTCCTCCCCTATTCCCCATTCTTTCTCTCCACCCTTAGCATTTCCTTTGATAAACTGACCTTCTGAAAGCTCCTCAGAGGGAAAAATTGTGAAGCTAGGAAAGGTTTAGTTCTACCCAACATTCCTCCTTAAAAATCAAGTGGTTTTGCATCTTGCCAGAAGAAAGTCCCTGTTAGGCTGTAAAGGGATTTGTTCTTTTGCAATTAAAAGGTGACAAGCTGCAGATAAGCCTCATAAATGGATTCAGGCTGCCTTCTTTCTGAGTTGAGAAACAGTGAACATTTTTAATACGGTGAAAAGAAATAAATCAGAAGTTAGGAATACTGCAGTCTTAAAGTTTAAAGTTTTTAATCAAATCAAAAACTGTGGGATGAAAGAGACAGAAGTAGAGAGAGTGGAAGGGTTAATGAGGACAAACATAATATGAACAGTTAATTCATAAAGCCAGTCAAGACTGCCACATCTAGAAGACATGATGTGAGGCATCATTCACAAGTGCTATTGATCACAGAACCCCCCCTGAAATAAAACAGAGTAATAAGCACAGCCTTACCAAGTGATAACAACTCTCACTGACACAGAATATTTTTCTGACTGATGTGAGACATACTTTTTTCCAGGTAATTTCTTCATTGATAGTTTGATCTTGTGATACAGCAGATTGTCTCCAGCCTTCATGTTCTAGAGCATTTCAGCATTGGAGGCATATGTAAAGGTTGCCAGCTCAATTACACCATAATTTAGAAGCTCAATAGGCTGAATAAAATGTGTCTTCTGCTCTCTAAGATTTAGATAGGTTTCAACAACTTGCTTCCTGGTGATACTTTTTCAGGTAACTTTAGGGTGGATGGTACAGGTGTTTTTTGGAAGCTGAATTTTACCTGATCTGAAGCAGTAAGAAATTATTGATTTGAATGTTTCACATGGCCAATATTGTAGCTGTTGAGACTATTGACTGAGCTAAATCCTACTTCTTTAATTCCACTTCTTTCTAATATTTTACCAGTATGTGTCTGGACAACACTGAAAAGATTCACCACTGGAACTTTGTTCTGATCAGCGTAGGACCCAGTTGAGGTGCGCACCCTTTGCCACGCAGTAGACTTCATAAATCATAGATCACAGAATCATAGAATGGTTTTTCCTGAAAGGAACCTTAAAGACAATCTAGTTCCAACCCTCCTGCCATGGGCCTGGAAGCATTTCACTAGGCCAGGTAGCTCAGAGTTCCATCCAACCAGTTTTCCAAACTGGAGTTTCCCAGCATTCAGCCTGGGAAAAAGTCATTGATCACAGTCCAAGGTTTGAATTTTTTATGCACAGGTGTATTCTCTTCATGTATTTTCTAGGTCAGTTAACACGTTCTTTCCCTGGCTTTTAATCTGAATCCACTCCTCTGAAAGAGTTCTTGCAGGCCAGTATGTTCTTTGAACTTCCTATCTGAAATACTTGTGCTACACCTTCATGTATGTTTATAGTCTCTCAAGTAAGTGCAGCTATAACAGCCAGATGTATTATATTTCAAAGAAATGAGTTTTCAGCCTGATCAACCATATTCTTGAAGATAAAGCAAATAGCTTTATGAAAGAGTAAAAGACTGAAAGGAGAGAAAAAAGAGAATGAAAAAAAGGAAATAATAACAAATAAAGTAAAACTACTAGGGGTAAAAAAAAAAAACAGGGTGATGGGAGGAGAAAGTAAAAAAGGGAAAAAAAGGGGAAAAAGGAAAAAAAAGGAGCATTTTTTTATATTTCCAAACAGAAATATTCTGACTTTCACTAAAAAAAGAAAAAGTCTTTTCTTTGTAATGTTCTGAAATTCACTTCCTGTGTTTTAGAAACTAAATAATCTCACAACTAAAAATGTTTGCCTTTGAGCAAACAATTAATTTCTTGGTGGATCAGAAAAAAAATACTCTTTTATTTCATTTAGCCATGGAAAATGTAACATCAAGAGGAATAAAAAATAATTCTTTGGGCAGGGCAGAGAAGGGGGAACAGTTATTTTCACTTGGTTGTCTGCTAGCCTTGTATAAACACTCTTCTGTGTTCAGTCTTACATATCTATGCTGTAGACAGCATGTTTACAAAGCAGTCTGAATTTTTTCTTCCTTTCAATTAACCCTTTTGCCATGGATATTTCCAGTAATCTTTTTTCACATTCTCTTTTAATCTTCATCTCAGTCCCTACAGATTTGATCTTCTCCCTTTGTCATTACAAGTGCCTTCTGCAGCAAGTCGTCTTTTCGTGAGCATGAATCTGCAAAAGCAGCTTCTCTCACTTTTCTGGCCAGTTTTTTGTAGTTGCTTCCTTGCCTTCCCTTTCGACTTCTCTTAGGATTAAAGGTCTCTTTCTTCCAAAGTGGTGGGGCCTGAGGTGGTCAGACAGCATTTCTCCAGTGCCATGGATCCTTTCTAAAACCTTTTTTATCTCCCGTGGGACAAGTCTCCAGAGATATCTGCTAGTTTATACCAGTCACTGAATGGGTGTCTTCCTCCTGCCTGTGGGTGAGCAAGGGGGTTCTGCTTCTGTCAGAAGGAGAGCCTGTCAAATGTGGGGGCAGCAGCATGATGGGAGGCTTCACAGGGGAGGGGGTTTATTAGAGAATTAGGACTTTATTAATTTAGTTCTACACCAATACAGTCATGAGTTAAAACAACCTGTCTGAGCACACACAGTGTGCTCAGTGTGAAACACACACTACCAAGATTTTTGCAACAATCTGCTGCTATCAAGACAATAAACAATCTACTTCATCAAGAGGTCAAGTACCAGCTTTTCCAGACTAGACTATATACCAAATCTTGGGCAAAATCAAATTAATTAATATAACAATTAATATAATTAATTAATTATACAATTAATATAATTAATATAACAATTCTTTGTTATTAACAAGGTGGTGGTGCAGCACATGATGAAAATATCATTAAGAAGGAATCATGTAAGGAGATCTAGGTATCGCAGTGGTGATCCATACTTGACTTGTGCAGGGGGCCACAGATGTGTCCCAGCTGTCAGGATGAACTGCATTGTGGCAATAACTGCACAAACATGGAACAAATGCAGGATGGGATAACATACTCTATATCAAAAAAAAATGATGCAAAAAGAGACCTTATGAAAACAAAACACATACACACACTCTCCAATATTATCTTTTAAATAGAAATAATAGCCCCAGAAAAACATTGAAGTAAAGCACTGATGAGGCTAAAAATTCCAATGGTTCCTAGAGTGAACAACAGCACTGTTGATCTTAGTTGCTGATTAAGAAAACTTCATAGTAAATGTTTTTGTGATCAAAAGTCTGGCAAACTGTATCTGACAACACTGGCTTTTCCCTTCTATTTTTTATTCCTAAGCTCTTGTCATTTTTTTTCAATTATGCAAGGTGCTCTGCAGAAAGCTGCACTTCTAAAAGTACACCCCATGCACCATTTTAATTTCTGATACTGGATTTGGCATTGCAATTTTGCATTAGAGAAGCTGAAAAAACCAAGTGGTATTAAAGAGTCACATAACATAGTGAAAATTGCAAAATTTTTTACATTAACAAACCCTGACAGCATTCTTTGCTTCCTATTTATTTTAATTTGAGAATAAATGTTTTAAAAGGCAACACTTCTATTTTACCAATTCCAGTATCTCACCATACTGTGCACATTTAGATCACCAGTAAGATGAAGGCATGATGGATGAAAAAAGGGAAGGGAATGGAGGAGCTGGTAATAGGAAAAATCAAGGCTTGGATCCAGTCTGAGTTATTTGTGGATTATTTTCATAGGCATTTCAACATAAAACTCTTACTGACTTAAGGAAAAGTATCAGCACTTCTTTAGCTGGTGCAGTACTTCAATTTCATATCTCTTTGATTATCTCACAGCACTAGGATATGTGTGAAATAAAAGGAAAATCTTTAGTATCCTTATCCACCTCCAAGAGCAATATAATTTCCTACTGCCTTCACAGTGTTCAAAAATAAAACAGTGTCTTTTTCCTGCTCGTTAAAGCAGTGTTAATAAAGAGTGGGTACTATTTATCAATGTCTCCTGCTGGCTCCTACGCACAAGTGATATTATTTCTCTGCAAGATGTCTGCCATGCTCACAGGAATGCTACTTGTATGCAAAATGGTCGACAAGGGATGTGGGTTCAGAAGTGGCATTTGCTGCCTTCGAGCACATTTTGCAGAATACACGTGCTGAGAAATGCTTCCTACATTTCCTGCTTCCATAATTCTGGGCTGAGCAGGAGGTTTATCTCTCTTTAAAATGAGAAATGTGTCACTGGCTGAGACATTTGCCGTTGTTCCTTTAAACATTGAATTAAGGTCATGATCTTGAAAAAGGTATTAATAAAGTAACTACATAATAGAGATGAGAGCCTAAATAATGCAGTGACTTTATAGCTGGAGATCAGTTTAGCTCTTCAGCACTAGCAGCCGCAGATTCAATGGGGAAAAAAAAGTTTGAAATTTAAAGGAAATCTTCGGATCATGTAACTTCAGTTGTAATATTAAAAGGAAATGGAGCAGGCAACACTACAGAGAGTGAGAGCTTAGCTCTTCCTTTTTTTGTCTCTGTGCTCTGCTTGCTCCCAGTGTTAAAAAATCCTCAGTACAGTGGATATTATATATTGGAGTAAAAGAGGTCAGTTTAACATTTAACTCTACACAGACATTATATAAAATTATCTGGTGAGAGTGTGCCACTGTGGACACAGATATAGAAAGGGATTCGGACCACTATTTAGCTCATGGTAAAAAGTGTTGGCACTTACATAAGGAGTACCTCCTTAGAAACACTGAAAAAAATCCTGAAATAATTGTGCTGCTATTTAGATATCTGAGGAAATGGTATAAAAAATGAAACATGAACAGGAATTTTAATAAAAGGTGTTAATTATTTGTGTAAGAGACATTTTTTAGTCTCAGACCATCAAATGGACTTCCTTTTGTGCCTGCGCTTCAAATTACCTGAGAGACTTATCTCCTGAAGACAGACCTAAGCACAAGAAATGGCAGAAGCTCTTGAGGTTTCAAAAGCTGATATGCAAAATGACTGGTGTTCAAATGTTAGCTGCTGCCAAGGGTATTGCACAAGGCTTTCAAAATATAAATTAACCCATTTACTACATTTTAGATAATCAAAGTAGCATGTTTTGCTTTTATGAAATTTCCCATAGTTACTTAAACCCTGCATTAAAATCAATGATTGGATTTAAAATTAGTAACTCAGGGTGTTACCAGTGTTTCTGAGAACTAAACTTTACCCTTGGATTTTTTCCCTAGTGCAATATGGAACTTAGTTATCACCTTCTAAATACTCTTGAACTTGAATACTTTCTAAATATTTTTGAACTATTAAACAGAACTCTGAAATAATGCACAGTTCTCATAAATAGGATTAGATATGTGGTAGTATCTGTTCTGGACAGATTTCTCAGTGAGACATGTCCAGCCTGCTGTGTGTCACTCTGAAGTTTGCTCTTCTACTTTTCAATGAGAAGCAGACTCAAACTAAGTGTAAATTTAAAGGTTTCATAAAAAATTAATTTTAAAAAACCCTGCTTGTAGTTAATTACTTAATAGAAGTTGTTTTAAACAGAAGGTTTGTCTTAAATATAGTGCACTTGGACCACAAATCTAAGGAGACATACTTGTTAAATGTGCTAACATCACAAAAGCCTAAGAAAGCAAGTAAAAAAAAAAAAAAAGGCAAGCCAGTGTTCAGCAGCTATATACAGACCAACAATGGTGACTTATTTGGACTTCTTATTGCCACCATTTTTCAGAAGCTGTAGATTTAAGCCCCAGATTCTGAACAAGGGCTCCAATCCAAAGTAGGTGATGTAGCAGTGCGTCCTGATTTAATGAGAGAGCAGAGGAGATGCACAATGCTCCATGCAGGGAGGAATCTTAAGCCATCCAGATGTGAGGGGTTGGGGCTAGACATAAGATGAGCAAGGGCAACCTTGCAGAGGGACCACACTACTGCTACAGGTGATGTGATCAGGAAAAATTAGATTATGCCTTTTTTAAACAGCTGGAAGAAACCTCTTTTTGGCAGATATCTGTGTTCTTGAGTGACTTAACCACTCCAGTGGGAAGTGGAAGGGAAAGAGAGCATGGGACAAGCAGTACAAGAGGAGGTGGAATCCACGGTCCTGAGAGGACCAAAAAGAGGGCGAAAAATTAGTACTTACCATTAACAGCAATTCAATTAGCTTAGGAAATATTTAAACAAATGGTACAGTCAAAAACTCATCATGTGTCACAGGATGCAGCCACTAGTCCATTTTGAGGCAATTCTTCTGTTCACCATGAGGTGAACAGAATAGCTCCAAAGGACTGGGAGAAAACAAGTAACACTCCTGTCTCTAAAAATGGAAAAGGAAGAGAAGAAAGCAATTAAACAGCTGGGCTCCAAGGGTTTTGACCAGTGGCACAAAATTTTCAGCTGGAGGAGCATCACCAATGGTGTATCCATCCCAGTGGTCAATAAGACCACTAGGATCAATACTGCTTTACCTCTTTCCAGTGACCAGGATGCTGGGATGGAACAGACTCTTAACAAGTCTGCAGATGACACAAAACAGGAAGGAGGGGGTGATTGGCTGGCTGGCTGGGCTGCCTTCCAGAGGGACATGGATAGGCTGGAAAAATGGGCCAATATGGACTTCTTGAAGTTCATTTCCTTGGAAATGCCAAATTCTGCTCCTGGGAAGCAATGACTCTGGGTATCCGTAAACACTGAGAGCCAGCTAGTTGGGAAATAACACAGAAAGGACCTTGGCATTCTTTTTTTTTTTTTTTTTTTTTTCAGCATGAGCCAGCAACAGATCAAGGAAGGTAATCCTCCCTCTCTGTTTAAGCTCTGGTGAGACAAATCGAGAGTGCTAAGTCCAGTTGTGACCCCTCCAGTTCCAGAGAGACATGGACATCCTGGAGTGAGTCCAGCAAACAGCCACAGAGGAGTCAGGGGACTGAAGCAAGTCTTACACAAACTGAGGACAAAGACCTGAGGTTGCTCAGGTTGGTATTTTATCTGTGTGGGTACATCTGATGGCAGGGTGTAGCACTTGGACTGGATGGTCTCTGGAGGTGTTTGCCAACCTCAGAAAATTGGCAACTGTGTGGCTCTGAATAATGATTGACAATTGTCATATTTACATAAGACATAAAGAAAAAATTGATCAGAACTTTTGAAAATGTGTAAATAATCCCTTTGTTCTTGTATATATGGTCTTAACTGAAGAGGGACTGAGCACTTATTTAGATCAAAAGGAGCATTTCTACTTATTTGAAAGGGGTTGGAACCAAATCCTTCAAGGATTTATAACAAAAACTTCTAAAAATTATAAGGTTACTTTATTTGCTTTAAAGTTATTCAAATTACCAGTTTCTTATTACCTGCAGTTACTTTAAATATTTGAAGTAGTTTGAAAAGTTACTGTTCACACACAATATACATTGATTCTCTTGTGATTTTTAAAGACAGTTTATATTGACATTAATGTCACAATTAAACTATTTATACAAGGGGACCCTGATCACAGAATCTTGGAATCATTTAGATTGTAAAAGAGTTCTAAGATCACCAAGTCCAACCTTTGACCAATCACTGTCTTGTGAACAAGACCACGGAACTTAGTGCCATGCCCAGTCATTTCTTGCACACACCCAGGGATGGTGATTTCACCACTTGAATTGGCAGTCAATTCCAATGCTCTGGAATAACACTCTCCATGAAGAAATTTTTCCTGATGTTCAGCCTGAACTGCTCTTGGTGGAGCATCAGGTCATTTCCTCTTGTCCTGATGCCAGATGCCTGGGAGAGAAGCTGACAACCCTCTGTCTGCAGCCTCCTTTCAGGGATTTGTAGAGACTGATAATGTCTTCCCCAAGCCTTCTTTTCTCAAGACAATACCAGCTCCCCAGCTCCCTCAGCTGCTTCTTATAGGACTTAAACCCTAGAGCCATCATCAGGTCCTTTGCCCCTCTCTGGACACATTTCAGCACCTCAGTGTCTTTCTTGCAGTGAGGGGCCCAGAACTGGGCACAGCCCTTGAGGTGTGGCCTCAGCAGTGCCAGTGACAGGGGAACAGCCACTGCCCTGTCCAGTCTAACTGGCCTCACCATTGCTGATACAAGCCAGGATGCCATTGGCCTTCTTGGCCACCTGGGCACACAGCTGGATCAGGTTCACGTGCTGTTCACCAGCACCCCCAGGTCTTTTTCACTGGTTTTCCAGCCATTGCCCCAGTCTGTAGCACTGCACAGGGATGTTGTGACTGAAGTTTAGGGCCCAGCACTTCACCTTGTTGGACCTCATACCAATGGCCTCAGCCCATCAATCTAGCCTTTCCATATCCCTCTGCAGATCCTTCCTGCCCACCAGACAAACACTCCCGCTCAGCTCCATGAACTGACAGATAGTGCACTCGAATGCTCATCCAGATCATCAATAAAGATATTAAACAGGGCTGGACACAAAACTGAGCCCTGGAGAATCCCTATAATGACTGGGCACTAACTGGACGCAGCTCCATTCCCCACCACTCTCTGGGCCTGTCCACCCAGCCAGTTCTTTACCAAATGAAGAAAACACCTGTCCAAGCCATGAACTGCAGCTTCTCCTGGAGAATGCCATGGGAGATAATATCAAAGCCTCTGTTGGAAGGCATAAAACCATGATGGATGTGGCTGCTCTGACTTTTGTTTCGGACAGTCAAAAGTAATGCTTGCTGTGTCCTTTTTTGCCTGCAACATGAAAATATTTGGCCTTAATTTTGGTATCAAGATTTTCAATAATAGACTCACATTAGTTTGGTCCTGGGTGTCTGCTCTGAAAAGAAAAGAGAGGAGCATACTCCCCCTCTTTCCAGAAAATCACTGTTCTTCCAAAGAAGGACCCACTCATGCTGCTTCTTACAAGTCTGTCTCTGGAAGAAATGAGAATGAGAAGTAGTTATCTTCCTAGAGTTTTCCTGAAATGTGGTTGAGAATGGTTTAAATATCCCTCCCAGTTGTGGTGGGGTTAGCTCCTCTGGGCAGCTTCTGAAGGAGCACTGCTGAAACCTACTGGATCCCAACACAAGTTAAAGCCAAAGAATGGTAGGCGTGAAAATTTCATGTACTATCTCTACTAATGTCTTCATAACTCCTATCCATGTCCCCATTTTACCCATCAAATGCACAGAAAAACCTAACCATCCTACAGAAAGAGGCATTCTTACAGTTTTGTCGTTGGAACAGCTGCCTCAGGGCCAAACTGCAGGGAAAATGCCATGGCCAATGGTCTAAAGTCCTCGTGGCCAAGATCAAGCGACCATTTCAGTACACAGCAACTTCTTCCTGGTCTGAGGAACAACTTCATAGCAAGTGAGAAGTTCCAGCTGCTTGTGGAAAATCAAAACCTTGTGAACTCTGTAAGACTGTTGAGATATAACTAAGAAATGTCCTGAGTGCCCACAGAACTTTAAATTAATGTTTTTTTTTTTATTTCTGTGATCCCATAGAAATGTAATATTGCATTGGAAACATCTAGCATTAACTGACATTTCCTGTTTGTACCTTAAGAGCTTCAATTTACATTTATCTGCACTAGATGCAAGACTTTTCTGAGTTCATTACTACCTCCTTGGTTTTAAAATTCTTGGGAGCTAATTTTTCAATATTATGTCAAAATTACTTTAAAAAAATACTCCTTCATTTCGGGCTCTAATTTATGTCTTTCAGCCAGAAGCATTGTTACTGCATGTGTTGTTTATAGACCATTTCCATTATATTCATATCCTGAAATAAACAGGCACATTGCTTAGTTGATCTCAGCTATGTACATATGAGTTGACCTGTGCATTCAGGCATGTTCTTTTCTCACTTTCCTCTATATAGATAAAATACACTATTTTCCTCATGGCCCATTTTCATATGATAGTTTAGGAAAAACTAGCAGATCATAACACATAACATATAACACAAAGCATGTTATATGAAACCAGTTCATGATGAAGAATTAGAGTTGATGTTTCCCTCCCTTTTTTTCCTCCAGTCCTCACAGGTTTGTGCATCTTCCCCATGTACTCTCATGAAGTGCCTTTTATTACCTGTGTGCGCAGAACTGATCACACAAATCCCCGATTATGGTGTCTTCCCCTACCTTATATTTAAGAAAAAGCAGGTAACAGAACTGTATGGATTTCAGGATTCATCTCAAGAAGAGGGAAGGCAATTCACAACAATTTCACATTGCACAAGCTCTATTCCAGTGAATCTATAAAAGGAAAAGCAGCACGGAGACTTTTCATTCCCTAATTCACATGATATAATCAATTACTCTGTACCACAAAACTGGCCTTTTTATTCCTTTCTGTTACTTACATTGTGTGTTACAAGCTTTGACAGTATGACAAGAAAAAGGGATGGTTTTATGACCAGCTACATCACAAAGCAGGATAATTAGAAGACTTGTATAGGATTGCTTTTACCCCTTTTATTGGGGATCAGCTGCAATTTCTCTGTAACATCTGCCTGCCTACTCAAAATGTTTGAAGAGCCAAATTACAAATCTGGACTGCCAGACAAGACTGGGAGCTGCTCCAAATTCCAGGCACAAATCCTAGCAAGCAGCCCTCAGTTGTTATTGCAGGACAGACAGACACATACCTCTCAGAGCTGCATAGCACTGCAGACCCCAAAGCAGCACTCAGAAACATGGCATTCAAATTTCTATTTAAGCTGCACAACATCCACCTCACAGCTTGGAGGGCTGGTATGGAGAGCCACAGACTACTGAGGTTTAAAGATGCTGGTTTGATTGTTTTCATTTATTTTCAGACCAGGATTGCAAGACACAAGCAGCAAAAATGGTCACTTTTCAATGGGCCAATAGTTAATGGATGGTGATAAATTGGAAAACAAGAAAGAATGATGCTAAAATATTACATGAGAAAGGTAAATAAAATGGCTGAAATGTTGGCAGATCTCTGCAATGTGTTCTAGAAGCATGCAGAAGTAAGCTTAAGGCAGATTGTGTTCTGCAGCTTACCAAAAATGCTAATTCATTATCATTTATTAATGTATCTTCAAGAATCTGGGCTACCATGTTGAGCTACATGATATACTTCCATATCACTCATCTGCGATCTTCACGCAGTTAATGGTTTGCCCAGCCAGGATTTGCATACCTTGGGCTGATGTCTCTTGATGCATTTCTGCAGCAGTTGAGAACCTGATGAATGCCCATCCCACAGTGCCTGCTAGCTCTTGATGTTAGGAGAACAGAGGCCAGCACAGTCACTGTTGGACCTGTTGGCTACTTCTCCCAAATTGAAAGGTCCTCATGCCTGGCCTTTCCAGCTGCACCTGAGCCCTTTTGCATTCACAGCTTCTTCCTCATCACCCTGGCCAGACCCAAACACCAGATTGTGATACCAGGTGGATATGGCACAAACACAAGGGAAATATAGAGACCAGCCTTGATCTCTTCCAGATGGTGCATTGGCGCTGTACCATAGGACAGTGAATCCTCCCCCAATGCAGCAAGGGAGGGATGAATACTCTGTGTAGCTCCTACCAGAGATGACCGCCACACAAATGCTTACAACTGCTACACAGCTTCATGACAGTTTTGAAAATTTTATAGTGGTTACTGGCAGTCTAAACAGTTATCTAAATACATTTTAAGAAAATCCCAGTCTTAGAGACTATAAAGAAATTACTATAGAAATATTAGTGAAGGAATTATAAACTTTTAAATCACTGAAGATTTCCTGTTGTATGCATTGAGGCCTGGGGCCTTTCCAGTGAGGATAAAAGGGAATACTAAATGATTTCCCTTCCCTGACTGAGTCAGGCATCCCATGGAACAGCTTGTGTGCTGTTACATAAGAAAGGATTGCAAGGTAATGCATATGCATAAGGGTGAACGCAAGGGACATGGACAACTTTATTCTGGTAGTTCCTCATTTTCTGAACAGTAGAATTCACAACCTTAGTGGTCTTGCAATGTCAGTTTGAGATAGTTCATGGGTTCGAGATTATTGTTTGGAACTCTGGACATTGTGGTAAGTTAAAAACTACTACGATTTTACTTTCTTTAATTAGAAAACTGGTTCAGTAAACTGTTCAGGGAGTAATGTCTCAGTGCAGTTTACTAATTCAGGCAGGTGCTTTTCTTGCTTCCTTTGAGACAGAGAAACTCAAACTCATGAGAGTTTCATACATCTATATACATCTGAAAGGTTAAATACAGTTAGGAATAAATATATCTGTTTCAAATCCAGAGCTCAGGGAACCATTCCTTCTGCAGGTGTTGGCTGCAGTTTTATTTCTGCTCTATAGAATGGAATTTTCATCTGTGGGCAACACTATTTTCCTCCTTCAGAATGTATCTTTCTTCACAACATTGAATAATTTTCTTCATAATATGAATTAATATAACTTGAATTTTTTTTCCTAAAATGCACCACTTTGGAAGTACTTATCATCTTATTATACTACTTTTTTCACATTTTTTTCTAGGGCAACTTTCATCTGAGGTTGAAACTCAACCAGGGTCTTGTTTGTAGCCTATATCTGTAGAAATCAAATTTAAATTTAGATAATTATGGCTTCCAATTTTTTTTGCAGAATGACATACAGGGCTAGGTTAATAGGTCTTGTCAGTCCTTGACTGAGGCTTGTACTGATAGCATAATATAATCAAATAAATAGGCTTGAAGTTAGTATAATCTCCAGAATAGGTATATTGAAGTTTAAAGAAACAATTTTCTCTCTTTTTTCTTTTCAGATGCAGGAACAGGATATATTAGCCTTGATATCCAAGATGCCTAAATCTGCTTTTAACTTACGTAGGCTTAATTTAAGCACAACTTTCAGGCTGTTTCCAGAATGTATTTGCCCAAAGTTTACTGAAATATTGATGAGCTTGAGTGCTCACAAAAGTGCTTCACTAAAATGCAGCTCAGTGGGAGGTCTCACTGCTGAAGACTGACTCATTAATAGACAATTTATATTAGAAAATGTTGAAGTGAACAAATGTTAAGACAGTGCAAAGAAGGGGCTAGACATCCTGGTGGCTGCTTAGGGGGCATCCACTGTGTACTACAGTGTCTTCAGCTTGCAAGGCTTTTCTTTGGGGGCTGTACATAAAGGCAGTCGTAAGTAAGCAATATTTTGTAATTTTGGACAGGATCCAGCAATCTGGTGAGGTGGCCAAGAAGGCCAAGGGCATCCTGGCCTATATCAGCAATATTGTGGCCAGGACAGTGATTGTCCCTCTGTACTTGGCACTGATGAGGCCACACCTCTAGTCTTGTGTCCAGTTCTGGGTCCCCCACTACTGGAAAGACACGGAGGTGCTGGAGTGTGTCCAGAGAAGGGAAATGGAACTGGGGAAGGCTCAGGAGCACGGGTCTGATGAGAAGCAACTGAGGGAGCTGCGGCTGTTTGGCCTGAAGAAAAGGAGGCTCAGGGGAGAGTTATCAGTCTCTTACAACTCCCTGAAAGGAGGGTGTAGCCGGGTGGGGTCAGCTTCTCTCCCAGGCAACAACTGATAGGAAAAGCTCAACTACTCAGTATACAAGAAAACAGCCCGGGGGAGAATAAAGGACTATGCATGATAATGGATTCAGGCTTATAAGTAACTGAGCTGCAATTTCACCAAATAAAAAAGGAGTAAAATTTTGGTTCACACTGAGGCAATGTTCCATTTTTGTTTGCTTCTGGGGACTTCAGATGAGGTCTTCTCTTGCAGAAAACTTGTCGCAAAATCAGAGTGACCTGTTTAATACCTGTATTGTCGCATCAAGCCACTGTCATTGTTTGCATATATAAAACTGAAAACACATAAAGAAGATGCTGGTGATGAAATATGTGCAATTACTTGGCACACTGCAATAAGCCCTTGTAACTTTTCTCATGGTCAGAAATGTAAAATTCCTCACTCAAGATGTCAGCATTATGCTACTCTTTCCCTCTGACTCTGACTTCTTTCCTCTTGCTTCTGCCTCTCCTTTTCTCCTTTTCTCTTCTTGCCTCTTTGCTCCTAGTGGTCACATGATACTCTCCTTGTTTGGATTTATTACAGGGCCAATATCCAACCCTAACCTAGAAATACATAGAATACCATTTCTCTTGGCCCTGTCCTTGGCCTGCAGAGCCTTTATTATTTGCCTAATTTGTTATTATAGTTAATAGTATTACTACTTATGGCTGCTAATACAGAACAAAAGCAAAATGAATTGATAGTAATGAGAAGCTTTTAGAAGCAATATTTAAGCAATAATGACCCCTGAGTCAAACATTTCCTGGCAGCTAATGACTGGCTGGAAGAGTAAAAGGTCTAAGGTAAACCCAGGGGCTCTTAACCCAACCCACTATTAGCTGCCAGGAAATGGCTGACTTGGACAGCGCTAATGCTATTATACATCATAAAAACATGAAGGAAATCTAATTGCTTTTCTGCATGTTCAGGAGCTAAAAACTGAGTATCAAGTTGCCATGGATTGTTCCCTGCATGTGTTTTCCTAGGTGTTAATCACCAGAGTAGTTATGAAACTGGAAACTAAAAATAATTAATTTGGAGTCAGTAATATTATTTGGAGCTGATAATTCACCCTAATGTGTAAGCCCAGAGAAGTCTTTATTGCATCACACTAAATTATTATATAAATTTAAGTCATCATAAACATGAATATCCATGAGACCTCAAAAGATATGTGTCACTGACTATAGACTACTTTTTATAGCTTTATACATCTTTGTGCTGATACCAGAATAACAAACATTTGGAAAAGAATAAACATAGTTGCCATCTTCTAACCAAAACAAGCTGGAAGTAAGCATTTTTTGCATCTTCTGTTACTGAATAGATAAGAAAAATTTCTCCAAGCCAGGTCAGTTGCAGAATAAAAATAAAGTTTCTCACAATTTCATGACCTAGTGACTCATATGATTTATTGGATGTAGTTTATCATATTTCAAATGCCTTTGACTTTTCCCCTGAAATGTGCCCTACAGTTTTGTTGTACTGTACATTAACCTTCAGACACCACACTTCATTTTCCCACTGCTCCTGCCTCATCCATTTACATCTCCTTGTTCTCTTTGTAAACAAATCTCACCTCTTTTGACAGCTCTCTTGGTGTACTTTGAGACAAAGCTTTGGTTTATTATTTATAAAGGGGATTTGTTGCAACAAATTATTTCCCAGAGCATTGTGTTTGGATGAGAACCACAGCTGGACAAGCAGAGAGAAGGAGCTATCACCTGCAAAATAATAAAATAAAAATAAAGAAGTAGCCCATTTGAAAAATGTTACTCTTTTCCCTGCTGAATTTTGGGCATTGCAATATTCATGCTGTTTAGTCTAGAGTACAGGTTGCACAGTGCAGCTATTGCCATAGGTTTGCTATGAAAACAAGAACCTCCACCCACCATGGATCAGCTTCGCTGTGAAATTTCAAGTGTCCTTCTTTTCTGAATATTATCTAAAGGCTTTATTTTCTACATATATGTTTTTGTTACAGTGAGCTCAAAATTTGTTTTTGAGTAAATGTTTTTTGTGTTTTGTATATCCTCTGCTGATTTAAAGTCCTAGAGAAAATTGAAAGTCAATAAATCAGAGCAAATCCAGGAGGAGTTATACAACTCAGATAGCACATGCTTAGGGAAATATAACTCTATTGAAATTAACAAGAGATATTACAATGTGCAGGTTCACACCTATAAAAGACAAAGAAACAAGGAAAAATCTAGCTACAGCCTTTTCCTTCCTGGCTCCCTATCCTTACAACCATATTTAGTAGCAGTATGCAAAGAAATGTCTGTTGGCCAAAAACTGATTGAGTCCAAAAATCCTGAAATTCCTTGATACCTGCTAAGCTACAAAATCTACCATATACAAACCCCATGGCCAGTTCTATGCTTGAACATCTGGAATGCATATTTTGGTTCATCAGTAATTAACAATAATGCAGATACTGCTATTCAGTGCCTTTTTAGTTCAGACATTTAATCTGTAATTCATTTAAGGATGTTCCAACTGTCACAGAAAGTTACATTTAATACCTGCTTTCCAACATGCCATATTCACTCTGAAACCCAGTCAGCATCTTGGTTCTTCAGCACCACAGGGTACAGGGTAGAAACACTTCTGTCACCTCTTTAGTCTCCACATGGATTTGTAAATGTGTCCCAAAACGTAACATTAACGCAGACAGCACAAAGGATCTTAAGTGCATCTGTCATGTGAGACAGCCCAAGCTGTTGCCAGTCACAAGAGTTCAACACTAAGGGCAAAATATGGCCCAGAGTCCATCGCCTCCCTGCTCCTGCTTCTCTTTGCCACAATAATCTACTAAATCAAACACTCCAAGAGCACTATTATTAATTTCTCAACATCGTTCTTTCTTGAGCTGGTAAAACCATAAAGAAACAGTTGTCTAGTGTTAGTTTTGTTTTATATTTGAGTTTCACTTATTACCTGTGTTGCTAACTCCTTTTAGATAAGTGCGGAAAACCACTGAACCTAGATCAAAAAGAATATTTTTGCATGCAGACTTAAAGGTCAAGTCTTATACAAAACTCATTTCTTTGAACATGATGTACTTTACTTATTTTGGATTAGTATAAAGGGCTGAAACTGACTCCTACTGATTTGAGTTACCTATTTTGATCATTGCTGCTTAAATCACAGTGGCATTTTCTCTAGTTCCAGCTCCAAGGACACAAACCTGTTTCTCGACAGGTTTTGCATGAGAAATCACTAGCACAAGGTGTCAGTGCAAGGTCTGCCTAGTGCAGTGAGTTAATGAACTAGCTTTATGCCTTGGGGGACAATGAACTTGTAGCTAGTTTTGATCACAAATGGAAGACTGGTTGATCTGAACAGGTCTACTTTTCTCATCTATGCAGTGCAACATCCACATGGTATTTCTGTAGGGACAGCTTGAAATTATTATAATGATTTATTTATTAATCACCCAGTGCCTCACAAGCAGGCATTGAGCCCACCAGGAAGTGGCAGGAGTTCTCAAGCTGGTAAGATGCTGATGGTCCAAGGACAGCAGCAGGTCCACAGCATCTCCCTTTTAATCTTTCTGGCAAAGTCACATACCACACCAAGACTTAGAACTGTACTATTTGCCCCTTCTGGAAAAACTTCACTCCTGATGAAGCTTAGCTAAGATGGAACAGAGCATGAATGATATCTTTCCTTTGAAAAAAAGTCAGCTAGGCACTACACAATTAAAAGGAACTAGGATGATTGGAGACCCTGGAAATATAAATACCTCTCTGACACCAGTATACTAGCATTTATTTCAAACACCAGTGATTGCTAATCAAGTGCCTGAGAAATGTTTTCACGGATCATTTCCTTACCTGAATAGCTGTTGCACAAGCACAAAACAAACAAAAAAAATGTTGTTGCATCACTAACTTAATAATAATTGGCAGTGTAAGAATGGAAATGTCTTGTAGAGAGGAATACACGGCCAATAGTTTCATCCCTGAGAGTAGCCAGATGTGAGGCAAGCCTAAGAAATGGTGCATACACATGGAATGATCTTTTTCCTGCAAGAGTTTTTCAGATTCTAGAATGCAGGCAGAGACTGGGAGATGATAACAGACAACAAGACAGGCAGTGATTTCAGATACCAAATGATTATGTATCTGCTGCAGACCTCAAAATGAAGGACATTCTTAAGAGGTCGTGTAACTCTGGAGACCACTCCCCTGTTCTGGTAGGGGAAGGAGGGCTAAGTTCACAGAACAAAACAGGCCAACCAAAGTAAATCCTATTGCTCCCTACTCTGGTGTAGGACTTCCAGAGAAGTTGGGTACGTACAGAATACACACGCCTCCAGCTCTTTTGCTCCCCTAGCTTTCACTCTTTACAGATCCTAGAGGCCAAAAGACTGCTCACAAATATAATTCATCATATTGCAGAAGTCAAGTCATGCTCCTTGGACTTCTTGCAAAACATGAGAAGATGTGCAGAGGTTCTTTGTTTCTGATAGTTTTGCACATGTATATTAAACCTTTCTTGCTGGTAAGTGTTTAAGTTGCAACTTGGTTGTGTTATGTATGAGAGAGCAAAATGCTTAATGAAACTCTGCAGAAGTGTAGAGTTTAGAAGTAAAAAGCTAGGATAAAAACACCTTTAAGAGAAGGTGCACCAAGTTATCTTTCTATTCCTAAGCCAGCATAGATAGTCAGTTTTCAGACTACACTAGAGAAATCTTCTTGATTTTGTTGAAAGAATAAAATTATGCTAAACAAGTTTAATCTATTTTTCAAAGTGAAAGGAAATACAGTGTCTGAATTTTAGCATCAATCAATCAACATAACTACAGTTTAATACAAACATTGCTTTTCATTACTTTATGCTATAACAACTTAATTTCATGTGAAAGCTGAAAGCATCAAGAATCAAAGCTCCTGTAAGGCACTGGATATTTAATATGAGTTCTCTTCAGGCTCACTGCTGCAAAAATGCATGAAAAAGAAAGTTCCCATGTGTGGTGTGTTGGAAAGCAGGAGATAACTGAATGTATAAAATTGTCTCAATTTCATGGTATTGAAATTTACATTGGACTAGAACTACCTACAGTCTAATCAGGACCCTGGGGTGTGTGTTGCATTACTATTTCTATTATTTAAAGGAACAGGCAGTAGGAACCTTAGGCTTTTAATAATAGTAGACTCTACATAATAATGAATGCACACACAACTTCCAATTCAGCACCATAAAAAAAGACATTCCACTTTTTTTCTATAATTTTCCCACACAATTATTTCAAGCAGGATTTTCAGTGCAAATTACATTTCCCATTTACTGTTACTATCCCCTCATTTAAGTACATAGTTATGCCAGTGACAAAAGTACGCTAATGTATATTTCCTCAGCTCTTTTTAAGGAGGGAAATTATGGGCATGCTTTCTGCATGAAAGTTAATTCTTCATGTCTTATAATTTTCTAATAATGTTTACCTGAGTGCAAGTGCAAGAAAAATTCAAAATTCTGGTTGATTTGGATTCTTGGCCCTTAGCAGTAGAAGACTAATTTCCTGGGACATGAGTGGAGATCTGCTGGAGAACTGCTTCATCTACTGGAGCCACAAGTAGGAAATATTTCTGAAGGTGAGAGCTTTACAAGTTAAGGCACCTGTAGCTAATATGCTGATAGTATGCAGCAATGTCATTGAAGGACACCCATGACAGATTTTGTACAAATGAAGTTGTGTTAATTGAAACTGGTGCCCTTTTATTCTCCTCTTATCAGTGTAGCTGTCTGGACTTTGTTACTGATGTCTCCTAAAACTGGTCATTCTGTCTTCTGGTCAAGAGTAGTTTGTACTAGGATAATTGTCCATGCAGAGTAAACTTATTTAACCTCAACAGCCTTGGAGCTTTGCATCCAGCTGGTGCCCTTGGACAAGACCCACGTATATGTCTCAGAGGTGTTCTGTGGATGTGGAAGTTTGAATCCGTTTTTGAAACAGTTTTTGTGTTTTAGCTTGCGCTTTCAGAAACACTATAAGGCAACAATGAAACATGATTTACACACCAAGTTTTTCTGAAGAAGTTACAGCACTGCAAATAACCTTGTATACTGATGGCTGAGGCTGCAGGGTAGATATAAGTGGAGGATTCATGTTTTATTTCAATGAAGTGCTTGGAGAATTCATTATATTTAGCTACTATTTTGGAGTCAGAGACAATTTTGTACTTCATATTGCCCACAAGTCCCAGAGAACATTTAATGTGATAAACTGGCAGTTGAAAACCTATGAGAACAGTAAGTAATGGGTAAATTGATGTAAGGAACCAAGCATGAACACTAGGACAGACCTAGAGCAAATTTCAGAAAGCCCAAACGGTTATGCTGAAAATTAACTTCACTGCAGGGAGACAGACAACGGCTAATCCCCTCTTGAAATTTTTTAGTTAGCTGGCTGAGAAACTTTCTATGGCTATCTGACACAGGATACTTTAGAGACAGTAAAATATCAGTGTAGGAATATTACATACTGCAAATTAAAATAAAATTGCACATTAAAATTATTACCCTTATCAAAGACAATAATATTTCACAACTAAAACTAAGTGCATTGTCTCCCTTGTTGCTTGACTGCCCTTCAGGCAGTAACCAGCCACTTTGGGGAGATTTCCAATTGTTGTCAATGAAGTCCTCTTGAACTCCTTTGAGATACTTCCAAGGACCTGCAAAACATGAAATTCCTAATGTTCCCTGAAATCTGTTTCAAGTGTGTATATCACTGACACTGGAAATCTTGCAGGGCTCAGGAGTTGATCAGCAGAGAAAACTGCCCCTCTGTGGGAGTAAGGGGTCTGGGAGTGGATGCCCCTCCACCTGCAGCCAGAGGCATGGCAGGGCTGGCCAGTCATAGCCAGAGAGTAACTCTGGAGCCCTGCAGAGCACCTGTGTCCACCCTGCAGAAGAGGACAGGAGGGAAGCCAACAAGGATTATCCTGATTTGGGTATAGCAAGCTCCAGGTGAAGGAATGTGGGAAACAGGATCCATATGCCATTCATCATTTAAACATTTCCATGCACATTATGAGTGCCAGTGGGATGATCTGCACCCCAGGCAGTCATCTCCAGATAAATTCTTTGGTGTGCAGAATAACTATCCCATATTAGCTTAGAAGACCAGATGGCTTGGGTCCACAACTTACCCAGGGCGTTTTGGTGGTAACCACAGCTGCACACAACTTGGGTGTTTCAGTAACTACTCCTTTGTATGCTGGATTATTTTAGAGCGCAGGTGGATTTCACTAAATTCAATACTGATATAAAAAAATCTCTGAGAATAAAGAGCTCCCCCTCCCTATCTGTCCAAATATCATAGGAGTGCCAGAGAATTCAAAAGCCTCTGCTAGCTGGGGTGGAGAATATAAAATGAGAAACATAGTAAAACAAAACTAAACCAAAAAAAAACTTATCAAGCTGATACATTCAGGATTCAAGCAGAAAACAAAGCCACTGATCAAAAAAGCTCCAGCTCCTTCTACGTATCAGAGTCCTTGCAGGGGCCCCTCAACACTTCATGAAAAGAATCCTCCACTCACAAATCAACGGAATTTCAAAGACAGAGGAAAAACAAAAGTGAATTTTAAAGCACTCAGTATGAAGCAGACTTTGTTTCACCATAAGAGCTCCTCCAGGACTGTTGTACAGAGATGCTGGTCGCCAGGAACAGAGAAGTTCAGGTTCAACATTTAGGGTGAACCACTATATGCTACTGAAGGTAATGCAAAATAGGAAGTTGGAATATCTTCTGTACAGAGGGTGATGACTGATGTACTGTGATCAACAGCACATGAAAATGATGATATAAACCAGATATATGAGTTATACTCGAATGAAAAACACTGAGATTGATTTCAAACTACACAACTTTTCTTTCTGCTCTTCAGAGGATGGTATGAAACATCTGTTACAGAAACTACGCACTGAAGGAAATACGGTGTAATTTAGGTCAGTGTTTGCACCCCAGTAAGAGGAAATTGGGTGCTTTAAGCATAGTTTTTTGTTTGCTTGTCTGTCAAATATTTTCTTTCCTAATGTTTTCCCTTCAGTGGTAAGATTTGTATAGAAATTGTGTGGAGACTGTCAGTAACTGTCAATATATACATGGGCTTTAGTCACCAGATGATTTATATTATCATGAAAAATCTGTACATATTGAAAGTAACTACTTCTATTTAAAAGCATATGCCATTACTAGCCTGAAGTTTGGTAGCTACGCTGGAGACAGTGCTGGGTCTCTTAGGTCTGACTGGATTTGTACTGCCAGTGTGAAAACAATTGTGTGTGAAGGACTATTAGGTCAATGCAATTTTTGGAATTTTTGACTCTCTCACAGAGAGTCTCATATTGTGGTACATCTTGTACCTGCAGATATCTTTTTGCCTGCCAAGTTTTGCCACTGCTGTAATACAGATCTGCCAATTGTCCAGAGATTTTTAAGTACTGAGTTTGTCCAGAGATTTTTAAGCATTTTAGGAAGTGTGAATTTAATTATTGTACAGTTAGAGAAACTGAGGCACAGGTAAAATATAATGTGTCCAGCGATAAGATACAAAGGACACAAAGGAGATTAGGTAAGGAAAAGAGCCCACAATAAAAACATTCCTGATACTATGACTTTCTGTTTCACACGTCAGTCATGCTGCTCACTGAACCATACATCCAACTCTTTTATTGCAGGTGTTGTGTGGTATGTGTGCTACAGGAGATTAAACACAACTCCATAAAATTTCCCTGAAAGTTTATCCCATTGGGTTTTCACTACTACATTTACTAAAAAAAACCAAGATTTGTGATACTGGCTGTTGCAACTAAATGGCTTGAACATAATACTCTGTAATATTTCTGACTTTTATCATGTAACTTGGTGAGATTCAAAGACTACATAAAGAAGCTACCATCCTCTGCAGGAGCTGGGAAGGGCTGCAGGGACCCCACTTGTTCCAAGGAGGAGCACTACTTGCATGTGATCACTGGAGCACTGTTGTCTCTGTTTTGCAAAAGGAAATGCAGGAGGAAGGGATGTCAATGCCACAGGGTGTGGTGGAGCAGTGGTCAGGGTGCTCAGACAGTTTGTTGGCCAGCATGCAGCGAGGAGGAATCTGCTGACCCTCATGCACCAGGAAAGCAGATGGTGGGATCCAGGCCAGGGCTTGGGTCTAGCTTTATTTTGTGCAGAACCTTGTGGCAGGCAGCTGGGGGCTAAGCCGGGGTGAAATGACTGGCTATGTAAATATGCGTGGTTGCAGAAAAGGCTGTATGAGGACAACTTCAAATGGAACTAAGTTCCAAACCTTTCTACTCCTTCGCCTGCTCCTACAAAGAGGCTGTTCTTTCTCTGCCTGGCCCATGTCAATGTTTTAACATGTAACAAATATCACTTAATGCTTGAAGAAACCTTTGAAGATGAAAAGTGTTTTCTGAAGTGCTTAAGTGCCATAATTAGTAAGGAAAGTACAGAATTGCTCTGTCAAGAAAAGGACAATTGTCAAAAAATTAATTGTATGAGGGGCTTTTGCATGAGCTGTACATTGATAGTATTGTGGTAAAATTCTTTGTCACAAGTGAAAGAGACCTCATATTATTGCACTGATTAAAACTCAGGAGGATTTCATGGCCAGGTGCTCAGTGCAAGATATAAAACTTTTGGCTAAAAGGTTTTATTCTCTAAAACTCTAAAGAGATAGAAAACAGCTAAAAATGCTGTTAAAACAAAACTTTAAAGAAAGACTCTCGGTAGAGTATACTCACATGTGGGCTATTACTCCTCTTTTCTAAATTAATCCTTGGAGAGCCACAGTGGCACAGTAAGAAACTTGTAGTTTCACATAATTTTGGTGTGAAGCCCAGCAAAACTTGGCAGACATAAAAATGGGTTTGTAGTATCTAAATGCAAGTGGTTTGGCATTTTTCCTTGGCTTTTTCAGAGTAGCCTAGTTTGATAGCAAAACTGTTTGATAAATACTTTGCTTTGCTCAAAATAACCAAGGAAAAAGGTGAAATTATCCCTGAATTTTAATTATACATTTTATTTCAAATTTTTTAAAAAGTGTATTCCATGCATCATTTCTCAGAGAGGGCAATGAGCTCTTCTGGAGGCAGCAGTGTCTTTTTGCTCTGTCTTTTTACAGAACCTCATGAAGTTTCTAAATATACAAATAAATTTCTTCAACTTGTAAGTAATAAATAAAAATGTGGAGCCTCTTAAGCAGAGAAAGATAGATCTTGGAAAAACTCATACATAAGTCAAACTAAAATTCTGAAAGTACCTGAAGGAGAGAGAAAACTTTTTACTTCAGCTGCAAACTGAAATTCAGACAGAACTGTTGAATCCACTGTAATATGAACTTCAATCTTTTTTCCTCCTTCTTTAGTTTGCACTATTTGTAAAACTTCTAATTTAGAAAGTAATGGCAAAGTACTGATATCTCTATTCCTTGTTTGTGTTCAGAGAGCTGCTTGTAGCATTATGTAAACAAAATACTTTTATTCTTTTCCAATTAGTAGATGAAAAGAGCTGGAAGAATGGATCAGATCTTTTTCTGACCTATTATCAACAGAATAGTTGAAAAACCGATGATCTCAGAATCCTTGTTTCTGGTGAAATGTAAAGGGCAAAGTTTGTTTCCAGTTCCAAGGTCTTTTTGTAGCCAGATATCATGAAATATTTTATTGGTACATGTAAATGGCCCAAACTAAGAGATGCTGAGATGAATCAAATGCATAAGAAATCATGTATTTAATTTCATTTTCAAAAGAGAAAGCTGCCTTAAATTAATGTGTTTATTTTCTTTACAATAGGAACCTGACTTACATTCTAGATTCAGCCTTCCTCTTTCCAAAATCAAGTGATATACAAACATGAATTATTGACACTTTCGCTTTTTTGGGATTTTACAGAGTAATATATACAAGACAATATTATTCTCCAATGTCTAAAAACATAGAAAGCTAAGCAATATCTGTCTTGTTTGTGCATGCGAGAATTTAAAAAGTAACAATTTGTTATATCATCCATTTAAAACCCATTCTCTTCAATTTGTAATCCAGCTTTCTCACCAGGAATTTGAAAGAAGAAGATGCCAATTCCATTTGTTCTATTGTGCTTAACTACATGCCCCCACATGCTTGTGAGACTGTGCAAACAACCTGAAACTTGATATGTGAGCTACACTTTCTTTTCACAGTTAGAAAAATTAAAAAGCACAAAAGTCATTCCTATTCCTACATCCTTTGATTGTACTTTCCAGAAGTGGTAATGGTATCAAGTTTGTCAGGAATACAGATTTTTTTTTTAAATGAGTTTCCAAATGAAACATTATGGTGACTTTTTTATGAGCATATATTCCTTCTGGGGCAATGCAGTCAAAAGAGTTTAAACCAACTCACAACAGAGGTAAAACTTTCAAACTCTTCAGGGCATCCTAGAGAACACTTGCAAAAGGTAAGAATATGACTTATTTATCGTTGAGCACTAGTGGTTTCCATTTGGAATCCTGTATTTGGATAAGATTAATCCAAAAAATGGTACCATGGCAGAAGCAAACTGAAAACACATTTTAGACAAATTCTTTTTAATTTCAATTTCTCTGGTTGTTCTTGAAGACAGTTGATTTCAGAATCCAAGTTGAATTTTACTTCTGTGAAACTGATTTGTACAAACTACGGTGGTTTTATGGGAATCAGACTCTTCCCATTCTTTGAGATGTCCAAACAGCAGTGGCAACCTGAAACTGTAATAAGTCAAAAAACACATCTATAAAGCTTTCCATTGAGCAAACAACATCATCTCAGTCTATGTTGTAACAAAGTATTTTGAAAACTTAAAAATACCTGACAGTCACTTTTGTTCAGTAGCGTTAAAACTAAAGGATACCAAGACGCCAGAATAAAGCCTGCACCTTATTTGCATTTGCCAGTGTAATACTTACATGATGCACCAATTACCTTTAAAGCATTCATAACTTTATTTAACTTTCATTCATGAGAACAGTGTAGCCCTTGGTGATTTCAGCAGAGGAGATAACAAAAATTTTCATAAAGCAGAAAAGACATAAAATATAATGAAGAAAAATAAAGCTACTGTAGCCAAGATAAAGAAACTACAGGAAATAAAAATCAGCTTTCAAAGCCTTCAACTGGCATAGCAATTGCAAATCAGATTAGAATTTGGTCAAAGGCAAAAAAAAAAATCCAAACCAAATTCCAAATTATGAACACAAATTATAATTGTTAAGGAAAGCTATGCTAAAGATTAGCAAAAGTTCTCAAACACCTAAGGTGGAAATTTTTTTGGGTGGCTTGTGGAACATCCTTCCCGCTGGAATTTCTTTTCCAAGGCCTTAGGGAAGACACATTCATATCTGTTCAACAATAGAGAGATGACTTACACAGTCATTTTGACATCAAAACATGCATTTCTGTGAATGCATACTCAAAGACCCAACAGAGTAACAGCAGTTAGACTCAGTGCAAGCCTCAGTGCAAGATCTTCCTGTCCCCTGCAGCCTAGCATGCTTCTTTTTGTTCCCCCTACAGCAGTTGAGAGGGTCAGTCCATCCCTCCTGTCTGCTGCACTTCTAGCTTTGAGGCTGTGGCAGCTCTCCTTGCTTGTCAAAGACAAGGTGATATCACCTTGCTGAGAGCCCATCTGAAAGCTGCAAAGTGGGAACTTGACCTGGCTCGACAATGTCAGCAGAAAAGACCAAGAGTCCATCTCAGCCAGAGTTCCCTGCTACATTGTGGAGCAGACACCCTCAGCTGCCCCTCTCATGTTTTGGAAAGAGACAGGTATCCAAGTGTGACTTTTATCAGCAAGTGCATGTGCTGGATGGGGCCAAGCCATGCTTTCTGAATCGCCATTCTTAACCTCAGCTGGCATCCCTTTGGATGAAACATTTCCTCATGCAAATCTCACAGGAAGATTTTATGTTACCTTGAGTAAATCTACCATCCCTCATAGAAAGCTGCAGGAAGGACATGTGGGCGGCTCCTGAGCTGCTGCAAGCTGGCCTTGTCTCCTGTGTTTGCACCACTGATGGTTTCCACCACATCTTCACTCATTCTGAACCAACATCTTTGGAAATGGTCATTCTTTGCACTATCATGATAAAGTAGTGCTCATAATTAGCAGTATAGGTGTTTTTTCCCAACATCCTTTTAGGAAATAGAAGTGGAAAAGCTTGAATTAGGCAAGGGGGCTGGGGGAGGTGTGCACACACACATTCATGCATAGAGAGACAGACACACAGTCCAGCTGCTTCATACAAAACAGGGAAAAAACACCAGCTTTTACTTAGGTTTGGAATTTGTTGTTTTGGCTTTCCTACTCCACTCACTTTCTTGCCAAGCTCAAATTAGATCAGAATAAAAAGAATTGCAGGACTTTTATGAAGGTAGTGTGAAAAACATGTTTCTGTTTCTCAGTTAGGAACCGGGAACATCACTGTATGCCCACTGATGATGGATGGTTCCTCTCATTATTGAGCAAGGACTTTATTTATATTTATGGCAACTCTGCTATGCAGTATTTCATTACTTTTGGGGGTTTTAATGTCAATTTGAATGAGATTTAGAACAAGATCTGTCATAATAAAATATTAATATTATTAATAAAATACAATTTTAAAAATGTGTATTTATCCCTACACATGTAATGAAACTTTTAAATTGTGTATTTAAATATATTTTCTTCTTTTTTATTTTTTTAAATAATTTGTGGGTTCTAACTACACAGTTAACAGCATACAATAAATGACACTTTTCAGCCATATTAATATAAAAATATGTATTTGAGAGTGAAATCTGTACCTGAAAACATTTCATTTAAAAGAAAAATAAGATTTTAGATAACTTTATTAAGAACTTGTAGTCAATGTTGGCTTGCTGTCAGAAAGCCATGGTATATGATCTTACAATAAAATACATGCTACTCTGTTTGGTCACAAAAAAGTGAATTAAGCCTGGAGTTTTCCCTCTGACTTCATAATATCCTCATTCTTGTTGGTTTATTGAGCTTGTATCTTCTATTTTCAGATTTTCACATGTCTCCATACATCTTTGCCCATAAATTTCACAACTCGCCTCTGCCATCTTGTGGGAAAATTTGTGTTGCTACTTCTTCACAAAAAGGTAAAGAAAACTCATTAAACACAATTTGTGTTCTGAAGACATTCCTAGCGGTTAGCAGGAATATATTACTTCATATCCAAGTTAAAAGTCACAAAAATCCTATATTTACCATGAAATAAAAAATTTACAATGAAATTAAAACCCAAAAGTACTAATTTCAATAATATCTATGTATTTGCCAACATCATTAAAACATTTTATTTTCTTTTTATTATGAAACTCAAAGGGTGTTACATTAAACATAATTTCTATACTCAAACAGCACATTATTGTACTCTATAAGTTGAAGAAAAGCTGTTTTGGCATTTATGAAATGCCTTGACATAAGAAAACAGAAAATGTGCTCTAAGACTTTAATTTTTTTTAAGGGGAAAATTTCTATAAAACACTTCAATTTTTAACAAACTGCATTTTATCATGTTTGTTGTTGTTGTTTTCAAAAAAGCACCAGCATATGCTGAAAATTGATAAAGGTATTAACACTAACAGAACAAACTTTACAGGTATCATTAGAAAATTTACAAGTTTTCGTTTCAATGTATGACATCTTAAAAAGCAGTAGAATTGCCGAAATATGTCATCATCTTACAAAAATTATCTTCCTTTTTGACTCCTCTTCCAACATTTGCATGATCACAAATATTTTCTGGACCATGCATCTAGGGGAAAGAGAACATCCTTATGGTTTTAACAAGGTCAGCCGTGGGACTATAAAAGGCTGTCTGCTCCCTCAATTGGTGGAAGAGTTATCACAGCAGTCTATGGCACAGCACCACTCTGTTTTGTGTGAACACGAGAGATGTCAGTGCAGGACTGAGCTCCCACAGCAGCTGCAAAAGAGGAGGCAGGTCTCTGCAGCAGGGGATAGGCAGACAGAGCAAGAAAAGTAACCTGTGCCTCCCCTCTGACAACAGCAAGGCTTGAACAGCTCTGCCATCTCCGGTGATTTCACTCTTTCTTTTCAGCTGTAGGCAGGTCTAGGAGTTGGGAGGGATATGGAGACACTTGAAAGGTTGCATGCTGCATTGTGAAGGGACCAGATTTTTTGTAGTTCCACCCAAGTTTTTAAACACATTTTTTCATTTAGGTAGACATCAAAATGCGCTTTCTGGTAGGTTGAATACTCTTGCAGCTGCCGCTCCAGGCTGATTAGGTACTGCAGAAATGTTGACAACAGTCTAAGGAGTTGCCATGTGAATTACTCCCCATTAAAGGACCAGACTCAACAATGTTGTCTGTCTGGTTGACTCACTTCAAATACCTTAAATCCAGGTGATCTGGTCTGAAAAATCTAGGTTTGCTGTTGACTGGCTTTGTCAAGATACCAGGACCTATTGCTTTAATCTTGCGTACAGCAGATTCTCCACTCATGCAACTTACTCATCCTCAATGTCGAACAAATACAGACATGTTTATACTTGATGCACAAACAGAGCAAAAGGAAATTGCCCTGTTACCCAGGTCACTGTCCTTTAGGCATAAAGCTCAGCTTTCAGCTGTCTTGAAAGCTTGTCCACTTTGCAGAGAGATGCCTCTCTCTTCTTTCACTCAGAAGCATATTTAAGTAAAAAAATAGCCAAATCCATATGACTTTGGTGCCTGATACCCTTTAGATGTGAACTGCACAGAGAGGAAGATTAGTCAATGTAAGATTTCTGTGTTTTCTGTCATGAAAACATAGGCAGCAGCACCCAGGAAAATGGTGGAAAGACTGTGATTTGAGGAAGGTCAGATGTAAGGAGGCAACTGGACTAAGCAACAGTAAATTTGGGATCCCTCCCATGCCTTTTGTCTTGAATTACATCCTATAGTATATAATTCCTTTGTTCATGAATGGAGATGGATAGGAACCAGTAGCTCTCAGTTGCAAAACATATAAATATAATTTATTTAATTATAAAACCCACCTTTTCTAGTTTTGCATTGAGATCAAGTAAAAACTTTTCTGTGTACACTTAACAGGAGGACAAGAAAAAGGAGGGAATTAATGTGAAATAAAAGTGCAATTTGGTCATCTCTCTTTTTGCACAAGTTTCATAAATTGCCCTTATAGTAATTTCCTTTCTTTCTGGACCACTGATTATGTATTGATACAATCTGGAAAGTCTTCAGGAATGTAGTTATATAGAGCAAGAAGGGGTTTTTTGTCACTTCCTGGGAAAAGAAAAAAAAAAAATTAAATCATCATTTATTTGGAAAATTGCCAAGCTCTTTTGACTTTGTCTCAAAAACAAACAATGAAAGAATAGATAGTGTCTTTGCTTTATTCCCTCCAAATTTTTCTCTGAACTTGAATGAAAATCATAAAAAAAGAGACAACATTGCCTTCTGCTTATCCAAGAGCCAAATGGAGCAGTTTATTTCGACAGGTGTCTGCAGGTTTATCATTCACTCACCAGCAGCTGTCATTGTTATGGCACAGCATGTTGGAAGAGACTTCCTAAAAGCCAAATGAGTCAAACAAACAGCATACAAGAGAGTCATCTTACAAAGAGCTACCCGAAGACAAAATTCAGGCAAATGATTTATTCATGGGTGTTCATGAAAGCACATTTCTCAGCTGCTGCTGAATGAGTGTTCACCAGTTTCTGACAGCTCCTTGTTGGGTTGGCTGTACGGTGTCAGAGCGGGTTACTGCTGCACCAGTAAACCACCATCACTGGTGTAGCAACATGGGTGCAGCAGTTTGCTGCACTCCTGCATGTACGTGTTCCTGGATGTGTCCCATAACTAACCCTGCAAGTCAAGATTTTGACATTGGGAAAAAAGTTGAAAGGAACTGTGTGAAAGATTAGACTTGCAAATCTCAAAGTACAAGGTGTCAGTCTAGTCATGTCAAAACATCTGCTTAGAGCAACTCACACAGTAACTGTAACATATTATAGAGAGGAATCATGAATATGCAATCAGAACAAAACAGTTTCAGAGCCTGATTGTCACCTCTGTCAATTCCAGCAGTCAATTTCTGTGATGTTGTCTCTTCATTTTGACAGTGATTATACTTTTGTGTGGTATATTCCAGATACTACACTTCAGCTGTTTACAAATAAAATGGTATCTTACACTTTCACTGTTAGAGTAGAACATTTAAAATAAGAAAAATACTCCTCCTAATAATACTTTCACCAAACCCATCATACATGAGATGCACTCAAGAAAATTATCCTTTGTCACAGCTGCATGATGTGACCAACTCTAACAAAATCAAGTCACGCGGGCAGTTTGCAGACAATATCTAAAACCAGTGTGAATAATTTCTCAGCTAAGAATGCTCATAACAGCACATTTTTCTCCAAGTAAGCAAGCAATTTTTAAAGAAATCATTGACAATTTAAGCTTTTAAAAGCAATTTATTTTAAATACAGCAAGTTATAAACACCTGTTACCTGGCCAAACAGTTTATAGAGCTCCTGTGTGCAATGCTCATATTTATAAAGAGTTGTTCATGATGCTATACACTGATTGTTCACTACTTCACAGTGATATAGAACAAGACAATATATTTTAAAGACAATTTAAGAAAACTGTAGAATCATCATAACAAAAGAGGTATGTAGAAATCTTTATTCAATGACTACTCACAGGACATTCTATTTTTAATAATAAATATGTCAGTATATCCTCATTATTCAGTTTGTTTGACATGGAGTTTAGCTCAGTTGTCAATAATTATTACACCATAAATATGCTCCCAAGTTCTAATTATAAAGGACTTTTAGAGATCACAATGTAGACTGTATCAGATAAATTAAAGTAAATACAGTGAAAGACTGGAAACTCCTTTTTTATTTTTTTTTGCATTTGTTGTCTCTGTGATATCAAATCAGGAATCTTTTACTGGTGATGACTTTAGACAGACTTCCACGTAGATACAGTATCAGATTTATTCCAGGTATTAAATTTTTAATCAGGGGGTGTAGATATTGTTCTAGTAATGATGTATTGGAGATGGTATGAGTAACTGTGCGATAAACACTGCCATGAGAAATGCACATAATTCTGGACCAGTTACATTTTTTTTTAGTGACCAAATATGACATCAGAACTCTGAGCAATTAGAGCTTTCATACAAGAATTCCGAATTTAACTATTTGATAATTAGGTGATAAAAAACATTTCAGAGCATTTGACCTTAGAATTTTTACATACTCTTCATCGTTACCCATCAGCACAGCTGAGCAACAGCTGTGAAAATAGGCAGGGAGGACAATATAACCTGACTGAAATGCAAATTTTTTGAACCTACTGAGAATCTACATGGCCAGTAAAAGAAATCTGTCCATTCAGTACCAACACTGAATGAATCACTTCTATATTTGTTATCCCTACCTGTTTTTTCCATGTGGTGCAATTTGAATCACACCCTTTAATTAATGACAGTCAGAACAAAGCACAAAACAGTACCTACTTCTAGACTTCTGAACACTAATAGTTCACTCAACTCCTCTACACCCATTATGAGTAAAATACTTGTACCTCAAGGAACCTTCCGAATTGCCAGAAAGTTTAATGCTGATGGTCTTTTTCAGGTTTAGTCTTAGCACTTTTCTGCACATGGTAAAGGCAAAAACCACAAAAGTTGTCATCAGCAGCAGTACGTTGCTATCAAAAGTACTTCCAAATATCTGTGACAAATAGAAGGGGTGAAAGAGCTTAAAGTTTTACCTCCCTCTTCTGAGTAAATTGAATAATTCAGAGATACTTTGCAAGCAAAATACAGCCAACTTAAAAGCACGGTTATTTAGTAGCTAGCTGTAGTTACAATACACCAAAGGCACACATGCTGTTACTTCTAGCTCCTCTAATTAAAAACAAAAAAGTGTAGAATTACAGAATCACATTGAAGAGAGTCAAAGTTCAGCAACAATAGTATGGTTGTCATGGATGGCACAGGTTTAACAGGAAATGTCAAGAGGAATTTGCTTACAAAGGCACTCTAATTTCTTGAATACTGGTTGTGAAGTACTTCATATTCTTTCAGTGGAAAATACCTCTTAAGTTACTTCAGATTTTGAAGTGTTTGTTTACCAAATGTCATTTCAGGTACCTTTGCATTTTATTTCAACAGACACAGTAGTGACAAATTGTTTCAGATAAATATTTTCTTACAGTATTTTTTCCTGTCTGAGGGCTTATTACCACCATCTCCTGGGTCAGCTTTTATAGCTGCTTTTTGCTCCACATGCAGACTCTGCATATAAGACAATGCATATAAGATATAAAGAATTTCTAGAGTAAACAAATTCTATAATGACTCAATACACATAAAAGACAGCTAAGATTCAACAGGCTAATAATGCCCATTTACTCACTACTCCCAGAAGACCCCTAAAGGCTACTTGGTGGGCTGGGCAGGCAGCAGACAGAGAAAAGAATTTGAACCACCAACCAACATCTTCACCAGTAATATCAAAAAAGAAAAGGGAAGGAAATAGCCTATACAACTGACAGACAACACATCTCATACCAATGGAAGGAAATGCATTTTTTAAGTGCACAATTACCTTGTGAAACTCATTGCCAAGAAATGTTCCTGAGCTCAAAAGCTTTGCAGCACTCAAAAGCATAAATCTCTTTATGCTGTAGGAGCACTCAGGATCATTGTGAATATGACAACAGAAGCAAACTGACATCCTTTTGTCCATAATTGAATCAGGTTTGATGAAAATGAACATTTTCTCTGAAGTTTAATGTTTGTTTTTACACTCTTCTGGTGCAGCTGACAATGCCCAGTGTTAAGGAAACTTCCCTGCCCAACCATCGGGGAGCCATTCTGGCAGTCACTCTTGCACCACTTGAGCTGGAACTGAGGCTCTTCCCAGTTACAGCCCCCACATTCCCACAGTCAGAACAGGTTTCCTTACTGGGCTGACCCCAGGTTTCCCATAGCAGTCTCAGGCATCCCAGCCATTAAAATAATTTCATCACAGCACAATAACAAACTAGCAGCTCAGGCTGGCGTCTCTGAGGAGGGACTCAGAACAAAGGAAGCCCTGGGCTTTTATCCCCTCACCGGTCTAAGCCTGGGAAGGTCTGGGATCGTCGGCTCCTGCCGTGTCCCAGTGTCCGGTCCCTGGCTGGGCCACAGGTCCCCGGGCCCTTGTGTGCCCAGGGTCAGCTCTTCAAGGCCTCTTTGCCTGGGCTCCCCCAGCCTGAGCTCAACCTGCAGCTCCCACTGCAGCTGCACCCCGACATACCTCAGTGACCGTGTTCCTCAACATCAGGTATGGAAACATGTTACTGAGCTGGATGGATCACCACCACTGCCATCTACACTCCATGTTCTGCAGCACATAAGATGTTTTGCACAGAAAACCTTGATCTAAGACAAGAGAAATGTATCTAGACCAAATCTGAACTGATTCCCAACATATATCCAAACAGCTTTTCTTGTGCAGTTTTAAATTTTTAATCTCAAAAAGGATTATAGCCTACTGATAATGACTAGATATTTGTTAAATGCTTTTCTAATGGACAAAATATATTAGGCTTTTTCTAAAATTATTAAATGCAGTAATCAGAATATGAATTATTGAATATTAACTGAGCATACAACATCCATTACTGCATGAAAAAACCAAGGTATTGTTACTTCTGTTATTTTGAAAAATAGTCCCACTTTTTTCCTCAATTTGCCTCAGACTTGTCTTAGGGATAATCATTCCTTAAGAAGATGCTTCACTGTGTTCGCATCAAATACCTACTCAAAAACACACTACACAAAACAAAGCATCTAGGGCCCATAATCATCTTGGGTAAATTTTTTAGGTCCAAGTAATTTTTTTCGCTCCAGAGAAGTTAGTGGAAACATGCCAGATGACATACAGCATCCTCTGAATTCCTCTCCCACCCCATGCCTTCTTGACATGTCTTCAGGCAAGGAAAGACCATTAGCTCACCTCGTTTAACCTCTATTGTAATAGAAAGTTACAGCAGGCTTACAGCACCTGCTCCAGCTCCCACCCCCTTCCATAAATGCTACAATCTCATAGGCCGAAGTAGTTAAAAAATCCAACTGAACAAAAAAATAGGGAAAGACGTAAATGGTGGGAGTGGTTATTATGAATATGCATTATCTGTAAGAAAAGGGCAGTTACTGGTAAAGAATACAAAGCAGAAGGTAAAAACTAGAGCAAGTTCAAGGCAAAATAAACCCAAAGAAGCAGAAGACAGAAGGAGAGATCTACTGCCAGCAGATAAAGGGTTTCACATTTTTGTAGCAGTATTAATAGAATGTGTAAAAGTGCCAGATGACTCATACCAAAGTATTTGTGCAGTCAAAGCAAAATGGTTCAAGCTGATCATCAACAAATACAAAGCATAAAGAAACACACCAAAGAGAGTTTCAGTGGGCTGAAATAGATGATAGATCAACAGGTGGTGCAGGCCCAAGTAGGCAAGTGAAGAGGTCAGCTTTAAGCATTTGTAAAGACTGATGCTTGAACCTGCTGTCAGCCAGGCTCAGTTCTTTCACACAGACTTGCAGGTAATCCTGTGGTCCTCACTGAGGTCATAAGCACTGCAGATGAGGGAAATAGCACAACAGTTCATCACCACTGGGAGCCAAATGGTCACAGAAAATGCTTCTTAGTGGGGCATAGTTTGAAAAAGCTAAACTTGATGGAAACTGAATTTTTCACAAAACAAAATGCACAGAAATTCCTGGAGTCGACAGAAGTATTTTCCCTAAGGTTTGAGAGAGGTGAAGGCAATCTGGAAAGCAGCAGGATGGAAGCTTCTGCCAGGACACAAGGGTCTGAGCTCTTTAGAGATAAGAGTAACAACATTAGCTCTGGTGAAACCAGAACAAACTCTTCTGGTTCAGCCTCAACTAGAGCTGCTTTAAAAGTGAGCGGCAGATGCATTTTAGGCCCTGGTATACATCTCCAGCAGTGAAATAAGAAATGATGTTGCAGTTGTTAATTCACGAAAATTTATCTTGTTTACCCTCCAACAAAATAATTGGTTGATTATAACAACAAAAAGGTTTTGCTATCCAGTCATACAGCAGAGGTGATCTTTTCCCCAGGACACTCTCAGAGGACTGATGCTGCCCATGTCCCAAACCAAATCATAGTACACTAAGATGAAGTTCACATCCCTCTGATCACAGGCTTTTAGCTGTTGCAAGCCTATCATATACCTCTAGCTTCCAAGGATTACACAGTTTTATTCTCACTCATACAGAGCAGGCTCATCACCAGGCAGATTGATCTAGATATTATGAACACACCAGCTCCTCAGCTGAAATCCATGGAACTCCACAAATGTATTGTTAGTTGAAAGGCTGTATTTTTTTATTTGCCTTCCTCACACAAAACAAACAGAGCAAAGTGTTCCCCACACCTAATACATACAGAGAAGGTCAAAGGCATGTGTATGCATGCATTGAAACAACATTACATGAATCTAAGGCACCAAATAATACCCAAGGCTGACAGAATTTGAAGTTATTGTCCTTTGTAATGGCAATACATTTGGAAAATAAAAATAATACTTGTTTACCAAAAAAAAAAAAAAAAAAAAAAAAAAAAAAAAAAAAAATAGAGGTCCTTCCACTGAAACCTTTTCACAATAGACCACTTTCTGTTAACTGTTTAAACTCTGAAAAACTTACATGGATGGAAAAAATTGATGGGGATCTATATGATATTGGTATCACAGCAATTTGTTCACACATTCAGTAAAGAAAGAAAAATAAGAGCAGACATTTTTAAAACAGAATAAGCCAGAATATAAAATTACCTGGTTAATTACAAAACAAATTCAAGTAATTAAATAACATTATAGGAACTGCAATTGGGAACAATGGCCCTGGAGATGTTTAATTTTCCATTAAATACAGACTTCTGGCTGAGACAATGGTGTCTGCATGCCAAAGCTGGGACAGTGACAGTTTGGTGCTGCTGGCATCTCCAATCAGTTGTTCCCTTCTACCACGTTTCAGAAAAGCCTGCACTACTTGACTTAGCTGAAGGGGAGTGAGCAGGCAAAGAAGTGTCATGCACAGACAAACATAAATGACAGCTCAGGGATATAAGCATAGCCTACACACCACATCATTACTTTTGAGTGACAGAATCACAGCATATATACTGAGTTGGAAAGGGCCCACAAGGATCACTGAGACCAGCTCCTAAGTGAATGGCCCATACAGGGATCAAATCCTCAGCATTATTAGCAACATGCTTAATCAGCTAAGCCCAACTTAGCCAAAGCAGCCATCTGAAAATCCTATTGGAGACAGCAGCTACCAAAGCAAAGTCTTGCAGGAGAGCACTTCAGCTAGTAAAAGAACATAGAGGAAAGATGCCAGCTTCATTAGTTCCTTTCTACACCAAAACCAGTGATATTTCCTAAGGTCTACATGTACAGATTTAGCAAACTCAATATCTGGGGGCTGGAGGACACATTGTATAAATCCATTACAAAATGTTTCAAAAATTTTCTGTTGGACAAATAAAAAACTCTTGTCTATCCAAGTGAATCACACAAAAGATAATATTAATGTTGATTTTCAAGTAAGGAAATGTAAAGAAGCATAAAACTCCTGCTAGTAATGGTCCTTCGTCATTGCTTGCCAGCAAAATATGTTCAAAATAATAGTACAGGAAAAAAAAGGTAGTAATTTTATAAAAACTAAACCCACAATTACTAACACACACTTTTGCTCCTAACTTTAAAAACCTTAAAAATCTCACTAGTCCTCATACTTTAGGGAAGTTTGTCAAAATTCTTTACATTTTGCAGAAACAATTCAGCAATTTTTCCAAACTCACATATGGATTTCAAGGGGAATTTAGAGAGGAAACCAATACTAATAAGAGACCATCAGTCAGAGTTGTTAAGAAGTGATTAGGGCCCTGGTTGTCTTATAGACCCCTGTGCAGCTGGAGTTGTCCATAAGAGTCTCCTTAAGTCATTGATTATTCTGATTAAGGAATTCCCCTTGCCATCTCTGAACTGAGGACAGATTTCACAGAATAGGTTTGCCAACTTTTCCTAAAATTTTGAGCCTCTAGAGTGAACATTTTCAATGTTTCCAGATTTCTTAATGTGCAGTCTAACACACTTCAAAAATGCCTGGCTTTCAGTAAGCTAATAATTCACTTTTCATAAGTTTACCACTGCCAGTTATGAAAGGATGTAAATAGACTTGTTAATTTCCTCTAGAAGTCTTGCTCTGCTCCACTGCTTATATAATGGGCATTTGGTACGTGGTATCTCCCTTTAAAACAAACAGAGAGATCCTCTATCTCTCAATGTAACACAGGCTATGAAGTAAAATTTGAAGCACCCAACAGCAGAAATGAAAGATTTCATAAACAATTAAGCTTCTTCTGTGGGTCACTAGCTGTGGTCTAAGCTTTCAAGAGCAATGCAGGGTTTAACTGAAAAACACAAGAGTGCTGGTAATGGCATTTTTTTGGTCTTGCCTTTATAAACTTGTATTGTTCAAACTGCCAAATTTTCCTTTCTCTCCTTTTCTCTGCCTCACAACACCAGCAGGAGAACATTTATGGTAGTACAGGGCTTCTTTTTCCACTCACCATGTGATGACATGAAATGTCCTTTGAAATTATTTTCTTGAAACTCTGGGGGATCAGTGCTGAAGTGTGCTAAATACCACAACTGCCTCCCACTCCCTACAAACCAACGTGGCAGATTCTCTTTGAGGAAACTATTCCTCCTTGCTAAGAGGCAGAACTGCAGACTTTGCTGCTTAAGGAGCTTTTGCACTCAATTCATGAAATACTTCATTACACTGGAAAGCTGATGATCAGCCTGCCAGGTCAAAAACACTATGACACATGGGCCAGTTCAGAGAAGATTAAAGAGCAGCTTTTCTTGTGATCAGCTCTTCCCTCTTACAAACAGAATGGAGAGTATTTAGGAATAAGAGTGCCTGTACTTTTAGATATTTAATTTTCATTTATGTACAAAACATTAGAGGTATAAGCTCTTAGCTATGGAGAGGCAATCTTAATCTATCAGGGATTTCTTGTATCTTTACAGTCAAAAAAGTAAGCTCTGGAATCACCAGAATCAACAAAAAAACTGGAACAAATTTACACAGCAGCTGCAGACTGGAGTGTGTATATGACCTTGAGTCTTTTTTTCATAACAATGCATAGAGAAAATGAGAAAAACACTTAATTTTATCTTCTTAAAAGATTGTCTGTTAATTTTCTTCTTCATAAAGTGAAACAAAAGTGATTCTCAGGGATGGCATTTTCTTTTCAATTATAAAAGTTATGCAAGAAGCATGTGAGGAACAAAGAAATGAAGCCCTCATCACTAGGTCTCTGAGAATGTCACAATGAAGCCATGATTAAAGTATTAAAATCATACAAATTGGGTTGTGGTAGACAAAAATAGATGCGAGGCAGCAAAATATAGAAAACCATTTTCCAAGAAAACTGAGACCAAATTGAAGTTTTAGAAATTGCACCAGTTTTATTTAAACAGTTGAAGGAACCTTAAAATAATCTGAGTTGACATTCATATAGGTTATCCCAGCACTCTTTTACCTGACTTTGGCTTATTCTGGTGTCCCTTTGCACCATTTATAATAAGAAAAATTTAATTAATATGCTTTGGGTTAATATAAATAATTATATATATTCTTGTGCAATAGCTGAGCTATCTTGTCTGTCAGGAGATACTCAGAGAGCTGCAGTTGTTCTGGACAATTCGAGGGAGGGTGAGTGTGAGGGGAGTGTATATAAATCAGCTGGGAGTACAGAAGGCAGAGGAAGATTTTTCTTAAGGGTATCCAGGGAACAGATAAATAGCGTAAATATAATCACAATGAATACCACTTAAATCTTTTAAAAATCCTACACTTGCTGGGAGGGTGGTCCAACAGTTGAGCAAGTTGCTCAGAGAGGTTCTGGAGACTTTATTCCTGAAGATATGCAAATCCTGACTGGTTAGGGTCCTGGGCAACCCACTCAAAGAGAGCCTGCTTTGATGGATCAGTTAGATGATCTCAGAGGTACCAGTCACAGAAATGTGGTAGCTCTGTAAATGAACAACCTTAGACAAAAACAACAGAGATTAGGAAAACAAAACAAAACAAAATAAATCACAGAAGGGAAATACGTATTCTAAGATTAATTTCATTTAAAGCAAAAAATGCTATTCTAAATTCCTATTCCTAATCTATATTCCTATTCTGACTTGTTTTATCTATATATGTGGTAGTGCTCATTGTAGGAAGCATATATGTGGTAGGAGAAAGACTACTTAAATGTGAGAAACCTAGTAGGGGAGAAAGAAACAGATTTCACAGAAGCTATTTAGTAAACGTGAAGCAACAGAAGCTCTCCTGAGCTCTGAACACTGCTTGATACAATGTAGGCCACAGAGCTCTGTGAACATTTGTGTCTTTCTATAAACAACGTCTTGCCTTGCAAGGGAAACCTTGCTGTTTATCTAAGGCTGTGTCATTTGAAAATCTAATATATAGAACTGTGAGGATGGTATCAATAGAATGTGGGTAAAAGACATGACATGGGATGCACTGTGTAGCAGTTCTATAAGCCTGTCTGACAAATGCTGTGGGAACTGTATAGAATTCAAGTGTCAAAAACAGTCCTTATGATATCCAAAGCCTGTAACTAATCACACAGGGAGCTAGTTAGATTTTCAATTTTGTAAAAAGGTTTTCTCTACTGATGTTAGGTAAACAGCTGGCCTGTTGAGGTCTAGTGCACCCTCTGGTCTTTGTCAGCTTGCAGATCACATTGCTTGCCCTGGTGTGAAGTTGAGGCAATAACAAAATAATTATACAGCATCATTTCCACTGATTTCAGAAATCTAAGAAACAGGCCTGAAGAGCCACTCCCTTTCTCCTGAACATTCAATTAAATGATTCAAATGTTTTTCAACCGAATACTTTAACATTAATTTCTTTAGAAACCCACCATCTAAAGATGGCATCTTCAGTTCTGAAGATGGGATGCCATTGCCTGTAGTTCATTATTTCCTAGGAACTTAGTTAAACACATATAAGTATTTAAATTAACAGACTTCCTTCTTTATCTGTTTCCTTGGATTGCTTTATTAATGAACTGTGTTTTTCTCTTGCTCTTCTAAGAAACTGACTGCACTATTGCTAGTGGAAATAATTTTACCATGTGTATTTATTTTACTAAACTGAATCTCAGTGTTTCTGCTGCCCATCATTTCCAAGCTGTTTCTCTTTGAGATAAATCATAAGGAAATGTCTTCTGGGTCTGTTCCTGGTGAAGGAAACAGAGTGATGTGTCTCAGTACTCCCTGACTTTGGCTAACTATCATGGTTCAGTAATCCTTCAGTTTCATCCTTCAATTCCACATCACCAAAAGGGGGGAACAATATGTCTTTTCTGCTGGCCTTGACTCTTGCCTGTGAGGAGGACAAGACCTCTGCAAAAAGCACCATCTCTCTTGGCAAGCACCACAATGTGGCCGGTAAGGTCTTGGACAAATTGACTGAGAGGTCATGCTGCAGCTGTTTGACGCAATATAGAGAGATGGCCAGTGTTCAACCAAGACAAAGAAGGTCCTTGGAAACCTTTGTCCTAAGTTTTGAATCTTACAGCAGTGCTGAACAGGGTGATTTGATCTGTACACTAACCTATGCATGCTGAACTGGTTCAGTGAGGAGATATTTTCACAAATTTTACCCAATGTCCACAGCATTGAAGCCCTGGGCATTTTAACGGTGCTGTGTGTGTATATTGGTTGCTTGGTCCAGTCCTTGTATTTGCTCTTTGCAAAAACACAAAATAACCGAGGGAATTCTAAATCTTTGTTTGTGATGCCATTATTTGGCTAGAAAATTTGTCTCTGTGTACATGAACAATGATCTTATTAATTAATTTGTGACAATTTTTTAAAATTGCATTGATTTTAAAAGATAACTACATTAAATGGTGTATCCAGTTCCTGTCTCTTCCTTACACAAAAAATAATTAATGATCTTTCTTCTTTAATATTGAAAAACACAAAAAATTTTGCTTGCTTTGGAGATGTTCTTCAATGTAATCATGTACAGAAGTCTAGTATAAACAACAGCAATTTTAATAAGAAATACTGTTATTTTATCATTTCTAGTAACTTCTTCAATATGCCAAACCCTAAAGGTAAAAGCTTTCCACACCCACACTGCATTGCAGTCTGGCTGGCACATGTGAAAGTCAAGCACTTCAGGAGAGGAGTTAGGTGACCGTGCACTCCAGGAACACTTCTCCAGTTATACCAGTTGAAGAATATTGGTAGGTCTTTTCTTTGTCCAGCCTGCAGGAATGAGCATTTGGATAACGTTTTGGCCCCATTAGAATCTAGTGATATTCTGATACTCTGTATTTTAGCCACCTTCTGACCTAGAAATCCTGTCCACATCTTTGAAAATTCAAATTTTCAGTGAAATGAAACAAAAGCTCTATTGCTTCAGGGACTTGTGTACTAACATGGAAAACTGAGTAATAACAAAAGGACAGAAGGAGGGGTGCTGAGTGCTAGTAGAGTACCACAGAGTGCTAGTAGCGTACCAGATAGGGCAGGGGGTGATTAGAAGTACTGTGGGAAGAAGAAACGACACAGTCATGAAGAAGTCAAATAAAAGTAATTAAAAGGGAACTAATGAGATTAGCCAAAACTCTAATGATACAGTCAGAAGGATGGGAAATCAGAGGGCATTCACCTCCTGTGAGAAAGAAACATGTGCATGTGCAGAAAGCCAAGACAGAGAATAACAAGGGCATGGAGGGGAAGTCCTCTGCGTACAGTAAGGTAAAGAATAGTACCTCTGAAAGCATTTGACTAGAACAAGAGGTAGAGCTATGATTCAAGATGAGGAGGAATCAAGGCTGAACAAGGTCATAGGTCTGAATGGCAAATGTCCCATGCTGCTAACAGTGATGACTTGAGATGGTGCATTCCCCCTTAACACCTTTTCAGGCTGCAGTGCTCTCTGAGAAAATGCTTGCTAGGCCTCATCCTTGAAAATGCCATCTGGGCTCAGGTCTTTCTGAGCTTATCAAAAAACAGTCTCCTCCCAGAAACTCCTCACGAGCTTCTGTTTTTCCCACGACCAGCCTTGGAAAATATTTATCTGGTCTGAATAGCATAACTTGCCTGTTCTCACACTTTCAAAGGAAGTGCCAACCTGTCTCCGTCTCTATCTGGGAGCCTTCTCAGCAAACCCCGGCTGGCCCCGGCCGGCACACAGCGCGGGGGGGCAACCCCCAAAGCAGACCAGCAGTGGGGGGACACACTCTTGCACCCGGGGGTGCTGGTGGCTGTTAGGCTATTTGCCTTTGCAGCAGAGAGACTTCTGGAGACAGCGGTAGAAGATAAAAGGCCGACTCTCAGCAGGAGGCCAAACCAAGGTTTATTCAGAGCCCCAGAGGGACCCTGGTTGCCTCAGGGGGGCCTCTAGCTCAGAGCCCTGAGGAAAATGCAGACGCTATATTTAAAGATGGGAGGAAACGGAAGGCATATACATTGCTTGACCAATAAAAATCCCCCAGGCATCAGGCCATGGGAATGGACATTTGAGATAATGTATGGGACAGTAGTTGAGGGGCTGACCTTTGGCCCCTAGCAAATCACCCGATGACTTTGTCCGGAAGTTCTGGATATAGGGGACGGGATACCAAGTGATTGACAGGGAAACTAGGGAGGGGGGTTTGGGGATGATCTCAGCAAAAGGAAATGCCTAGATAGGCAAAAGGGAAGGGGCACATTCTGGGATAAACGTTTGGGAACAATAAGGGAATATAAAATCATGCGATTACGAAGTATTACAAAATATAAATGCACAATACTACACCAACCCAAACTGTGGCCAGGATAAAACATTGTAATGACTAAAGTTCACTGTCATGCGACCCTACAAACAGAGGTCCAGAGTGGGACCCATTTGGAGATGCAAAAGCATGTGAAGTGAGTATATTTACTGACCTCTGAGGAGAATTTTTCCACAGGTACCTTATCTTGCACTATGTCTGCACATATACTCTTTGCACATATGTCTGGAAGTTAGGTTACGTGATAGTTATAATTTAGGATAAATGCTGTTAAGTGTTTTATTTCTCTGTTAGATTGTTAAGCTTAGGCTATAAATAAAGATATAATTTAGGTTAAAGTACTGTTAAGTTTAAGTGCTGTTAAGCTTTGAGATGCATTCTTTTTCATTCTTGTTTACACTGTCTTTACACACAGACACACACATACACTTCAGTAGTTTCAATTAATTTCTGTTTTAATAGCCTGGATTTTGTTTGGTTTTGCTGTTGCTTGCTTCCCTTCTTGTTGTGCCTCAGTTGTCCTTGTTAAGTAAAGTGAATCTTGCCAACTAATCTGTTGTGCTTTGTAGTTTAACATTACTGTAGTTTAAATCTGACTTTTGCTTATACTCTTGCTAGTGATTTATTGAGCGATCTCAAACACACTTGTTCAGGACAGATATGAAGGTGGTTTTAGAACAGAATGGTTTCAAAAATGTTTGGTTTTAACAAAATGCCAAATGAGTCAAAATTAGCAAGGGATAGCAGTAGAGTTGGTTGACAGATATGGTTGGATACATGGTAGCAGAATTTTTAAAGGGCCATTGATGCATCAGTGACTGTAAGAGGAGTGATAACTGACACCAAAATTACATTTCTGCCCACAGACTTCTCAAGGATGTAAAAAAAGAAGGAAAAGAAAAATATCAGATCTCTGTGGAAAATCAGACAGAACCGGAATACCTAATAAAAAATATTCCAATGGCAGGGCATTTTCATTTCTCGGAAGAGACTCCAGGTTTTCTTCCTCTTATGGGGTGAATATTTGGCAGGCTGCACTATCTGAACTTGCTTCAGAGTAGTAATTACCTATTAAGTAATTTGAGTAAATAAATGAAATATTCACATTCCTAGTTTGTTTTCAGGCAATAAGTTTCTTATCAATATTTACTTCCTCAGTATTCACAAACACTTGTGGTAATTTGCAGTTCCCCCAAGTAAACAAAAACTAATAGAAAATATTATTCTAACAATTTTTAACTACTGTCTAACTTATTCCCCTCTTTCAGAATTAATTTACTATACTGTAATTAAACTCCACTACTAAAATGTGCTTCAAAGCACTTCATATAAGGCTAAACAAAACAACATCCTAAACTTGTGCCATTTATTGTGACAATCTGTCGACTTGTTGTGACAGGCGTAACAGATTGGTAGCAAAAGATGAGCAGCAAAGGCTGGCTGACTGACTTTTGTTTTAATAGATGATACTCTTGCTTAGCCTCATTTTTAAGTGATCAGAAGTAGAAAGACCATTTTCAAAATAATTAAAAACTCCTTAAAGCTGAAATGTAAGTAGTGTTGCAGTCTTGGGGGAAGAGGCAAAACCATAGCTTCATCATCCACACAAGGCTGTAGAGGAGACATGAACTTACTTACTTGCATGAAGGAAATTTGGGATGCAGATTTCTTCCTGATTCAGTACAGGTTGATTGATAGTTTGAGTCAGGGCTGGGCTGAAGATGATGACACTGAGTCACTGTTTAAAATCAGTCTCCCAGCTTCTCCTCCTGAAGGCTGTCTGTCAGGGCTTGGCCAAGAAATCAGATCACTGTTCTCATTTCCTGTGCTGTGAGGTGTGGGTTTGGAGTCACAGAGCCATAGAATATCCTGAGTTAGAAGGGACACACCAGAATCATCAAGTCCAACTTCTGACCCTGCACAGGACACCCCAAGAGTCACAGCATGTGCTTGAAAACACAGTCCAACCACTCCCAGTGGAGGTGTAGATAGGCTGGAGGCAAAAAAACCAGTATTAGATATTGGCAAAGAAGAAGCACTTCAGGTATCACTGCACAGCTGAAGTGCTCAGACAGACATAGACCCTGCAAAAAATCACTGTTTTGCTCAAATGTATGGAAACCACAAACCTGGAAACTTCTTGCTGGGCAACAGAATTTGCTAGTAAGAAGTTTCTGGAAACAAAACTGACAAGCAGCCTCTGGCTGGCTCTGCTCATGTCTTCAGCACCATCAAAGGCCAAATCCACCAGAAATTAGTCCATAACCATAAAGACCTTAGTCAAAACTCAAAATACCTCTAAAAGGGTCTGGAAATGTGCAAACCAGTACAGTCAAAAGCAGACAGAGTGTATTTGAAAGACATCAACAATATCCCAGACAACCAATTTTCCAGAATTCACTAGCCACATAATTGACTGCACCAAAAATAACCGGAGACTGAAGCAAGGAGATCAAAACAGTGCTGGAGGTAAAATTCACAGATCTGTTTTTTGTTTTCCTGCAAAAAAAAGCAGCCAAATAGATTAAAGATTACTAGAGGTCATAACAAAAAAGCCATTATTATAATGTGAAAGTACACATTACCTCTTAAAATGCCATTGTCCAGTAAACACCGTATTTATACACTGTGACAATAATTTAATCAGATGACAGCCTGATGGAAATGGATCAATTAGTCATGCAGAGGCTGTACTGGAACCAGGAAATATGAGACGACTTAAGAAAAAGAGATAGAAATAAAAGCTGCATATAAAGATAGTTAAGAAATTATGTCTGTTTTCATCCAGTAGAAGGAAGTATGAGGACAGAGGAGACATTTTTATCTTGTGCTGTGCAAACATCACACAAGATACTTCAAGAGAAGAAAATTACTTCCAAAAATGCTGTGAAATTCTACAATTCAAGAAAATTTGCCTTTCAAGTATCCTATTCTAAGCTTAAATTTAAAATAAACACAACAGCAAGAAGTCATTCAATGCTATGAAAAGATGCAACCAAAGGGTTTCGGGTTTTGGTGGGGTTTTTTTTGTTGCTGTTTTTTCTGGACTCCAAAGCCAGGCAAAAGCCCAGCCCAGGCAGACTAAGAGAAAGGGAAAATAATTGTCTTACTAATGTACTTTCCACATTCAGTAGAGAACACCAAAAAATGTTGGGTGCTCTTCTGTAGATGAAGACATGTGTTGGTACTTTTAATGGTGCACAGGGTACCACTGGTCTTATACCCATGCTCCAGGAAGGCTGACAGCACCCTCAGTACTTCCACCTTGCACAAAGCCCTTCTTAGGTTCACAGCAACAGCTGACATTAAACTCTTGAGTTTTTCTCACTAACATGACAGGCAGTCTGGAGTCAAGTGTCCAGAAGAGGAAAATTAGAAATATAAGACATTTTTGAGATCTCTAAAATGTGCTAAAATGAAACAAATATTCCTAACATTTCTATAAGATGTTTTTATTTAGAAGGTGTGGCTTATCTAGAATTCCCTCTAACTCATGTCTTTGGAAAACTCTGACTTTAAAAGAAATTAATGACCTGAATGACCTTTAGAATGTTTTTCATTTCTATTCCCATGTATTAAGCCACTCACAAACTCTAGATCAACAAAAATGCCGTTCTACAAGATAGTTCACAAAGTTTGTAAAATAAAATAATTCACTAGTAAATCTGACAGACTTCATCAGAAAATCTGTAAGTCTTTTTCACTATGTCTGATATAACTTTGTATATGCAAATGCTCACTTACATGCCATTCACTGAAAATTCACAGAAGCAGTTGTTTCACAAAAAAATTAAGAGGTTCATCTCAAAAGTTACACTTCTGTTCAAATGTCCTGTTACCATTATGAAGTTTTCTGACTATGCTCTATATGCTACATTTTCCACAGGAGACTTACCCTGGAGCCATAAAAGCTGCAAGGCTGCCAAAGGGGTTTCCACTTCAGCAGGTCTTCAGAGGAAACCTAGATGTTGTTTATACCCATAGTAACGTATAGAATCAGAATCAGACAGAACACATTGCCAAATACCGCTACCCATTTTGTCCAAGCTTTCTTATTTTCATCTCTAGTAGGTATGATGCTGTGGGGTTCAACTTAAGGCATGAATGCTGGTAGTGTGTTTTCAGAAGACAGATGGCTGAAAAATTACTTACCCTATCCTTATTTGTCTCTCTTCTCCTGAAAAAAAAAGGTAATTTCTTCAGCTCTACAATATTTCCTGTGTGTACAGATGTATGAAAATAGCATACTTCTTGAGAAATTCTATTAATCAGAGATGCAATTTGGATTATAAATAAAGTTGTCTTTAGAAAAAAGACTGGAAATTAGTTTTTTTCAGTCCCCTACAACATCAGCTTTTGCAAAGCAAATGCCTGCAGATATTAACAAACTTTAATTTTGGGAGGTATCACTTTGGATTCTATTATGAAAAAGAAAATATAACCAGTTGGGTTATTATTACTCTGCTTATTCTCAACTTCACTTTGCATCTTCAGTTTCATAGAATGGTTTGTGCTTGAAGATCATCTACTTCCAATGCCCCTGTCACGGGCAGGGATGGCATTCACTAGATCAGGTTGTTCAGGGCCCCATCCAACCTGGCCTTAACCACTTGCAGGGATGTCATATCCACAGATTCTTTAGGCAACCTGTTACAGTGCCTCACTATCCTCAGAGTAAAGATTTTCTTCTTAATATCTAAATTAAACAGCCCTCTCTCAGTTAAAACCATTGCTCCTTGTCTTGTTACTATCTGCCCATATAAAAAGTCCCTCTCCCTCCTTTTATGCACATAAAGAATTTGACAGTTGCAGAACAATTAAGCTGTACTTCTGGTACATCTGTGTACTTCAATATAAATAAAAGGAAAACAAACTGCCTGAGTAGATGGAGCAAAAGTACATTCAGAAGTAAATGAGCCATAGCACGGACAAATTTAAGTTAAAGTAAGAAAGACCATGGAAAAACAGGGAAGATAAACTGTGCAGGAATGTTCACCATTGCAGAGATATTTATTTCCCTATCCTTTTTAAGCAACCTGAAAGCATGACAGGGCTGACACAAAGCTGTTCTTCTGACAGTTTTCTAGATTCTCCTGTTAGATTATTAAGTGGTACTGGCAATGTAATGCTTCAGGACCTGGAAGCAGAGCAGCACACGAGGCATGCAGCACAAAGCTAAGGTAACTGGAAGCTGAACCAGTTTGCACCCCCACCAAATACTGGCAAGTTCCAATAGCTGGTTGCTTGGCTGAGGAGCTGGGATTCTGGGCACAAGGACAAACCAGTGGGGCTGAGCTGATGCACGGCCCCCAAGTGATGGGAAGCTCCTGGCACCCCAACACCACAATCTCAGGCTAATGGCTGCACCACGCCAGAGCTGGACATCAGGATAGGCAGACAAGATTTGGGGAGAAGGCTGGATTGAAATGCCCTAAGGGCCCTGACGTTAACTTCACAAGATTCATACTCTGTCCGTATTGCCCCATCTGATCAAATATCTGAGATACCTGGACACAGAAATATGCTTCATCTTTGCAGTTTCACTTCAATGTGATGAACCTTACAATCTCATTTGAAGCACAGCAGGGGGGGTACTGAAGGAGGAGGCTCATGCAGAGCACCCTGGGTTATGATGTATTTCTGACAGGATGAACAGCAAACAATACCTCAGGCCTACATGAGTAAGCTCTGCATGCATGCACAGCAAAATAACTCTGGTAGGTTTATCCACTCTCATTGTTTCTCCTGAGATTTCAAGTTACCCCAGTGTGAGAGACTGGAGAAAATCAGTACTTGCTCAAAACAACCAAAGTGCGTGTGTGCGCGGCAGGTTGGCAAGCTCTGCAAAAAGTGGGATGATGAACTTCTCCATATCCCACCTCCCTGGAGCCTCTAGTCCAGCTCCAGAATGGTTATCAGCCACTGGCACACCAGAAGCCCCAGATGGAGGGGTGGGTTCCAGGAAGCCTAAGCAGATAAAAGCAGTTGCACAAACACCCTCCCCCTAACTTCTTCTTCTAGAAATCTGGGTAACTTAAAGTTGGATGGGTTAAAGTTTGCTAAGTCAATGCCTTGTGAAATGCTTTATGTCAACTGAATGTTTTAAAATTTGCCAGGTACCCTTATTTTCTAAAGTTTGCCTGTAAAACTTTGTTTAACCTCCTGAGAACATTCTGTTTCTCCCATGCGCCTGTCTCAGGGAATAAAAATCTTAACCTTAAAGAAGCATATCAACAGAGTCCAGGGCTTTACACCCCAGGTCTGGTAGATAAGACACCTTCTTCTCAAAAGGCACTTGGAAAACTGGCAAAATATCCAGGGAAAGTCAAATAGCCCCGGATAACGTTATGTGAGTTGCTAAATCCAACACAACTGCTGGCTGAAGTCTTGTCTAAACCTACAAGATTATGCCAGGGGAACTCTAGAAGAGGACTAATAAATCTCATTTCCTACCTTGAGCTGATTAATACAGTTCAGTCCATGTCCTACTTTTGGCTGGAATTTGAGATCTTTTTTAGAAGCAGGTACAGCACTGTGTTTCAGATTCAGTATGAGAATGATGCTGATAGCATACTGATGGTTTGGTTGTTGCTAAGTGTGCTTACTCTGAGCCAAGTTATGAGCATGAGCGGCTCATGCTCTGCCAGTGAGGAAGCGCACAAAAAGGTGGAGAGAAGCAAGGCCAAAACAGGGGACCTGAACTGGTCAAATGGATGTTCCACAAAACAGAATGTCACACCCAGTATATAAACTGGGGGAGTTACCCAGAAGAGGGCCTACCTGGGTTTGGCACTGGCCAGCAGGTGATGAGCAATTGTATCGTACATTACTTACTTTTCTTTGGTTCTCTCTCTCTCTCTCCTTTTTTATTACTATTACTAATACTACTGTTATATTTTACTCCAGTTAAATTCAACTGTACTGCAATATTTTACTCCAGTTCATTATTAAACTCTTAACCAAAAAGTTTCATTTATCTTTTTCCCCCCAGTTCTCCTCCCCATCCCACTGGGGTAAGGTGTTGTTGAGTAAGCAGCTGCATAGTAGTTAGTAGCCAGCTGGGGCTAAGCCACAATGCTTTCTCTACAACACAATAACCCTTACTAGCAGCTGATGCCACGTCACGCTGCTTACTCACACTATGCAGGTAGGTGCAGTAGGAGTGATGAGCTGGTTTACACAAAGCAGCACTGGAAAGTAATGGCTGCCTGTAGCACATTTGTTTTTCTCAGCTGTGCTCACTGCCCTAGACACCCTTCACATTTAATGACAATTTCCTAGTAATGAGTGTCATGAAAAACAACCAAATGAGGTTTTGCCACACTGTGAATGTCTTTGAAGTATTGAGAATGTTTCCAGACAGCTTGCTCTTTTCCAGTGTTTGCAGCAGATCCCATGCAGCATGCAGCTCCTCAAACCTCAAGAGCAGATTCCCAAGGGACTCCTGGGTGTTGCAATGTTTGCTCTCTCAAAATAGAGAAGCAACCCTGCAGTTCTTTTTTTCCTCATTGCACTGACATTTTTAACTGAACCATTTCCTGATCACTGTGGCCCAAGACCATGCCATCTCCCAACAGGCCTTCTCATTCCAAACCAACAAGTCTAGGACATCTTTCCTAGTTGCCTCTCTGAGTACTTATAATACAAAGTCCTCTCCCACAAGCTGTAGGAAATTTTCAAATCTACTCACTACAGCAGGAGGCATTTCCAGCTGGTCTCTAGAAAGTTGAAATCTGCCATAAGGACAAAGACTGCTGATCCACAGATTTCTCCTAACTGCCTGTTAAATTAACTTCTCAGCACTGGTGTCCTGGCTGGACAACTGATAGAAGACACCAACCACATCCGCTTTGTCTTCCACCACTTCACCCTCACCCAGAGACTCCCAACCACATCATCACCAACTGTAAGGGCTGTATCAAACCTCTCCCTTCCATTTAGTGCAACAGCTCCACCTTGTCGTGCCCTCTCCTCAGTAGCCTGTACCTTCCAGCCCAGCACTCTGGGTGTAGAAGTCCCACTTATGCCAATGATATCCCAGCTTTGTGAATGAACCAAGGCTTCAGTCAAAGGCACTTGCAGCAGCAATCCCTGAGCCATCTGCCAGGGATACCCCAGGCCCTGAGTCCCTGCCCCCCAGGAGAATTTGGAGAGGCTGTCAGAGCTAAACAGAACAAAGGGAACCACCACATTCATTCCCAGGAGATGCCAGAGAGCTCTTAGCAGCCAATAGCCAAAACGGACCACAGCAAGCCCACCACTCTAGTTCACACCACATGGCCTCCGAGCCTCCCAGTGCCCTAGCTCCTTCAGACATTTGTGCTCCTTGAAACCTAATCCCATGGTAGGGACCCACCTGACCCCTGCAGCCCAGAGACGCTCTCAGGGGCAACAGTGGAGGTGACTGTCACCACTCCTGATTCTCTCTCAGGCTCAGCCAACCTGTGCCGACTGGTTGGGCAGGAGCAGCCCTTCTCCACAGCCTGGGCACTTCCAGGTGATGAAGATCATGGTGTAAAAATGTGGGTTTTAGAATGGTGGGTGCTGCTGCCTATTTCTTGTCCCCAACAAACCTCTCTTGTTGAAAAAGCAAGTTAACATTCAGGCAACACATTCAAACCCCCACTCAACACTCACCACAACTGGCTCAGTGATAGAGGCAAGAAAGGCTCTTTTGCAAGGTTTTATTACAGCAGAGCATGGCTGGAGGGGACCCAGCGAGGAAAAGAGAACAACCATGTACAGCGGGCAGCTTAAGAAGGGCAAGGGGTGGGGAGTGGAGCGAAGGTCTGGGCAGAGGGGTTTGGTCTCCAGGGGAAGGGGAGTGGCCACCAGGGATACCAATCCAGTGAGGGGACAGGGAAAGTAGAAACCAGGGGAAGTTGCAACACAGAAGCCCATTGGAGAGTCTGTCTTTTTCCCCCCAGGAGAACCAGCTCTGCGGTAAGTAGTTACTGCCATTGTCAGGGCTGAGGATTTGGGAATTGACCGAGGTGGGAGAGTTCATGGGATGCTACCAATGGTGAGACAAACTGCCCCCTTCAGCCCCTGGATAACCACAGTGGAGCAGAGACCCACCTGCAGGCTGTGGAAAAGCCCCACTCTGGAGCAGGTAGAGATGTCCTGTTGGAAGCTACAGCCCATGGAGATCTCACACAGGAACAGGCTCCTGTCAGGAGATGAAGCCTGCACTTAGCAGGTTTCCTGGCAGCTGGAGCAATCTGTTTCTGAAGTACTGCAAACCTGTAGAAAGGGCTCATGTTAGAGCAGAGGAACAGTGTAAGGAGTAAGAAGCAGCAAGAATGTGATGGACTTAACATAATACCCATTCCTCATCCTCCTGCACAGCTGGGGAGGAGGAGGCAGAAGAGCACATATGAAAGAGTGAAATTGAGAAGGGAGTGGAAATTTGTTTCAGTTTTGCCATTGTTTCTTATCCCCCTACTCAAATTTTCATTGGCAATAGAAGATACTAATTGTAATCAACTCTATCTGGCTAGTGACAGTACTCTACCTTGTCCTTGCCTCAACCCAGCTTTCCCCTCTTACTTTCTCCCCCATCCTGCAGAGAAAGGAAAGTGACAGAGCAGCAGCTTGACTAGCTGGCAAGCAACCAGCCAAGGTCAAACCCATAAAACATAAAACTCATGGAGGTAATGCAGGAGAGACAGAGAAGGTATCCTCCTCATTCAGCCCTCAGAGCTACTGCTGTGCAGAGAGAGAAGGGCCAAACCTGGAAAACAAACCCTGCCAGAGCCTGTGTACTGAACATACCTGCAGCAGAACACCTAGGATGTGCTGAGCTGGGTGAATGTTGCTTATTTCAAGGAGGTCAGGAGGAAGAGTTTTATTGCCAAGGCTGGACAAGACAGACGTTTTTCAAGTATGCAGCTGCAGGATATAAAGATAAGACTTCTTCAAGACTGCACAGCTATAGAATGCAAGGCAGAATGCACAGGTTCCAATAAGGGAAATAAAAAGAAAAAAAATTTAAAAAAAAAAAAAAAAAAAAAGGTTTCCCAAGGGAATACTCCTATGTTAGAATGGGTAGGACAGAGCAGCCACCCAGCTTTTGGAAAAACCAATCCCAGGCAATCTGATCAAAGTTCCTGCTTTCAGTGAAGGCTTGTACTAGCTGATCTCCAAACAACCCTTCCAACCTGAAGTACTCCGGACTGCAAAATATCCAATGGTCTAGATACATGAGACACTCAAAATCAAAAGAAGACTCCATTTGCAAAAATGCACAGTACATATGCAAATATATTTAAACAAACAACAAAAAAAATCCTTATTGCTTTATTCAGATTTTGACATAGCTTACGTTAAAATTACTCAAAGTCATTTGAGAATTTCTGTAGAAATCACTAACTGCTTTTCAGCAGAGATCAGCTTAAACCAGAGGTTGAAATGATGCTGGAATTCAGACTGAATCACTTTTTATGAACTAAACAACATTTTCCTGGTTTAAGAAGAGCAATCCCCATAAAATGCATTTCCAGGCTTTTGTTTTAGGCTCCTTTTCTGTTGTTTGGTCTACACAAAACTGTGAAATACTCTGTGGATGGCTTTATGAAATTAAAACTTCCAAACAGTCCTCTAACAAACTTTTAGAATTACATACTAGCAATATTCTATCTTCTTTGACTTAAAAGTGCATACACATTCAAAAGTTTTATACATTTCCTAGACATCTTTTTAACAGACAGAAACCCTATCAGACATTTTAGTTCTCAAGGGGAAAAAGAAAGTAGTTAAATTCACAGTTTTAACAAGTGTTCCAAGGAAAGCCTACTACATTTTTTCTTCTGGGAAATCAAACCACGAGGATCTGTTGACAAGTCTCTTTGGCAGTCTCAGTATCAATGGCTCTCTCTCTGGACACTCTAGGAAGGAAGTCCTGGGGGAAGGCAGTTGACTGGAAGGCGCTGCTGGTGCTTCCTGAACATATCTGGTTACAGTTTCTGTGTGAGAGGTGCTACTGCTGGTACTCACTGTGGTAACACTCTGATCAGCTGCTGTTTCTTGAAGTTTGACATCAGCATTTCTAATGCCAACATCTAAGTTTTCCCTAGTGGTAGGGATATCATACTTTTTGTCTACTCCTCCAGTTTCCTCACATCCTGTCCTCCTCAGAAAAGAAGATGGAGACCCATTTTCCCTCTCATTTATTTGAGTTGTGCCTGTCCATGTAATACTGCTGTCCCATTCGTTACTTTCTGGTTCCTTGCTACTATCACTATCAATTGTAATCACCACTGGAGAAGAATGTACTGAATTGCTTGTGTGATGTTTCCGGTGTTTCTTCTTATGCTTTTTCTTTTTCTTTTTAAGATATCTTGTTGTGTCTGTTGCTTTTCCTTCATAGACTATCTCCACACTTGGACTCCTCATTTTCTTCTTCCTTTTCTTACGCTTTGTCTCACTGCTTGCACGATTGTCTGACAGACTATCTTCATTTTTGCAGCAGTCACCAATTTTGAGGAAGTTTTCTTGGACTCATTTTCTCTTTCTAGACTTGTACTTTCCATGAATGCATTCTCCAGGTGGCGAGTTTTGTACTTCCTTTTTCCACCAGGCTTTTCACTTTTCATTCTGTCAGCTCCTCCAGAAGGAGTCCTTGATCTGTTGCTTGACCGACTCCTTGACCTGCATCTTTCGTAACAGTAATAGTGTCTCTCATGGAGTCCCCTCTGGCTATGCAGATCTGTCCTCTCAATAAATGATCGTATCCTGTATTCTGGACTAGCAGATTGCCGTGAGTAAAGTGTGTTAGACCGGATCCTCCTTCTACTGGAGGATTCATAGCTGTCTCCAAACACCTTTCGACTACAGAAAGCAGAACCCCACTGGTGTCTACTTTGATAACTGTCTCTTACATAATAGCGATCGCTGTCTCTACTTCTTGATCTCCTTTTACTGTGGCCTTTACTGCGTGAACGTGATCGGCTCACTTCTCTGGATGGAGTGCTCTCACCACTTAGAGAGCCCCTCCGGCTTTTCAGAGAGGCTCTGCTGTCATGAGCCCTTGATCTTCTACTGCTTCTTTTGCTCCTATGTTTGCTACTATCTCTGCTTCTCGATCGTCTCCTTTTAGGTTGGCTTTTGCTACGGTGCTCCCTTCTAGACCGATGGCCATGACTGCCTCGACTGTCCCGTGAACAGGACTGTGGGCTTCTAGACTTTCCCTTTTTAGACAATCTGCGATTCCAAGGGGAGCACACTGTGTCACTCCCTGGAGAGGGGCTCCAACTCAAGTCCTGTGGAGGCATATCTTTTCTTTTACATTTGTTCTTCTCATCCTCTTTTGATTCCAGCTTCTCAACTGCAGGAGATAAACAGCTTCTACAACTTCCTACATCCTCCCTGTATGTTGGGGAATGTGGTGAGAAGCTCCTGCTTGGTTCACTGTCACTCCAGCTGTGACACTGTCGCTGTTTCTTGACATCTTCCTTTTTCTCTTCCTTGATAGACTCCTCAGAGTCAGAGGACAGCTCAACCACTTCTGGTGTCCTCTCAGCTAACGGCTTAACGTACCCAACAATGACACAATTGTCTGAGGAAGAGCCACTGTCATTTGAGTCAGCGTTAGCCTGTAACTCAGTCTGCAGCTTGGTTCTTCGGCTCCCTGAAGCAGAGTCCTCATCAGAACTTTCTGATGACTCCAGAGGAGAAGCTATGGTTGCGCGAACCTCTTCTGAAATGGAATAGGAAGGCCCTGGAGTTTCATCATCCCACGGGGCCTGACCAAGACCAGGTACAGACAAGCTATTATCCGGCCCTGGTGGGTACACCACATCTGGAGATATTGTAATAATTGATGAGTCTGAGTGGCTTCCTTCCTCATATGATGGTGCAGGACAGTCATAATTGGCATGTTGATCGTATGCTTCTAAGTTAAAAGGACAACGGGCAAAACTGATGAATTCGTGCAGGAAGTGTTCTGTCCGATTCAGCAAAAATGGCTTTAAATCATCAGCAAAGGCCTGACTTTCCAGATCGTATCTAGTTACGTTACTCATGATTATGTGCTGCACAATATTGATCAGAGACCCGTGGGCACCAAACAGGACTGTAAGCTCTCGCTTCAACCAAGGAACCAAGCGGTGAAGGCAAGCAGGGTTGCGGCGGAAGAATTCTGCCGAAATCTCTCGGTATCGGCCGCCATCCTGAATGCTGCGGATGCGCACGCCGGTGCGGTACAGAGCCCTGCGGAAGGTGATCATGTCCTCCTCCTGAATCTGCCGCAGAGATCTGCCCTCTGCGCTAGCCTTTCTCCTTGAGGCCAGCCTCCTGATCATCTGCTGAATCTCTCTATGTCTGTGTCGCGCTGGCTCGCTTGACAGCCCTTCAAACAACATCCCGTTATCCGGAGGAGACAGCGTCCTTCGGGAAGGGGAACTGCGCGTGCGGCGTTCCCTCGTTAAGGTAGTGCGATAACGAAACCTCCGGCCATCAGGGCTGGCAAAAGAGCTTGTTTCCAAAGGGCTGAGTATGTACTCCTTGAAGTCATCTTCAGCACGAATTGTATGGAAAATGGAAAAAAAGGGTTGCTTGCAGAGCGGGCATTCTGCTTTGTTCTTTGACCATTCTTGGACGCAGCGGAAGCAGAACCTATGCAAGCAGCGATCCAGATACGCAACGTTGTCAAATCTGTCCAGGCAGATGGGGCATTTGGAGTCGGGAGACGCATCTGTCGGCAGCTTACTGGTGCTGGCTTTTGGAGAAAAATTGCTATTTTCTGCAAACTCCTTATCTGACGTCATGTTCTAGAAAAGACAGAGACAGAAGATCATTGCTGTCACAGAGAAGCGAAAATCTTACACTCTAGATGCAGAAACCTATAACAATTGCTTTTACAGTTGCAAAACCCAGCAGTGGCTCCGAGAGAATGCTAAACAAAGAGGCAGCATGACCTAACTACTTTGTTTGACTTCTCTTCACAGTGAGATCTAGTTCTTCAGTGCTGCAAATTTTACAGAGTACCCAAATCATGCTGGCATAGATGAAAGTAACAGGCAGGCCTGCCTTCTTCTCCACTCTTAAATAACTCCTTTGATGTGGTCAGTAAATTTATGATTTCATGGTATCCTCCAAAATATAGCTTAAAAAATCTAGCATTTATATATGAAAAGTATGAGAACTCTTAGTTCTGTACTTTAAAACAAACCAGCCAAAAGAAGTAACTGGTCTTGAACTATGTTATCACCTTCCAAGTTCTGTTGGACCTGTTCTGTTCCTGCACAGTCTGACCCTCTTTGTTGGGCATTCATGCTGGACCATACACAGCTTGTCGGACAAGATAATCTCCTGGGATGTGTTTCTGCCGAAGTAAGTATTTTTTTTCAAGACTGAAATAGAAACAACCAGATGTCATGCTGAAGTACAAGTACACACTGTCTTTTATCTACTTAGATTGTTATGCTGTTTGCCTGAGATAGTAAATTTCCTTCACAGTGACTGGTCTGATCTTTGAATTTGTGTTGAAGACAATGTTGATAATACAGAGATATTTTTGTTATTGCTGAGCAGGGCTTACACAGAACTTTTTGTACTTCCACACTGGTGAGGAAGTTGGTGGGGCATAGGAGGCTGGGGGGAGACACAGCTGGGACAGGTGACCTAAACTGACCAAAGGAATTTCCAGACCATGTGACATCCTCAATATATAACATGAGAGAAAGAAGGAAGAAGGGTGAGACATTTGGAGTGATGATGCTTGTCTGCTCAAACCACCATCACACATGATAGGGCCCTGTGCTCCAGGAGAAGACTGAACATCTGCGTGCCCATTGGAAGCAGTGAATTAATTACTTGTTCTACTTCAGCTGTGTGCATGGCTTTTGGTGTCCTTATTTAACTGTCTTTATCTCAACTGATTAGTTTTTCAGCTTTCACCTTTTCCATTTCCTCCCTGATCTCAGGAAGTGTGTGAGTGGCTACCTGGTGCTTGGCAGCTGGCTGCGGTGAAATCATGAGAGATGTCAAATATGGTCAACAAAAAAATCAATCTATTTAAAAGTTATTTTAAGTTTTGGCGTTGCCCTAAGGCATTACAATTCACTGAAAATAAGTTACCACCCTATTTCAAAATCCACTAGCCCGTGTTTTGCAGCCTGTCTGCCAGCAGGCCTTTCCCGCCGGCAGGATACCGGGAGATGGGGCAGCAGCAGCGCTGGGGCGCCAGGGGCTCAGCCCGGTCTCAAAGAACTGCCCGCGCACCCGCGGGGGTGAGCAGGCCCCGGCCCCGGCCCTACTCCGCCTGCTGCGGCCCCGGCCCCGCTCCCCCGCGCGCCCCGCCACCCTCGCCTCGGGAGCCGCCAGCCAGCGCCCCGGAGGCGACGGCGCTGCGCCCGCCCCCAGGCGCGCACTCACCCCGGTCGGGCCCTCGCTTCCCGTGCGGGCCAGGGCCGCGGCCGCCTTCAGCCTGTGGCGCGTCCGGCAGCGCCCGGTGCCGGGAGGCTCCCGCCGCTCCTCCCCTGGCGGGCGGCGGCGGCGGGCACCCTCCGCCAGGCGCCGGGACGGGTCCGCCATCGGCGGCGGCGTTGCCACGGGAACAGCTGCCCGCGGGCACGGAGCTGAGCCGGGATCTGCCGGGAGCCAGGCCGGGGCCGTCGGCGTCACATCCGCGCCCCGCGCAGTGACGCCATTCCGGGGGCGGAGGCCGGGGAGGGGCCGGGGCGGGGATGGCGCCGGCGCGCGGTTGGGTTCCGGCCGGCTCCGCCGCCTGGTGAGTGCCCGCGGGGCGGGCGGGACTGCGGCAGGGCTGGCGGCACTGAGCGGCCCCAGGGAGCAGCTCGGGACGGCGGCGGCCCCTGGGGAGTAAAAGCGAGGGGAGTGGCGGCGATGGCGCCGCCAGCGCGGAACGTGCTTCGTTCCGCAGGTGGTGGCTGACGCGGTGGTGCGCAGCTGGGGTTCGTTCTCTAGGGGCGCGGGTGGCCCCCTGCGGCCGCTGGAGTGCCGCTTCCTGACCCAGGGGCTGCCCTAGGCAATGGCAGAGCCCGCCGGCGGCGCCAGCAAGAGCTTGGCACTGTCTCCGAGAGTGCTAGAGGAATCCATAGAAGGCTGGAAAAGCCGTGTGGTTGGTTGGGCAAGTAAAACATAAATAGCATGTAGCAAAGAGGAGATAGACAAAGCATAAGCCGTTACCAGGCAAGAGAAAAATAACTATCCTTATTGATTGTTACAAGCGCATACCTGCAGTAAATACAAGTGTACAAAGGACACAGACAATGCCAGCTGTACAGGCTGCCACAGGTGAGGCACAGCCTGCCACAGTACCTACATATATTACTACCAGGACTCGTGTAATACATGTTCCTTTTCTTACCCACAGTCACTATGGACTAAAGTTTGAAAAGCAGACATGAATTCACAGATGCCCAGAGTACAAGCACAGCCCTTCTGTTCATGTGATAACTCTGCCCCATATCCTGAGCCATTTTACTGATTCCCACACACCAGCTGGTTTTGCTTCTTGCTCAAGAGCAAATTCGTGCTCTGGCACTTCCCAACAGGTACTCCACTCCTAAAGATCTCCCCCGGTAGCCGCACGGGCCTATCCTCCATGACCTGCCTAGATCCAGAGCCTGCTCCTCACCTGGTACCCCACCTTGACATTTGCATAGGAGTTACATCCCCTAGTAATTTTCCCTGGTGTTCAGGGCAGATGCAACCTCTCTTGCGTCCACAGCAGGCAGCATCAGGCATGTGGGCTGTGACCTGCAGTCCTGCTTTCTGTGTGGGTGGATAGACTCACTCATTTTACTTGCCTCAGTTCCCCAGTAGGTGCACCTGGGGCACTCGTACCCATCCTGCCCCACTGACTGGAGCTGCACTGGCACCTGCACCCTTTGCTGGCATCAGGGCCAATACCCACTCCCATTGCTGGCATAACAGGAGGGATTTGTATCTCAAATAATTGTACTCTGTCAACTTGATAAATGCTGTGTGCATGTGTGAGCTATTAGGCAAGGTGGGACCCACTTGGACAATTCATCTCTGGGTCATGGAAATATAAAGGTATACTTGAAAGGCATTCCACGCTCTTCACAGGGGTTTATAATTTCTGAGCTGAAAAGAAGCAATTCTAGAAGTAAAATGGATCTGGTTTGAGGTGCTGGTACACAACTGTGAAGAGCAGAACTCATGTGGCTCCTCTGCCACTGCCCATACAGACTGGCAGCACCTCATCCCACATTCCTCTTGAAGCTGGGGAACAATCTTTTCTTGGTGAACCTGGCCCTCCTTCTTCTGCCATCAGGGCCTTTGCGGTCACTTGGACATCAGCAGGAATTTTCCCTGCCAGCAGCTGTGTGGGAATAAGAGTGTGGAGAGGTCTCATGTCTTCCTGAGCAGCAGTCAGAGCACTGGCAGTGCCTGTGCTGTTGACAGTGGGATCTGCAGTCCCTGATGAGGAGGGACAACCCCCAGCCCTCTTTCTGTGTGCCCTAGCACATTGGACAATGCTCCCTCAGGCACAGCAGCAACAGCTTCTGTGGCAAAGGAGGTCAGTGGAAGGTTTATATTGTTCAATTCCTGAGTTTGCTCAGCATCTCCCATCTTAGGTACATCACCCTGTAAATACATGAAAATTGTCATAGAGCTATAGCAGTGCTCCTCCAAAGGTTTCTGTGCTCTCTGCCTCTCTGCTGACTTTCTCTGAGCCAAAGCTGACTGGCTGGATCATTCTTCACTGTCCACACCAGAAGAGCTCAGCTTCAGTGTGCTCTTGTCCTCACTGTGGTGTTGAAGCCTTCACCAGCTTGCAGTTTTCCACTCCTTTCCCTGACTAGCTGGGAATCTCCAGCAGCATGACACCAAGAGCAGGAGATAGAAATAGTCTCTGACCACCAGCCTGCCCCAGGCTGGGCCCTCTTCAGTGTTATCTTCTCAACCTTTGTTTTAGGTCCTACCACTGGTGTGCACCTGCAGCTGCACATGGTCAGATACTGGTCAGTTCAGGGTTGTGGCCTGCTCTGCTGCAAACCCTCCAAGTGTCACTTTGCAGCCAGCTCAATGGAAATCTCTCTTTTTTGGCTTTGTTCCTTCCAGGCAGTGAGTCTGTGTGATCATGCAGAGATGCTTTACTTCAGAGCTGCCACGAGATGGCAAAATACTCCCTGGCATCCCCTCCAAGCTAGCTTGCCTGCACCGCAGGCTGGAGCCGTGCAGGACTATGGGGAAGCAGCAGCAACAGCAGCTGAATTTCTCTCCCTTTATCTTAGCCTGCTGCTTGGTGTGCATGCTCGGGGATGCCTCTCTAAAAATCAGAGGACCAAGACCTGTCCATTTTCTCTTGTTCCTGAAGTCCAAGGCAGAGACCATGACTGCTTACAAGAGAGATGAAACACTTAATAATGTCCCTGCTGATGACAAGGACGTTGCACAGTGACAACAAGCTAAGGCAGAAGGAGACCTTTCTCTTTTTATGACATGGCCTTAGCTAACTGAGAAACCTGTGTGATGTTTCTGTGTATATTAAAAGAACTGAGAGCCTCACTCAAGAGCTTTTAGTTTTCTAGCCTGTCTTGACTATTCTCTGTATCCTCTCTCCTGTACTGCTGTCACAGCTCAATGGTAGGGCAAATGTCAAGGATCCTAGAAACATCTTCAGTTCCACATCCTGATGCTGACCTGAAGTCATATCAGCACAATGGCAGAAGCAAGAAGCCACTTTTACCTCCCCCATGAGACAGAAGTGGGATTAAAGGCCCCACAGAGATTTAAAAAATACCTCCTTCTAGTCCAGTGGGAAAGTGCTGGTTTTGGCTGGGGTAGGGCTAATTTTTTTCAATCTATCAGAATGTGATTTGAATTTGTGATGAAAACAGGGCTGATAATATAGGGATTTTTTTTTCCTGCTGAACCAAGGCCTTTGCTGCTCCTCGCCCACGCCACCAGTGAGGACACTAAGGATGTATAAGGAATTAGGGGGGGACACAGCTGGGACAGCTGACCCCAAATGATCCAAGGGATATCCCAGTCTTCTACCTTATGGTGCCATGCTTAGCATATAAATCTGAGGGAAGAAGAAAGACGGGGAGGAAGTTCAGAGTCATGGCATTTGTCTTCCCAAGTCATCCTTACACAGGATAGACCCTGCTGTCCAGGAGATGGCTGAACACCTGGCTGCCTATGGGAAACAATAAATGAATTCCTTATTTTGCTTACCTTCTTTGTGTGACTTATACTTTCCCTATTAAACTATCTTTAACTCAACCCATGAGTTTTTTCACTTTTACTGTTCCAGTTCTCTTCCTCATCCCACCACAGAGGTGTGAGCAAGTAGTTATGGGATTTAGTTACTGGCTGGGGTTAAACCACAACAGTCCTTCTTTGGACCCAATGTGGAGCTCAAAACCTCCAATTATGATAGACTAGATTGGAACGTGATAGATGAAACTGTCAGCTGTTACGGCTGTTAAATTATTAATCAGCAGGCTCCAGTGCATGCACACAGGGGTCGCTTGCCTAATGCTGTATTGCAATCCAGTGCTTGTCAGTGGCTGTTTGCTGTAGTGCTGTGCTTCTTATCTCACTCTGCTGTGGCTGGGAACATTTTGATAACAGCCATGATGCGCCTGGGCTGGCAGCTGGCCAGGACATTGCAGCTTCTGCACTGGACAGGTTGGAATTCCATTATGAACTTGAGCCAATGGGACTGTGACCTGTGGATGAGTCCATAGTACAGGGGAAGAGTGTGAGAAGCCCCTTCCCGGAGTAAGGAGGAGATGCAGGACCAGGTGATGAACCAAACATTCCTCTGCAGCCCGTGGTGAAGCCATGGTCAGGCAGGCTGTCCCTCTGCATCCCATGGAGGTCTGTGGTGGACCCTGTAATTGCTATAGCAGGAACCCGTGTTTCTAGGGGCCAGACTAAAAGCAAGGTGAGGAGTTCATTACACTCTTAAACCCTTCAGTCTGGCACAAAATGCCTTTTAATTGTTGTAACCCATTTTTTGAGTTTTGCTTACAGGAATTACTGTAATAGGAGCCACATGAACCAATGGAGGAAAAGTCTTAAAATAAACAATGCAAATGCAGCAGTGACCTCACCTGAGCTGGCTCTAGGCCACAGGTACCACACCACATCACCTCTCCTCTCCTATCCTGTCCTGAGGGACCAGCAGAACAGACAGACCCCCAGCTCATGGGCCCTGAAATGAATTCAGCTGACATTCTATAGACATATGTTAACATTTGGTGGGCTTTTGGAGGGGGTGTCCATAGACTAAGGGAGTGATATCTGTGTATTATATCAAAGGATGGAGAGGGAATGGGGGCGTATCAATAAGATTCTGTTAAATCATGTAGGACTACAGCATGACATAAATTGTATGAAGTAAGGAGTAGAGAATGTACTGGGTTTGGCTGGGGTAGTTTTCTTCACAGTGGCTAGTGTGGAGCTGTGTTTTGGATTTGCACATAAAACAGTGATGATAATATAAAGCACTTTCTGTTACTGCTGAGCACAGTTTCCACAGAGCCAAGGCCTTTGTTGCTCCTTACCCACACCACCAGGGAGGAGGCTGGGGGTACAAAAGGAGTTGGGAGAAGACAGGACACTGTCAGGACAGCTGGCCTCAGTGGACTCAAGGGGTATCCCACACCCTGTGGTATCATGCTCAATATATAAAGCTGGGTGAGGAAGAAGGAATAAGAGGGGGGGGGTATTTGTCTTCTGAAGTTACTGTTATGTGTAAGGGAATCCTGCTTTCTTGGAGATGAACACCTGCCTGCCTCTGGGAAGCAGTGAAGGAATTCTTTGTTTTGTTTTGCTTGTATATGTGTCTTTTGCTTTACCTATTAAGCTGTTATTATATCAGCCCATAAAGTTTTTCACTTCTACTCTTCTGATTTTCTCCCTGATCCTGCTGGAGAGGGAGCAAGCAGCTGCATAGTACTTAAGTTGCCTGTTGGGTTTGAACCACACCTACGAAGTTTTAAAGCCAGTTATCTCATTTTTTAATACACAGATCTACCTCTCTCTGAAAAAGCTGTCTATGAAGCTGTTCACTGACAGTGTTATATATTCCACCTCTCCTTCTTTTTAAAACTCTCTGTTCAGCTTCTGGTTGTGTGCTTGCTCATAGAAGTCAAGAAGCACACAGAAACCCCTCAGCCTGCTTCTGGGATTTAATAAGAAGGGCTTAGTCTCAGTGTTCAGTATCCAGCATCTTCTCACCCAAGAAGATGCAGTTCAGAGCAGAAAGCTTGTGTTTCCTGTCACATTAAAAATGATGCAGCAAGTAACTATGTTTAGGCAGCATTAACCATTCAGATGACATCACCAGAGATGGCTAAAGGAATATATGCATAATGCTGATGAAATCTCCCTCAGATCTTCTTCTTCTTTTTAATCCTCTTTAATAAAACATAGCTTATATATCAGAGTAAGACTGGTTTATTAGCCTTGAAGTGGTTTGTTTGTTTAGGTTTCAGGGGGGTTGTTTGGAAAAATTGTGATCAACATGCTTTTGATTAGCATACCTAAGAGGACTTTCATTTAATGAAATGATTAGTTGATTCACCCAGGTATGCAGCCACACTAACAGCTGCTTTAATGGAGACAAAAGATTCTCCTTCAAATGCAATCTTATCTCATTAACATGAAGCAGTACCCATGGATATATGTTAGTTATAAGGTTGATAAGAATATGTAAGGACAACTAAACCTGGTGCCAGTAAAAGTTATGGAACAGATTTTCTTGAGTGTGCTCCCATGGCATGAACAGGACAAGCAGGAGATCAGGCCCACCTAGCATGGGTTTAGGAAAGGCAAGTCTTACTTGATCAGCCTAATTTCCTTCTATGACAAGGTGACCCACCTAGAGCACAAGGGAAAGGCTGTGGATGTTGTCTGCCTGGACTTCAGCAAAGCCTTTGACACCGTCTCCCACAGCATACTCCTGAAAAACCTGGCAGCCCGTGGCTTGGCATCTTCACCGGATTAAGAACTGGCTGGATGGCCAGGCCCAGAGAATGGTGCTGAACAGTGCTGCATCCAGCGGGTGGCTGCACCAGTTGTGCTTCCCAGAAATCTGTGTTGGGGCTGGTCCTGTTTAACATTTTTATTCATGATCTGGGTGAGGGGATCTAGTGCATCCTCAGTCTCCTTTGCAAATGACATCAAGTTCATCTGCTGGAGGGCAGGAAGGCTCTGCAGAGGGATCTGGACAGCCTGGATTGATTGGCCAGTTGTATGAGATTAAACAAGGCCAAGTGCCAGGTCCTGCACTTGGGTCACAACAACCCTGTGCAGAGCCGCAGGCTGGGGAGGGAGGGGCTGGAAATCAGCCCAGAGGTGAAGGACCTGGGAGTGCTGGTGGACAGCGGCTGTTCAGCCAGCCATGTGTCCATGGTAGCCAAGAAGGCCAATGGTGTCCTCCTGGCCTGTACCAGCAATAGTGTGGCCAGCAGGACCAGGGCAGTGACCATGCCCCTGTACTTGGTGAATCCATGCCTCAATTCCTGTGTTCAGTTCTGGGTCCCTCACTAAAAGAAATACACTGAGATGCTGAACTGTGTCCGGAGAAGGGCAACAGAGATAATAGAGGGTGTACAGAGTAAGTTCTATAGGAGAGACTGAGGGAGCAGAGATTTTTAGCCTGCAGAAAAGAAGGCTCAGGGGTGACCTTATTATTCTCTACAGCTACCTGAAAGTGGGGATCAGCCTGTTTTCCCAGGCTGCTATTGACAGGAGGAGAGGACATAGCCTCAGATTGTGCCAGGGGAGGTCCATGTTGGACATTAGGATGGATTTCTTCCCTGAAAGGATAGTCAGGCATTGTAACAAGCTGCCCAGGGAAGCAGTGGTGACACTATCCCTGGAAGTGTTCAAGAAATGATTGGATGTGGCAATTAGAGTAATGGTCTAAATGCCAGGATGTGGATGATGAAAGGTTGCATTTGATGATCTTGAAGGTCTTTTCCAGCCCTGATGATTCTATGATTACTGTTGTAGCTGAATTATTTAAGGAAGTCTATTGAAAATGAGCAAAAACAAGAAACAAAATCATTAGTCAGGCCACTCTAGGCTAAATACAGCTTTAAATCAATTTAATATATCATGATAATCAATTTCTCACAAGTTACACCACCCAGAAAGCTTGAATATAACTGCTTCAATCCTTCATTACATGCTGTTTGAAAAGGGAGGAATTGTGCAATTTCAAACTAGAGCCCTTCTGCCTCTTTAAAAATAATAACATATATTCACATATATAGTAAAAATATTTTATATATTTGTTATCTTCTTTATTATTTATGCACTACCATCTGTAACCTAAAGGCTATATAGATTCAGATTTTGGTAAACAAATGCAAGTTCATAGTGAATGGAAGCCATATGAAGTTTTAAAATCCCAAGGTGACCAGATGAAATATGCATATAAAACCTAAACACAGCACTTCAAACTATTTCAGAGAAGTAGCTCGCAGATCACCACACACCAAGAAGCAAAAGCTGCAGCTTCTGTGGGGAAAGAGTAAAAAAGATGTATTTGTGGTATGAGACAGAGAAGGATAAGGGAGAGAGAGAGACACACAGGATTCAACACTGAGCCCAAAGGACATGTCAGGGGGTGATATGTCAGGAGACCCTGTTCAATGACATTGCAAATGCTTTGTCATTAGAAATACTGAACAGACCTGGAATTGGTTTTTCTGTCTTGTGCTGTCAGGTATCTTGTAAGAGTTTGGACAGATGGGTTTCATTTCCCTATCTGGAAACACAGACTGTGAGTTTTCTTGATGCATTGCCACTTCAGATCTCCTCTACTGTTTGCTGCTGTCTTCCATCCCTCATCTCGTGCTGTGACCACTTCAAACGATTCTTTGTTTCCACAGAAAAGTCAGTATTACAGGACCTTGAGTTGCCGACAGAGGCTTGGCAAAGCTGTATTAGCACATGAACACAGGCAGCCAAGAAGCAAAAGTGCACAAAGCCTTGGTGGAGGCTAGACGGCAGTGTTGGCACATGCTCCAGGGAACAGGCAAGCTGCTGCTCGGGGTGCGCACAGCGGGCTCGAACTGTGGAAACTCCATTTATGGGAATCGGGTTTCCACCTCCCTTTTTTGTCACCTGAAGAAAAAAATGATTCAGTATCTCTGAAACTTCAGCCTCAAAAACAACAGCCACCAAAGGGGTGCTCAGGGCACAGGGCAGAGGAACAGCCAGAAAGACTCAAGTGAAGTTCCCAAAGCAGAAAGTACACACCATTTTCCTTAATACTAAAAGGTGTTTTCTCCCTTTAATTCAAATTTCTGCATGTCAGTAAAGGTCCAATTGAACAGTGACACACCACTAAATGAGCTTGTCTCTACGAGGAAGTTACCGTTTTTGAAATGGCTCTTTACATTCAAATGAAAGAGAGGTGGAGAGCTCTGCCACAAACACTGCAAGAATCAAATGGTTTAAAAGATAAAGACTTTCAAAGACCATATGTTGCCCCAAGCATCCCTTAATTGATTTTACTGTGGTTCAGTGAGTCTGGCTTGCTTTTAATGGTTCATTTGGCAAGTTGTTGCTGCAGCGATTTCTAATAATAATAACGTCATAATAATCTTTTAATTTGATACAGATGTGTGGCTATTCAAGATTGCTCTAAAGTAATTTCTGGACTTGGTGAGGTGGAAAAACATAGACAGTAAGTTCCTTTAGTTCCTTCCTCTGTGGCACACATCACACTTAAGAACAGAAAGACAACAGTCACTCTAAGGAAGAAGAAAAGGCATTTTCTTCCATTCATTTTGAAATAATTGCAGCAGCTAAGAGCCCATGGCCAGCAGATAAAGACAGCATTTACTTTGTTCACACACTGTGTGTTACTGATTACAGTCATTAAGACGATATATTTGTACTCAACAAACTATTTTTTGGCAGTGATTTTCATAGTTCTTCATTGCAAAAGAGATAAATGATATTTTGAGTCTATCCTTGCGCTGATGCAAGTAGCAAAGTAATCAAAATTACTAAAATTGTGAGCTATAATTAAGACCAGGTATTGGTTTTTATCGTGAACCAAAAGCTCAGTGCCAGCATTAGAGCACAAAAATAAAAAAATTAAACCCAAGAAAGTGAAATAATTTGCTGGTTATGCAGCTTGATAATCTTATCTTTTTTCATCAGCTGCAGTCATCCTGCTGTCACTCCAAATTGCTACAAAGGCACTCAACCGCAGCAAAACACACTCTGAGTTCTCTGTCGTAATTTTTCAGATGTAACTGTGGATGGACAATACATTTTGCAGCAGGTAAAAGTGCCTATTGCAAGAAGGAGAAATTTGTAGCACACTCTCTGTTTCAATTTCTTCCTCTTTTCCTTTCTTTAGAAGACTAAATCCAAAATCCATACAAATTACTCACCTAACTTGGGGCAAATAATCCCATCAAAGTAAATAAAAGCACACAATTTAGAAAAGTCATGTTCCGTGTAAACATCTGCAGAAGGCTTCAGATCCATGTCAGACATGAAGCTTCCCACGACTGTGACAGCTGTTCCCAGTGATTTCAAGGTGACTATTCACATACAAAAGCATGTGCTGGACTTCCACATTCAGGACGTAAAGCCAAATAATTCAGTTTTAGCTACACATAAGCACAAACACACAAATTAAAATTCTTGCAGAGTTGCTATTCATTAATTAGTATTTATGTATAACTATGTGGTACCTTCTAAATCATAACTTCACAGATGTGAAAGGGACCGATTTGATTTTTATTTAGGCCTCAACACGTGATATACATGAGGTGAAAAATTACTGTAAGGACTGTACCCGTGTTGGGAGCCCTGTCCCGGGCAGCCTTTGCCTGGCAGCCGATCAGGCCAGAGAAAGCTTCCACGACCGGGCTGCGAGTGACCCCCACTTGCTGGTGGAGCAGATGCCCGAATGCCTGGCAAAAAACGCCTGGCGAAAAAAAAAAAAAAACGCCTGGGAAATCGGGCTGTGGAAGGAGCCTTAGCACATCAACTGCGACACGACCAATGCCACTTTGCTTCTTGGAGGGATGAGGGGCTCGCCCGGAGGGTCAGCTTGGCCCTCCTCCCTCCCTCCCTCCCTCCCTCCCTCCCTGCGCTCCTGCCTCCCTGTCCGCACCTGGCCTGCCGGGCTCCGCCGCTTCCCGAGGCAGCCCGTGCCGCGACATCCCGGCGCTCTGGCGTTTCCCTGGCCGAGCGGGCGCCGCCGCACCCAGCCCGCAGCGGCGCCGCCACCGCGTGTCCCGCCCTGCCCGCGGCCCCAGCCCGCGGCCGTCGTTGGCCGGCGCCGCAGACACGCACGCGCTGCTGCCGCCGCTCAGAACCCGCGCCCGGCCGCTGCCGGAGCTGCGCACGCTCGGCCACCGCTCACAGCTGCCGGCTCCGTCTGCCGAGCTGGCGCTGAGCGGGCCTGCCGCGGCGGCCGCCTCTGCCTGCCTGCTGCTTCTCTCTCCCTCTCTCTTTTCCCCTCCCTGCTCTCTTTTCTGTCCCGCTTCGGTAGCAACACTTACCCTTCTTTATCAATAAGCAGTTCTCGGATATAATATTGCTGCGTTTGCGCTTTATTTTCGTCTGAGGAATCTATCCCTAAGAATCCTCCTCAACTCCCCTTTTACAACGGGATGGAACACATGGGTTGAGATAAAAACAGTTTCATAGGGAAAGTAAAAGTCAGACACAGAAGCTAAGCAAATCAAGGGATTCATTTATTTGTTTCCCATGGGCAGCCAGGTGTTCAGCCGTCTCCAAGACAGCAGGACCCCATCCTGTGTAAGGATGACTTGGGAAGACAAATGCCATGACTCTGAATTTCCTCCCTTTCCTTCTTCTTTCCCCAGACTTATATGCTTGGCACCATAAGGTAGAGGACTAGGATATCCCTTGGATCATTTGGGGTCAGGTGTCCCAGCTGTGTCCTGTCAATTTCTTGTGCCTTTCTCCCTCCCTCAGCCTCCTCACTGGTAGTGTGGATGAGGAGCAGCAAGGGCCTTCGCTCTGTGTGAGCCCTGCTCAGCAATAACAAAAATATTCCTGTGTTATCAACCCTGTTTTCATCACAAATCCAAAACCCAGGCCTATACTGCCACTGTGAAGAAAGTGGACACTACTCAAGCCAAAACCAGCACACAGACCATCTTCTTCTCCTCGTTCTTATATGCCTGCATACATGATGACCAAGTTTTGCACATAACCTGAAGCCTTTTTAGAGGGGTGCCTCACCTGATCTGAAGTGCTGTCTGACTGTGGTGTCTCTGTATGGATGTGTGTCTGGTTCAAGGTGGGCTGCAAAGCTTGTGCCTGGTGGCCTCCTCCCTACACATCACTCTTGCAGCACCGGCTGCACCCAGAGTCTTTCTCTGCCAAGGAGAAGGGCCATAAGGAGCTGATGCTGCATTACCCAGGGTCTAGCATCAGGCACAAAAGGTGGCTGGTATCCAAAGGAGTATCTGAGGGATTAGATTTGGATTATGGGATGCTCAGTCAGAGCTTGATTTGCTCTTTACCTTGTGCCAGATAGGGAATCCCTATGGAGGGCAGACACTGAAACCAGTGTTTCTATCTGGGCCTAGGGTGTGGGCATATTAAATTGCCATTTTCAGGATGAGCTCTTTACTCTGTGCAACAGCCACAGAGACCAATGGAGATGCAGCTACCCTTCTTCTCTTCCTCAGCTTTCCCACTCTCCTGTCTCAGTTTTCTTCATCACCTTGTCCCCTTCTCCTTCTTCCTTAGTGTCTGCATGACACTGATCCGTATGGCTTTAACAGAATATCATTAACCTGCAGCACTACAGAACGCTGGTGCTTTCTTAAAAATCTGCCACTTTCTATTTTAACAGTCTCTGAAGTACAGACACCTCAGACCAAGCTGAGGGGCTGACCTGCTGCTATGTGCTGATCTTGGCTGCAGTATCCCTGCACATGTTTTGTTCTGCTGGTACTTCAGGGGTGGCTTGGACTCTAGGTTGTGTCTCTTCAGACTGTGGGCCCATTATGAATTTGTACAATATCTCATCTAAAAGGGTAGAAGTAAACGTGCACTTTCAATTTTCAGTTATGGATATGCAAATGAGGATGCCTTTGAAACATGAAGAAGAGAATGGGGGTTTGCTCTGTTTCTACATTTCAAATTCTCTTCTTGCCCCACCCTCATCTATTTTTTCTCCTGCTTTCACAAGTGCTGCAAGAAATGAGCTAACTTGCCTTTAAAACACAACAAATATGATGTGGCACAGTACAAGTCTGCTTGTGCTCTCCTTCCTCCACACTGTAACTTCAGCTTGTTCACATGGCTTTTTAAGCAAGAATATGATAATAGTTTGTATCATATAAAAAATAAGGACTCTCCTTTTTTGTCTCGCTCAATCTAGGTTATATTTTCCTTATTTAGTGGCTGGATAAGCAAATATTCTCTGCATTTATTTCATGTGGTTTCTTTACTCCTCAATGATTATGTTATCTCTTTATGTAGTACTATGTCATGTAAATTTTGGTGGAGGGGGTATGGGTTTTTACATTGCAGGCTGATTGAAAACCTACTCAGCATTTAGCAGCCTGTTTTGCTGGCAGCCAGTTTAAACACGTGTCCATGGTAAAGGAAAGGACATGTGATAATGTTTGTAAACTGCCTTTTTGTGAATATCAAGACAAGTTATTTTACCTCAGAATTGAAAAGATTATCTTAAAACTGTGGAATCCAGATGGACACCTAACTTTCCAAACTCCAGGAATGCTAAAATTGAATAAATTAAATTTTAAAATCGAACCGTTAAACCTTCTCAAATCACCAAGTTTCATCTTAAAAGGCTGCTCAAATATCTAAAGCTCAAAGCATGCCTCTTTGTGACTGAAAACCTTTGGTTGTTTTGCAGCAGTTTTTAACTTTTACACTCTGAAACAGAGGAACATAAGGCATAGTACCAGGTTTTGACATTTTATATATTCTCTAGTGAAAGTTGCTTATGTAACTTAAATGTGCAGTTCATGCCTTGCAGCATCAAGCTGACTCTGAGAACTTGCCACAGTTACAGAGCATGCTGGCTCCCAAAAGCAGGCTGTTCCATATTGGCTGTTTAGATGGCTAAAGTACATTTAATTAAAAAAAATAAAATTAAATGGGCAAGTGGCTTCTTACCTGGGAATACTATGTGTTTGCAGAGAGCTGCAGTTTGAGTAGGACCTCATAATTTGTTGCAATTTATTTCTTTCATGACCTGACCATTTATAGGCAAGTACAAAAAGTGGTTGTTTTTTTGTTTTTTTTTCCTTTCTCCAGCTGCAACATAATGATGTGGCATACAATAAAAGCAGCATTTCCACTGCGTACAAGGAGCAGAGGAGGGAGCCCCAGAAGCCTTTCTGTGTGCAGGGCTCAGCTGTCATGGAAGCAAGACAGGATGTGAATTACCTTTGTTATTCTTTCCCTTTTGGTCTCTACTCGACCTGGCTCATCCTCTTTATAAGAAGCTGCTGTTACAGTAGGATGTCACTTCAGTCCCTGTTCACAAGTGCTGGCTGTTTTTTTCCAAGATGTAAGGACAGATAATTTGGGGTAACTGGCTAAGGCTTCTAGCAAAACCACTGTGTCCTTAGTATTTCTGTACAAATTTCCAGGTTGATTTTTCAGTGCAGGATTCTGTTATTGTCTTACACCAGTTCCTGCAGTCCTGGGTTGGAATGCTTTTTCTGATTGCATTCCACCAGGGAAAGGATGGGTTGTCTTCATAGTGTTCACACCTGCCATGCATCTCTTTTTTCAATGTTCCCTGTTTCAACACTCAGTGTTGTGTGCTCTGAATACATTGCAATGAAGGACCAGAAGCTGCCCAGGATCACAAAGCACTACCTTTGTAAGTTCTGAAATGCCTACCAAAGGGTGTTATAGGGATTCTTGTAAGTACTGTCCTGCTAGCATGCTTTTCTGAGGAGGATGGAGTCACTGCAGGTTTTATTGCTCTTCTTTTGAAGCATTAAGTTTAGTCATGGTGTGGACAGGCTGGAAGCTTAGACATTGTGACTTAAGAGGACAATATGCATGAAATCCTTGGAAGGTTATAAGTTCTGTATGTGTGTCCTGTTAGTGAGTGTGAAAGGTTTTCAATGCTGCCCTTGCCTATCTGTGAAAGCATGTGATATAATTTCTTCCCTTTATCAGGATTGTTGGTTTTGCTTTTTCCTGCACACCTTCTTGTTTTTGCAGATGGCTTGTGCTCCCAATGCAGTTTGCATCTGCTTTATACAACCTCTGCTTACAGTTCAAAACTGCCTGCAGTCTCGAGCAGAGACAAAAGCAAAGCACATCCTGGCCACAGAGCCATATTGCCACATGAACTATCTTTGAAATAACAACCTTGGTTTCTCACTTTGCCTAACAGCTTCTGTTTCAGGCCCTTTTGACCCAGTTTTCACATATCTCAAGAACTCACTGCTCTCTTTACTTTGTGTCTGCAGTATGGCTCACTCTGTTCAGAGATTTCCACTTGACCTTTCCAGTTTGACTTGCTTCTTTGCCATCAGCCAGCCAAAGGGCAGGCGCTGAATTTGTTTAAGGTGTCAGGTTGCTAATGTGGGAACTGTTTGGCCAGTGGATGTGCAGCTCTGCAGGAGCGTGAGGAATGACAAGAGGATGTACAGCTTGCTGGTAGAGGGCAGAGCATTCCAGAGCTTGAAGGCTTTGCACAGAAGAGCCTGTGCCAGGGAATATTAAATATTATTCCATGTTCAGAAATAAAAGTCTGCAGATCATACTGAACTTCATTCTATCTTCCCTTCCACTTGTTACCCAGAGAACTCCTCAACAGGAGGATTTCAATTTGCAATTTTGCAAATATTCAGTCCCTATGGTGACTTCATGGTGTACATATTTGGTCTTTTTGGTTATGGTGCTGGTTTGGACTGTATATTTGGACTCCTTTCATGTTCAGGAGACTATGTTTTTGCTTTGACAATAATAATTTTCTTTTAAAAAAATCTTGTTTCATTTATTTGCCTTAGAACTTGATTATTTTATAAAGTAAAATAGCTCACTAAATTGTGAGAACTGGGTGGCTTAAAGAAGTGGTTGTGGAAGCTAAACCTTTGCTTTCTGAGTTTCTGACTCAATTCCCATTCACATATCAGTGAGCAGTGCTGCTATCAGACAGCTGCCTGCAGGTCACATCAAGATGAGATAGTTGCTTAAGACCAGTCCTTGAGACTACATGGAAGTAAAATAAAGAAAAAAAAGAGAAAGACCATCTAATCTCTACTGCAAGTTGGGACCCTATGGGCACCCTTTGTCTAAGAGCCAAGAACAGGGACAAGGAGATACGCACAGAGCATCTGCTTGGAAAAACTCCTATTCTCAGTGAGTAAACTCAGCCCATACTTCACGGGTCAGGATGTGACTCATGCTCCAAGGTGCTTTGCAGCAGGGATGACCTCACTGGCCAAATGGTAATCCTAAAATGTGGGAGGCACTAGGTGCTTTCTGTTAGCTGAGAGATTGCAGAAAATAGCAATTTTTCTCCAAAAGCCAGCACCAGTAAGCTGCCGACAGATGCGTCTCCCGACTCCAAATGCCCCATCTGCCTGGACAGATTTGACAACGTTGCGTATCTGGATCGCTGCTTGCATAGGTTCTGCTTCCGCTGCGTCCAAGAATGGTCAAAGAACAAAGCAGAATGCCCGCTCTGCAAGCAACCCTTTTTTTCCATTTTCCATACAATTCGCGCTGAAGATGACTTCAAGGAGTACATACTCAGCCCTTTGGAAACAAGCTCTTTTGCCAGCCCTGATGGCCGGAGGTTTCGTTATCGCACTACCTTAACGAGGGAACGCCGCACGCGCAGTTCCCCTTCCCGAAGGACGCTGTCTCCTCCGGATAACGGGATGTTGTTTGAAGGGCTGTCAAGCGAGCCAGCGCGACACAGACATAGAGAGATTCAGCAGATGATCAGGAGGCTGGCCTCAAGGAGAAAGGCTAGCGCAGAGGGCAGATCTCTGCGGCAGATTCAGGAGGAGGACATGATCACCTTCCGCAGGGCTCTGTACCGCACCGGCGTGCGCATCCGCAGCATTCAGGATGGCGGCCGATACCGAGAGATTTCGGCAGAATTCTTCCGCCGCAACCCTGCTTGCCTTCACCGCTTGGTTCCTTGGTTGAAGCGAGAGCTTACAGTCCTGTTTGGTGCCCACGGGTCTCTGATCAATATTGTGCAGCACATAATCATGAGTAACGTAACTAGATACGATCTGGAAAGTCAGGCCTTTGCTGATGATTTAAAGCCATTTTTGCTGAATCGGACAGAACACTTCCTGCACGAATTCATCAGTTTTGCCCGTTGTCCTTTTAACTTAGAAGCATACGATCAACATGCCAATTATGACTGTCCTGCACCATCATATGAGGAAGGAAGCCACTCAGACTCATCAATTATTACAATATCTCCAGATGTGGTGTATCCACCAGGGCCGGATAATAGCTTGTCTGTACCTGGTCTTGGTCAGGCCCCGTGGGATGATGAAACTCCAGGGCCTTCCTATTCCATTTCAGAAGAGGTTCGCGCAACCATAGCTTCTCCTCTGGAGTCATCAGAAAGTTCTGATGAGGACTCTGCTTCAGGGAGCCGAAGAACCAAGCTGCAGACTGAGTTACAGGCTAACGCTGACTCAAATGACAGTGGCTCTTCCTCAGACAATTGTGTCATTGTTGGGTACGTTAAGCCGTTAGCTGAGAGGACACCAGAAGTGGTTGAGCTGTCCTCTGACTCTGAGGAGTCCATCAAGGAAGAGAAAAAGGAAGATGTCAAGAAACAGCGACAGTGTCACAGCTGGAGTGACAGTGAACCAAGCAGGAACTTCTCACCACATTCCCCAACATACAGGGAGGATGTAGGAAGTTGCAGAAGGTAGATACAGTGCCATTAAAAGACCATGTGAGCTTGTCTTTAGAGCTTAACTTTATAGCTTGCCTGTCATCAGAATACTGCCATTTTCATACCTTGATTTCAAGTTACTAAAAAGCTGCATATGCCTGCCAGGAGATAATAAGATTGCAATGACTGGGCTGGGCAACACAGGAAAAATATTCAGAAATGCCTGAATTCCAGGAAACAGAAACTCCTCTGTGAAAATGTCTTTTCAATCAATTGTAATTACAGCTGTCCACTGATAACCTCAGGGCTGGGATGAGACATTAGATTAATGCCATCAAGTGTGCTGGACTTCACAGCCAGACTGATTTAATGACTTGCCTCAAAAGGTGTTATAACGGATGTGAGTTAATCTCCTCACTGCATGACTGGATCTCATTGTTCCAAATCAAGTTCCCTAGTCTGGCAGACAGTGCAGCCTGGAACATCAACTTAGCAAGAAGGGCTAAGCCATTGGAAAGCATCTGTTCTACAGGCAGAGGTAGAAAATGCTGCTTAAATACTATTTTAATAATTCTTTTATTCATGAGAACAATAGGGGATACTGCCCTGTATTCAGGACAAACACAATCAAAGTTTTTTATAGTACTGATCTTCCCTGGAGAGCAGAAGACCCTACCTCATCCTATTTCCTCACTCCTATATCCTCATACATTTTATTTAGATACGTCCTTTACATGCCAGCTTTCCTTCATGAATGGTCAGTGGGAAATGCAGTTCACTCCCAGATAAGCATTCCTGACATTTCCTTTTTGTGTTACCTCTGTCCTGACACAGGAAAAGCCGACATAGAACTTTTTGTGTGCACTGGAGGATTTGGGAGTGGGGTGATCCTGAGTCAGTGTTGGGAAAGAGAGGTATGAGATGTGACTTAAAAGCTAACAATATACCTTTCTTTTCAACTTACAGTCCTCCTGTAGCATCAGGAGACCCTGATGAAAGGGGAAAAAAAAAATCAAGGGTGTTGATTTTTGCACTGTCAGTTGCGACTCTGTCCAGGAAATGGAACATATTTGATAATATGCACTTCTGTAGATACTTGAAGTGTGTTGGATTATGTTGGGCTTTGTTAATGGTAAAAATTACCTTCTTAATCTTTTGTTACCTTGTTCTCACTATAAGTAATTGGGAACTTTTTCACTGAAGCTCACTTGATAATTTTGAAGCATTTATACAGCTTTGTTTCAAGTTGCTATTTTCAATGCCAGTAGGAGGATATAAAGTATGTGACTGATGCATACTTAGGCACCAGAAACAAGTCAGGAAGGCCAGTTGTAAAGATAACTTCCTGGTTATACATCATATACCACATGGTTTTCTGGAAATCAAAAGGCATTATACATGAATGGTAAAAATGTCTCACTCCATGCACAGGTTAATTCCGTGTTGTTCTCTTCATTCTGTTTAATAAAAGCCATAGTTTAGCATTAGTTGGATTTTTTTGCACATTTTGGAAGCCATGGAAAGACGAAGAGGAGCAAACAGATGAAATGCTCAGGAGAGCCTCACTGGTTTTGAGCATGAATCATCCCTGTGGCATCTCTCTGCCCTATGTCCTTTATGAAAAATCCATTAATTCAGGTTATTTTTTGATAAAAGCTTTTGCTTCAGAAGACAAAACGTCTGTTCTGAGTCTATGCAAGGAGTCTGTGATCTTTACCTATCAGAAACAGCTTGTGTGTATGGCAAAAAGCTGGGCACTTTCAGGGAGAAAAAAATACAGATAATGTCCCAAATTCAGGCAGCGGTTAAATAAATTTTTCCACCCTAAACTGCTTATGCTGATGTCACTTGATGCATTTTGGAGTTAGTGTTGCTCTGGCGTAGCAAAACCCTTGCAGCTCTTACCCTTCAATGTTTGTACTCTCATGCAGACAAATAAGTGCCTTGCTGATTTGTGCCTGATTCACATTTTTAAGGCACTCAGAAGAAATTTGAGAACAGAGAATGTAGTAATAAATCATTGACGAGTCTGGTCCATGGATGAAAACCAAGACACCAATCTTCCAGCAAAAACTAGATGGCCTAGGATGAAAACCTAGTTGGCCAATTTAAGCTAGATATCTAGTTCTTGGATGGCTGTTAAGACACAATGTCTATCTAGGTTCTCATATGTTGGCCTAATCAGTTTCATACTAGAGTAAATCAAATTATCCATGCAGGCATGAGAAGAGAATGGAATCCTTAAAATAATTACATATTTGTAATATGGAATGTAAAACAGGTGCTATCTCCTGGCTTTTAGTTGTGTGTTAGTTCTTTATGCTGCTTGAAAGCCTCATTCAAGGCTTTTAATAGCATTAAAGCACCATTTTTACACTGTAGAGTAAGAGACTGTTGTTTCTGTCTTTCTTAACTTGCACTTCAAAACTTTTACTTTACTATTTTCAAAGGAACATTGTGTGAACTTAGCAAAAACCTGACTTTAGTTTGAGTTTTTCATTTTCAACTCGTGGCAAGTTGTGCTTGAACTTATAAATGTAGCAAAGGAAGAAATAGGCTTTTTTCTACTTTTTTTTCCAAAGGGATGACTTTGTGTCTGCTGTGCTAATTGTGCCATGAAAGAGAGTCAAACTTTAGTTGGGTGGGTATGGTCTCGTTTTCTAAAGGGCAAGTGGTTTTAGATGTCTCTACTTTGCATTTTGTCCCCTGGGAGGGATGAGGGTGTGTGCCTGATTTGACAGCTCCCTACATTCACATGCATGCTATCAATCTTCCTTTTTTTTTTTTTTCTCCTTTCATTCGGGCTTTTCGCACAACATAGCAGGGAAATAAGTATTTATTTTAGTGAAAAATATGACTGTGAAAATGTAAATTATCAGCAGGCTGTAGGCACAGCTTCCTGTCTTTTAAAAGTAATAGTAACTCAGTTCTACGTGGCAACTGATATTGCCCACTTAATTCAGCACAGAAGTTTTATACAGATTTCTAAAGCATCACTTACAGTTTCATTATCTAACTTAAATAGCAAAAAACAACATAGATGAGTTATGCTTGACCCTGAGGAAGCAATAAAAGAACACATGCTTATTAATAAGAATCCTACTAAGCTATTTTTACAATTGCTTCCGAAACTAGGAAGTATGTACTCTTCAAATGAGCTCTTTTCCCAGAAGCTGTTTAGAGCTGTGGCTGAAAAAGATAAATTGGCCAACAGCAGGCTGAAGCATGAGCGAAGTAGTTCTGAGATGTAGTTATGTTTCTTTCTACCTCATGGGTAAGAACCTCCTAATTAAGAAAAATTGATAGTGGTACTGACTTACTCATAGACTGTCTGTGGGTGAGTCTTGCACAGCAAACACAGCCAGTTTATTCTAGTCTACCAAGATCTGACTTAAAAAAGCATGATTTTCTGAGCTTTTAATATTTCAAGAAATTGCAAATTATCTTTGCTATCCGTTCAAATGTAAAGTTAGTGGTCTGAGATACAACCACTTTATAAAGCATATTAAATTACATATTTGTACACAGACTTTGTCGTAATACATTATATCTGGAATAGTAATGAAAATTGTTTCTGAGTTTGTAAGTCTGTCCTACTATTTATTGTAAAACATTTCTTTTTATCCAAAACCAAAATTCCCTATGCAAGTTTGGTTGGTTGTTGTTGTTTGGTTTTGCACTGGATTTTTTTTTGCCTGAAGCCAAAATTAATGGACCACTCACAAAGAAACAAGCTGTCAGGAAAAATACAAATCAATCATCTATGAGTGGCTGATGTCCCCATGTACTTGTACTGGACAGACTAAGGTGGATGGCAAAAATACCCCCTTCTGCTGACTTGCTTCATCTTGAGGAGGGCAGTTTGCCATTGCCTGCCCAGTGGAACTGTCTCCCTTCCTATCCTACCCTTCAGAGCAAGGTTGTTCGCTGTCCATCTTGCTCAGATTTTTAAATATCAGACTCATTGTCTTTTAATCTGGGACATTGCACTGTGACACCACAGGTTTTATTTTCTGTTAATCTCTACAGTTCTCCACTGTCATCCATTTGCAGCCCACACTTCCCATCACAGCTGTGACTGTGTTTCAGTACAGTTTCAGAAATCTTTAATAGAAATGATATGTGTTATGAGTAATTTAGTAATTCGTGCTGATTAAAACTGTATGTGTATGGAATATGTCCGAATCATAAAAATCTTAAGAAACACCATGGTCGGGGACAGAGAGAACTAACACGGGATGGCAGAATCGCAGCCGGCAGGAAGGGAATTAACATACGAACAGGATCTAGCCTGGCACAGGAGACAGCCATCATCGCTGGAATGACCAGGAGCCACCCAGCGATGATGGCCCATGAAGATGTCCAGTACAGATAATCAGAGCCATCGGGAACACACATCTGAACGCCCGATTCCGGTAACCGAGTGACATCCCACATCGCTTCCCAGACGAGGTTTTGTGCAGCACAGGATACAGAAAGAAACCAACATGAATATGGAGGACGCTGAAAGAAGACAATGAACTTAGCCTCAGGCTAGAAAAAGAGTATAAAAACGGACTCTGCCATGCAGCAGGTGCGAACTGTGGGGGCTTGATGCCATAGAGGTCAGGCCAGTGTTCACCAAGCTCCAGTCCTGGGCTCTACGCTGTCCCTCGATTGTTTGGCTATTGGGACTGTATAGTGGTTGCAAAACAAATGGGCTTGCCCGATTTTTACCTATAACAATATCGGTGATCCCGATATGATCTGATACAGGATTCCAGGGACCCCTCTCCCGGTCCGGGCAGCGCCCTGCTGATTTCAGCGGCCAGACAGGATTGGGAGAACCTAACAGAACCAATCAGACATACAAACCCAAAAGCCAAAGCCACAATCGAGAGGGGATAAAAACGGGTCCAGATCTCTCAGAAATCGGAGCAAGTCTCCAAAACAGTGGAAAATTTTTTTCACTCATAAAAATCGAGGTGCATGAAGAGTCCACACGGGATAAGGAACAGTAAGTATCATGTGGTTGAGTGGGGCATGATTGAGTGTGTGGGTGAGACCTGATATTATCACAAGGAGAGTGTGGACCCCGAGATGACAGTTCCACTGTTCCGCGAGCAAAGTGGTCGGTCAAGGGGGAAGGGGACGAAAAACTTGCATTTTCACACATGAAACCTGAACTCCCGAGAGTGGGGGGAAGCTCGATCATGGGCCAGGTTGGGGAGGGGCAAATAAGCAGTCCCGCACCAGGAGACTTGTGAACCTCTCGGATCCGGGGAAAAAGGAAAAAAGGAAAAAGGTAGGAACGAGAGCTCATTATCAGCTGAAAATCCACGGGTCGGTTTGCTGTGTGATTAGTAGACTGGTAATAAAATTATTTTTCAAAAAGGGGATTAGGATTCAGACAAGGTACAGGGTAGAATTTTTTTCAGGAATTCCATTTGAGACCAACAAAAGGTAAGTGCACTAAGGTAATTGAAAAATGGGACAGAAAAAGAGCAAAATCCAGGGCAAAGCAGAAAAAGAGGAGAAATATTGTTTGCCAGACATACCAAGAAAGAGTCCGTTGGTGTGGATGCTAGATCATTGGGAGGAATGCCCTGAGAGTTGGAGGAGGTCTCGAGAGAAAATAATTTACTATTGTGTTGAGAAATGGGCATACACAGAGGTTCAAAAATATTTATTCAGGACCTTTGAAAGAAGGACATGCTGAGCTCTAGATGAGTTCATATCTGAACAAAGTGGGCTAACAAGTGAGGAAATGGAACATGCCAGGTTATGAAAATACGCTAGTACCGAACTATTCCCGGTCAGGACCTACAGAAACACCACAAACCAGGGCAAAATGTGGGAACCTTTAGATAATCTCCCACCCCCATATCTCAATCCCCAAGGCCAGTCTCCTCTCCCCGCACCCACAGGTTCTGAACACCAACCTGCGCAACCACAGGCACCACCGATGGAAGCCATGCTCCCCCTGGAACAGGCTTCAGTGATGCAGTACACACAGAACCTTCCCCCACCCCCTCCTCCCCTGCAGCAGCCAGAAAGCACAAGGCAAACTATCCACACTGAAGGGGGCGGTTCCCCACCAGCTAGCAGGACAAGACGAAAGACCTGAAAGATAAATATTGAGGGTAGCAAGGATGAGGAAGGTCAACATAACCTCTTCCCACTCCGGGAAGGCCCAACCAGCCCTGAAATTATAGGATATGTAAACGTACCAATAAATTCGGGGGATGTGAGGGCTTTTAAAAAGGAAATGGGAAAGCTCATGGATGATCCCCTGGGGGTGAGGGAGAGTCTGGATGAGTTCCTGGGGAATAGTGTATACTCATATGACAATATCACGGCCATACTAAGGATATTGTTTAACGCGGAGGAACAGGACACGATAAGGCTAGCTGCAATACGGGACTGAGAAAGGAGAAACTCTCAAGGGGGGAGCAGGGAGGACAAGTGGCCCAACCAGAGACCATCATGGAGCGCACAGAATGAGGCAGATAGATGCCAGATGGTAGAATTAAGGAACATGGTAATAACAGGGTATCCGTAGGGTGGTGCCAAAAGGACAGAACATTGGCAAGGCACTAGGTGAATGCCAGGGGAAGGATGAAACACCCACCGAATGGCTGGAAAGGTTAAGAAAGAGTCTCCAGATGTATTCAGGAACAGATCCCAACTCCCCAGTGGGAGCAATTTTGTTAAAGACTCAGTTTGTAGCAAAGTTGTGGAGCAAAGTCTAGAAAAGATCAATAACTGGCAGGAGAAACCTTTGCAGGACTTACTCCAGGAGGCACTAAGGGATACATGACAAGGGATGACAAAAAGCAGAAGGTACAGGCAAAGGTTCTGGTGGCTGCGGTACGGGAAGCTCAAAAGCAAGAATGGGAGTCAGGGGCAGGGAAATCCACTCAGGCACAGAAACCCCAGGGGAAGCAGAACACAAATCAGAAAAAAACCCTCAAATAAGCAGAAAGATGGCCTTGAGTGCTCTTACTGCAAACAAAAAGGTCACTTTAAGATGGAATGTAAAAAGAGACAGAAGGATGAGAAGATCTTCCAAGAGGGTTAGAGGTGTCAGGGGCTTTTTAACATGGGGTCCAGAACATCTAACGAGCCCTTGACAAAATTAAAGACAGGACCCCAGAAATAGGAACTCACGTCCCTGGTTGATTCAGGAGCAGAACAAACTACTGTTCAAAAATTACCACTTGGATGTACCACGAGAGAGGATTCTGTGATGGTCATTGGGGCAAAAGGGGAACCCTTTAGGGTACTGTTCTGGTTTGAGAGGAAGTGAGTTTTTGGGAGGTGGTGGTCAAACCAATAGATGCTCAGATGTGAATATTGGCACCTGGTTTGGCCACTGAGGATATGGATATGCCTCTGAGAACACAGGGGTTAAAAGCAAAGAACTCCCAGGGGAACACTCTCCCTTGGTTCCGGTGGATGGAGAGGTCAGACCTCCCCTGCCCAGCTGCGGGCTGGGCGGGGGAGATGAAGCCACGAGGCCGGAGGGAGGTAGGCCAGAGCCTTGGGCAGGGAAGGCAGGTGAAGGCCCCTGGCCCCTGCAGGACAAGAGTGAGTTCCCTGCAGAAGTGAAAGGGTGGAAGAACTCTGTGAGGCATCGGGCAGCCCCCCTTTCCCAGGAGAGAGATAGAGAGAGAGAAATGCCAGTGCTACCTTGAAATTTGATAGCACTGGCCTGGCCAAGAAGGGGGGGCGGCAAGGAAAGTGCCCGGCAGGGCCAGCGTGGGAGTTCTGGACAAGTAGAGACTGTGGTTTTAACCCTTCTATGGGATGATGGAAACCTTGCAAATGCTGATCCTCCGGGAGCTGAATGAGAAGAGAGATAGGGATGAAATAGGAGGAAATGGGCAAGTGTGATGCAAGTTGTGCAAGTGAAAAATGACCGAGAGAAGTTGAGAAGAATTCTAGGTGGGAGGAGATGATGGAGTGGCTTTTGGCTGGACTTTTCTTGTATGGCCATGGACAGAACCATTTTTCCTGTAATACAGAGACTGCATTTTAGGGGAAGGCGGTGGCTTGGTGCCAAAGGAGTGATGTGAGCGGAGACGACGGGTGAGGAGGGTGATGGTGCTCTCAAGACCCCTCGGCCCCAGGGGGTGAAATATTGGGGGGGACTAGTGTCCCGAAAAGGTGAGAGACTGTCGTTTTTCTCCTGGAACTGGGCAAAGCATCCTTGAAAAGAGAACCCTAAAAGTAGCTCTGGTCCATGTGCAGTGGTGAGAGCACTAGACATGGAAGGAAGAAGTCACGAAGGTGTTGCTGAGTGACGGGGAAACACAACTGGACTCGGCTGTGTTTCCAGGGGAAGCCTGTGGCGCAAGAGGGACTCCTCTCTCCTTGATGAAATGAGAGGTGATTGTCGGAAGGGTGGAGATGGACTAAGAGCTGATTATTTGAAGGATGGTGGACTGGGTAAAGATCTAAGGTTTTGTTTTATGCTGTGGGAAATTGAGTGGGGGGAGGAGAAATGTTTTGAAAGGTTTCCATTTTGCTCAGTGTGTTCATTTTATTATAGTTCTAAGATTACAAAGTTTTTTTTCCCCTCCTTTGTTCACAAGTAGAGGCCTGCTTTGCTCTGTTTCTGATCGCATCTCACAGCAGATACCAGGGAGTATATGTTTTCATGGGGGCACTGGCATTGCGCCAGTGCCAAACCATGACAGGTACCAATTATAAAGGGGGTGGAAATAGAATTGGACAATAAAATTTGTTCCGAGAACATCCTATTGGTGGAGGAGGCAGATCATAACCTATTTGGGAGGGATTTAATGGTAACTCTGGGGATCAACCTAATTGCAAGGGATTATCAACTTATAGTGAGTTTATATAAACTGACTGCTGAGGATGAGGAAAAAGTAAACCCTAAGGTCTGGCATTTCAGCGGGGAGGTGGGGAAATTAAAAATGGAGCCGATCAGAATTGAGATCGAGAGGCCGGAGGACCCCATTAGGGTCAAAAAATATCCCATCCCAATGGAAAACAATGAACTTAGCCTCAGGCTAGAAAAAGAGTATAAAACCAGACTCTGCCATGCAGCAGGTGCGAACTGTGGGGGCTTGATGCGATAGAGGCCAGGCCAGTGTTCACCGAGCTCCAGTCCTGGGCTCTACGCTGTCCCTCGATTGTTTGGCTATCGGGACTGTATAGTGGTCGCAAAATAAATTCTATTTTTTTATTTTTTATTAAATGGGCTTGCCCAATTTTTACCTATAACAATATGTTAGCTGTGTTTTTAAAGGCTCTTTAAAACCCTGTCTGGCTTGGGAGATGCTGTGTCATCACAGGAGGACTGTGGTCAATGAGTTGCTCTCACCTTGCCTGTAAGCACAGACAACTTACTTACCAGTTAATCTCCTCAGCTTCTACTCAGGGAAACAGCTGTGACTGTATTTCCCTTCACTTGTTTTTGCAGCCGTTCTACATAAGACCGTAAACTCCATGGAGTGTTTGCTATCTTTTGCACTCCCAAAAAAATTTGGCTATCTGTGTTACATTTACAGAGGGCTCTTACAACAGTTCTGTCAGACCTCCTTGAAACCTGAGATCAAGCCTAAGGAAATGCAGTTATTTGAGGAGGGGTTTATTTCTGACACCTTTGTCAGGAGATTAAATCCCACCGTTCTTTTCTGACAAAAACCCCTTCTGGTTGCAGTAAATAAGGCTAAGGCCTGGTGTTTCATTGCCTTAAGCCAGGGATATTAGCTTAACTGACTACCTTTTGAATTGGCCTATTTTGAATAGGTAACTCCTAATAGATGCCATCTATCAGCCCAGGAATGGAAACAAAAGACTGAAATGTTAGCATCGCTTCGTTTAGTTCTCTTGAGGTGAAATATCCAAACAGTGTCTCCCTGTAGAGAAGACAGCCCAGCTTTACCAAGGCAGGAGTTGTTAATTTGAAGTCATGGGCTTTCTTCTTGTGTAAACTTCTAACAAGTGATGAGATAAAAATGAGCAAATACATTCAGCCGCAAATTTCAAGTAAAATGTAGTCCACAGGCCTTTGGAATGCAAATAATATAAAAATCCAGTTGGAAGCGGCATGGAGAGATCAGCTGAACTCTGCATACTGCCAAGACCTTGGCATCCCTCTTTGTGTACCATACAGTAAATTAGAATATGAGCCCTTCTTGGAGACATACGGTACTTGGGTAAGTATCATCCCTATAGTCTGACCCTGCAAACAGGTTGTACGAATGTCCCATCCCGTTGTAAAAGGGGAGTTGAGGAGGATTCTTAGGGATAGATTCCTCAGACGAAAATAAAGCGCAAACGCAGCAATATTATATCCGAGAACTGCTTATTGATAAAGAAGGGTAAGTGTTGCTACCGAAGCGGGACAGAAAAGAGAGCAGGGAGGGGAAAAGAGAGAGGGAGAGAGAAGCAGCAGGCAGGCACAGGCGGCCGCCGCGGCAGGCCCGCTCAGCGCCAGCTCGGCAGACGGAGCCGGCAGCTGTGAGCGGTGGCCGAGCGTGCGCAGCTCCGGCAGCGGCCGGGCGCGGGTTCTGAGCGGCGGCAGCAGCGCGTGCGTGTCTGCGGCGCCGGCCAACGACGGCCGCGGGCTGGGGCCGCGGGCAGGGCGGGACACGCGGTGGCGGCGCCGCTGCGGGCTGGGTGCGGCGGCGCCCGCTCGGCCAGGGAAACGCCAGAGCGCCGGGATGTCGCGGCACGGGCTGCCTCGGGAAGCGGCGGAGCCCGGCAGGCCAGGTGCGGACAGGGAGGCAGGAGCGCAGGGAGGGAGGGAGGGAGGGAGGAGGGCCAAGCTGACCCTCCGGGCGAGCCCCTCATCCCTCCAAGAAGCAAAGTGGCATTGGTCGTGTCGCAGTTGATGTGCTAAGGCTCCTTCCACAGCCCGATTTCCCAGGCGTTTTTTTTTTTTTTCGCCAGGCGTTTTTTGCCAGGCATTCGGGCATCTGCTCCACCAGCAAGTGGGGGTCACTCGCAGCCCGGTCGTGGAAGCTTTCTCTGGCCTGATCGGCTGCCAGGCAAAGGCTGCCCGGGACAGGGCTCCCAACACGGGTACAGTCCTTACAGTAATTTTTCTATATGTGTTGAGGCCTAAATAAAAATCAAATCGGTCCCTCTCACCATGTTTTTTTTCAGTCTTACCCTTCCCAGGCTCTTCCCCATCCCACTCTGTAGAATGTCAATATGCCCAATTACATACCTGAAATGAAACCCGTTTTCCTAATCCTTTAACTTGCTCTCTATACTCCATGCCGCATCTTGGAAGCTAATGGGCTTGGAGGAAGCAAAGTTTCAGGGACGACAGCCTTTCTCCAGAAAGAACATGTACTTGAATGTGTTCATCTGCAGATTGAGCTCAGATGAAATGTGAGCTGGCTGACTCTGGTAGCACATGCAGTAAAGGCAGGCACATGCCACCTCCCTGCTGCAGCCTTTACCCAGTGCTTCATGTCAGGGTCAGAAGCATGGCATGTCACATTCGGAAGAGGAGTCTGGTACGATGACAGCTACCCCTGACATCCATGCAGGAAGGAAGCTGTAAATTGGCACTGAGTGAAACCTTGATGGACACCAGAGACAGACTGACGTAGGACACCCATCACTGAACAACCTCCTTCCCAGAGCAACTCCACCTGCCAACACTAGCCTGACCCAGGAGCTGCCAGCTGAAATTCTACCCCTCAAGCAATGCAAGCTGAATTGAGCACCTTGTGGGCTGAAAGGTAAATGCATCCACAAGTGCAGATGAGACAGAAGTGTGGATTATCCCATCTCACATCAACTCTACAAAAAATTTGCCCCCTTTGTATCTTGCAGACCTGGATGCATATGCTGGGAGTTGACACAACTGGAAATCTTACATCATGTCCAAAAGGATCCCTGAAGGTCAAAGAGCAAAGCACATGGTAGAGAAACTGCCCCCTTCTGATCCTTGTTATATTCAGCTTTCTTTCCATGAGACCCTCTCTTGTTGTAGCCTTGCTGCTTTTAGCTGCTGCTCCAGTAGTGCAGAGGTCCCTCCAAGAAGATGGTATAGCCAGGGGTTACCTTTGGGCCTCACATTGCTTTTGAGCAGAACTATAGAAGCAAGAGGCCATTACTTTCAACCCTGGTATTGAAACATCCTCACTGCTACAGTGATTATGACAGGCAAGTTTTCTGAAGGCCTGGAAAGCCCTCTTTTCAGGAGGTCTGAGACTGATGTGACAGCTGGCTGCAGTCTGGCAGCAAGGGTCAGATATGAACAGCTGATTTTACAATCCACAGGACTCGCACCAGATCATTACAGCTAGGGACCAGTGGGCCTCAAAGCAACATGCTCTTGCTGCCAGGATCGGACTGAGACCTGGTCAAAAAAATAGATGCAAAAACATGTTCAAAAGAAAAAGCAGAACAGGCACCACTGCAGCTACTGGCTTTCTATCTCCACTTGCTGTCTGAGATTTTAAACTTTTCTTTTACTACAGATAAACATCAGCCAGCACAGGTGTCACAGGCCTGTTAGGCAATTGGGAAGTAACTAATTACCTCAGTGGGGATGCCCTCTCAGGTATTCAAAACAACATGTGCTGTGTGAGTACAGCGTGCCAGTGCACCTGGCACATTACCTGCTCTGAGACCCTCCCCAACTATAGTAGTTCAAGATCCAGGAGTGAATTGGTTAAATTGGCAGGACAAAGAAGGATGATCACAGGTCTAGGAAGAGCATGATAAAAAGTGTGTGTTACCAGTGTGCTTTTTCTTAGAGGACTGTGAGAATTGGAATCATTCAGGCACACCACATTAGAGTGGTGTGAGGGAATCAGCTCACGCACCACTGAGATGTATTTGTCATTGGGGGAAAGTACAGCAGCTGTCTAGTCATGTACAGTAGCAGTGTGTAACAGTTTTATGCTAAGAATGCCTGAATTAATTGGACCTTTGGGGGAATTGGGAAAGGCAAAGTGTAATTACTAGTTGGAATTTATCCAACTTGAAAAAATCCCAGGTTCTTCCTGGAAAAACATAATGTGACCTTCCATAGTAAAATCCATTGTTAGAAAGGACCCAGGATGCTGGGTTATTATGTCCTATTAAAAGTTATCCAGTGCTGTAAAGAAATTGGTCAAACTCACTTTTCATATATAAGATAGTTGTAAGGGGTTAATCTCATGCAGGCCGGACTGATCAATGAAAAATGCAAATCAATATATACCAATTGACTATCACAGTGACAGAGCTCCTCACACTGATTTATAATGCTCCATGCCTGGCTAAGGTGTGCTTACTAGTTTGTTTGCAGCATGAGAGTTATTTAAAATAAAATAAATAAGCATTAATTTTTTTTATTCCTCTGTCCATCCTGAAGGCAGCTGTAATGTTGTGCACAGAAGCCTATTGAGAAGTGATCTAGAGTTAATGTCAGACTGTGAGCTTCTGAGCAGCCACAATTCTCTATCATTCAGCAAATTTTGCACTAGATGTGATTGGTTTCCTATTTAAATTGAGTTAGTTAAAGAAATATTAAGGTATGGATGAAGTCAAGCCACTATTAGGCTAGTGAGTAATTTAACTAGTAAAAACAAGGCAAGTGAATCAAGCTGAACTGATCATGCCTTTGTGTTTAGACAAAGAGAAAAATGTCCAAACTCAGTCTTGAGACTTACTTTTCAGTAGCAGGTCTCTGCAGGGTCTCTGCAGACAACTCACCTGAAGCACATTGTACTTCAGTTCTGGAGCTGTCCATGCAAACCTATGTAAACCATGAGCTCTCTGAGCTGCATGCATTGTTTGAGAGCCCATCAGCCGCCTGGAACTTTCTGACAGGACTGGCTGGTGCTGAACCTTCTGCCAGAAGCCACTTGGGATCTGATGCAGCTTGTCTACAGCTGACCTACCAGCCCTGGGGTCTTATTGTCTTGTTCAGAAATGAATGCAATGGCAAAGAGCAACTTAGGGCACGCTCTCACTGGAGGAGGTTCTGCTGTTCAGGTAGCAAGAGAACATCTTCCAGAACATCTTCCAGGACACAGTGTCCCACATCTAAGGCGAGTGGGACATTTTTATTATTAGAAAGCTTATTTTTATATTTGCAAGCTTAGAAAGATATATATTAGAAAGATATATATTTGCAAGCTTCCACTGGATCTTTGTACACTTGCTTTGTGGAACTAAAACTCTGATACTATTCCTACTGGCTTTTTTGTCGCATGCTTTTGACAAACACAAACCTGGCAATTAAAATCTTTCTTTAACAAAAACAAAAACAAAAAAACCCCAACAACAACAAAAAAAGGCAACATTTGCAAAAAGGCTACTAAAATTTTTCTTGCTCATTCCCACATATGCACAGGACAAGCTTTTAGATATCATGTGCCTATGGATAGCTGGAAATCATAGAACTCTGATATCAACGCATTACAGTTTTGTGTGGTTAGTGAAAGTTGGGTGTTCCATTTGACACTTCATGTCTCAGATACACATTTAAGAATTTGATCCAGTTAATACACACTTAAGCTTTTATCCACTAACAATCTCCCTGGGACATATAGATTGACAAAGCTGATGACACTGTCCCAAAATTGGCTCTGAAGTGACAGTGGGCAGCTGTTACACAGCTCAATGCTGAAAGCTGATCTGGCTTCATCTGCAGGCAGCCATGGAATTGCCTGCCCTCCAAACATTTCAGCAGAAAGAAAGAGGCATCATAGCCAAAGGAAATGAGAAAGTGATAGGCATAAAAAGTGGAATCAGCTCAAGTGCCACAGACGGTGATGGAATAAGTCTAAACACAGGCACAACTTTGAGGCTTAGCACTGTCTTCCCAGGGCAAGCTTTCACACAAGGAAGCATTTTGGCTCACTCTAAAGAAGAAGTGAAGTGTTTAAAGACATTTCAGGAATACCAGAACAAATGCAGTGTTGGCAGTGGGGGAAATAGCTACCAGTAGCAAAACATTTGCTCTGTTAGCACAGTCATACTGCTGAATTTCGTTCCCTTCCTCTAAGTACATTTGAGACACGCTGGAGAAATAAAAATTTCAGGGGAAGACAGAGAAATTATCTCAGCATCCCTTCACCAAGTCTCCTAGGAACGAATAAAAAGTAGTGGAAGTTCAGCACTGGGTTTTGCAGCACCAATGGTAACAGGGACTAGAAATGCACAGCTGCAACCATGAAGGTAAACTTAGCCCAGCTCTGATCTAGTAGGAGCCATTTTCAAACTCAGGCTAAATGTATGAAGATGAGAGAAATTGCTGCAGCACACTCCTCTGACAGGACACCAGCTCCTGTCTCAGATGATTACCAGTTGTGAGAACAGACATCATCCAAAGAGGAAGCATAATACATGCCTTGTTCCCCCCACCCAAAAAGTAGGCAAAGGGATTTAGTTTCTTCTGGAGCTTTAATGTTACAATGGTCTTGTTCACTAATCAGAGAGAGTCATATCCTGGTCTTCTGAGGTTATTAGTAAAATTTCCATTAAATTTAACAGGCTAGGGACAGGGCCTTTGATCACAGGATGAATCTGTATAATACATGTTGCTGAGGAATGTTTTATCCTGTCTTTGTCCCTCTGACTGATAATATGTTTTGCAGGTAGCACCTGAATAGGAAATGTGGAAAACATCCTGACAGGGATACAAGGTCTGAATGAATGCTAAAACACTACTAGAAACTTAATTTGCTGGAAACAGCAGCCCTGCAAAAAGCCATGGGATAACATGGCAGCTGGTGGCTCCCCTTGGCAGAATAGGATGGGATTTAGGACAGAAGTTCACAAAAGGAAAACCAATGCCCTTCCGAGAGACATAGGATCATACTCTACAGTTTAAGCCCAAGGACTCCATGCCTCGTGGGCTGTTCCCAGTGTGTTTAACAGGAGACTCTGTTATCCCTGAGGATGGCCTTGCCCCTGAAGGGAGCCAGGAATATAGAAGAAACCAAATGCAATGCCTGGGACCCAGGGCAAGAGGGGTCAAAACTGCAGAATGAGGTACAATGTGCTGTTCAGTGTTACTGCTGGGGCTGAGCAAGCCCCTGCAAGGAAAAACATAGCATGGTGGGTTGTGGTCACTTGGTGTTCAGATGTAGCTCATCTACAAGACCTTGCCATGATTTCATGTTCCCATAAAGAATTTATGCTTTGGAAAATTAGCAGCAGATATCAGGTCAGCTTCAGAAGCCAGACAGACTCTCAGGTAATGCAACATGCCATCTGCTAATACACCACCTGCTAATACACCAAAGCACAAAGGACATGTAAGTTTACAACAGGGGGATCTTACGCACAGTGTCCTTAGAAACCACACAATATTCTTGGAAACAGATATTTATTAGTAAATAAAAGATTACAAAAAATACCCAGATAGTTTGAAAAGGAACCTGATGGTTTGAAAAAGAATGACAACTGCAGTTCATCCTGTTGCACCCAGCAGTTGACATGAGCACCCTGGTAGACAGAGTTGTTTTTTGGCAGCCTGAGCTCGGCCAGTGGAGTAGCATGCCAGGTAGAAGTCAACAGAATAGTGGCAATGACCTCAAGAAGGCACCATGAAATGCCCAAAGGGCCACCAGCAAAGGATGGAAGTAATAATTTCATCAGTGTGACACAGGCTGCTTATATAAAGCTACTCCTCAGAAGAAAAAGCTTTAGAACCCCCTGCTTAATAGGGCCCTTGGAGGCTTCTGGCAGGAAGAAATACAAGCTGATAGCAATGAACCTGTGCGAAATGAGTCAAGAGCACGTTTTGTCACATGGCTGTGGCAGAAGAATCTGCTGGGGGAAGTGCACAGTGTGCATTTCAGAGGCAGTTGCATTCAGTCCTTACTGCCTTCTGGCTGTCAGCACTCAGCCTCAACAAGAGCTGCTGGGTACTGCAGCTACCCTGTGTTCCACGGTGCCTTCAGTCTCTGGAAGTGTGTCACCAGCCTCCCAGCCTTGAGCCACGGGGGAAAGCAGCAACAGCCTGAAGGATTAGGAGGCAGAGGGCAGATAGCTACAACAAATGAAATCACACTTGATATTTGCTGTAGCTGCTTGCATCCAAAAAGGCTCAGACAGGGCTGGGGAGGAAATGTTTACACACAGCCAGCCTGCAACAAGGGATAAAAATCATAATGTGTGTGGCTTTGTGGAGCCTCTACAGCGTAGCTCTGTTGCCATGAGACAGGGGAAATGTTCCAAATTCTGGTCACCCAGAATTTCTGGGAGTGAGGGAGGGTGAGGCAAGTATTACAAACAATTAGGTGGTGAGAAATGCAAACTGATAACTCCACTAATACTTTTAGTTTTCACTTCCTATGTGTTATCCTAGACAATAATATAGGGATTTTAGTTTGGGATAGCATTTTAGAAAGAAAAGCATGGAAACACTCTTTTTCATCAACAAACGATGATCTGTGTGCTTCTGGGCAGGTGGCTCTGAATGACTACAGATGACTTGCAGGGGGGCAGCGCCATTCAAAGCAATTTGTCCAATGAAATTATGTATCCAAATCCAAAAGGCAATATCAACCAGACCTGGAAGCAAAATTAACCTCTGAGGCTTTAACGTAAGTTTCTGATGGCGTTTGAAAACAGGGAACTGGTTAGTATCCCCAAGGAAAAAGAAAACAAATTACATGTTGAAATATTCATTTCAAAGAGACCTTCCTAATTAATTCTAGTGACAACAAAAAACCTGATCTCAGTCTTGTGAAGAACTGTATCCTGCTAAAAATCACACAGAGTATTTAGTTGCTGCTGTGGCACCACCCTATTCCCCCGGCAAGCCCTTTCAGCTCATGTTCTTCTCTCTCTTTCCCCACCCAGAGATCCAGTCTTCTTCCCAAGTTGTGCAATCATATGCTATGTAAGCATATGACCTGCCATCTTATGCTGTCATCCACTTAATTTGGAGTCAAATGCTTCACCCTCACAATTGTAATTCGTGAACATGAGGCAGTGCAGAGACAGAAAGGGAAGGTAAAATCCTCCTACACGTTTTCCCATTAGGACAGATTGTGCGGAGAAAACCAAGTTGCTTCTGGGTTCATTTTCCACCCATGTCCCTAATTTGGTCCAGGTTACATCTGGCACTCCTGTAGGTTCCTAAAGACAAACTGTGTTGGTGCTGTTAGGTAGGGTCAAGCTTAACATTTGAAAGTTAAGGTAGAAAGGATGGACACTCCTTCCTGCCTTTTGAGGGCCCTTTCCTGATTTTGTTAGGCTTTGTGGGAGATCCTGTGAAAGCCTTGGAGTTGTACATGTATCAGCATTTTCCATAGTCATGGATGCAGGGATTGTTGGGCTAGCAGGAAGTTTGGTTCCTCAGTCCTCACTGAGGTGCTGAAGCAGACAGCACTGATAACGTGGTGCACTTAGCATCCTTGGTTCTCAGTCTGCAAGCACCACAAATGACTGTGATGGGCAAATCTCACACAGGAGCATCAATTGGCTCCTAAGAACCAGCGCTCACAAGGTCACCTTCAGTTTTCAAAACTTGTTGACTTAGGTTAAGGCAACATCTGGAAACAAATGACACGACACAAAATATCAGAAGGAAGCATATGTTTTGCCTTGATAAAATTAGTGCTCTCTTTGGCAAAATTTTATTGACTTTTGGTGGCTAGGAATTCAAAATGTCTGTTCAAGTTCCTGCTGTTTGCCACACATTAATCTAATGAGTTGCTGCGAACTAACCCATTAGAAAAGCCCTTGTTAAATTGTATCAAAGTAAATGGTTATCTAAAATAGACACCACAGGGAGGTTCTTAATTAGTTTGTTGTCAGCTGGGACTGGAAATGCTTGCAGCAGCATGGCTAATTAATTTCTCATCCTGCCACATGTCAGCTTCCTGTCAAAGCCCAAGGTATGATTCAAAACACACCAATGACTGGTTGCTCCTTTTCAGAGACCATGACAGCGCCAGAGGAGAGTTCCAGATTGGTCTGTGCTTACTTTCCATAGGGAGATGGGTTGTGGGGGTGTCCAAGCCAGGTGACGGTGCCTAGAATAAACTGTCTGTCTAGACAAGGACTCTCTGATGACCATATTCTATTGCTTCAGCTGGACATTGCTTCCTGGATGAAAAATGAAAGTTAGTCTTGGGAGGAGGGCATTTGGAATCAACTGGAAGCCCCAAGGATGTGCTTAGGCAAGGGTCTTTATCCTGTGCCAGGGTGACACTGTACAATTTATGCCCATCTGCTTGTGGTGCAGCAGTCAGGGAAGCGGGAAGCACGCTGGCATCTCCTTTAGTAGTGACCTCTCCTGCAGGCCTTGGGGCTAGACGTCTGACAGCTGTCCTGTTGTAACAGGGCTTCTGGGAATAAGCCAGCTAAAGAGACAGTGCCCACAGACTCCGGTAGCCCAAAATGCCATCAGAGTCTGAGGAACCACTTGCACTTTGCAGGAAGGAGCAAAAAGTTACCAAATTTCTATTACCATGTCTTTCCTACCACCATGCCAATGAAAAATATATTCTTTGGTGGAGTGATTTAAATAGTTTTACACATGCTTTGGACAGTATTTCACTGCAACCTGCAGAGCAAAAAAGGAACCTGCCATGTGGCCTTCTTTGTTGGCTGGAGATCCCTCGACAGAGGATATAGGGCACCTGATGCCTGATACTGGATGTAGAGATGGAGCCTCAACCAGGGAATGGCTGGTGATGGGCTCTGAAGGGCCAGCAATAGTAAACACATTGGGTAAATATTCTCTGGCACCCTCTAAACCTACCATGTCTGGGATATGGTAAGGAAGATCTCTGCTCAAATGGAGCTGCCCCAAATGGCCTGCATTGTCTCTGCTCCAGGAAGAGTGCAGGGGAAATGAGGGTGGGTAGAGGAACAGGTCTGGCTCTTCTGAGCCTTTTCTCAAGGCTTGGTTTGCACCGGCCCCTCAGTATCTGCAGGATGGCAGGAGACCTTCTTCATGTGCTCTGCTCCTCCTCTGCAACATTTGTAGCTCTTTTTACAGCATACTTCCCCGTCCTTCTCGTTTCTTCAGAGACACAGGTCTGTTCCACAGAAAGGGAGTGAAAAGCAGTGTATTTACACCCACGCTTGCAATCAGGAGCCATTTGATATCCCCTGATATCAGCATGCAAGGTTTTTACCAACTCTAAATGTTGCAAGAACTCCAGGTATACAGCAATAAAAACTTTATTACACCCCTACATCAAATGCCTTTGAAACACAAGAACACCCTACTGCATTGAAATGTGTGTAATGCTGGAAAAGTCCTCCCCCATCACTGCCCTTCACACCTTTGTGGTTACACACCTCCTCATGTAGTAAACCCCAGGATCTGGTCTATACATAAAGCATTCCCAGAGCTGTGCTCCCAGCACAATGAACACACAACCCTTCCTTTAAGTACTGCTCCCTGACACAGTACAGTACCATAACTGACTCATGCTTGTTGTCATCTCACCATCTGCGATGGCTTAGTTAGATAATGGATACTTTTGGGTGCAGCTTAAGGGAAAAGGGAACAAGTTCGTAGAAAGCAAATATTACCATCTGTGAAGCTGTCCCCATCAGCTGCCTAATTAGTCCGTAGGGCAAAAAGGTTAATCAAGTACACAGCCACTCTTATCAGTGATGTCTGTTCAAGTCAGTTCTTAATTTTTAGACCATGGGGGCATGCAAGGGCCATGGTGATGCACATGCATTTTTCTTTAGACAACAGAACATCTATTTTTTCCACTCCATCACAGAGGCTTCACCACTACTACCACTTCTATCCCATTCATTGCACTATCCATGGAAGAAAAACAGCAAGATATTCCTAAAAAACATTTCTGCATATTCTCCCCCATAACTCCTCATAGAGGGTACCTTTGGGTACAAACTCAAACACTGTTTCCTCGGAAGGCAGTCTTCAGTAGCATGTTCACCATGTTGGAAGGAAGCCTGGACAGATTTCTGTCACTCCCTGATCTTGGTCTCTGGTGTACCCAAAAAAAAGGAAATTTCACCGTCTATACGTGCTTTGGTCTGATCCCCAGCAGTGCTTATTGCTAGGTATCGATCACTGGGACAGCAGAGCTGGCAGATACCTATCTCACAGCTCACCTCTCTCCCCTGGTCTTTAGAGAGGCCCTGAAAGCTCTTCACAGTGGCCACCAGCAGCAGCTAGCTGGGCTGACTTGAGATGAGATGTCCCCAGATTTGAGTGTCTGTGGCCCCACAGCTGCTGGAGAGCATTGATTGAGAAACCTCCTCGCACATACTCGGCTTGCTGGGTGGCAGATGGTGAAGTAGCAAGTATTTCCCAAAGGCAGCAAGAAGAGGGGCTGCTAGGGAAATGCCTGGGAGTGAGGGGCTACCATGGGATCTCACCAAGCCACTCCTGGTGCCTGCAGCCATGTGATGGCTGATGATATGCTGTAGCAGAAGGTTCAGGGAAGCCATCACCATTTGACAGGTATTAGACAGGCTGCCTCCTGAAAAGAAAGCAGATTTCATGTTACTCAAGAACACAGCTGCCCTGTGACTTATGTGCACACTTAGTGCCCCACTGGATACTTTTCCCCAGAGAATTCCAGGTGTACCATGCAGATTTCACCCCTTCAAAGAGAGATTCTTGCATCCCCATCTCCTGTAAAAAACGCTTTACCTATCTCTCTCCAGTGCCCCTGCACACAGTGATGAGAGAGCACTCAGTGTCATGTCTGTGCATGCACACATGACCACACTTATCCATCATTTTCTCTGCCATAAAAGAATCACAGAATGGTACATGTCGGAAGAAACCTCTGATCAAGCAGAGTCATCTACAGCAGATTGCCCAGGACTGTGTCCAGATGACTTTTGAGTATTTCCAAGGATGGAGACTGCAGTACCCCTCTGGGCAACCCACCCTAGTGTTTGGTCATCCTTACAATGGAAAAGTGTATCCTGAAGTTCAAAAGGAACTTCCCATATTTCTGTTTGTGCCCACTGCCTCTGGTCCTGTCACCGGGCACCACTGGAAGGAGCTCCGCTGTGTCTTCTTTGTGACCTCCCTTCATGCACTCTTACACATTGATGACATCCTTCTGGGCCTTCTTCTCTTCAGGCTAAACAGGTCCAGCTCCCTCAGCCTTTCCTCATAGCAAAGATGCTCCAGTTCTTCAAGCATCCTAATGACCCTTCCACTGAAGGGTCCATTGAAGCGTGGATTCTCTGCAATATGTTCACGGCTCTACTGTATCGAGGAGTGCAGAACTGGACAAAGTACTTTAGGAGATATCCTCACCAGCTCTGCATGAAGGAGCAGGATCACCTCCCAGCTGGCTGTCAATACTCCTTCTAATGCAGCCTGGGACATCATTCTCTTCTTTGCCACAAAGGCACACTGCTGTCTTATGTTCATCTTGGTGTCCCCCAGGACTCCCAGGTCCTATTCTATCAAGCTGCTTTCCAGCTGGGCAATACCTAGCATATATATTTTTTTTCTCCCCAGGTGCAGGATTTGGCATTTCTCCTTGCTGAACTTCATTAGGCTCCTGTTAGCCCATTTCTCAAGGCCATTGATGTCCCTGTGATGGTAACATGACTCTCTGATATCAGCCGCTCCTCCTAGTTTTATGTTCTCTGAAAAATTCCTGATTGTGTTGCTCTGCCTCAACATCCAGATCATTAATGAAGATTGTTGAAGGACCCAGTATTGACCCCTGGGATACACTGCTAGTCACCAGCATTCAGGTAGATGTTGTGCCACCAATCATCAGCATTTGGGTCTGCCCATTCGAGCAGCTTTCAGCCCAGCTCACTGGGCCATACAACAACTAAGCCATACAACAACTGCCACTAACTCACTAAGCCATACAACAACTGCCTGTCTCGGAGGATCTTATGGGAGACAGTGTCAAAGGCCTTCCTGAAGTCCAAGTAGACAGTATCCACACTCCCCTCATCCAGCAGGCCAGTCGCTTCACTGTGAGCTATCAGGTTGATCAAGCATAACTTCCCCCTTTGTGAATCCATGCTGACTGCTTCTGATTATTTTCCTGTCATTCATACGCCTGGAAATATTTTCCTGGATTAGCTAGTACATCTTAGCTGGTGCAGATGTGATATGAAGTAATCATGGGTCAGGCAATCAGGACTGCTATGACAAAGATTTCATTTCTCCTTTCATATCCACAGCATAGGATGATTTTTTAAAAAGACATATTTGCATTGTATAAATGAGCTATAGACTTTGATGATATCCATCCCCATTTAAATTTGCTTCAAGTTTAATTGGCTTGGGAAGTTCCAGTCTTCCAGAGCCTGCAAGGAACATGCATAGCCTTTTGATCAGTTCCCTTAGTTTTATACTAAATTTTCCTAAACAGACAGGAAGGATGTCAGCAAGCTTCACAGAAAGAATTAGTCACTGCAAGTACCCTAATACATGGTCATGATTATGCTTAAAACTGCTTTAAAAGTGTTCCAGCATATCAAAAATTATTAGTTTCTTCTGCAGAGGTAGGTCAAGACAACCTATTTTCCCTTCCTCTTTCTCCACAGACAAGCAACTCAATTAGAGACCCCCTTTAAGAAGTGTTTGCTAAGTTCTCTGGGACAAAGCAAGCTACCCGTTATTCACCATTGTGCATAACACGCAGTACTTGTGGGTGACTCCCCTGAGTTTATTGCATCTTTTGTGAGCAATTTTCGATAGAAGAAATAAAGTATATTTAATCAGAAGTTTCCCAAAGGGAAAGAGCACATCAGGCAGAGCGATGCAGATAGATAAAGCTCCCAGTGAATTATATTGGCTAATTTATTGCCTGATGCCGTGACTCATACAGCAGCCTGTACCTCTTCCACAGCAATCCTGCTAAGTCCCCGAGGTCACCTCAAGACGGATGCATGACTCACTACCAGGGATTCTGAATCCCACTCCTGGTGTGATGGCTCAGTGACAAAACACAAGCCCTTCAGGCATCTGATATTTCTCTTTTGCCCCTTGTTTATTGATCAGATGCTCTCATCAGCAGAGTCCTTCCACATCCGGCCAATTGGCCAGCAAGCAGCAGTCAAGCACAAATGATTGTCTACAAAGAGCAAGACCCAGGGGCTTGAGTGAACAGTCAGAGCCCAAAAACCATCCCTTAGGTGAAATTCTTGTGCTTGAGGATGTGAAGACCCAGAGAACTTTTGAAAGCAGTCCAGAGGCATGGAAGAGGCATGAGACGTGGCTGCACAGACCCCGTAAGAACTAGAAATAAGGTAATCATGGAATGTGAATCTGGGTAAACAACAAACATTTTCAAATAGAGGGAAAAAAATCGTTCAGCAGAGGCATATGAGGATCACAGCACATAGTTGCACATTGCAAAAAAATTGTCAAGTATTTTCTTTTGTATATGGTGCCAAGAAAACACAATGTACAAAAAGGCCTGGAGATGGATATTGCGCATTCAGCATCCACTTTCAGCAAGAAGTACTTGCTGCAGACAGGAAGAACTTTTGTGAAGCAGCTCTTGAGCAGGTTTAAAGTGGCTGCCAGTGACCTCAGCAGAATGACTGACTGTCTCCTCAAGCTGATGGGGTGGCTCAAATATGTGCACAAGTGCATTAGTGTAAAAGCTTGAAACTTGAGTATCCCAATCCACACAGAACTTGCTAGCAAAACAAGTCCCATGTTCCATATCCAAATTACAGACAGGACTTACATGAACCCACACTTAAAAACAGTATCAAGTTTTAGCATTGCCACAGAGCTTGGAAGGTGAAAATTAGAATCTAATTTTACCTATGATGTTATTAAGGGCTTGTGGAGTTCTTGCATAGTATGAGATCTTGTAAGTAAGCCAGCTGTCAATTGTAATGTATTAATTCAAAACTCCATCTGCCAGATCTTTTAATTTTTAGGATATTAAAAATTATGGCACACACACTTTTCCATGGATTTTGCAGTACTGCCTGGTCAGAGAAAGTCTTTGCTCTTGCAAAAGCCATTGACTGAAGCAGATAATCATATCTGCAAAACAGCAGGTTCAAAGAAGGGATTGAGAAAGAAGTACTAGGAAAAATTACCTGTCATTCAACTAGTACCCTTTCCACCATATCCATCTCGGTCCATCATTTTCTGATCTCTATCTTCAAACCTACATAAAAAACCAAAAGCAATGTAATACATCTAAAGCTGCTGGTTACTAAGAAAGGTCAAAGAAAATGTACTCCTCTTCTGTCAAAGAAAATGTACTCCTCTGATGACGCGACTAGAAAACCAGAAACAATGGATGAGACAAGGCTGAGATACTCAGCAACTTTTTTCATTGTCAGTCTCTCTTCCCACACCTCTTGAGTGGATGGACAGCAAGGTGGGGACTGGATGAGAAAAGTGCTTCCTTTCTTAAGAGAGCGGGTTCCTGATCACCTGAGGAACTAGAACATGTATGTCTATGGGATCCACTGAGATGCATCCCAGGAAGTCCTGAGAGAATTAGCTAATGTAGTTGCCAAATCACTCTCCACCGTATTTGCAAAGCCATGGCAGTCAGGAGAAATCCCCAGTGACTGGAATTAGAGAATGAATAGAGTGACTACATCAGTGGACAAGGGAAGGACTATGAATGTCATTTATCTCCTGTAAAGCTTTTGACATAGTCCCTTACAGCATCCTGCTCTTTACATTGGAGAGAGATGGATCTGATGAGTGGACTTTAGATGGATAAGGAATTAGTTGGACTGTCACATTCGGAGGGTCAACAGCTCAGAGTCCCAACAAGCATCAGTGACAAGAGATGTCCCTCAGGGGTTGGTATTGGGATCAGTGTTATTTAATATCTCATTAATGACATAGACCAGGGTATTGCATGCACCCTCCGGAAAATTGCAGATGACACCAAGGTAAGTGGTGTGGTTGACACTTCTGTAGGATAGGATGTCATGCAGGGGAATGTGGACAAGATGGAGAAGTAGGCCCATGGGAATCTCATGAGGTTCAACAATTCTCTCAGCGTTTCATTGTAGGAAAGATGCTCCATTCATCTTTCCATGATGCTCCATACATCAATCATTTTGGTGGCCCTACTCCTTACTCACTCCATAACATCCATGTTCTTCCTGTGCAGGGACCCCAGAGCTGGATGCAGGGTTCCAGGTGGGCTCTCACTGGAGCAAAGCAGAGGAACAGAATTTCCTCCCTCCCCTGCTGCCCACGCTCCTTTGGCTGCAGCCCAGGACACGTTTGGCTTTCTGGGCTGTGAATGCTCATGACCAGGTCATGTCCAGCCTCTCACCCACCAGCACCCCCCAGTCCTGCTCACAGGGCTGCTCTCGATCTGTTCACAGCTTGTGTTGATATTGGGGGTTGCCCCAACCCAGGTGCAGCACCTTAAGCTTAGTCCAGTTAAACCTCATGAGATTCCTATGGGCTCACTTCTAAAACTTGTCCAAGTCCCTCTGGATGGCATCCTGGCCTTGAGTGATGTCAACCACTCAAACCACTCAAAGCAGGTTGGCTGCAAACCTGCCAATGGCTCTCTATTACTGAGGAAGACAATAAACAGTACTTGTCCTGATGCAGATCCCTAAGGGACACCTTAGGGATCTATCTATTACCAATCTTCATGTGAAGATTGAGCTGTTGACCATTACCCTCTGGGAATGACTGTTCAACTAATTCCTTAGCCACTGAACAGCCCACCCATCAAATCCTTCTCTAGACAATTTAGAGAGCTACTGGGTAGCTTTTAATAGGAAATGTCAGTCCAGGGAGGCTGAGAGATCAGTGGTTCCCACAGTTCTCTTTCCTACCTTTTTTAAAGGTGGGTCCAATATTTCTGCTCTTCTTAGTAACCTGGGTCTTCACCTGACTGCCCGGACTTTTTAAGTACCATGCAGATTGGCTTGGCAACTATGTAATCTAATTCCTTTGGGACTCAGAGAAGCATCTGTCACAGTTTAACTCCAGCCAGCAGCCAAGCCCAGCAGCCGCTCACTCACCGCCCACAACTGGAATTGGAGAGAGAATCAGAAGCATAAAGGGTAGAAAAGTCATAGGTCGAATTATAGACAGTTTAGTAGGGACACTAAAGTCCATTCACGCAAGCAAATCAAAACAAGGAATTATTTCACTGCTTCCCATGGGCATGCAGGTGTTCAGCCATCTCCAGGAGAGCAGGACCCCATCACACCGGACAGTGACCTAGGCAGACAAACATCATCACTCCAAATGTCCCACCTTTCCTCCTTCTTTGCCCCACTTTATGTCCTGAGCATGATGGTCTGGAAATCCCTTTGGTCAGTTTGGGTCACCTGTCCCAGCTGTGTCTCCTCTCGACCTCTCATGCACCCCCATCTTCCTCAGCAGTGTGCAAGAACAAAAAGCAGAAAAGGCCTTGCATCAGTGTAAGCCCTGCTGAGCAATAACAAAAACATCTCTGTATTATCAGCCCTGTGTTCAGCACAAGTACAGAATATAGCTCCATACCAGCCACTGTGAAGAAAATTAACTCTACCCCAGACAAAATCAGCACAGCATCTCTTCAGATCCCATAGACACATATGTTCAGGTTCTTCAGGTGATCACAACCCTGATCTATTACAGTAGAGAGCACTTTTTTCCTTCAATCCCCATCCTGCTGCCCATCCACTCAAGAGAGGGAAAGAGAGGTTGCCATTGAAAACTGAGGTAAAAATGTGGTTGAGTACCTAATTTTTGTGTACAGCACCGGAACAGAAACATACTTCACCTCAAAGGAGTAATTTTTCTTCTCTAGTTATGAACAGGATAGAAAATGCAACCATTTGCATTGTTGCTCAGTTGTGTTAAGTGGCACTTGCTGATCTCTTGATTTCTAGCTTGGGAAGACAATTTTAACAATTGTAGCATGCTTTCCTGGAACTGGGTGATTGTTTTCCCTTTTCTATCCTCTCCTGCTGGAAGCATGCAATCTTGTCTTGAAATCACTCACAAAGGGACAAATTGAAGACATTTAGTTCCACCTTTGTCCTGACATTTTCTGTGCTTTTCTGTCCACTAACAGCTTTCTGTTCCAAAGTAGATGTTCCCTCTTCCATCTCAGTAAGCCTGTCGCTTAAATTTGAAGGGCCATTTTTACTCCTGTTAGATATTCTGACATGTACTTCAACTGTTGCAGCAATTTTCCCCTCCACAAATGCCACTAATATTTACATTTCTGTGTCCTTTTTCTATCTCTGAAGGACTGTTGATGAGTACAGCTTAAGGTAATTGCTTTTCCTAGGCATTATAATTTGTTTTTTCAACAAAATAACAATATCCAATTTTTTGAAAAACTATCCAAATGCACTAGGGGAGTTGAAGGAAGGTCAGCTTTAGTTACCAACATACTCACAACTTCATAACTCATACTTTATAACATTTTAGTTATGTGGGACAGACTTGCTGAAGGTTAATCACTTCCTTTTATCCAGAATCTAGCTGATGGATAAAAAAAAAAAAAAAAGACATTATTCATTCCAACGTGAGGACATTAAAGCTGTGTCTCTGAATAACAGCAGATGGAAAGAAACAGCAAATTTTTGCTCTGGAAAATAGCAGCTGAGAACGCTACTGTCATTTCTCATACTACTAAATCCTGTACAGTGGCAAAAGTAGAAGTTAACTTGTGCTGGCTGGAGGGTTTTGAATTTTAAAACTTTCAGTCAAGAAAGGTATTTCTAACAGAGTCCAAAACATTCCTGTTTCAGCCCACTCTGCAACAGGTGAGAGGTTCAGTGTGAATTTTACTGGACAATTTTCAGTTTTCTGGAGGAAAAGTTGAAACAATTATCGTGGTCATTACAAACTTTTAATCTCAAACCCAGGCCATTGCCACTGACTTAAAAACTCTCCTCACTGCATACTTCTACTCCCATTTACTCATCCTTCAAATGAAACAGTAAATACTATAACTTGACACCCCATTTACAAAGTGTCCTGTAAGGCAGGAGTTGTTCCCATTTACAAAATTATATTCTTGGACTTGCTCTCTGTAAGGCAAGCTTGAAATCTACAACACAGAGGCACTCTGTTGATGTTGTACTGTAGGGAGGGTAAATAAAACCCATGCTTTTCATGACCTGAGAAACATCTGAGTGTTTTCTAAACTGGCTTTTCTGAGCTTTCCAAGTTTGTAGTATGAGGAAAATGAATCATGTTAATGGGAAAACTTAAAGAAACCTTGGTTTCAAAATTTTAGTTCAGTTCTTTTCTGCTGCCTTAACTTTCTTGGAAGCTTTCTGGTATCATGCCTTTTTGTCTCCCAGTATCTCTGCACCAGGTGAAAGCATTTAGTCTTTTGTATCACTAGCAACCTGCCTGAAGATGCTGCTGCCTTTCCACATCCCCACCTGTTTGAGATCCTTTTCTGTACTCATTCAGCTGGTGGTGCTTACTTCAAATTACCATCACCGAAGCGCATCAAATCACAGGGACAGAACGTCACCATCACAGTCGGCAGGCCATGGATACCAAGGGACCCCAACATCTATGTTCATTCTTGGGGAGGGAATAACATCAGGAGAGGCTTTATCCCTAAGGGCCACTTTCAGGATGAAATCCAGCTACCGCAGAGCATCTCCTGAAGCCTTGCTCTCCACAGGTGCCTAACTCAGGAGAAGACTCGGGGCAGGACTGCTGTCTGCCCAGGAGACAATTTATTTCACAAGCCCCGTCCACACCGAAGAAGACGCTTTAGGTGTGGGGGCCCGTGCGGAGGATGCACATGCCGGCTTCCCGAGGAAGGACGCCCGTCGGGGGTCTTCTCCCCATCGCCCAAGAGGGAAAGGCTGCCCGGGGTGGCGGCAGCAGCCGGCCAAGCAGCGGTGGCCATCAGGTAGGGGCAAGCCCGCCGAGACCCCGCGCCGGCCCCGCAGCATCCCGCGCCGGGCGGTGCGCGTACTCACGGCTGTGCGGGGCTCCGGTGGAGCCGGGTGAGGACGAGGAGGAGGAGGCGGAGACCGGGCAGGTGAAACCTCGCGGCAGCTGTCTCCCCGGCCGCTGCTGCTGGAAGCCGCCCGGTCTCTCTACCCCCGGCCTTCGGCAGGGCTTGAGCCCCCTGTGCCCGCCGCCAGCGTGGGAGGGCGCGGCGGGGCTACAGGCGGGGGAGCCGCTCCGACCGGCTCCGGGGAGCGAGGGAACGAGCGAGGGAGGGAGGGAGCGAGGGAGGAGGCAGGAGGCAGGACAGCTCCCGGCCCCGGCCCGCCCTCCGTCTGCGGCTCCACCGAGGGGAAGCCGAGCGGCGCCGGCTGTCGGGGTACTCCGTGCCTCACTGCCTGGGAAACTTCGGAAGCTTGCCGGGGAGCGTCTGTCCCCTGCCCCGAGGGGCGCTCCGGTGGAGGGAAGTGTCCCCGTGCGCACCAGCTGGATGGCGCGGACCCTGAGACCCGACGACATCAACCCCCGGACGGGGCTCGTGGTGGCTCTGGTCAGCGTCTTTCTGGTGTTCGGCTTCATGTTCACCGTGTCTGGCATCAAGGGAGAGACCCTGGGAGACATCCCGCTGCTGGCCATCGGGCCGGCCATCTGCCTGCCGGGCATCGCCGCCATTGCCCTCACCAGAAAGACCGACGGCTGCACCAAATGTCCCGAGAACATGCGCCCATGCTGTAAGGAAGTCAAGGACCGGGATGTCATGGAGCTGCTAAGGACCCCCTCGGACCTGGAGTCTGGCAAGGGAAGTTGTGACGAGCTGGCCAGGAAAGCTTACCGCAAGGACAGGAGAGGGCTGAGGGGAGAGGACACCGTGTTCATCTGCACCACCGGCACCGCCGCAGCTGCCACGGCAGAGTGTAAGAGCCCCACCAAAAAGGTGGAGCAGGAGGAGATGCTGAAATACCTGGAGAGCTGTTACCCAGAGATGCCAGAGAATGTGTTCGTGGGAGATGGCTCCACATACAGTGCCTTGGAGAAGAAGAGCTCTTCTCCCAGCAGGGACAGCACTCCTTGCCCTGACATTGAAGACAACATTTTTGTGGCTCCTAAAGATAGTATCATTGTCTGCTCTTACAAGGAAAACAGCCCTTATGACAGGTACTGTTGTTACATAAACCCCACCGGAGTCAATTCAGACCAGGAGACCATTGTGTGAAAGATGCATACTTTATGTATATGTATGTATACAAAAACTGCAACTTCAACTTCTTGATAGGGGATAATATAGCTGACTGCATGGGACAATCCTGATACTATTGCAATTTAAAGTGGTATGTGACTGATACTCAAACCTTTTGTGCCTGAAGTACGCTTTCTGTAAGTAAACAAGCATGTTTAAAGGTTAAAGAATTCAATTTTTCTTTTTTGAAAAAAAAGAAATTTAATTTTAATTTTATTTTCTCCCTTTCCCTCCCCTTTGTTTTCCTGCTGCCTGTTGTACCCAAGCCTGTAGGCACACTGGCAGGAGGGCGGCAGTGGCTGTCAGCTGAGATCAAGAGCTGAGTGAAACTCTGGAGTTGTCTATAGGAAAGAATGTGGTGCTCTATGGCTGAATAAGTTTCTGAAATACTTCATTTTGGGAGGGATTGAGAGATGTCAGCATGAACTCTAATAGCTGCCTGATGTCAGGGAGTGTAGAAATCATTTGTCTCCCTTTGTCCTTGCTGGATTTTATTTTTCTTTGTGTCAAGGAATAGATGTCCTGACCTCATGGGCTCTTCTGAAAGTCTCCTAGGAACCATACAGGCTCAGGAGAGTTTTCAAAGACTAACCCATCATCAATAGCATGAACATAGATGTGTTAGCTTAATTTTTCCACTGGTCTAGAGTTCACTGGAATATTTCTAATGCTTTTGGATTTTAGAGACATACTTGACAAGGAGAATGTAACATGAACACGGCACAGTTCTTGCAGAGACTAGGAGCAGATGTCAGTGAACTCAGGTCTTTAAAATATATTTCAGTACCTCAAAAATCACTTCAGGAATAGACTTCTGTGAGTTATGTTCTGAGTGGGATCTGACTCTTCTGAAAATGCCATTTTCTTGTGCCTTTTCTAAAATGCCAGATATTTCTGTAAGGGGGATGCATGGTGACAGTCCACTCAGGGGTCTCAAAGCCATGCCTTGCTGGGTGAAGGGAACAGAGGACCTGACTGACAGATGTTTTTTTTCACAGCTTATGAATACATAGCGAGAAAATGTGACATGGGTAATGAAGATTAACCATTCAAATTCAGAGCCTGCAGTATACATATTGAAATACAAAGCTGGCTATTCTGTCCAACACTAAGTTGCATGTTCCATGCTGTGCATAAACATCTTACCTGACCTCTGGGGTGTACTGAACAGAGATGTGGTGTAACACAATGTGCATGCTAAGCAGCTACTCCAAGTGTTCAGGTCTTAGGGTAACAGCTGCTAAAGCACAGAGTAATTTGCTAAGCTCTCATAAAGCCCCAGTTCCTATAAGCAAACTCCCAGAACACCAAAAAAGTTCCTGTGTGATGAAAGTCTTAATAGCTGCTCCTACTTAGATGGTTTTTGTCAGTCATAGGTTGGACCAGAGAAATGTATTGAGTTATCACAGTAGAAAATAAGAAAAACAGCCTTTCATTTGTAACAACCTGAGATGTTGTATAGAAAATTAAAAGGAATTTTGCACTCAAATGAAGCTTTCCATGCCCATGGAATTGTTTGGAAAGTGAATGTAAATTTTATACATATACTTATGTGTGTATTTGTTTGTTGAGAAACTTATGTCAAATTGTAACAGACAGTGAGTCTCTGAACATGTTTCTAGAAGAAGGAAACAATTTTCTGGCTTACTTGGTGTATTTCAGACCAAACGAGATGTTAACCCTTCAGCCAGGCTTTGGTGGGGCATCTGGATACTACTATGATAAATTCAAAAAACACTAGCTAGTCGAAGTCAGGCAAAAACTCTGAGTAGGTGGTTACAGGCAGCTGTGCTGCTCAGGCATGCAGCAACAGTACTGTGGTAATAAATGAACACCTGCACTCTGTGCAGCCCAGGTTTTATCCAATGAGCAAAGGAATTCCACAAAAACAGACCCTCTCGCTGACACGTTCAACTTCCACATAAAAGCCTTCAATTGTTGTCAGCAGCTTGCCGCCTGCTTAGGCTTAGTCACTGCAGGACCTGATTCTGCAATGTGAAGAGCAAGTCTTTAATGGCACCAGGAAGTCTTATTTCATGACCTGTGAAGCAAACAGCTAAAATACTGCTGATGAATGTGATGACAAACAGGGTCTTTTGCTTTCTGCTTCTAAGCAGAGCAGGTGAGGGTTCTCATTGTGTGCCCAGGGGTGCTCAGCATCCCTGCAGATCAGACCCACCATGAGAAAACAGGCTACTGGGTCCTGCCTGCTGCCTTTGACAGGGTTGTGAGTAATCCCTTGCCTTGCATAAGAGAGCAAGGCATCAGCGTGCTGGGAACCTAGATTTGTACAGTTCTGCAAATATATATAGCAAGAAGTCAAGTTTTTCCATTTTGTCTAGAATTACATGTTCTCTGTCAAAAGTTACATGGGCTTTTTCAAGACAAGACAGCAAACTCTAGTGACAAATGGAATAGTAAATATATAATTTGATATACAGTCATACAGATCTGAGTCATGTGCTTTATTCCATTTGTAGTGTAAAAAAGGAATGCTTGTATTCAAGCAATGTTTAAAGGGATTGAAAACTTCTCACAATATAAAAAGAGGTAAAAAAATGTGTTTAAAATTTGATATTTACAGGCAATGTCATCCCTCTATTCATTCAGCTAAGATTTCACAATAAAATACAACTTTAGGTAATATTTTTAGGCTAATATACCATAATCCTCTAGATTTGTTTATTGAAAGTGTGATAATTTGAAATCAGAGAAATAAATTAGTACTGTCTCTGAAATCTCTTTATTTTTCCTTTTTGTTTCCTCCTAGTTTAATAGAGGATGAAATGGAAATTGATAAATTTGGCCATTAAAAATATGAATTTTAAAATTTGAAAATGAAAGGGGTTTAGATTTTTTTGTTTGTTGGGGGGGTTAGGTATTAAGGTTTGGGTTTTGTTTGGTTTTGTTGTTTTAGGGGTTTCATGATTCTCTTGGTTTGAGGTAATTTTTATAATGAAGTGACCTTTTTATAGTTTTGCCAGTAGAAATCTAATGCATATTTGATCACAAACATCATGTCAGCATTTTCAAATTTTTTATGCAGACATCACACCCAGATCAGAGAACACCTGGGACTTTATTTTCATTCAGCTTATGTGGACACTAGAACTTGTGGTACCAGTGCTGATCTTAGAACAAGCAGGAATAATCACTTTGCTTTTCAGAGGCAGCTTCTAGTCTGAATTTGGTTTTGGGATACCACAGCTTGGGGTGTGATTCCAAGCTGTGACCAGAGATGAGAGCTTCTTTCTGTTCTTGCTACATTAAAAAACCTCTGGGTCAGAGTCCCACTTCTTTCCTTAATGCTCTCTTCCAAACAATGCATGAAGTTGTGGGGCGCTCAGTTTGGGGGATAAATATCTTGGGGGATAAATGTCTTGTGAACCACATGTTGCTTAGTCCTAAAGTGGCAGGGTGTGTAGAGCATTTAATGGAAAATAGTAGTTTGGACATTTAGAGAAGTTTCCTAAGATATATAAACTTTCTTTTTGGAATAGCATTTATCATAGTGCTACAGTGTAGTCTATCTTCTTTTAAGAGACAATATGATATGCAGATCAACAAAAAGCAATTTTGTGTTGCCTTGTTTAAACTTCTGTTGTCATAAGTAGCATTGTTACAGTCATGCAAGCTGATCACTGCAGAGTCTTTACAAGACAATTTGAAATTTCAATCAGTATGCACTTTGTCCTCCTGAGTGCAAAACAATAGCTGGTCATTTCAGCCTGGAACTGCATAAGCAAGAGGTGAATGTGCTCAGAGTATGTATCCCTCTGGACTATGTTGTATTCTTGATCTGCATTCTGTAGAAATGTCATACTCTTGCAGAGGCAATTCCTCCCCCTCTGATCCAAACTCTCTGCAGTCTTGGCTCCAGTAACTATTTATTATCTTGTAATTTAGTGGAGTAAAAGCTACTGTGACCCCCTCTCACTATATCTGCTGCTACATACCAGACTTCGCGCAGTGAGCTCCTGCGTTTGGCCAGGGTGGTAGAATTTGACACTACATCATCCATCCAATCTAAGCTGTTATGCTGAGACATTCAGTTATACTGTCAGTTCTTGCAGCACGAGCTTGGGATTTTGCCATAGGTCAGAAGTGGGTTACTGTCAGGCCACCAAGCACTGCCAATCTCATTTTCATGTGTGTGTGGGGACTAACCTATTTACTTGCAGAGCACAATCAGCACACAAGACCTTGACTCTCAGTATGATGCCGGTAAAGTCATGGCATAGGAAACCTTTGAGTCCTGAAAGGTTTCTGTCGATGCTTCTAATATAAATTGTATTAAAACTTGTAGAGGAGTTTCCTAATATATAGTCTAGAAGTGCTGTCTTGACATATGGCACGGGGCATCAGCTGCAAAGCAGCTCATGCTGAGCCTGTTTCCACTCTGCAGCCAGTCTGAACATACAGTCCCTACAGGGAGGGCTGTCAGCTGGTTTGTTACTTCTCTGGTGGTATGGGCTCTTTCATGTCTGTAAACCACAGAGAGAGTGGATTGAGAAGTCACTTTTCATGCACCCTGGCAAACTTTCATAGGTAAGCATTACTTTTAATTTAGCAGTCCTATAGGTGCTAGAATTCCAGATGCTATATTGTCTTTACCAGACATGGAGATTCAGCTTTCATTAGTTTTCAAATCTTTGTGTGTTTTGTGTTCAGAACAGTTGCATGGATTAGGCTTGTGTCAGATACACAGAAATGTTTATGCTTGATGGTTTTACTTACACCCTGGAAAAAAGCTGCACCCTGGATGGGTGTGTGTATATATGCTACACATTAGTCTGCAAGGGCAGGAAACAGAATGCACAATCATAACACCATAGTAATTTCAGATCTCCTCAGAGGTGTTTTTCCAACACCTTACACAGCTTTTTTTGCTGAAGTCTATTGCTGCAATTTAAAATTCTTTCAGTTGTTTAGGAGAAAAAACTTCTTCTAAGAACAACTCTGTTGTGGCTTTTTAAGAACACACAGTTCTTCCAACAGAGTTAAGATATTCCTTGTCTGTGTTTCAGTATGGCCCCTGTGAATTCCTGGAAATTGAAATCTGATTTTTTCCAGTGCTTTGCATAAAGCATTTCCCCAAACCACTGGTAAATGCTCTGAACCTTTAGTCAATTCTGAAAGATGCATTTCTAGCATTTTTTTTCAACCTAAAGGGTCCTTTTCAGTCCTCAGGGGGTGAAAAAAGGGTTAAACACTTTGAAAATTTGGCTCTCTACATGTTCTAGTGAGAGTAGAACAGAAGAGGTCTTCATAAAAGCAAAAGGGACCAAAAAGGCATCACACACAATATTTCATTACTTTGTCAGGTTTACTGTGTTGAATTCTGGTCACAAAAACAGTATGAGTATGTTTAGTGCACTGTTCTTGTGTGTATTGTATCTTTGGTAGCTTACCCAGATGGCTCCTCAAGAAGGAACAGAGAATATTTTCCTGCCTGAAGGCATGATACAAGAACTACAGGAAAAAAATTACCATGTAGTGGGGATCCGATTTGAGATTTCATCAAAACACTTATTTTCACACCACTGTGTTTTAGTATGAAATTCAGTAATATTCAGCAATTGTGCACAGTCATGAACATAAGAATGCTCCTATACTAGCTTCATATTTGGCACTCTTGGTAAGAGGTACTTATTTTGTTGCTGTTGAAATCCAAGGCAAATTTCGCAAAGGTGTAACACTAAACATTTGATGTGGAGCTTCTAGATCAGACTTAGTGCTGTATGAAAACTGTTGAATCCAGTCTTTGCAATTTAGTTCCAAAAGGGATTGCATATGTATTTAAGACATAGTGCAGTGTAAAGATGGTGTACAAATAAGAAGGTAGGGTGGGTTGTTTCCCTGTGTGAACCAGAGGACTGTGGTTACTATGCTGTGGGACATTAAATAATACCATGTAGACTTATGGATGTTCTTTGCAACGTTTCAGTCATTAGGGTTCCTACACAAAGAAATTCTAAACACCCACTCTATCACATTTCAAAGTCTGGTTGTTTTACATCTCTATATCTGAAAATGCATTTAAATTTAAAACCAAATTTACATTAGGAGGAAAGGCAATTTTCCCATATTTTATTTGGAGAGAACATTTTACTGCAAAATATTTTATCTTTGAATTCCAACTTAGAATGTATAAAATTGTGCAATGCAATGTTTTATACTGTAGTAGGGAAGAATTGGGAGAGGAATTAGGAGGACAAAGTGCTCATTATCTGAAAGGCAGATGGTACTCAGCTGGAGCATAAGCAGAACAATCTTGCACAGCCTTGTCTTTTTACAGGTTTGAAAGGACAGCCCCAGAAAGACACTCTTAAAAAAACCAAAGATTTCTACTTTTGAGGTCAATTCAGATGGAAAGGGCTATTAGTAATTTTTAGGGGTCTGAGTAGGTGGGAGAGATGTTCTACAAGCTGGGAAATCTCATTCTAATCAAGTATTTATCTTAAAGAGACACTGTATCTTTGACTGCACAGTCAGGCTCAACACTCATTTTATGCCCCTGTGTTGTTTGCAAAGGACATCTGATTTCACTTCCCTTTTATTTAAACAAAATAATTTATTTCATTTGACTAATTAGCTGTACAAGGAAGCAGATAAGTTTTCTGTTTGCAAAAAAAAAAAAAAAAAAAAAAAAAAAAAGAACCTTGGAATTGGGTTTCCCCCCCCTCCCAACAAGTTAAGTAAAATATGTTTGCTACCTAATCTAGGGGATAAAGAATAACTTCTGGTGGCAAAACACAGTCTTTTCCAATGCCCATGGTTTGAATAAAATCTAGGAAGTTTTACACTTGGAAATACATTAATGAATTTTTGGCTTTACTTGTTGTGATTTTTTAAAATATTGTCATTATTCAGTCTGTTCCTCAATATTCAAGTTGAAACAATATAGTGAAGGTTTATCAATCTAATAAAAGACTTTCGGAAGTCAGTTTTTGTGTTGTGTGATTTTTTTTAAATGTTCCTGCCTGCATTCTCACTGCCAGGTAGATGTAGCTGTAATAAGCAATAATCAGAATGCACAATCTTTCCAATAAAATCACCACATTGTGAATAGAGTCTTAGTATCCTCTGCATTATCTTGCATGACTAGAAAATGAATGGCCACTGTGAAGTGATCTATAAAGTACATATCACCTTCACTTCTTCAGCTCTATTATTGCAATTGCTTTCCCATTTTCTGACATGGATAAAATCATGAAGAAAAGGAAGAACACATCACATATTTCTAGTATATAGTGCCAATTTAGAAAAGAATGCATGCTAGATTAGCTGACTAGTTCCAAATCTGGGATGTGAATCTCTGTGGATTTAAAGCATCTCACAGATGAGCACTGTGATGGATATCATACTTCAGTTTTACAGGCTGGTAAATGCTTTCCTGCATCTGAAATATGGCCATTGTCATTGACTACGTCTGTCAAAATGCCTGAGATTAATCTTAAAGTACTTGTCAGTTGATTGAGGACACTTCTGTTTGTGTCTTTAATGTTCAGTACTGTACTTCTATCTTTCAAAGTCAGTCGTATCATCACAGACATCAAACAAACTGACATTGATAAGGACTATTGCTTGAAGTTGTAGGAAAGATATGACAGATTCAACAGTCTGTAGAAAATAATTCTCACTCTGGAGATGCTCTGTTGAAAGAGAGGATCAGGAAGTAACAATAAAACTGAGGTAGGGTGACCCAGGCACTCTTCAGGCTGTTGTCTTCAGCAGAACTTGAATACTACCCAAAGACTTGTCAGGGGTTAAAGTTGTCAAGCCAGCAAGCTTGCCATTGGTCATTCATCACTTATTTCCATTTAGAAGATTTTAAACTCATAAGACACTTTAAAAAAAATCTTTTATTTCTATAGACAACATTAAAATAAAGCAGAAGGAGTTAAAACTGAAATACTATGGACAAAGCATACGCTTTCACATCCACATTTGATAAGGATATGCACTTTTTTAATAAAAATGTAAACAAATGCAAACTCATTAAGATAATAATGTAAAATATTTAATACATCATATATCACTGTAATAGAACAGAGGGTTTCACAATTTCTAGATAGCATTTGGATAAAGGAAATGGTTGTAGTAGAATATATCTCTGGGCTACTGATAACTGAAAGGTTTATTCTGCTAAGATTACAAAACCAGTAATTGTACTATACCTTCTAATATGAAATTTTAAAAAAGAGAAAGGAATTTTTAAGCTTAGGAAAGATGTGAAACTAATTAAAATTTTTTATTTAAAAAAATTTGGCTGGACTTCATGTTGGGATCTCCTGTAGCAAAGTCAGCTATGTCTATGTCCCTCACTTCAATTCACAGACTTCTGAGACTTATTTTCACTCAGAAAGATATACATCTTTTCTGTATAGTTCAAAAAAACCTCCCATAATTTGGAAGTATTTAACTTTCTACCTTTGTTAGGCATTCCTGAAAAGTCTGTCATTACCTCTGCATTTACTTCTCACAGAAGCTGAAGAAAGACTGTAGTGTGACACTCCTATCACTACCACACAGGACATACTTGGAATTAAAAGTTGTAGCTAAGCTATGTAGCTATGGTAACTACATAGAAACATGAACAAGTAGTTAGCTGCTTGGTTAAACTCAACAAATTTAAACCAGAAATATTGCAACTACATGCATGTCTTTGTACTTGTACCTAGGATCAGAGACAGACTGGAGAGTAAGGGAGAAGAATAAGCAGGATTAAGTGGCGCGATGTCACTCAAAGTCCTTCCTTTTCATCTCCTCCAAATTAGCTTTATCCAGTGTAGTTGACAGTATGGTGGAAATGCTTTGACTCTTGATATCCCTTGTCTCTTAGTTTCACTTATTCTGTTAGATTGTTTGTTAACCAGTTGAACTGGAACAGACTAAACTCTTCAAAATAGATTAGCCCCGAAAGGTAAGTCTTTAAAGAAACCAACACCAGCAATGCTCACAGAATCATGCTCATCTAGAAATTACTCCACTTGTAGTGATGGTTCTCTCTTTACAGGAAATGCTGGCTCAGGAATGACCTTTCCTAAACTGTGTCCTAAATTACAGAGTGACTCAGAGGGCTGCCTGATTTCACTGACAGACAGCTATCCAGCAATAGTAAGTTCACCACCACTTTAGTCAAAGCAAAAACATCAGCTAATGTTAAGAGCTGTTTTTCAGAGAAATCCCAGAGCAGCCAAAGACAAGAGCAGTTGTAGTGAACTTTACCCTGTTTACCAACAGCATACAACGTCTTACATTTCTCTACCAAGATTTTCTGCAACAAGATGGCAGGTTTCACTAGGAATTGCCTGTTTGGAAACACACCAGACTTTCTTCTTAATTCTTCTTTCTATGCCCCAAACAATGGAGATTAAATGGAAACAGGAGTACAAATTCTTGTTTCAATTAGTATCAAGTATAATTTCTCTGCTCTTGTTTTCATCCTTCTCTTTTGATGGATCTTACTTCCTCACACAATACACACCTCATTTTTCCCTTTCACAGCACAAAACCAACCATGCACACAGGGTTTACGATGCCACTAAACAGCAACACTATACTGTCTCCTTTCCTGTGGGAGCACCTAACAGGCTGGAATGTCCAACCAGCTGATTTTGAGGTCATGGTGGCTGTTGGCTGAGCATTTCCTATCAAAACCACATCAAGAAGTAACACTGGGAGCTACTTTCTGCTCTGGTAGCTGGTGGGCCATTTCTGTGTATTATTCCTTAAGATGAGTTTTTGCTTTTTTTGTATCTTCAGTGCCACTGCTGGGAAAAACACCTGTAAATAAAGCCTGAGCTAATACATTCACAAGGCCAAAGCGGTGTATTATCTCTTTTCTAATTTTCTAATTCAGCAGGATGACCTAACAGACTGAAAGCAGAAGAGATACTGGAGTTAATGAGTAACTAGGAAGCAGGACTTCAGAGAGGAACACTGGGAAGGACACCTGGTATTGGACTATATGAAACTCTGTTGGCATCTTGAGGAGTCACAGAAGCGCTGGTCACTGCCTTCTGGGTGACAGAAGCTTTTTTACCTTCAAGCCAGTATGTGACCATGTCTCCTTTCCCCTAAGAAAGAATATTAGTCCCGAGGTTATAAACTATCTGTCATTTATAAAATCATTTTCTTACTACAACTCAAAACAAGTCCCAAAAAGAGAAATATGTGCCTGTCAGCCACTTTACATAGAGGAAAAATGAGGCATAAAACCTTTGCTTAAAAGATAATAGCAGTAGTATCAATTAAAAAATTTTTTTGAAGTCCCATCCAAAACTGGGTCCACAAGTATGTTAATTCTCTTGTGGAACTCACATGATGATTTGTGATGTCTCTGAAGAATCTTTTTTTTTGATTTCAAGCAGTCGTGACAGTGAATGTGCCATGCAGGACTTCCAAGCTTGACTAAGGCCTACGTCTCTGACTTACCAGGTTTGTCCGGGCTTAAAATCTGAACATGCTCTCTTCAGGTACAGGAATTAGTTTAACCAAAGCACTGTGAGATATAGAGGACCAGAAAATATAAGGGACTGCATGGGTTAAAATTCAAGGACTCCAGAGTACTTTCACACTCTCCTGTCTGAAAAGCTGAGTATAAATGTTGCATACACACCTTGACTTGTAAATTCCCACGGCATAATAACACATACTCTCCAATCTGCTCCAACAGCTGGTATGCACTTGAACTACACTGTATTTTAAGAGCTGGAAAGAAAGATAAGTATCATATTAGCAAACAATTTATACATCTAAGTTAGAACCATCTCCCAAAGTAAGTAAAGAAATTCAAGACTCATTAACGAACTCTCCCTTGTTTGTTTTTTTTTTTCAAGTCTTTCCTTCCATTCCTTGTTATTTGTTATTCAAAAGGTTTGCACACAAGCTCCAGTATCCTGGCCTGTTTGTAAGAGCATCTCAGGAATAAATATGGGGCTGTCAACAAACAATACTCTTCACATTCTGTATCTAATAATATTTTTGTACTCTTCACAGTTGTCTGTCTGTGCTACTGATGAGCATCCTCTTCATCTGGTGAAGAAAACCATACACAGTTTGACCTCCTGCTCAATAAAGAGCCAGAGCTTTCTAAGCACATTTAGTTTTCAGCAAAGTCTAAACACTAAAGAAACAGCCACTGTTGCTCCGACTCCAAACCTGTAATTTAAGATAGTTGGAAGAGATGATATTAACATAAGAGCACAATTTTTCTAACATTGTGATTTTTCCTTAGTTGAAATTTTATCTTCATGTAAACCATGTAAACTTGTCTTGTCACTTGTCTTGCCTTTTGCAAATGATGGAGGAAGGACTAAGAAGGACAGATAAAAGAAATTCTACTTTTTCTGGAAAGCAAAATTTGGCTGAAATTTAAAAAAAAAATTTTAAAAGGTTTTTTTTTCACCTGTAACATTCTGTGACACAGAGCCAATCATAATTCTTTTTTGTTTAAAAAACATCCTAGGTGATAGTAGGACTAGCTGAGATTGTCTAACTGATTTCTTTTATATTAGAAAATTACAATTCTATAATGTCCACTTTTATTTGTTTAAATGTTTTTTAGAGTCTCAGAACACTTTCTGTAGATCAGGAAATCTATGTTTCAGATAGATACATATCTCAGAACTATTATTTGAAGATACATTATATTTCAACTTCTCATGTTGCTTGAGGACAAGACACTAGCACTCAAATTCCAGGTGAAAGCATTTTTAGTGCACATTGCTAGTAATTAAACTATTTTAAAGCAATCATCTTAGGGTTAAAACTTGGTAATGTAATTTGAGGTCCTCAGACGTATGTAGCCAGAAAAAGAAGGAGAGAAAAGAAATGCTTGAAAGAAAAATGCTCTGTCTTTATTTCTAAGTCTATAGTGCTGATACACCATCTGAGAAAGAGACTGGCATACAGAACAAAAGATAACCTATGAACAATGGAAGCAGATTTTGAAGGTATTAGTTTTAAAGGAGTTCAGATAAGATGACACAAGGAACATGAAAGGAGTTATCTGGGAGACTGACAAAAAGAAAATGAAGTTCTATGTGTTCCATCCAGGTTAGCATTTGCTTTGGAAAAATAAAAATTGTGAGAAGCAATGAATGCTAGTGATTCTCAAATCCTTTCAAAACTTTCAAATCCACCATTTAGGACCATTCCCAGCCTTTCTGCCTTGTCATTAGTGTATCATGATAGATGTTGAAAGTATCAGTTTTTACCATGAAATTAAACTTGAAGAATCTTGTGTGTGCCTAGTTCATTTACAATGCATTACAATGTGAGCCATAAAACTACTCAGCTTCGTTTCATGAATGTAAGGAAACAAGCCATGAAGGTTCTGTGACATTGAATCACTAAAATATTTCAGAATCTGAGTTTCAAATGTTCATATTGGCTAAAGACAAAGTTTTCTAAGTAAACTTGTAGCTCTGTTATCTCTTAGGAAGAAGCAGTGAGAATACCGCCACAAAATTTCTGATTAAACTCTTTTCTTTAGGGCACATACATAATCTTCTATACTGGTAGAACACAGACACAGCTCCCATGATATCCTACTGTTTCTTGTGTTCTCCGTTAGAAAAAGTTATCAGCAGCAAAAGAGGAGTAATGAAAATATTCTTACCATAAATCCAGCTGGGTGCCAGGAACAAACAGAAACAGTGAACATAACCACTTGCCACTCATTTTGTTTTATTCCAACCTTTTTTTACTGTAGAGAACTTCAAAGCCACAAAAATCCCTTCCCAAGCCTTGAGAAATAAGGGGATTTGATCGCAAAAACAGTTGTAGAGAATATCACTCAAATATTTTGTCCCTAGGCAGACTGGACCCAGAAATCAAGAACCTCTTTACAAGATTCAGAATCATTTGAATAGGTCAGGACTCAAAACTCAGCCTAACATTTTTTAAGAACTAATTCAGGGATGATTAAAACCCCATCTGAAGTTTGTTCCTTATTACCTTCACTGGTAGATTCCATCCTGGAAGCTGTGTTCACAGTATCTCCAAATAAGCAGTACCGTGGCATTTTAGTTCCAACAACTCCAGCTACAACTGCCCCTGTTAAGAAATGGAAAGCAAGACATTTTGTGTTCATAAATCACATAATCAGTCATACAGCCTTGTGGTTGCTTCCTGCACTGTCTTAAATCTAATTTGTTAGCCAGATAAAGACTAAGTGTCAGTATTGTCTTTACATGGGTTACAAATCTGTCTTACAAGTGATTTAAAACATAGAAGATATGATTTCTTGGTAAGACAATGTACATCGATTAGTTGGCAGATGCTGGGCTGCATAGAACATGTCCAACTCCGGCTGCCTATCAAGAAGGAATTGCAATCATATTCAGTTTTAATCAGGGAGCTAGGAGTCTGAAAGTGAAGGCTAGATCAGATTGTCAAGAAACAGCTGTTTTGAGAAGAGAACAGCTGATAAAGACAAGTAACAGACACAGAATGGCAGTTCTAACTCACATCAGCAAAGGCACGGGGGCTATGGAATGTTTCCAATGTTATATTCAAAACTGAGATACCAAAATCCCAATACCAATGCATCCAATAAATTATTCTGTTAGGATGACCTCTATGTTGTGTTCCACTGCATATCAAAAAATTAACTTTATTTTTAATGGAGAGGAAATGGCCACTACAGATGCATTTGTAAGGCCAGAGGAAGACTCTTTTGCAGCTTTCTCAACATACCTGAATGTATTCCTGCTCTTATCTTTAGTAGGGTATTAGGTTTGTGTGGGATCTTAAAAGTCCTGCAGACATCCAGAAGGTCTAAAGCCATGCTTGCGATCTCACCAGCATGAAGGATCCCATTCTCCTTGGGTACTCCCGACACCACCATATCTTAACACAACAATGCAACTGTGTTAACCTTTGGCATTACACATAGATTTACTACAGTATGCTGATTGCAATGAAAAAAAAATAAAAAAAGGAAGAAGCCTTATTCCTTCATACCCCAAGGCACAGTTGTGCCTGCTGAGCAAAGAAAACCAGAAATGAATCCTAGGGCAATGGCTCGTGTGTGGAATTACCTTAGATATGAAAAATGTTGTATTTCCATCTTTTTTCTACATGAGATTTATTGCCTCCAATCCTTTTTTTCTTCATCCTTCCCTCCACTGAGAAGGGTTAAAGTGGGACACACAGTGCAAATGTGGCTGTTCAGTGCATGTTCTGTCATTGGGCAGATATTATAGAAAAAAGGCAATGACTCCAACTAGGCATTCTTGTATGCTTCCTGCACTATGCTTTAAAAACTGATGATGGGATCTTGGGGTCCTAGAGTGCTGAGCTGGACAACCATGACTGTGAGAATGATAAACTCCCACTAAACCCTGAACTTATGTGGGATTTGCTGCTCTAGTTTGAGCCCCGTAAATCTATGGCACATGATGGGATTCATCCCATAGTACTCAAAGAACTGGTGAAGTCATTCTAGCAGAGCTAGGGCTCGGCAAGAAGTCATCTCCTAATTGTTTTATTTGGTCTTCCCAGTCGTAAGAAGCTTTCCAAATCTCCTTCAGCTATTCTTCCTTGTCCTTGGAGAGTCTCTATGTTGATGCCCCAGGTGCCAGACCCCATCATCGTCTGCAGCTCAAGGAACTTACAGGCATCTCCTATTGTCTCCACCTTATAGACATCATAGTTATCTATGATTTCATCAAAAGTGGTATAAAGCTTGTTCAAGAGAAGTCATTGTAAGAGTTCTGAAAATGCTTTTTGAATGGTCATAGAAATCTGGAGAGGTCCCAGTCTACAGGAAGCTGGCAAAGCTTTCAAGAATGGCAGAGGAATTTCTTCTGCCAATTCTTTCAAGAATTGCAACAATGGCAAGAGGGATGACCCTGCAAATTACAGGCCTGTCACTTTCACTTCAGTGCCCAGCAAAATTTTGGAGAAAATATTTCTGGGAGTTAATGAAAAATACCTGAAGGACAACACAGTCATTGGTCACAGCTAGAATGGCTTCATGAGCAAAAAGCCCTGATTGTCACATTTGATTTTCTTTTATGACAGGATAACCCACCCAGGTGATCAAGGGAATGATCAGTTATCTTGATGTTATCTTTTTGGATTTCAGTAAAGCTTTTTATACAGCTTCTCCCAGGATCCTTCTGGACAAACTGTCTGGCACGCAGCTGGATAAACACATTATGTGATCGGTGAGCAACTTGTTCAGGGGTCAGACACAAAGGGGGTGCCTGAACGGGGTGATGCCAGACTGGTGACCTGTCACTGGGGGCTTCCACAGGGCTCCATGCTCAGCCCTGTGCTCTTCAACAGCTTCATAAATGGCTTGGATACAGGACTGGAAGTGTTACTGAGTCTGCTGATGCTACTAAATTGCCTCACAAGCAGAAAGGCCCTGCTAAGAGACCTTGAGAAATCAGAGGACTGGGCAATCTCCAACTTCATGTTTAAGAAGGAAAAGTATTAGATTCTGCTCCTGGGTTGGGGCAACCCTGGACGTACAGACTGGAAAGCAGAAATGAGTGCAGGAAAGGGACCTGGGATCCTGGTTGAAGTTGAACATGAGTCAGCAGTGCCCTGGCAGCCAGGAGGGCCAAGAGTGTCCTGGGGGGCATCAGGCACAGCATCGCCATCAGGGCAAGGGAGGGGATTGTCCTGCTCTGCTCTGCACTGGGGAAGCCTTGCCTCGAGTGCTGGGGGAAGTTTTGGATGCCACAATCTAAGAAATATGCATATATTGAGCTGCTAGAGACTGTCCAAAGGAGGGCCACAAGGAAGGTGAAGGACCTTGAGGGGAAGCCACGAGAGGAGTAGCTGAGGTCACTTGGTCTGTTCAGCATAGAGAAGAGACTGAGGGCAGACCTCACTGTAGTTTCAACTTCCTTGTGAAAGGAAGAGGAGGGGCAGGCACTGATCTCTTCTCAGTGGTGACAGTGACAGAACCTGAGGGAATGCCCTGAAGTTGTGTCAGGGTTGTGTTTAGGTTGGATATCAGGAAAAGACTCTTCACCCAGAGGGTGGCTGGGCACTGGAAGAGGTTCCCCAGCAAACTGGTCAGAGCACCAAGCCTGACACAGCTCAAGAAGCATTTGGACAACGTTCTCAGGCACATGGTATGACTCTTGAGGATGGTCCTGTGCAGGGCCAGGAGTTGGACCCTATGATCTTTGTGGATCCCTTCCAACCAGGATATTCTATGATTCTTTGATCCTGTTACTGTGTAGGGCAAGAAACTTTTAGGAATCTATGGGGTGCATTTGATCAGGAATTTTATGCTCAAGAATTGTGTTGAACTGTGTTCAACAGTTTCACAGAGAAAAAAGAATGGGCTTTTTTGTTCCCCATCTCTTATAGGAATTCTGTCTGTCTCATCCAAAAGCCCTGTTAGATTTTCCTTTACAGAACTCAATTTTAATCATAGTCTATCCCCAGCAGATTGCCATGGTAGCAAATTTAAAGCCATTTTCCTACAAAAGAAAAGATGCATAAAAGAAGAGGCAGTCAAGCCCCTACAAGGTATTAGGAGAAAGAAGATTGTTACAGTCTTACCAAAAAAGACAGATAATAAAGCTTAGGGTATGGCATGTATGATCTCATGTAGAAGATAATTTTTTTTAGTTGTGTTCCCGTGATACAGAAGTTGCCAACTGGGATTAACCTGCTGTCAAAACTTAAATTCAGACCTCACTAGTAATAGGAAACAAATAAAGAGCAGCGGGACTTTACTCCATTAATTTGTCCCATTCACAACACTTTTTAATGACACAAATGATTAAATGTATGCAGGAAAATGTTCCTACAGTTTGCTAGGGCTCAGCAAGAACTCATCTCCTAATTGTTTTATTTGGTCTTCCCAGTCGTAAGAAGCTTTCCAAATCTCCTTCAGCTGTTCTTCCTTGTCCTTGGAGTGTCTCTATGTTGATGCCCCAGGTGCCAGACCCCATCATCGTCCGCAGCTCAAGGAACTTACAGGCATCTCCTATTGTCTCCACCTTATAGACATCATAGTTATCTATGATTTCATCAAAAGTGGTATAAAGCTTGTTCAAGAGATCTACCACTTGGTATGGCGTGCTGCTGCTGGACAGCTCAGTGAAGCCAACGATGTCACTGTTAAAACACAACAGAAAGAGCCATAATCATCCACTCTCCTAATCATTGCTGATTAGTAATCTTAAACACACAGTAAAAATTTCTCAATGCAATTACATCAACATTCTCTTTTCAATAATTCTTTTGCTAAGATTCTTATTGGATAGTTTTGTCTTCATTTATTTAAATTTCCAAAAGACTCTTTCCATTTAAAAGGACACACTGACCTAAGTCTTTTTGCTTAGCAATGCAATAAAGCATTTTTACAGGTAGACTTTAATCTGTAATAGACTGAGCAGCCTTCCATTTTGGGTTGTGTATAAATTAAAAAAAAAAGGGAACTTGATATTTGTTCTTTTATGAAAAGTGAAGGCATGCCATTTGTATGTTGCTTCCTGCATGTATAAAATATTAAAACTGTTAATCCATGTGGACTTTAAGGATTGACAAATTTTCTTTACACAGGCTAAGTGGTGGATTCTTTACTTAGACCTATTTTATGAAACATATATTCATGTATGTGTAACACATGTAAAGTGATGTGCTGCTGTTTGTTACAGCTCCAGAGTAATGTCATTTTTTACTTAAGTAATTGAAAGACACTATTTTGTAGAACCGCCTATTACAATAGGTGGCAGTTTAAATATAAATTCTGTACTCAGTTAGGAGCTTCACCTCCACTAGAAGCCTAGGAGTTTCTTCTGTAGGAGACAGTTTTAGTCCTACCTTTCATTTTTACTTACCTGAAGAAGATGGTGGCACTTGAGTAACTTTGAGCTTGTGCCTGTTTTCCCTGCCTGAGATCATCTGCTACTTGTTTTGGCAACATACCTGGTGTGGAAAGTAGAGCACTGTAATATTTTTACATGGATAATAGAACATATTAAACATAACATGCTGGTTTAAATGCACAGAAAATGTTCATAAATGCAAAATGTTATGAAGATGAAAACACACTTTGGCATCAAAATCTGCTCTGCTGTAGTGTGAGAATTCACAATAAATCTCACTGATAACACATCCAGATTCTTCACATGGCCCATAACTTTTAGGCCAAACAAACCAGTATCTATACATTTTAAGAAAGAGTAAGGTTAGATTCTAATGGTGTGATCTGGGATTTTACTAATTCTCTCTTTGTGAACTCTTTGCTAGTGCTTTTTACCTATGTTAGGTTTGTTTACTATCTCTTCCCAGTTTTGTTCTTTTCTAACTGTATTTGTTCCCCCTATCTTGGACTTTCACATCCCTTTGTTTTTTGTTTTCTTATATACTATTCCCATCTCTTTATGCCTTTTTTTCTTACAGAATCCCGGAACATACCCTGCCATCAAAAGCAACCACCTACCATTCCACAACATTTATAACTATGCAAAAGGCCTGCCACACTGATGCAAAGTCAGAGCACTATGGATTTTGGGCCATAGCTCTCAGATGAGTGTACTGATTTCTAGGGGGGAAATATAGAAAGTAGCTAAAGATTTTTCCACCTTTGCAAGAAAAAAGTATATTCATTCTTTGCTAGCTAAATGTTACCAATTAAATAATCACCTATCAAAGGGTTCTTGTTTGTAGTTAGAAAGCTGAAATAAAATTATTATTGAGAAGGATATCCAGTATTTTTTCTTTATAACTTACTATACAACAGACGATCAGTTTTCTGTTTTTCATGCATTAAATCCTGGGTTCTTTCAGAAACCAGTATTTCCAGGTGTTTGTTATATTTCTCCATCTAAATAACAGAGAATTTTGTAAAATTTTTCAGAAATTCATCCTTTTACTGAAACAGATGCCTAGCTGGATAGGATTTAAGTATTTGAATGATTCTGCTTTGAAAACATTCAGAGATAAAAAAGGGCACAGGCCTAAGACACCTAACACTTTTTTACAAAATACAAAGATCAGGTTTTCCTCAAGTAAATTTATGAATATGGACTTGAGGTTGTTGTTTACACACAAGACAGCAGAAGGCAATTTCAGGCTTTTCAAATTTCATGCAAACTTGAGGGGCCAAATCCAATGCAGACAGCAACCTACAGACAAAATCTTAACAAAACAAAAGGTATCTCAAACTTTTATCAAAAGCTCACAATGCTTTCAAAATTTATCTTGCTATGTTAGTCTGTGCTTTCCTTTTTCCATCCCTCCTCTGTGTGAGGCAATAGTCTAGAGGCAGGGATCTTCTTTCTCTGCTGATGGGCTTGAGATACTCTGCTCAAAATGATTTATAAACATGCTATTTGTAGCATGCAAGGATTCTATATCCATGGTACTGTAAGAGCACTGGGCCACAGGAAAAGGGGAATATAGTTTGCAAACAACATTTGACAGACAAAAAAAATGTTCAGCCCCAGAGAAGTTGAGAAAGTTAAAAAACTGAATGAGAAGGAAAGCTGGGTTCCAAGCAGAGCTGCAGCTACAGTCACCCCAACAGAACTGAACAAATAACTGTGGATTTTTTTTCCAAACAAGGGGTATAAGATTAAAAAAAAAAAAAAAAAACAAAAACCAAACCCTGAAGGATAGAGGTGAAAGTCATTGAAAGTGAGCAGATTGGATTGGATTAAAAAGCTAAATTTACCAGAGTCATCATCATGTCAACAGGGCTAACAGGATTCATCTTGTACAACATTTTCTTGACTTGTTCAAATGTAGGCCTTTGGGATGGATTATTTTTTCTGCACCTTTCAATTAACTGCAGAAGGGAAAGAGGGTGAGAAAAGCAAACAGCCTTTTATTATTCCAACCACAAGCAGTATTTTAAGTTAATACTTCTGTTTTCTTGGTGCCAGCTGCCTTTGTGAAGCTCTATCTGCAGATAGTGAAGTGTCATAGCTATATTGAAGCCTCTGGAGTTCTACAGGCTTTTGCTGAATGAAGGATATTAGTTCCTGAAAATGCTGCTGTGGAAAATCCTGAGTAAGATATACACGTTCCTTCTGCTGAACACTGCTTAAGCTCTTGTGCTTTAACAGAGTGTTAGGCTGTTGGAGTCACATACTGTTTTCAGAGGACTTGTCTGTACATAAATTTCACAGAAGATTAAGAGCTGAAGTACTCCTTAAGAATGTTAACTTCTGATTAAAAAACAGGGCTGCTAAGGAAAAGTTTTTTTACATTTATGTTGCAACAAACCAGCAAAGGTGAAATACATTACATTTAAACTGATATGAGGATGACTCCATCTTGTTCTGATTTAATTAAACTAGGAGGGGGTGTACTTCATTGAGGCTACTGAAGAGAAAGTCTTGTTGCATAAGAAACAAACCAAACTCATAATTTCCCTGAGACAGACTTCATTATGTGAAAGCCCTCTGTCAGTAAGCTAGCTATTACTAACATAAAATATGTATGGAATTCAGCACTTTATAATAAAATGAAATTGCACAAAAATCAATGATTGAATATTAAAAACATAATCTATTACACTGGAAACTGGAGAGGACAGCTGAATTTTTCATTGTCACAATGACAAGTTTTTTATTAAGGATATTAGATATTATCATTTTGCATTGTTTGAGGTGTACTTCTTGATTTCTTGGTTATTTATATTTATCAAAGGTAATATTGCCATAAAACTTCTATGACATGTTGTAAATTCACTTCAATTCAATGATTTTTGTACACAATATTGTACTTTACTCACAATTTGTACTTTACTTTACAATATTGTATTTTACTCACCTCTACATAATCTGCAGGACATGGGCAAGAATTCTCAGCCTTTCCTGAAATTAATTCTGCCAAGTGTGGGCACCAAGAATATTCAGCAGAATACACATCATCTTTCTATAGAAAAGAGGATTAAACAATGTTGAAACAAGTGTTATGGTTCTCATGCCAGACACTGAAAATATATTACTATTATCATCATCACTTTTATACCATCTTCCCTATCACTTCTAAGTCAGCTTTTTTTTTTTTTTTTTTTTTTTTTTTTTTTTTTTTTTTTTTTTTTTTTTTTTTTTTTACATAAGAGCACAAGGGAAAAGAAAGGACAAAAAAATATATAACCCAGTCTAAAATGGGTCACCTTTTCTAAAAGCTTTTTCCTGGCTGACAGGCTTTAATCTTAGTGTTTATATGACATAAATAACTTTTGAAACAAATGAATACCTGGCAAGATATTGGGAAACTTTTAGGAAACCACAAGGACTATATTAGTCTATTATCACAAACTGTGAGAACTGGAAAAATAGTAGTTTCAAGTCTTTATTGTTACAACTCTTGTTAAGCAAATTATTTCAGAGAGAACATGGTTACATATCCCGGCCATCTGTTTCCAATTTCAAGGCACATTCTTTTTGTGTTTGCCATTTAGCAGTGATCAAAAGACACAGGCAAAACAGATATTTTACTTATGGAGAGCAGCTAATTTTCTTTTCTAGGTTATTCTTTTTACTGCAAGATTCCACTTAAAGGGCCTGTAAAAGACAGGAAAAGGAAGAAGCTGGAGAAAAACAAAGATATTAATATATACATTCTTCCTGCATCCACCTAACCATTAAGCCTCACAAAACTAATCAAAAGGCAGTTTTGGAGCTACATTATTTTTATCATATATTCCTCTTTAAAGCTCTGAAATGGAAAACTTGTAGATCTATGAGGAAACCCTGATTGCATGTTCCTTGGGAACTGAAGTGGCATCCATAAAATCATGAGGAAAATACATGCTAATAAAGTAACTCAAAGGTGCAGTAACTCAAAGTTTGGTTTGTCTTCAGCAGAAACAGAATCAAAGTTGTCATTCAAATTCTACAGATAGTTCATCTTTACTTACTGCCAGAGGGTCACTTCTTGTGGCAATTTCTAGTAAAATGGTGGCATAACTGCACAATAAAAATGAAGAAAAATCTTAATACAATAACAGTTAATTGAGTCAGTGATTTCTTCTTTTCATGATTTCTTAATCTTCCCCATTCTATGACTGAAATCCCAGTATCTCAAAAGGAAGGATGGCAATGGTGTTGCTACTTGTTACTGCTTTGTGTTTTCAGGGATTTGTTACTGAATGTTTCATGGCATTTGCCTCTCATGGTTATAGGCCCCAGAGATGTTTAAGTTTGATGGACAGCAAAGCAATTCTCTCTGAAAGTATTAATGGAATCCAGAGGTGATATGTCCTGGTTTATGTACATGATTAAACACAAGGATCTGATTTTTGCTCCAGTCAAGGGTCAGGAGCAGGTTCATCAGAATCACCAGTGGGGGGAGTGGCTTTTTTTCAGCCACCAAAAAGATTGCTGTTCTAGAAAATTTTCATAAAGTCTGTGATGACATAGTGTGTCCAGAGGAGATATTTTATAGTAAGCATTTCTGCTTATTCTTTCTGAATTATATTCTGGTGGTCATTGTCTTCCTCAGTTGAACTAAGGTCTAATACATTCATCAAGGATGAAGAAAGGAAAAAGGCAGTAAAAGTACAGAATTTAGTCTTTTTTCTGAACTCATTGGAGATCTTCCAGGACAGTGATCTCTTAGAAGCAAGCACCGCCTTTAGCCAACAGGCTGGATAAATCTGTCTCTTTGTGTAGTAAAACTGTGTAATAATTTACTCCTGCATGCCTCTCAGCTTGGTAACATTTAGTTTTTCAGACAATATTGGTTTTCAATCTGTTGTGTCACTAACGGTTGCACTGTTCTGTAAGACATTCTGTTGGTAACAGGATATGTTTATCTATCTTTCAGCCCACCTGTGGACCACCACTGGAAAATATAGTAATGCGAATAAAACATGATGAATAATTTAGAAATTAATCTGATGATATTTTTATATTAATTTTGTGGTGATTTGGTAGGAGAAAGCAAAATCAATCCTGGTAAGACAGCAAAGCTAAAACAGATTTTCAAGAATAATGATTAGATGATAGTAAGTCTGATAAAGCAGCATTGATTTAATTAATCTTCAGCCACACTGCCCATTGTGGATAGTGAAATTCATATGATGATTACAAATCAAGAAGAACCAATCTGGGAGAACTGTGACTGGAAGCAGCCTCTTCAGCTCAAAACAGGAGCTACGCTCATGCTTCTGTTCTGATTTCCATTTTAGCTTTCCCATCTGACCAACACTTTCTAGAGAACTTCAAAAGCAAGTGATTCATTTGTAAGAGCACACTAAATTACAGTCCCTCTCCTGCAGTTTCTACTCATTTTTTATTTGGGCTGCACCTTCAGGAACATTAATGAAATATTTGCACAGATAAAAACTGAGAATTTCAAGACTGGACCAATGCTGCCTGGCCAGTGAGGCCAAATACTTGTATCAGAAAGGCTTACCTCCTGCTCATATCATCAAAAATAAAATTTGTTAAAATGCAAATTCTAAAGAACAGCCCAGATAAGAAGACAACCCTTTCAATCTTACAGGGTACTTCTCTATCTTCCCTGTCTGCATGTTGCTCTTCTCCCTTTTTTGGTGTGATCTCTCATTGCTTTTACTTTTTTTTTTTAATCAAGAAATTAATAACTGCAGTGACACAAAAGAAGATGTAGATTTTTCAGACATGTGGGTGGGACAGCAAGATAAATCCAGGAAACATTCACTGAATCTGTCAAAAGTTAATTGCAGACATATAGGATATGAGCAAATTAGATATTAGGACTATTTAAAGGGGAACTCTTGGCAAGAAATGCCTTCAGGAGGTGAAGTTGCCTGCGAAGACAAATAATGATATCTATCCAGAACAGGATCAAAGTGAGAACAACAAGCCAAGGAAACATTTTCTGGGATACATTTTGGCTGCAGGGCAATGGTAAACTGGAATGTATAAGACAATCCTAAAATTATTGTTTAGTTGGAGCACAGTTCTTTCAAAGACTGCTTCATATTGAAAAGTACAGACCAATACAGGACAAATGACAGTAACCAGAAATACCAACACAATCCCAAACTACCTTAGTTGAGCTACTTTGGAAAAAATTCTAAGGACATATTGAAGCCCAAAGGCAGAAGTACTACTGAGACTTCAAGTTCTTGCTCAGTAAATCTGATAGAATAGATTAAAAGTAATGATGTTCAAGCACATTGTATATGCAGACATTTGTTTACAATTGTGTTCCCACTTATCTGAAAAGTTATTGGATAGAAGCAGTCCACCATTGGGATGGAAAGCCATGAGAAAGCAATCTTCTATAAAGGCTTTCAAAAGGAAAGGAATGGAGCTACTTGCTAGTGCATCCATTTTTCCCCCTTCTCTTTATTTTTCCACTGTAAACCAAATATTGTCATCATGTATTTGCCCCCAAATAATTGTACTGACATTCAATAATAGAATTACAGGATGCATATGTGCATTATGACATTCCAGAACATCGATGCTATTAACTTCTAAAGTATTGCCATGGTTGAAAATAATTCCAATTTTCAAAAAACAACAACAACAACAACAACAAAAAAAAGGATAATCAGATAATAGCAGATCTTTATGCCTTTTTATCTTCCAGTCAAGTGACTCCTTATAAATCATTGGGCCAAGTCTGCTTTTAAATAATGTCAGTGAATTCAGTATTTGATTATCTACCCTGAAAGAGAAGATACTCTGATATCTATGCTGTTCTATATCCCAGGACCAATTCCTTTTAAAAATACAATCAAACATATACCTGAAGTGACAACAGAGCTACACCAAGCCTAATTGTCATTAAAGCATACTCATGATTACTAAAAGTGAGATCAGGAAAACTTGGCTACCTGTAGACATCGGACATCGAATTGGGTTCAAAATTTGAAAGAGTACGCATTTCAGGAGCTGTGTAAATCTGTATCAAATGCTGCTGGGATGAATTTGATCCATCAGGAAAATCTTCTTTTCTGTATGACTTCAAGCCATAATCTAAAGTAGAAGAAAACAGGAAGCAAACTATTCAGTGGATACTTCCCTGAAACAAGTGCAGTAGTAGACAGTAACACAGCTAGTCTAAATAAATTAATTTTCCCTATTCTAAATTCACATCTTAGTCTAGAAATAGTGGGGTTTGTATGGTCTTGCCCCCCTAAACTATTGCAAATATAGCATCTGGAAAACCAAATATTTGGGCAAGACTGAATGACAGCAGGGAAACTGAACTACATGACCCATTGCAAAAATAAAAATTATTTTAGGATTTTATCAAATTATTTTCAGAGAATATTCTCACCTCAGTGCAAGAGTTAGCATGTAAATACAGGTTTCTGTTCTACTCACTACCTTGATCCTTATCTCTGGTGGCAGGTTGCTCAAGTAATTACTAGTTAGACAGACTAACAACAGAAAATCAGATGGTGGGCGTTACTTGAACACCACTAGCATCAGAACAAAGGCAGCATAGATGTGAAACATCTTTCCATCTATACTTCTAGCCTAATATAGAAGGAATTCTTAGCATATGACTCAGAATCAGGAAGAATGAGAAAAAAAACCCTGACTTTTGTTTTCTTTCTTACGTAAACAGCGCTCTTCTGACTGTATGTGAAGGCTGGATGCAGACATCTGGTTTTATCTGGAGTGACCTCTAATTAAGATGTTCCTAGGGATTGAATCTTTATGTGGAGGTCATTTTTAAAATAGCTCCCACATTTGTTATTTATGAGATTTGTTTGACATCATTGCATCCAGATTAACCATGAAGATTTGAAAACCCTACAGTTTGACACAGAACAGAATCAAAACAGATGTTGCTGAATGATTTCACAGAGATCCTATTCAATTGAAAGGAGCTGTGCTAAGGTGATGCAGTGGATGTAATCCAACTACATCTAATTTTTATGTTTTTCTCCAGAACAGGCTCCAAGCAGAGTAGGCAGATCTGAAGACAGAAGGATACAGAAGGAGCTGGAGAAGCAAGCCTGGCCACGTGTAGGAGCCTTAGTCATAGGCTATTCCACTGAAAAACAAATCTGCTGCTGCTGCTTTCAGGATGGCTATGGGTTAAAGAGCATGATGACTGCTCTGGGCAAAAAGTAGAAGAGATGATCACTGCCTTAATTCCCTTTGGCAGCTGCAAACTAAACTAGACTCTCCAGTGGTTTTCCTGTTCCCACAGGCTGTCTTCCTGCACCAAGAATAAAGCTGACCTGCAGCTCCATCACTGGGAGAATACAATTCAATGCCATGAACAAGACTTAAAAGCTCTGAGTTGAGTCTGCTTTTCTCCATTAAACTACCTTGTACTTACCAATCAGTCAGCGTTACTACATCTCCTTACACCATTGTCCATGCCTCAGGTTTCTCTCTCTACCAAAAGAGAGAATGAGGCAGAGTTTCTGCTCAGATGTTGAAAGGCTGAATCATTTGTGGGATCTGAAGTGTGTATCTGTGACACACACTAAATGATTTGACTTGATAATGTAACATGAAACTTGCTTCAGCACAAGGTGCTCCTGGTGAAGTCTGGTACAGTCAGCAATTCCACATGAAATGTCAACATGAAAGCACTTGGGAATAGTGTTGCATGTGAAATCTATAATTAGGGGGATAGCTGGACAGTTTTGAAATTTTTTTCTAGCCTTCTCTTTACCTGCAATTTTACAAACCCACCGGTCATCTATCACACAGTTATTAGACTTCAACCGTCCATGATATATTTTGTGGTGGTGGAGATAGGCCATTCCTTGAGCAATATCAGCAGCAAAAGAAAACCTGAAAGTCAAAAATCAGTGAGCTAGTATTTCCAGTTTCACTCAAAAATGGCTCCAAAGCCTACGGAAGTTTACAGAAACTGTAGTTTTCAACTTGTGTCCCCATGGTCATTTTTCCAAAACAGTTAAGGTGACTGTTTAAAAACCCATATCTCCCTGAGCTCACAGGCCAAGAGAGTAAAGTTTCTTCTAGAAATTTTCAGTACATTTTTATCCTAGGGAGTGCTTTCACATGTTTACAAGTGAAACAATTTTATGATCTTCTTTGCTTTATTTGGAAGCCTTCCTTCCTGAAAACCATTTTCCTTTGCTGAAGGCAAGCATACAGCAGAAGCAGAAAGGACACGTCAAGAAAATCGATCTCAAAAAACAATGTCACTGCCTTTGTGAAAGTTTCATTGACAATGTGAGCTCATTTCCTGTATTCCTAAGAATAATAAACTACTTGCAGGTATGCTAATCATTTCACCAATATGTCTTCAAAGACAGAGATGTAGTGGGTTTTAATTAAATAGGGATACCTAAGATATTTGGGAACAAAGTAAAGTTACATCGGAAGAAAAGGGTTTTAAAACAGTTTTGCAGTAGAGCTAGAGAAAGTTGACAAGTCACTGGCTTAGCATTGCAAGGACTAAACATATAATTTCTCAAAACACCCCAAAAAAAGGATGGACTGGATATTCAAATTTCCTTCCTTCCTTCCTTCCTTCCTTCCTTCCTTCCTTCCTTCCTTCCTTCCTTCCTTCCTTCCTTCCTTCCTTCCTTCCTTCCGACCCTTCCTTCCTTCCTTCCTTCCTTCCTTCCTTCCTTCCTTCCTTCCTTCCTTCCTTCCTTCCTTCCTTCCTTCCTTCCTTCCTTCCTTCCTTCCTTCCTTCCTTCCTTCCTTCCTTCCGACCCTTCCTTCCTTCCTTCCGACCCTTCCTTCCTTCCGACCCTTCCTTCCTTCCTTCCAACCCTTCCTTCCGACCCTTCCTTCCTTCCTTCCTTCCTTCCTTCCGACCCTTCCTTCCTTCCTTCCTTCCTTCCTTCCTTCCTTCCGACCCTTCCTTCCGACCCTTCCGACCCTTCCTTCCGACCCTTCCTTCCTTCCGACCCTTCCTTCCGACCCTTCCTTCCTTCCGACCCTTCCTTCCTTCCGACCCTTCCTTCCGACCCTTCCTTCCTTCCGACCCTTCCTTCCTTCCTTCCTTCCTTCCTTCCTTCCGACCCTTCCTTCCTTCCGACCCTTCCTTCCTTCCGACCCTTCCTTCCTTCCTTCCGACCCTTCCTTCCTTCCTTCCGACCCTTCCTTCCTTCCTTCCTTCCGACCCTTCCTTCCTTCCGACCCTTCCTTCCTTCCTTCCGACCCTTCCTTCCGACACTTCCGACCCTTCCTTCCTTCCTTCCTTCCTTCCGACCCTTCCTTCCTTCCTTCCGACCCTTCCTTCCTTCCTTCCTTCCGACCCTTCCTTCCTTCCGACCCTTCCTTCCTTCCGACCCTTCCTTCCTTCCTTCCTTCCTTCCGACCCTTCCTTCCTTCCTTCCTTCCTTCCGACCCTTCCTTCCTTCCTTCCTTCCTTCCTTCCTTCCTTCCTTCCTTCCTTCCTTCCTTCCTTCCTTCCTTCCTTCCTTCCTTCCTTCCTTCCTTCCTTCCTTCCTTCCTTCCTTCCTTCCTTCCTTCCTTCCTTCCTTCCTTCCTTCCTTCCTTCCTTCCTTCCGACCCTTCCTTCCTTCCTTCCTTCCTTCCTTCCTTCCGACCCTTCCTTCCGACCCTTCCTTCCTTCCGACCCTTCCTTCCGACCCTTCCTTCCGACCCGTCCTTCCTTCCTTCCTTCCTTCCTTCCTTCCTTCCTTCCTTCCTCCTTCCACCCTTCCTTCCTTCCTTCCGACCCTTCCTTCCTTCCTTCCTTCCGCCACTTCTGCCACTTCCGCCACTTCCGCCACTTCCTTCCGCCACTTCCTTCCGCCACTTCCTTCCGTCCACCACTTCCTTCCTTCCGCCACTTCCTTCCTTCCGCCACTTCCTTCCGCCACTTCCTTCCTTCCGCCACTTCCTTCCTTCCTTCCACCACTTCCTTCCTTCCTTCCGCTCCTTCCTTCCGCCACTTCCTTCCGCCACTTCCTTCTGCCACTTTCCTCCTTCTGCCACTTCTGCCACTTCCTTCCTTCTGCCACTTCCGCCACTTCCTTCCTTCCACCACTTCCTTCCTTCCTTCCGCTCCTTCCTTCCTTCCGCCACTTCCTTCCGCCACTTCCTTCCGCCACTTCCCTCCTTCTGCCACTTCTGCCACTTCCTTCCTTCTGCCACTTCCGCCACTTCCTTCCTTCCGCCACTTCTTTCCTTCCTTCTGCCACTTCCTTCCGCCACTTCTTTTCTCCCTTCTGCCACTTCCTCCCTCCCTCCCTCCCTCCCATCCTTCCTTCCTCTCCCTCTATCACAGTACAGGCTTGTCTAGACAAGAACTTTATCTGAAATTAACATCTTGTCCCAAAGATCATATAGTACAGTCGACTCCATTTAGCTTTTCAAAAATTGGATTTTTTCACCTGAAACCCCAGTTCAAAGGAATATCTTCATTGAGGAGCACATCGCTCAGGCTGCCTTTGGGGCAGTACTCTGTGACAATGGCAACATTTGGAACTTCTATACAACCTCCAATGAATTTGCAGAGATTGGGATGGTCAAGTTCCCTGTGAAAATCAACAAAAATCACACCACAACAGTAATTTTCACAGATGTCCATCCTGGTTTTGTAACGCAACTGGAAAACCAAGTGCATTGTCTCACAATGTAGAGAAAAAGTAAAACAGACATAAGGAATTTTAATCTTTGCTCTTTTTCAAGCAAAGTTTGAAAGAAAGAGGAATATGAATTTACAGTCACATTTGGAAAGATTTTAAGCCCTTAAAAATCAGTGTACAAATGGAACAACATACAGTTCTTAGATTTCACTTCTTACCTCACTTGCTTTACTTCTTTACGTATGGTTTTAGACAGTGTGAATGCCTTCTTCATTATTTTCTTTATGGCCACTGTTCTACCATCACTGAAACAGAATGAAATGCTGTTTACAGTTTTAGGGCAACTTCAGAAGCCAGCAATACTACAAAAATGGACTGCATTTATTTTGTATCAGAGAATAGCTCCCCATGTCTAGAGATGAGGCGGAGAATTTAATCATGTCCACATGTGGTTGTAACTCTGAATCTAAGACAAGAGACAGGACCTTGCTTCTTTTGATAAAGGAAGCATTAGTTATTATATTCAATCAATCTTGATGTGTGGACACCATTTGGAATGTGAGTGTTAAAGTCAGTTGGGGCAGTTTGATGAAGGAGTAGCAGCAAAGGAAATGTCAGAGCTAGAGAAATACATACAGCCACCTCCCATCTATCTATTACTTCTGTCTACTGTTCTGCAGATCCTTCACTGACATTTAACAAAGTTTTGTTCTCCTGGGGTTCAGCATTCTCAGCAAAGAAGCCGCTGAGTTTGGTCAAGAACAAAATAATTTTCCTTTTCAGAGTAAAGGAATTTAGTGGACATACCTGCAGGAGTTTTAGTGATGACAACCATATAAATACAGAGTATGGGGTGTTTAGTGTAGCAGTTTCACCAATGAGACTGAATGCCCCATTCAGTTATTTTTCATCCTTGATACATGCTTTTGACATTGAGTCATCTGAGGAAGGGGATGATGATGGTGATGAAAATGTCACCACTCAGAAAGAAGCAAAAAAGATCTATGCTGAACACAGTATTTCATCAATGAAGTGGCTGTGATTTTCCACAATCTATGCTGAAGGCACTTTCTGCCCCAGCCAATGATCCCAGGTAAGCTTCTTTATCCTGCAAAGCACAGATCCTCTGTGTATTTAAATGATAAGTACCGTCCAGCTTTGCACATGTTCAATTGCTTTTTGGATGGCAGGACATATCTGTAACATTTGTCCTTATAGTTACAAGATATGCAGCTTTGTAATTTGATTGAGGGTGAAATGCTCTGAATCTTGAGTTGTGTCAGCTGGTTAAGGACAAGATTTCTAATGTTCTACTTTAGAGGATGCCCTTCTTTAGAGAAAAGAACCTAGTTTGCTCTGCCTGCATTTTAGAAAAAAGGGATTTATAAAAGTCTTCATTTCAGATACATTTGAACAGCAAGGCCCATTCATTAACAGATGCAGGACATCTTATGTACCAACAACCTTTTAACAAGACCCTAAGAGAAAAGGAGAAATGACAACCAAACCAGAAGCCTGGCATGTTAAAATAGTCCACGTCCAATATGCAGTACAGAAGTCAGATGATGATTTTAATTTACCCAATTTGGCGTGACAAGATAAATTCATGCTTTTTCACTGCCTATCAATTGAAAGCTGCAAGAACCAGAAATCAAGGTGAAACTAATACAGGAGATGCTGCAGTAAATGAGTATCTATGAGTATTGACTTACTATCTCCCAGTCTGGGTGAAGTATTTCCTCCTGGACATGCTGGCAGCTGCTATGCAGGAGCTCAAAGCAGTAACACAACTGACACTGGAGTCACTGAGTGCTGGGGGAGCACTCATCATGCTTCCTGTTGCTGGCCGTATAATGCAATCTAAATGGGATGTGGGATGAGAAAAGGCACATGAAGGTTCCTATTTATGCATAGGTGGAGACTCCAGAGACAAAAAAATATAGAGAATTTTCAAAATCTTTGCATCTCATCTGCTCTTGTTAATATTTAAGAGGGAAAGACATTGCTTGGAATGGGACTGCTGCATAAAAAGTAAAAAATGTTTCAAAGAGGATTCATTGCCAGAGATACTTCTCACTAATCCTCAGGATTTTATTCAACTTTCATTTTTCTGCTCTTGAGATGATTAGCCGTTGCTGCTACATAGAAGCTGAGGACAGAACCCAGGGAAGGAGAGTAAACCCTGTGCCATACTTTAACAAGTCTATTTGGAGCTCCTAGAAGACTGTAAAGTACAGGAATGTGGGAAGTGATTCTGACACCAGAAAGAAATCAGAGAAGAGCAACAATACAGTAAGAGGACAAAAATTCCAGTGATTTTCAATGCACATTTTTTTATGTCTGTTGACCAGCTCACAGTGAAAAAATGGACTTCAAAACAAATTTAATGAGCTACATGTCATGCCATAATCTCCAATCAAAATCCAGATTTAGCCAATTAGCCTCAGAATTGCTGAGACCTCTCAACTCTCCCTGGTAGAAATATCTTGCTGAGGAAGTTCAACATCTCGCCTTGAATCAGGACTGCCATGTTCCCACACCATAGTATTATCCATATGCAGTTCAAAATTGCATTGACATTTGAAGCTTTCTACAGCATTCCACCCAGAAATGCACTACAGATCCCTGAGATAGTTTTGAGAATAAGACTGCATATATATCTATATGTCTATATACAGTGCAGTACACCAAAAAAATAAGTTACTTTTAAAAAATAAGGTTGTTTTTTTATACTGTGTGCTACATACCTTGGGTACAGCACTGCTGTGTTTTCATTTAGATATCTGTGCATTTCAGGCTACTGTGAGTAGCTCTGAACAACTCTATCCAGACAAGACATACTGTCTGTGATCTTATAATGTTATCAGTCCTCATTAAGTTGTTAATAATCTTAGAGCAATACTCTGAAACATCATTGCTGCTTTGCAGGCTTTTTTCCAAGAAACTTACATCTTTCATCTTGGAGTTTTTCAATTTTAATCTGTTATTTTTTGATCATGCTTCTAATTTCCCTCAGTCTTTTTCTATTCTTTTCCCTCACATGTGATGCTTATGGCATTTTCTAATTTACTTTCAGCTGAAAATTTTGCTCATGTTACTTTCTGCTGTAGTGAAAAACACTTTTTTCCATTTCTGTTTTCAAAAATATGGATTGAAATTAATTTTGGATCCTGTAATAAAATTAATTTCATAGCCAGGATATCTTATCAAAAGTATACAGAAATTAATGTTTAAGTCTAAGGCTGAAAGTATCTCTACTACATATTATCACAAGAACATCTTGACACTAGCAACCCAATAGAACACAGATAAAGCAGACATCTGCTGACCAATTTCTCCCAGAGACAGAAAATGAGAGTGTGTACAATCAGCACAGCAGACTTCTATAGATTTACCCTTTTTGAGGATCTAGGTATTGTTTTCCTTCTGAATGCTAAACAAAGAAACAGCAAAGTAAATAATCTATATGTATCTTAAGTACAGCATAATAAATCATATAATAACACCTGAAATTATTCTTAACCAGTTTAATTAGAACACATTAAATAATATTTTATACCAGAAGATGAAACAGGGAAAAAACCCTCCAAACCTCTGGCCAAAATTAATTACTTTTTGTAGCAAGTCTGCCACAGACAGCATACACTGAGAGAAATTAAGATAGTACTATATCCCTCAATATATTTGTGCAATTCCAGGACAACTTTTTGAGATAAATTATACAGAAAGGTATATCCACTGAAGCAACTGTAATTTGTTTCATCCAGCTCCAGAGCGTATCTTTTTATTATGGGGTCGGCTTGTCTTTTTTGATTCAACATAATCAACAGAAATAAAAAGAAGGAAACTATTTAAAATAACTTTGTCACCTAAATGTTTGATAAACAAAAATATGAGTGAGCAGCTCACAGAGATTACAGGGATGAAATATTGGATATGCCTTTCAAAAGCGGCTTCACTTTTTGCAAGATCGTTAAAATACGAACAATATAACTGAGATTATTTCTCAAAATTAATAAGTAAACTGATCACAGTATCAAAATTACAAGTTTCTGACCTTGTTTGATGCAGGTGAAGTCTATAATCCAGCTTTCGTCCCAAAGCATTTTTTGTTTCTGATATTGAAACCACTACAAGAGTTAAAAAAAAATCATTCCTAATGCAGCCTTCCTCTCTTTGAAGAAATTGACTCAGAGATTATTTTTATAAAATATGAAAATTTAAAAGTATACAAACTAAATGTGAAGTGTAAACATTCAGCATATGTCTTAAAGTAACATTAGAACCAAAAATATTAATAACAGGTTTGTATTAAAAACTGTACAGGCTATATTCCAGAACTAATTACATGTAATATTTTGCATTGTCTACAAACTCCCTATTATTGTCAACATTTATGCATTTACATGTCAGCCTGGACATCAGATGAGGGGTTTACATCATCTCATCTCATGGAAGTGCCCTATGTTATGTAGGTACATGACAAAACACACTTCATCCCAATCCTGAGATAAGGAGCAATGTACTTATATCTTGGACAGAATTAGCCCATGACCAACTAATTAGGCCATATTATGTCAAATACTCTATCATAAAGAATATTAGGTAGGGATTCTGTAGCTACTTTGCAAAGACGGCATTGAGCTAAAAGCTGATTTTCAGTAGACCTGACATACAAAGCTAACATTTACAAAGTGTAAATACATGCTTTCAAAAGAGCAAGAGATCAAATTATGCCATTGTTATGACTGCAGTCAATGCCAAAATGTCAAATCAAAGCAGCATTTTATCATCATTATACCATTTTCTATAGTGCAAAATTTAATATTAGGACTGATGCAGTCATTGAAACAGGTAATAAAAGCCAAGATAATGAACAAGAAACAGGTTGTGGAGATTGTGTTGATATACTGGTTGAAATTGTGACAAATATAGAGCTCACTGAATCAAAATTAAGTCATCCTATTTATTTCAAAATGCTTCTGAGGAAAGAAACCTACATTTCATCTTGCAAAGGTGTGACTGTACAAAGACATATTAGCAAGAAGTGAATACTGGGCTTGCTTCCTTTGACACTGATATCAAAGCAATCCTTTCTGCTACTCAAAGCATTAAAGAAAACATTAGTTTCCCAGATGGTTCCTTTACATTATATCAATTCCTGAATTAGATAAAATAATATTTTCTATCTAATTACAGTACACCCCATAAAACTTAAGAACCCCATGATGCTGCTATTGAAGAAGTTAAGAGGAATATGTCTACAGAAATGAAAGAAGGAAAAAGACCAAATGACTCCAAATATACAGAAAAAACAGCAGAAATAATAGATTTTGCTACAAGAACTTTAAATAAACATATGCAAGGCCAAGAATTTCTGTTGCTCTTTCTAAAAAGCCAATCATCTAAAACTGTCTGAACTTCTCATCTGTCCAGTTGCATATTTCTATCAGATCACCTGATTTTATGGGAAATTTGCTATAAACCCATTGTCACAACTTCCCAGTGGATTATGAATGCTCAAATAGCTTTCAACAGTGCTTCTTTTCCTAACTCAAAACGTCACAGTGACAAAAAACCAAACATGATTCAGGCCTCCTTGAGAACCTCAATTTGTGGGCCATTCAGCTTTCTCCTTCTCATTCCCCATCTGTGCAGCTGCCTACCTCAGATGTTCACTGCAACTGCAGTATAAGATGGACAGAGAAGGACCTGAGGAAGCAGAAGCCTATAGTTTTACAGGATATATAGGCCAAAGGCTAAATAAATTACCTGTTATGAACATAGTCAATACAATGACTCTACAGCTGCCATATTCACCTGATAAACCTCGGTTATGAAACTCAAAAATGCATTTTTTTCAAGATGCAGACACATAAAGAATGTAGGTAGTCTTTCCCAGAAGCACTTAAGTAATAAGCATCTTAAGTAATAAGCCATAATATCATTCTCTCTTTATACAGACATTTTCATTCCAAGACTCCCAAAACTACTTCTCCAATTTCGATACACTCCTTTCTCCTCATTCCCTTTTTGTTTTTCCTTCATGAGTCTGCTATAATAACTGACAACTATTATGCAAAATTAATCACTTTAAAAGGAACCAAGCTGGTTGTTACACTAAGAAAAGAAATCTTTTAAAAAAATCAAGCAACCAAAACAGAAAAAAAAAATCCTCTCCCCATGATTCTTCTGAGAATATCTCAATTTGAATGTTTTGCTTTTAAAGTTCTATTTGGACTCTGAGATTTAATGGCTTCTTGTGGAGCTAGTCCCTTAATGAATTTACCTAATTTGTTTTTGAAATCTTTTCTAATTCTGGCTTCTACACGGTTTTGAAGCTGTTAATTTCATAATAGAGTTCTACTGTGAGTGAAAAGTACTCTTAGTTTGTTGGCATCCCCTACTCCCCATGTTGTGGAAAATTTTTCTTCCTTTACCATAATCTACCCATCTCCCCATTACATTCCACCTCAGTCTTCTCTCTTACCAGATAAAAATTCCTAGTACAATGTGACTTCCCTCATAAGAAAGCTTTAAAAGTAATTTCCCTTCTTTCTGCTTTTTCCATAGCACACAGATGCTGGAGGTAGAAAAAAATCTCTCCCTCTACTTACAGAGAGCTCCACTCTGTCTTATAAATTCATCGAAGAGAAAGGAAATAAAAGAGTAAAGAACAGGTACTTACCATGACTGTCAAAATGAAGCCAGCACAGACTAAACATATTGGTAAGGCAATTGCTATCCTAACATCAACAGAAAGAGGGCATTCCCCACAGTCTGCTGGACAGATAGAGCAGCGTTCTTCGTCCTCACAAAAGCCATCTCCACAGACTAATTAGAAAACAAAACATTTTAAGGCAGTTTCATCCATCCACAAGATTGTATTCAGATTTAACCAAGTGGTTCTTGACCTGGAAAACTCAGAGTCCCAGAAAGAAGAAATTTTGAAGAATTCAGAAATACCATCCCAGCAACCTAAAGAACAATATGAATTTCTGAAGTAATACACGTTCTCTTTCATCAAGTTAAATGTTAATTACATCTGAGCCTTTGAAATGTTTTGTGTATAAATCACTTCATTACTATTGTGTTTCTCATTATCCACAGTTTTTTTTTCTGAAACTCAGAGTTCTTCAAGGCCAGCATTTTCTTTTGCCTTCTTTGCATTTTATCTGGCACTTGTGATTCCAGGAAGTCAGGGACCCTTCCTCAGCAGCAGCAAAAGACACTGGGGACTGTAGAAAAAAATCTTGCAACCCACACTTCAAGTATTTCCTTTACTTTTCTCTAAGGTCTTATATAAATTATCAGCAATATTAGATGTAATTTAAAACAAATGTCTTAAATAACAAAAGTCCTTCTCCCATGTCTTGAACGGTCTTTCAATTTTACCTCTGTGATTAAACTAATATCATGCTATACTTCAGACCTGAGAGGTGAGCTGAAGGTATTATTCTGTCATTATGTAATTTTTTTAAATTAAAAAAAAAAAACTAAAAAAAAATCCACCGCTCAGTAATAATTCTGTTTCAGCCTCACTAATTCCAGTATAATACCAAGATAATAACAGAAGTCACTTTCTGTCTCAGGGGTAGAGCTGCATTTTTTAAAATTTCTTCTCTTATATATTGTTAAGTTTCCTGGAAAATTCAGCTGCAGTTGTTTTGAAATGAGTAGAAAATTCTATAGATAAATACTTCTATTCACACTGGAGTTGCTTTGTGTTTTTTCTTTTTTTCCATAACATTGAGAAATATATTCTCACATTTCCAGAAGAGTAGCTAACAAGAGTATTGTGATGACACTTTTGTTTTAGCCAATAACTTTCTTCAGGTTGTGTGTTTAATTTATTAAACAATTCTGCTTTTAATATTTGACATCACTAAGAGAATTGCTACAGTCATTTCTGCTTCCCTCCATACAGGTATACGAAAGAGAATGGAAGACTCATGCCCTTGGGAGCAATTTTTAATGTGAACAAGGGAACCAATATGGATTTCTACCTTTCCAATATGTCTAAGACTAGTCTGCTCCCCTTCAGGAGAAAAGTGTCTGGATTCTCAGAACACTAGCTGGAGGAATAGTCTCACATTCTCATGAACTGCAGACAAGCCTTGTAGAACCTGAAGCCATTGGTCATGGTATTTGACTACTTATTTTACAAGAGTGGCTTTCTACTGTTCTAGATTAATACAACTGTTAGAAGCTCAAACACTTTTTCCGACTTCATGTTATGTGAAGAAGAATTTCAGGGAGACATTTGTGTATTTTTAAAGAAAGCCTGGGGTAGGAATCACTTTTGCTCTTGGTAACTATGCATGAATGATAATAGCATTGAGATTTGCAGTCAATAAAAAGTTAGCTCACATTTTCATTTTATATCATACCTACTGCAGGAAGGACTGTGGTTTTTGCTTCCAGAGCAGCTTGGATTCTCCCAACTCTGATGTGTGCGATGAGAGAAGTCACACCCACGTGAACTAAAACAACCTGTGAAACAAGTGAACAAACCAGCAAGCATCAAAACTTCACTTGAAGGATTTTATAGTCTGCAAAACTTCACAGTAGGCTTTTATAACAAGAACTGACTGACTGTGGTATCCTTCAAAAGAATTTGTGCATTTCTTTCAAAATCAGGAGAGACAGCTCTTGTGAGAAACACTGGTTTGATTCCCTTCCTGGTGTGTCTTCTTCTCACCAGGCAGGGTGTCAGTCCTGTGCATTCTGCCACGTATGCTTTCCTGCTATTTCTTTCAGGTAGAATCTCCCTTATGGTTATATGAATCTGCATCACAGTCCAGTCAGCAGTGAGATGTATTCTTAGTGTGGACCCCTCAAATGGACGGATTATGCTATTCATTTTCCTGCCATCCCCAGTCCTTCCAATAACTACCTAAGGTGTAAAGGTACCTTACTTGACTTCCAGGTCAAGTCAGTTGGCAATTGATAGCCAGCTCAGCGATATGCACGGCATATGTAATAACACAAACATATAAATGAAATGGGGAACATGTTCATGAACTGTATTAAATTACTAGCAGGTAAGCTCCAAAAAGAGCAAATTATGTAAAATCCTAAATTCAATAAATATACTTTACCTTGGCAGTCCAGTTCCTTTGGCTCATTTTGCCAGCAGTAGACAAAGTGTGAGTAAATATCTGACCATCATCTGGGATCCATGGACCACATATTCCTCCTTTAGCCTTTCGCAGACATATTGGTTATGTCAGTATGCCATAACACAATGAAAGTCCTAGCTCCTCGTCTCTTACTTTCTAAAAATTACTTATGTTCTCTAACATCAAATAAAGTTCTATTTTATAACCGAAACTATCAAAATGCCAAAACACAAGCAACACTGTTCTGTGACAAAATAACAGAGAAGCCATTGTTCCTATATTCAGTTAAGATCTCACATATATTGTATATTTCTCAAAATATGAGGCTCAATTGTGTACTCATAGAATGAGTGTACTTATGAAGCTGGTTCACATTTTTGGATTTCCTGTGCTAGAACCAGAACTAGAATTGTATTCTATTTTTAGTATTTTACCCAAGAGGCTTTACTGAAGTGTCACTTTTGATACAGCAGTTTTTTTTCCTTTTTTCTTTAATGAGGAAGGCAGACACTGCTTCAGGGCCTGTTTGCAGAGCATTTCTCAATAAAGCTATTAAGATGTAAACCTCTTACAATTGCAAACATGGAGGATTAATTTTGGCTGTCCAAAGATCTTGTAGTTTTTTGGTTAACTTGAAAGGATTAAGCCCGTCTCCTAATTCCAGACAATGCTTCAGGCATTTCTTTTGAAGGACTGTAAGTAATAGACCAACTCAAAAGAAATGGAGCACATTAACCAAAATAAATTGTTTTAGAACACACAACACTGAAAAAATAAAGCAATGAAAACCCAAACTCCTCTCAAACAATGGAAAAAACTTACTTTGAAATGTATGTTCAATCTTATGCAGTGATAGTCAACTCTGTAACAGTCAAATAGCACAGAGTTCCTTTAAGCAAAAACTCTAACATTTAGAGTACTATGAAGAAACCAAATGATGCATGTTGGCGAACATGCTTTTGCCATTTCCACACCATAATTTCAAGCAGAAATAATTGTGAAAATAGAAATAATAGAGAGGTTACCAAAGCAGTGGGATGTTGAAGTTTTTTACTATGGTTCTAGACAAAAATTTTGGTGTGATGGTTTCAGCAGGGATTCCTCTTTTAAACCAAAGTCCTGGTGCCAGCTAAGGCTTTCAGGGCATCATTAATAAAACAAGTAGTCAAGAACAGACTGCCAAGAAGCAAACTAGAGCTGTTGTGGAGTCATTAGATCTTCACACGGAAGGGTATTTGAAATAGCTGCAAGATGTGTAGGCTAGGCTTCCTATTACACCACCTTTGATCATGAAGAATGTGTCTCATTTCCAGAAGGGTGATTAACTAGAAAAACTGGGCAGCTGCATGAAAGTTTTTATGCAGGGTAAGCCTTACCTCACAGATTTAAAAAAAAAAAAAAACCAAACAAAAAAACCAAAAACAAAACAAAAAAGGTCTTACAAACTGTATTTTTAGATCAGAACTTTAAGTAGTTATTCAAAGAGGAACAGGCCAAGAAGACAGGCTAAGAATGGACTTTACCTTCACTGCATAAACAAATGTTGTTATCTTGTATTTAGATTTTTTTTTTTGCTCTGATAGGATGAAGAAAAATCATTCCATCTCAGGACACAGGTAAATAGGCTTCAGTTTTACAAGTCACAGCCGGTAATACTCACTCCCCCCAACTCCAGTAATCCAAGCACGTTATTCACACTCACTCTATAAAATGGAGAGACTGGAATATATCCAACTGAAAATATGCCCTGCTTGTTTTAGAATGCAATCATCTGTCTTTTTTTCTCTGTTGGCTGCACAGTAGTCCAAGTCAGGCAAACTCAGACAGATGAAACTGGTCCCATTAATGGGAGATTCTGAATACTGCGCTGCAGCCTCAGCATCCAGTGCAAAAAAAAATCTAAAGCTGACAGACATTGCCACAGTGGTTTCAGTGAACCATAATTTGTGAATATATAGCGAGCTACATAAATTTGGTTTAATTGTAATCACAGAAATACTTCACAAATTTGAACTTGCTTATTACAATGATGTCTCAGCCAGCAGCAAGAACAGAGCACATGATGCTGCACCATCCCACTAACCATGAAGGCCAAAGGACAGGAATGAATGTTGGCATGGTAGACACAGCAGTTGTCCCCATTTGCATCTTTCCATCTGGCAGGACAGTCATGCTCCTCACAGAATTCCTTTGCAGCAGTAGCATTGCTAACCAAGCAGGAGAGAGAGAAAAAAACTTTTATATCCTTTCCTCATTCACAAAAATTGCAACAAACACATGAAAGCTTGCTCTTTATCCTGCACAGAGAAATTATCAGCAAAAACATATGCAGTGAAATAAACACTGTTGAACCATCGTCTTTGTCTTCTAGTAGCTGAAATGCTCCTGAAGCACTAGAGATTGTTGTCAACTGGACCTCTGCCAACTGCCATGCACTAGGGACTTCTAACAGATAATGTGCTGCAAGCAGGGACCTAGCTCCACTACTCTTTCCAACTGACTTCATGACCAGGTGGGATTACTTTGCACTTCTTCATCTGGCACAGACAAAGACACTATTATTCTACTTCCACTCTCAGATATATGTGTCTCTGGCTACTTCCAGTCTCAAAGTTTCCAAAAACCTTCATCTAAGCATGAAATTCATACAGACCATTTAGCTCCAATCTTCATTCCACAATCTAAATTGCTAAGGAAAGTAAGTATGATGGACTTATACATCAGATACAATTTCCCAAACCACAAATTTAGAGTAGACTTTCTGAACAGAATGTGCTGCAGAACAACTTTTGAAAACTTATTCCTGAAAGATGAATGTATTCACCTCGAAATGCGTGATGTAAAACTGTTTGCTCAGTTACACTTTCAGTGGTTTTCACCCTAATAAATGTGGCTGTAAGATAAAATTGTTTTCTACAAACATAATTTACTCAGATGCAGCCAGAATCAATTGCAGTTTAGCTGAAATGTTATGCACTTGTGTTGGACTGTTATAAAACAATTTCAGGATTTATTTTTTGGCTTGGTCTTAATGAAAGGATTAGTCAATGATGAGGAGATCTAAAAGAGTAGGATTTGTTTATGATGTGAAGACTGTGTTTATTATGACAAATAAACAATATGACAAATAATTAGGTTAATATAGATTGTACTCATGGCCAGATTTACGAGGGCATAGACGTATTTGAAATGTGAGATAAGCAAATATGTCAACCTCCAAAACACCTAAACAGATAAAATATTAAAAATTATTAGCCTTTGAGTTCATACTGGAAGTTAGAAAAAATAATTAATTTGGTGTCTAATTCCATCATGTACTTTTCTTTAGGGCTCCTTTTCAAGATTTATCCAGTATTGTGTATTCAATTACTTCATCATGGCTTTATCCAATTACATTGATGCCCATACACTGACTTGCCAACCTCAGGTATATTTGGGTCAGCCACTGTAACCTTTAGTGTCAGCCAGATAAACAAATTTTAAGTAGTTTTTAAACATAGTAAGTAGTTTTTAAACATAGTACATAGCTGACCAAAATAAAAAAAAAATCAACTTTTTGTAGTTGCAAATAGATTCTGGATCATCTTTCAACATGAAATAAAATAAGTCTGGGTAACAGCTCTTATAAATTGAACTTTGCAATGTGAACACTCAGGTAGAGAAAAATGTTCTGTAAACATCTCTTACAGAGCAGCACGGGAAATGGGGTCCCACCCTCTGTCTCAGGTGTTCCTATATAGGAATGGAGAATTGCTACTTACAGACAAAAGCATGAAATCAGAGTGTATTGCCCCTAGGTTTATAGATCCAGATGTGTAGATCTGGAGATGCACCCCTACATACTCTCTAACTGCTGATGTCCACAGTCACTAACACAGTGTGTGAGCTGACATATAAGTTTTTGGAGTGATTTTAATTCCACAGAAATCAAGCACGGTTGACCATTGAATTAAATGGATTCAGGGCTGGACTAGCTCTTCTTTATATCCACGTTGTGCACTTGAATCATACTTATGAGTGAAATGAGTATAAGATACAGAGAGCCTGTGACTCATGATTAAACTTCAGCTATAAATTCTATGTGTAGAGAAGGCAAGAAGTGATGTCCAGAGTTGCACTGTGACAGTAGTGACATGCCCTGTCTTCTGACCTAGCAGGCAAACATGCCATGATGGCTAGTCTGAGAGAAAAGGAAAAAATAGCAGGGCTAACAGAGCTATGGGAGATCTCAAAAGATGGAAGGAATTAATGACCAACTCCAGAGTGTCTGTTCCAATTATATCACTGAATATGTACACACAAAAACCTCATTTACTCATGATCATGATAGCATTTTTATAAGAAGTAATACCTGTGGGAAAGGATTCCATTTTGCACAGCATATTGATAAAAACTGTCTGAAGCAAAGACAGCATAGGTCACGTTGAAGGATTCTCCACTCACAGCCTTTTCTGGAGGCCTTTGCACCCATGTCATTTCCAGTCCTAGAAACAGTGCAATTATGGGTCAGAGTATCTGCTATACTTTTTTACTTACCAGATACATAGAAATGTAAAACTTTCTCTGTAATGATTTTCATCAATTCATACGATCACAGAGTGGTTTGGGTTGGAAGGCACCTTAAAGATCATCCAGGCCCTGTTCCCTTGCCATGGGCTGGGACACTTTCCAGTAGACGAGGTTGCTCAAAGCCCCATCAAACCTGGCCTTGAACATTTTCAGAGATGGGGCATCCTCAGCTTCTCTGGGCAGCACTGTTCCAGTGCTTCACAATGCTCTGAGTAACCCTCTCAGTATTCTCCAATTACTTTTTATGAGCCAAAAGGTCAAGTATTTTAATGGCTGTATTCGTAAGTAGAAATGCACATTAATTGAAGAATTCTGAAACTCAGATCAAGCAGTTGGAGAAATGCAACAAAAAATCTGCTCATCTTGTGCAAAGTAACTTTGCTTTCAATATACAGCATTGCTGTTTGTTCTGGTATATTTGCTTTCCTCTTTTGATCAGGCAATATTGTTCTTAATTCTCGGCTGCTTTTACTGAGACACACGTTATTATGGAAGAGAACAGACAACTCTACCACACACAGAATGTGTTCAAAACTCCTAAACTCATGAAACATAAAGTATATATACTCATACATTTAAGACTGGATTATCATGTGGTGGAACCATTTGACATCTAGAACAGAGGACAGTGGAAGGAGTGCTATCAGATATCTGTTATTTTCCATTTTCACAGTCTTAACTGGGAAAGATGATTTACCCCCATCATGTTTCTTGTCCTCTGGGCCTGAGAATGAAGTAAGATAAAACCTGAGAGAAGCCTTAAATCCATAAACACCATCAAAATCTTTCCAGTGCACTCACTTACCTGTTTGTCGGTTGTTGGATGAAGGTTTTAATTTGCACCACATCAAATTACTTACATAATGAAACTGTGTAACTCAGTTTGTCAGGAAGTATTAAATTCCTTCTGCAGAGGACTGGTAAACCTGCCTTACCAGACTCTCATTTTTCTGTTTTTCTTGTTTGGTTATGACCTCTTTTGTTGCTCATACTTGTTTTAACAAGTACGTTCTTCGCTTGCACTGTACTGAAACGACTATTTTCCCCCTAATTTACTATCAGATTTAACTAGGCAATTTGTAAAATAACCTCAATTTCCCTTGGTAATCTCCCTTGAAAAGTAAAAATTCATTTTAATTGCTAACATTATGTGAAAAACTATAATACAAAGATTTAAAAAAAATGCTAGTGTGATTTCTACTAAAAGGTAAGAGAGCTGAGCTTCAAAGAATATATGAGAATGAAGACAAAAGGTCAGCACAAATTTCAGTTAAATTATTTTCTACTTCCTTATAAAAGTCTCACAAAGGTAAACCAAACTTCTTTCTACGACAGTTACTCCCACATATAAAAGCTTTGAAAATCTTTTGTTAATTCCTCAGCAATGAGGCTACAGCATATGCGTTTTGCTTTGCTTCTAGCAATGCCCAGAAAATGGCAAAGAAAACCTACAAAGAAAGGGAGGATAGAGCTTGAAATTCATTCTAAAACTGATTGTAATGGGTAATATTAATTAACCAACCTACTCACGTTAGTTTCCCTTGTACTTAGTAAAAATAGCTTTAAACAAGGCATCTGTAGTGATAAATAGCTGTTTCAGTGTTAAACCAACAGCAAAGTCATACGTGGATAAAAGTCTTAGTTGAAATTACCTAGAAAGTCTCTGAACTTCATTGTTCCAAAAGAATTAATTGAAGAATGTTTAACTGTAACATTGAGCTAAGAGTGTGACACAGCAGTATATTTCCTGGAGTGTTTTATCAGAACCACCTTCTGATGTGCTCTTATTTTTTTTTTCTAAAAACCCTGTTGAATGCTTATTTCTGGTGCTACCTTTTACAACATAAACAAAACATTCCTTTACATCAGTTATTTATTTGTTACAGAGTCACAAGATCACAGAAGAGTTGAATTTGGAAAGCACCCACAGAAATCATTCGGTCCAAGCCTGCGTTGCTCAAGGCAGGGTCATCTCAAGGATGTTTCTCTAGCATTTGTCTAGTCATATTTTAAAAATCTCCAAGAATGGAGAAGCCACAACCTTTCTGAGAAACCTGCTCTGCTTTATAACCCCTAGAGTATAAGAAACTTTTTCTTATACTTAAATTGGGTTTTACACATATCAGTTGCTCCTTAAATACTTTTTCATCTCAATAAATTACCAACACAAAAATTATTCTTTTTTGTTGTTGTTGTTACTATCTCATCATGTAAATTAATTTTGGAAACTGGCAGGAGTAAGTGGTTAAAGGTCTCAGGGTTTTTTCAGGTACCCAGGGAAGAGTTTTGTGCAAGGTGGAAAAGCATGATGTAGAATCACTGATTTTTTTTTTACTGTCTTACTGATTAAGCACAGTACACTTTTGAAATGACACTGCAAATTTTCAGCAAGTAGATTTGCTACAATGTTATGCTGCCTCCATGCTTTGTTTGGATTAAGTTCCATTTGGTTTTTTAATGAAAAAGAAAATGCTTTCAGGATACAACTGTTATTACTTTTCTGTTGGAACAAAGGTATACTGAACAAATAATTACTCTGAAGTATCTTTAGTTGGTTTCTTTCACTTATTTCTCTAGGAAGAGAGGTTGTCACTGATTTAGATGCATTTCATCATGGATAACATCCAACATGAGTAAGCTATTATTATGAATACTTCAATTTTGGGGTTTCAGCCATTCCCCAAGTAAGATACCAAGTCTTCTTTATGACTCACTCACCTCCGCAGTCCAGCATGTTATACTCATCTGGCTTTTCCAGGGGCCAACAGTCATAGTCTTTGTTATCTAAATCATGCCACCCCTCCACTAATACGACCTGCCAGAAAAAAGAAAAAAAAAAAAGAGAAAAAAAAGACAGGATGAGATGAGGGAAAGGATGGATTCCATCTCCTAAGTTTATAATCCTTCTATAGAAATCAAACAAAATGCAGAAACATAGGCTGGCATATTTTGACCTCTCTAACTTCCGGAGGGAAAAAGAAAAAAAAAATTCCATACAAACACAACCAGCACGCTATTTTGGTTTGTCCAGAAACTGGCATGAAACAGTTAGGGGACTTAACTAACCTTTCTCTCCCAAAATGGTTTTTTACAAAGAGCAGATGGTTCTAGGACCATATGCAGAGAGACAGTTTATATAACCAAGTTTTTTTGTTTGCTTTTAGAATGGCACTCTCCCACTCCAAACGGCTCCATTTCTTTTAATTTTTCATACTTACAATCTTTGAAGGAGTATTTTTTGTTATACTTTTAGTAACACAATACAAATCTTAGCCATATAAATGTTCATATACACAATGACGCATAAAATAAGAATTGCATAAGCCTATTTTAGTTAGAATACAGCATCATAATAGCACAGAGATTTAATTGTAGCAGTAGTAAAAGATACATTATAAATGTATATATAATACATTATAACAGATTATATTAGTCATGTGTTAAAAAATACACTTTAGGGTATATACTAACAGATCAGAATACTCTATGATAATGTACTCTGGGCTTATTCTATTTCTAGTAAAAGATAATAGTTTCTACTCATGCAATCTGCTATTGTTTTTCTATATATAATTAAAGCATAATAATCTACTGTATTGTGCAACTGCTTACTACAACACAACGTGAATAGAATAAGACAGAATGGTAGAACTTATTTTTCCAATAATTTTTCCAATATCTGCCATTACTCTTGATTTCTACTTTACTAAAATAAAAATCAACAACTAGTATAAATAGCTGTTTCACTGTAACAAGCCATATAGAGTGCTTTCTGAAAGCACAGATCAGAGGAATAAGTTCTGGTAAGCAGATCTAGATAGACCTACCAAAAAAATGAGGAGGCTTCGGAGCTCTACAGCTGGTGATTTGACAGCTCCCATGCTCCCTAATGTGCACCCGGCTCACCAAGTGTCAGGGCTGCTTCTGATGCTGCTGTTGTTTCTGAATTAGATCCCCTTGCCTAAGAAGGGGGTTGCTAGGCAAGCTGATCCTGGCAACTTCAGTTGCTGCAGCTGTTCTGCCTCTTCCTTCCCTCTTCTTCCACTTCACAGTGCAGGGTGGAAACACCCCTCTACACTTCTGAAACCCTTCGAAAAGTCCCCACTTGTTTTAGGGGCAGCCCCACCCTCCTGAAATCTGTGCCCCTTACTGCTTAAAACTAGAAAACCAATTGGGGGGATTTCCTTGCAGTGCTTTGTCAAATGTGAGCAGCATCCAACCCTCAGGCAGATGAATTGATGCTGTGGACATAATAATAGCTGAGCCCAAAGAAGAAGCATATAAACACCAAGGCAAGCAAAGGCTACCAGTATAAGATGAACGGTAAGGCTGACCAGCTGACCAGCTTCCTGAGCTTCCTCCCAACCTGAATTGTATGAGGCCCTGTGACTCCAATTTCTCAGTCCCCGAAGGTGTAACACAACTTCTGTCCAAGTGTCCTGCTACATACACAGGTGAAACAGACTTCTGTGTAGCTATGCTGGTACAATAAAGACATAAATGCATCCATGAATATCTCTGGTCGCTGAAGCCCCACCAATACAAATCTTCACTTGTGATTCAGCTCTCCAGAATGTTTCTCTAGGTTGCCTCTTGAATTCTGTCTCTCAGCCCAATCTGATATTAAGAATCTTAGTCAAACTGCTTGAACTTCACTATTTCTTGCATCAAAATGGCAGAAAAGAAACTGCAATGTGTGCCCCAATATTTTTGAAAGAGCTGTAGATGAATTAAAAAAAAATCTGTTTGGCTTCACTCATTAATGACTATTTGTATAAACTATATGTCTTAGGTTGAAACATTATGTTTGTTATGAGATGCTAAACCTCATATGTGTTTTGTCTTCCTGTGCTATGATATGTTTTACTATGAGGAAGTCTTTTAGAGATTTTTTTTTTTTTTGGTAGATTAGTCTACTTAAAACAGCCCACTTATATTAAGATCTTGGAGAGGTTTTATTAGCCCTGTGTTTTAGGATGTCGTTGCTTGATAAAGAATTTGCTGGCAGGGAAGCTAAGGATTATAACTTGTTAGATACTACAGAAGCCAAAAGATTGCCAGACTGATCCTATTGTCTTTAATTGGACTGACAAATATTCAGATGACATTGATATCATGATTCTCAAGGACTGTGAATATCATATATTACATTTACAGCTACTTGTCTATCAGCTCATTCAGAATTCCTGGAGAATGGTCACAAGTACTTGGGAATCTTGGATTAAAGATGGACAGACAGCAATGACTGGCATTGTCTGACTCAACAATCTATCCGAGCTACTTTATCTGATTTAACAATGTATCCCAGCTACCTGAGATGCACATTACCGTCTCTGCATTGAAGCAGAGAAGCACCAAAAATTTTTAAAAGAAAACCAGTGCAATATAAATATATAAAACTTTGTAAAAAGGATTGATAGCTCAGTGAGCAATATATTCTTTGGCTCTATCCACAAGTCTCTGGATATAAAAGAAATCAGAGATACATTTTAATAAAGTGAAGTACTCATTTTAATAATAATTGCTTTACATTTGTCCCTTTTACTGTTTGTAACTTATATGCAGTTACATAATTTGCACTAATATATTAACATTCCATCATACCACAGATGAGTTTATTATCACAGCCAGACCCATTCTAGCATAGATGAAGTGAAATCTATGTACTGCTGCTTGACTTGCTTAGTGCAATAAAACTGAGTTCTTTGGCTTCTTCTCTTCAAAGGATCTCTTAATCTGAAAAAAAAAAAACACCAAAAAAACAAAAAACCAAAAAAACCCCGCAGGTAATCTCTACTGATTTAAATTAAATTATAAAATCACTTGATGTTTACAGATGTATTTCTATTATGTTGACTGTACTCAAACAGTCCCTTAAGCGACATTATTTCCATTTCAGTAATTAACACAACAATAACTTCTACTATGAAAGAAACAGAGGCAAAATAAGGATATTTCAAAAATTTATGACCAACAAAACTTTAGATATTGTTAAAAATATGCATTCTTGTTAATGTTTCAATAACCATATAACTTACATACAAATTTTTCATATTTGTAGCAAATAATAACAAGAGATACAAAACAGCTGAACAAAAGTTGCCACCTATGTTCTTACAAGTGTTTTAGGACAGCAATTTCCAGCAGTTAGCCAAAACCAAAATTAGTGTGATGAAAGACTCAGATGTCCTTGAAAATATTTATTTATTCTGACATTTAAATTTTCCAGATGGTTCTTGTCTTGGAAGCAAGACAAGAATACTGAGTTACAAAAACAAAACAAAAAGCCCAAACAAACAACAACAACAACAAAAACAACAAACAACAAACAAATCCCCCAAAAGCCAAAACAAAAGAACCACCAAAACTCAACAAACAAACAAAAAACTTCTTCTAAAACTGCAAACAAACAAACATACCAAAAAAGGAAAACAAACAACCAAAAACCCCCCAAAAAACCTCAAAAGCCACTACCTCGGCCTATTTGACATTTAAAAATTATGGCATTCCAAAGACAGCATTTGATGAGGACTGTGCTGTGATTTGTGAAATCAGTAGCTAAAGCTTTAGTTCTTAGCATATAAAACTCCACTTATGCAGAGTATGTTCATCATGTCCATGGGTTGGCACCCTGCTCAATGCTACACCGCTCCAGGTTCCTAGCATCTACATTGATGTAAGATTATCCATGCTATTCTCATCTTACAATGAAAGCTTCAAAATAATTAAACGACACGGAGTCCGAGTGCCTTTCCTACTGGGACCAGCACAGCTTCCCCTGCCCGCGGCGTTTGCTGAGTATAGCCAGAGCACTCTGACGCTGCTCTCTAGTGGTTTCCTTGCAGCACAGCGGCAGGCAGGGTTCCCATCGCGTCCGGTCTGGTTCAGTAACAGCTTCCACCGGATGCACCCACGACGCCCAGTCTGGTTTAAGGAAAGCCTCCTCTTGATGCACCCACACTGCACAGTCTGGTTTAAGGAAAGCCTCCTCTTGATGCACAAACTGCACAGTAGCGCAGCACAGAACCTGTTCAATTTCAGGTTCTCACGAGGGAGCTCAGAGGCAGTAGATGTTGGCTGCCTACCCATTCCCAAGAGCAGAGGGATGCACTGCGCAGCCACAAGAAATTTCCAGAGCTCTGACACACAGTCACAGTACCACAGTACAACAAGTGATCACACCTTCGCTGGGTCATCCTAATAATTTGTTTACGCATTTTCAGCCTGTAGAGAAAGGGTTTTGCTGACTTGTATAATGCAGCCCCACAGACAAAGGGTGTTGACTTTTGCCTTGTAAATCCACATTGAAGCAAACAATTACATGTGCCAAAAGAGGCCTTTCAGCATGGGCTTCTTGTTCTCTTCTCACGGTGCTGGTCTTCCAAGTTTTCTGCAGCTCATGAAATGAACTGGATAACTGGATCAAAAGCCTGATCTGGTTACAACTGCTATGATGATGATGATGATGATGATGATGATGATGATGATGGTGATGATGGTGATGATTGTTATTATTATGCATTACCTTAAAAAAGATTTGGTGTTTTTTTCCTCACACACTTTGTCTTTTTCTCATCATTCTTGCTGCAAACACTTATTCAAGTAACACACATGTGAGCTCATATGGTTCAGTGAAATTTACACCTCATCTGAGCCTGGATTAGCAGATTTAAAAAATAACACCTGATTTTTTCCAGAATTACAGATAATTTAATTAAAAGACTAAACACTGTAATAAATTGCACAGTAGATTAGTAGCTTCAAAGGCACTGAGTGCCCTCAATCTGCTGGGACATCTTAACAGGTAATAAATTGTGGGTTTAAGGAAATGCTGGAGAGCAGTAAGCAAGATCCTGTGCCTTGCACACACACCATCACTTACTTTTGTAGTACCTCTTAATTTCTTTAATACATTTTTCCAAATATTGAAAACTTGAGATAATTTCAAAGAAAGAGGCCTCAAGCTAAAAAAAAAGGTAATCATATGTTAAAGAAAGAAGTGATGACATATTGGTTTTCAAGGATCTGATAGGTTAATGTTAGGTGAATCTTTGGTGACAGTTTACTTACAGCAGAAGTAGCAGTTACATACATACACAACGGAACAGAGCAGGGAGGCCGGATGCAAGCAAAACAAATAAAAAGGTAACTACAGCCAGTGAAAATTACAGCAAAGAAACTGCTTATTCTGATGACCACCCACAATGTTGTACATACCTCAGAAACTCAGAGAAACCTCAAAAGAGCAATTGGTATTAACTGGTGAAGATGGCAGGTAATTTTCCCTGTGCTCTCAGGTTACTGGGAATACTGAACAAATGAATGCTTTTATAGATGCATTCCTCAGGTTCACTCTAATTCATGACGCATCACACAAAGGCTTGTTCTGCTCCTCTACTTTGGATTTGATCTGTGTCACTAAACAAACCTAAATACTAAGTTTATTTCAAAAATGTTAGAAAATACATCAAAACTTGAAATGAAAAGTATCTTGTATACTTCCTACAGTTTGTATGAAGACTGTCACCTAGCATGTCACAGACTTGAAGAAGAAACATTTTTCTTTAAGATTAAGACTGTTCTCTCTTTAGACAATTGACCAGTACATATTCTGGAAAAAACCCTAACATTCTAGAATTTTCATGATGTAAAACCAATCTATTTTTCTTCTTCTAAAGAGAAGACAGAACAATGATAATCTGCAAGGAAAATACAGGTAAAAAAATTAACAGGTAACAGTGATTATCTCATTAACTGAAAATATTGGTGATGTTAGTTATTTGATGTAATATGTAAGTGAAAGCCTCTAAAGAGACGCATGAGAAAAAAGGGACACTCAGTTCTCAGAAAAGCCACCAAGAATTTTATTTTCAAAGTAATCCAGGTTAAACTTTAGAAAATCCTAGCCTATGTACATAACCTAATATAGATTTCTGCAGAAGGGATTTTCCTGAACAAATCTGTGTTTGTTATTGTAGCATACTGTAGCATGTCAATGCTGTAGTTGTTCAAACGGCATTCATCAAGTCTGAGAATGTGAGAATGAATTTCAATTTGTCAGGATGACTGCCTGGGAGGCTTAAGAAAAGTGGGTCCCAGTTCAGCACAGAATAATTTGAATTTTTCAGCTGAGCAGAACATTACTGATGTTCTCAAACTCCTACTATCTTTGAGCCCTCCCACACAGCCAGAAACATTGCAGATGTCTGCAGTGCTTAAGAACAGAAATCCTGGCTGCTCTTAAGATCTACTGGAGGACGTGGGTAATAGTGACATACAGCAGCTGAGGGACAATTCTGTTCTTGCCTTCTGTATCATGGTCCTAAGATACACTGGTTATTCCACTGGTGGTAGTGGCATTCAACTGAAATCTGCCTTTTCCTTGAATGAGTTTTCCTGTCCTCATTATTTCTCACTGAATTAGTCATTCCTTTTTCCTGAAGTCTTCAATGATTTTCTGAAGCTCATATTTTTATGTACAATTAGCATTACTCATCTATGGACATTGCACACAGCCCTTCTCTCCTCCAGAAAGATGCTCTCATAAGCCACAATTGCTTCCACATTTCCAGGATGTCCTACAATCAGGAACTCCTAAGAGACACTGAGAGATCCCCGAGACAGGGTGTCTCTTAACTGAAGAAACATTTAGCCTTATTGATCATCATTTTTGGACCAACCCAAAAAAAGAAAAAGAGATCCAGACTATTTTCTTTCCTCAAGTCATGATAATTTCTGCATGTGCCATGCTTTAGAGATGTTTGCCTAACCTGTTTTTAATAACCATTGGAAATGGAGCCTCTATCTCTTCCTCTGTGGTGTAATCCGAGGCTTCAATATACTTCCTTGATAGAAGGGCAGAAGGGCTTCACTATAGCCCCACCAGCTTCTATCTTGCTATAATTTCAGTTCAACACAAAGAACAGTCAGATCATTCTGTATCCTTTTGACAGGCTCAAAATCTCCACCGCTCTGGTTTCTGCCCATTACTATGTATCAAGACACCTTACACAAATGTGTTCTCGCATTTCTTCACAGGAAGAAAGGATCATCCTATTTTCTGTAACCCAATACAGGAATAAAGGCAGAAAAAAAAAAAAAAAAAAAAAGAGAAACAGGTATTTCAACTGTAGAATTAACACTTTGTTCTTGGAGTATTGTATGCAAACAAGTGATTGCAAATGCAGCCTGGGATCACTACCATGCAAGCATTCTCATTCTGTATTAAAATAAATGTCAGTTACAGAGAAACTTAAAAATCAGTCTTTTTTTAACATCAAAGCCTTTCTGCTGATGGAGATTTTGTCTCAATGAGCTTTTTTAATCTGTGCCTCAAATGGAGTAAAATTCATTTGGTATAATGCCACTTTGTAGAATGTTTTGTGACTGACTAGTTGAAAGAAATAGTCTAGTGGGAGAAGAAGAAGATTTTTGTATGCTACTGAATCTGAAAAGATTTTTCCACCATTCAGGATTCTCTGATTCTTTGGGTACATTTCTTTTGCTGCTGAAGTCAGTTATGTCTTTCTTCTGTCAGAAAAACACTGGGCAGTCAAGAACTTCTTTGCCCAGAGATCAATCTACCATTTGCACTATAGCTTTGACACAAGAAATAGTGGCTCAGATGGTCACTGAAAGGAAAAGACAGAAAATAAAACTGGTTTGATTTGAAACCCAAATACCTGATGTGACATGCCTGTTGGGAATAAAATAAGGTATCCTTTGTATCCACATGCAACTACCATCTGATTTAGGGTTCAGACTCACTTTAACTGAAATCCCTGGCACATGTCTTTGCTTTTCCCAAAGATGTGCTAGTTCCAGAATGGAAAACTTCAGAACCTACTGCAAGAAGAAATGTGAGCATATGAAGTCATATTTATAAAAAGGATTTTTATTTCCCACTAGCGCAATTTTATATTGTCTAGGTGTACTGCTAATTGCTTGTTCTCCTGTTTTTGATATCCCTCTCCCTTCAGAGAGTACACTCCAAAGTGGAATCCTTAATGATTTCTAGTGTAGTCTGGTTGGCAAGAAGCATGATGTGTAAGACGATTCTACCATAAAGTATTTCAGTGCTCTGCAGTGAAATACTAGTTAGGAGTTGAGCTGTATCTTCTTATCTTACACATTTCTTCCAGACCCCTCACTTGCTTTAAAATTTAGTTCTTATAAAATAATTCCCTGTTTTTTAAAATTCCAAAAGGAGATTCTCAAAGACATAAACAGCAACCAGAGGCCTGATGTCCACTGAATCTCCACACACAGCTTGCTGATACTTAGTTCTCAAAAAATATCTAATTTTTATGTATTATGTGTAAAGTGAGTAATAAAAAGGAAACACAATCCTGACATGGGTTATAAGCAGCTATGCTTATAACTGAGCATGCCCCTGAGCATGCCCCTCTCTCCTGGAAGCTACCTGCCTGCTCTCATGGCCAACACGGACAGCGCAGCTCTCCAGCCACAAAGCTACGTGCAGAAGTGTTGCCTGAGAAGCCCTTGCAGGGACCCATCACCTTTCTCCATGATCTGCTTTTAGGCTGGGCTCTCACACTTATTTACTGCCAGAGCTATATTGCACCTATGCCCACACCTGGCTAGAAACCCTGTTGATCTGAATCCACATAGATTTGACCTCCTGGCTTGACCTTGGATTTATCTCATCACCATGTTATCTGTTATTATCACTCATTCATCTGTTAACCTGCATTTTTGGCTGAAGACTATCTACAGACCTGTCAGGATTGCCCTCCTCTGGCACTGCAGACCTGGCTCTTTTTGGGGTGATGACACTCTGTTTGCCTTGCTGCTTGGATATCCCTGCCTTGTGGAGCACTCTGTCCTTACTCAATGACAAGGATACCTCACCTATAATGCTGGAGGAAAAAAAAATCTTGTAAGTGTTAAAAATAAATAAATAAAAATAATGTTCAGGAGTGAGTTTGCAATAAAAATTTTGCAACTCTAGCCAGAAAGAAAAATGTAAATTCTTTGCTCAAAACCTCACAGAAATATCCCCCTTGCAGTATCTTTTGCCAAACTATATCTAATTGCAAATACAGATTTTTGTATTAAAGGACTTACTCTTTACAAACAAGATAATATCTTCATTTCTTTCTGTTTCAGTAGAAATTTATCAAGACAGGACAGAATTCTATACATCATTAACTTCAAATACAGACCTTATCACTATCTTTGGATTATCACTGGTTTCAGTAGTATTCTAAAATGATCAGTATTATAACTGATTTAGTTTCATATTCAGTTTCACATCACACCCCCACTTCAAAGTACATCCTTGAGACCGGCTGTGGTTTTAGATATTTTTACAAAATATATATTGGCACTTTAATGTTTCACCACTGATAAGTTTTCGTTAATGCTTGACCATGACCAAGTGTTGTATTGGATCATAATATGACTCTTTCACTAGTCATTAAAATGATGAGGCATATCTTCTTCTCATGCCCCAGGTGCTTATTCCATTAAGAGGAGATGACCTTTAACTTACATATATTTTGTTCTCAGTAATTCAGTGGGAAGGAAAAACCCACCTTATTAGTCTTTATATCCCATGGAAGCTGCATAAACTGCTCCATACTTCACAGAAAAGTTTAGAGATTCAAGTAACATGTTTGGAAGAACAACACACAAAACTCTTAGCTGGCCAAGTGTGAAGTAGGATAAATCTCCTACCACTGTCAAAGAGGGGGTTAAAGAACCAGGCTACCTGCAGACAGGATAGGTGAGCTAGACATGCAGTATAGGGAAAACCAGGAAAGAAACTGCTCTTCTCTCAGCTCCTGAAGTTTTGCTTCCCAGGGATCACGAGACTTGCTCATTTTTGTATATAAACACATGGTCTGTAAGGGACTAATTTCTGTGCAAATGCAACTGATGCTAATGTACTCTGCATTTAAGGGGAGAAAGGGTGCATGAGAACCTGAACTTCCAGGGTACTCCAGTACTTCTGTGCTGGTGAGAAAAGGATACCATTTTAAATAGTGACCTGTGAGAAACTCATTAGGAAGACTGTCATAGGATATCTTAGGGTCTTCTTTTCCCTTTTCATTTAAGCACAAGGATGCTTTTCATCTCTGGGTTGGCTATTTCTGATACTAGCTAGGGCATGTTTCCAGGCAATCGCCGCACTTCAAGAAGGGCTAATGAAAAGACTATTTTTATCACATGACTATTAGCAAGTCTGTCCATTTCTCCTGCCTCCCTCAGGGTCAAATTCTCCCCTGAAAGTGCTCTGATTATGTAAGAGATTTAAATTGGAATTCCATTAGGAAGCTGTGGCTAGCATAAAGCCAAAGAGAAAATTACTTGTGTGGCTTTGGGTAAACAGAAGAAGATCATTCTCTTAAATAAATCAGTGTTATTTTTGTTTCCTCTGAGCTATCAGAGCTTTAATAAATAGCCAACATGTAACTTTCATTCTCAAACCAACTTACATCTCCTGCTGCTTCAACACCCTCTCCCTGCCAAATCTGAAACAGGAAGATTCTATGAAATAGCTACATCTCTGTGTATTATGACTGGGATCATAGTGACTAGGATCAAAACCTGGTATTTCTAGTCCCATAAAGAGTAATTTCTTATCTCTTAATGAAGTCTGAGATTACCTTCAGTTCCAACCATGAAACAAACATGATGTATCAGGAGCAGCACCATTTTACTTCATTACTCTATGTCCACAGCATGTAGTCACTAGGCCAGACTTTAGCCTTCTCAAGAAGCAACACTTCTCAATCTAATCCTGTCTGTTTGAGAGGCACTTTTGTTTAAAGAAGCAGTCGCGATGTAGAAGAAAATAATATAATACACCCACACCACATATGGATCATTGTAATGTATGTTTTGTAACTGTGTGCAGAAACGTGAGTTAGCCAGCTTTGATAAGTATGCCCAGCAAAAGTTTTGAGGTATAAATGTTACAGCCTGGGAAGAAGAAAGAGAAAATTTATTTTAGAGTAGTCTACACAGCAGTTCCACAGGTTATATGCATTGTAGAAGAATTTAAATAGCAGAAATGTTGTGGTTAAAGGAGTAAAGAGTATCCAAGGCAGCAAGTGAAGTAAGGAGTAGCAGCAGGATCACAGAGCAGAGCTATTAGAAGAAAGTTTACCTGGCATCTCACAGTGAGAAAGTCCTTGTACCTCTGTGTTGAACAAACATGTTCCACTGGGTTTTTGGGCTGAAAATGACCTTGATCCGATGCAGACACACTCCAAGTACTCTGCTCTACTGTATCCTTTTTTCTGATTGGTAATCTGGATTGAGAAATGAAACTAGCTGAGAGAAAACAGATTTGCTGAATGCTGCTGGCATAACAGAGAGTGCAAAATGGTCTTGCAATTTCTTAAGTACTGGGAGCGGCAATGAGAATTTATGCAGGAGGGCACTTGGTAGGCAAGCAAAGAAGAAGGTAGAGGGGCAGAGTTCATTGCCCCCCCCCCCCCCCCCCAATAAATGGTATCAATCATTAGTTTGGTCTGCTTTAGTTGAGAAGGACAAAAGGACCTTAAAGGAAGAATGACTCTTCATTGCTAGGAATGAATGGGGGAGTTGTACTCATAATTATGAAATATATATTTATACACACACATATCTACTCTTCATTAGATGTATGAAATGAAAAATGACATGAGCCAAGCATATCTTGACTTACCTTGTAATGCCATTAAGCACATCATCTCTGTCTTACATGAGAACGGTCACCAATATTTGTTACTGCTGCCTTCTGTAGTGAATGCAGCCTCCCATTTTCTTTAGGGTGTGCTGAAAGAATTGTCTTGTCCGAGAACTTCAAGAAATAGTGAAAAAGACACATGTTGATACAACAGAAGTCTCAGCTATCACACAAACTGACAGAATTCAAGCAAGCTGAATTATATATGTTTTAAGCAATGCAAAAGAGCAATACAAGTTTCTACCTGATACATAGACAAAAATCAAAATTGTGAACAAAGATGACAATAATCATGCATGACTAATCATAGTGGGAAACTCTGGTAATGTAACATTTTTACAGACATAATTTTATCACTCTTCTGTAATGATTTTTGAAAGTCCAAAAACTTTGATTTAGCCAGGCTAGGTTTTACCATTCTTAACATAGTCTGTTTTGTGTGTTCATTGTGTTCATTTGTGTTTTCATTGGCCAAGAAGTTGCCCTTCTATTAATACTTCTAGTTAATTCAATAATACATTTATTTAACTTCTTTAGTCCTAGTATGGCAGGAATTACAAACATAATCCTGTATATGTAACATTCATTTACTGTTTCTGCAGAAGCCCCATTCTGCCTTGGTGCAAATCATGTCCCACTTGTTAAAGGTAACAATACTCATGGTTAGAGCTACACTAAAGAAACATCACCAAGAAGGTGAATTCCGTAAAAACAATGTTTTCACTCTGGTTTCATCACAGTATTGAAAGAAAACTGATATCAAGAATAAATTGTGAGGGAAAGAAATTGTATTAGAATAGATTTATAGGATTCAAACAAATCAGAATGATTAAACATCTGTTTGCTTTGGGCCCTTCTATTGGGCCCATCGGGCTCAAAAGCCTTAAGCTAGTGCTGGCTTCAGAACTGTTATCTGAATTTCTCCTTCCCTAGACTACATCAGGCATTCAGCACAAAAAAAAATATTTCAAGCATCTACCTTCAGAATTGTTTCCTACTACATGAGCTAATCAGTTTTGTCAGGATTGTCCCAGATGCATCACTATACCACTACAAATACTTAATGACTTTCTAAATTCTGTTTTTATTAATAGTTGGACTTCATTACTCTGCTAAATTATGGGGGAAATATAGCCTATCACAATTGCCAGGATCAACTAAATTTTCTTCTCAGCATTTTTTCACTCTCTTTCACAATGTGATTAAAAGTACTTCTAAAATTCACTTGTCAGTATTTTTCTAACCCAAAAGCCTTTTCTTTAAAAAAAGGTAAATTTTTAAAACACCTCAATTTTTGGCTCAGGTCTCATGAATGTCACTCATATATTCTTCTTAAAGGGTTAGTTGGAAAAAGAGCAAGAAAAAGAGAGATTTAACCTGCTTAATAGATTGTCAGCAGCACCTACTCTAGGTGCTATTTTCTACAGAAATTAAGAAAATGAGTTCTAGGAGATGGAGAGTAGTGGAAGGGATATATGTGTCTGATCTTCTCTTTAATGGAAAGTGAATTTATGGGGGACCTAGGAAGTGCTGGGGTACATATAAAAACTAGGGCAATTTCAGTAACTAGATGAGGCAGGAAGGTAGGTAGCCCTTTATGATTTACTTTGAAGTTCCTAGGGCATCAGAGTGAAAACAAACAGATTAAACTCTTTGTACAAGAGGAAAAAAAAAAAAAAGCCAGAACAAATAGCTCAGACACATCACATTTATTGGAAAGGGCAGTAATTTGGCTGCTATTGAAACTGTGTTATGGCATGTTACAGCTCTCTATAAGCATAATTTGGTGATAGTAGTGCAGTTCTACTAAATCCCTCCTGAAACAATGCCAAGGAGGCACTTAATTGCACTCAGGCAGACACTTAACATAAACTTACTTATAATGGTTACTTAAATTAGGACTTTTAAATGCCTAATGCTGATTTACCACAAGTAGACCTTAACGCTCTTGCAAAGGAAGCTACTCTTTATCTGCATATACAGGCTTCCCATTCTTTTGTAACTAAATGATCCTGGTATTTCAATCCCTAGGGCTGCCATTTCAAAAACTCAACTGTAAAAACTTCATATCCTAGTCTCAGTTGAGGGGTCTGCCACAGTTCATAACTAAGAGAAGTCTTTAAACATGAACAGACCAAAACTCATTGGGGAAAAGAAACAGAGAGGTGGGAAATAACATATGCAGTGGCTGCAGTGGCTGTTACCACTGACTCAGGTGAGTGAAACTAAAATGCTTCAAGTGAAAACCTAAAGGAAACTGGTATCCTTATTAGTACAGATTTCAAATGGTCTGGTGAGCTACATCCAAGACTTTCTGCAACTTGAAAATGCAGATGGCACAGTACTAATATAATATTATTGGCCAGACCATCAGAGAAACAGATCCAACTCTGTCCTAGACCTGCTCTATGTTAGTGTAATTTACTGAACTTTGCCCTTCAACTTTCCTATTTTTGAGGAAAGGCTGCAGGGTAATGACTAAATCATAAACTAGATATTAGGAAAAAATACATCACAAAGGATTAACTGATGCTGAGATGTATTAGATGCTCAGTTCTAAGGTGAGATATGTTATATAACTATAAAATATCTTTGCACACTGATGTTTTTAAAATTCATAAGAAAACTTCAGTATTCAACAAAAGTCTTGCAAGAAATTGTTCATGTTAAAAATACTCATGATTTGTAAAAAATTACCCTTGATTTGTATTTGTATTTGACCCTTGATTTTACTCTCTAGAAACTATATGCAACAATACATTAAGAATTAGTCATGCTATAGAGCAAGAATAATAATAAGAATAAATAGGACTCCTTATACATGCATGCCTGTATGTTTATAGACAGATGTTGCGAGTTGGCATTAAATACAATTCAGTATGCAGTACAATGCCTTTGTTCCTTTTCTAAAAAATTAGTCCAAATGCCAGAGATTCTTAGCTAAACTTTCAACTTCTGAAATCTCCATACTGATTTTAAATTAGGTGTTCCTGCTTCCAACTAGGCTATTAATCGCACAGATAGTAAGTGTTTGTTCTTATCTATTTTTATTCCTTTTTAGAAGCCAGTTTTTAGTGCTGTGAAACACACAGGTTTTGGGGTTTTTTTTCCCTACAAGAGCTCAAGCTGCAGTTCAAGACATTTTCCAAGAGTCCTCTTTGCTCCAGATGTTGTATTACTTAGTAATTTCATATCAATTCTGGGTCTTGCTTTTTAAGAAGAAATTACATACTGTGAGCAGTGCTGAATTAAGAGCAAACTCTCTTTCCTGCTTTGCCAGATCACAAGGAGGCCTGGTGAGAGTATTAATTCAGTCCTTGGGCAGCAAGACGCTTGTGGCTGAAACATACTGGAATTTCATATAGCTTGAGTACTTGAAAATTACTAGGAAATTTTCTCTTTTGGTCTCATTAACAGAAGTCCACTAACTTTCTTGGTATTCTGAATCAACAGCACTTCTAGCCCTCACTGATATGACACCTTATTCTAGTCCCTTGTTACTTATATTTACTCATTGGGAAGAATGCAAGGAACTAAAATTTCTCCATGGAGGTTTGTAATAGCAACAGCCAATAAAGCCATCGCAGACTGGGAGATAAAAATTATTTCATTTAAAAATGTAAACTAGGAGACATAAAATAAATTTTATGCAGTTCCATTGGACATAGGTAAAAGTGGATACAGAATCATATCCATTGGGGGATTTGTACACATAACCACACCAGCCAATAAGCAAATAAACTTCATCTTCTGTAGGGACTGAGAAATACAAAATATCGGAGAAGGAAGAGTAAGCATAACTAACATATTTTAGTGACACCAAATATCTCAGGACTAAAACAGAAAAAAAAAAAAATCACCTTACAGAAACCCACATACAAATGCAGTTCTTCCCAGTAAATGCAGCTCTTGTGAACTTTATTGAGAGAAATCTAATTAAAAAAACCAAACAACCTTTAATAATGTATAAAAAATTCTTATAATTCATTGCTTCTTTAATCAACATGATGCCTGCAAGACTGGCTGTAGGAGAACCTTAAAGTGATGCAAATGTGAACTATACACATAATTCTTAACAGCCCACAGATTCTTAAGAGCACTGGGCTGCTCAGAGATGCAGTGTCATGTTGGATTAAATAACTGGGAACCACATGCATGTCACACAGCCTTTTTTCTTTCAGTGACAACACCAGCTTGAAAAACATATCACAAGCCAACAAAATTAGGAGAGGTGTCATCACCAAAAATTTGATAATAAAAAATTAAGAAGCCAAATTATTTGTCCAAGCAAAACAAAGTAAAACAAAGCAGTCCTATTTCCTTACTTTTCAGAAGAAAACTAACAAAGAAAAATACTGAAAAATATGCAAAATGTTGAACTTGCTACTTGGTACACCAGGCTTTCCAGGGAATGACAAACAGCTACATTTGAAAAATCCAGAAATGCCTTCCAAGAATTTACCAATCATGCAACAATCACTTGATTTCCAAGACTAGTTTCTTGGTTTCCTCTGCAGGATTTTTTTTTTTAATTTTTATGACAGAATGACAACTAAAATACTCCAATCCAAACAACGGAAGCTACGTCTGACGTGGGAGCCACAACTCGGGAGTTACTTCTCTGCTTCCAGGAGTAAATGGTGCTTACAGAAATTTTCAACAGCCATCTGCTAAGTACAAACTTATTTTCATGGCCCATTGTTCGTCATAAAATACCTAATTTAAAATAATCTATAATCATGGGAAATATTTCCTCCTTCTTTCTTCAGATGCTGCTCGTAGTTCAGTAAAACTAGCAGGCAGCCCGCACCCGCAGCAGCAGGGCCGCCTTCATTCCTGACGCGTCACCTCTGCTTTCGCTCCCGCCCCTCGCGGCGGCCCCGCGCTCCCCGCGCGCGCTCTCCCGCGTGCGCCGCCAGGTGGCGCCCCTCGCCCGCGCACCGCCTGCCGCGCCCCGGGGCAAGATGGCGGCCCGGGGGGACGCGGGAAGATGGCGGCGGGCGGGGCCGGGCAGCGGGGTGGTGGGTGCCGAGGGCTCCCCGGCAGAGGCACTCCGCTCTCGTCCCCGTTATGTTCTCCTCACCAGGGCAGCACTTGCCCTTCTGGGAAGTTCCACCTGTCAGGCTGCCTTGCCTGCAGCTGTCCCCCATCTAGCCCTCCCCTTGCACTTTTATCAGCGTGTCCTAACAGCTGCTGAGGCCTTTTCCCTACCCACCACGTAGAGCAGAGAAGTGCTGATTGCCTCAGTTTGTAAAGGCCTGGGTGACCTGCAGAGAGGAAAAAGGAATCACAAAGCTCAGTTCGTGCCACGTTTGGCTGGTTGATGTGCTCAGGAACATGCCCAAGGTGGCCAGTTCTGCGGTCCCTGTGGAAACCAGCAGATCATCCCCACTAGTGAAAGCTGTTCACAGTCCTAGGGGATCAAGGCTAACTGTAAAAACCCTGATTTCCTCAGTTTCTTTGTGCTTTGCAACATAATTCACACCATGAGAACTCTCTACTCAAATTAGGTAGCTCATGTAGGCCATGTCTGATGGAAAAGTGAAAAACTCACCTTAGTTTTCCTTGTTTGCTCACTCTTTTGAAAGACAAACTGAGGGAGCTTACATGACCCAAATGCAAAGTGGTTATTGTGCAGTAAAAGTTCCTCAGGCAAAAAAAAAAACCAAAAAACTCCAACCAACCAAACAAACCAAAACAAACAAAAGACCCAAACCCCAGAAACTAAAAAACAGAGGCAATGGTTTAGAAGTTCTCCTTTTAAATGGAATTTTTGTAGAGTTAAACTGCAGCAGTTTCAGTAGACTACACTAAATAGGAACATATACTAAATAAGGAGTATATATTTCATCGGAAACAAATACAGGTCCAGTACCAAACATAGAGTAACTTATTCCAGATGGTGTTGCCGAATGGAGTAACACTACATGACAATAGCATCAGTGTCTTCCATCCAGTACTTTTATGAGTGTATCTTTTTCTACAAAAACACCCATTAGAAAATCCTTTGGCTCTCTATTTTCCGGGCCTTTTTCCAGAGAAATGTGCCAAAGAAGGGGAAGAATTGCTCAGTAAAGCCAGTATCTCAAAGACAATTCCTAAACCTTCCTGGGTGTGCCATGCTTTGGTGTTCCATTGCTGTCCTGTTGGTGAGCCAGACTGCTCTGGGAATATGGTTTGCTTAGACTGGGGCTAGTGTTTTTTCCTCTGTTGCTCTTGTGAGGACAAATTATTAAGCAGGGGATGTAAAAAAACTTACCACCCATAAGTGTTGGAGCTGTATTTTTCTGTTAGTGAAGCTTAGAATAACTTTATTGAAATGAGTGGTCTTTAATATAATTAATGGTTTTCAAAGTATATCAATAACAAGAAGAAAGCAAAGGATAATGAGAGACATGCTGCTAAGCTAGAGGAAGCAGAGAAGGCAGAGTTACTGAATGCCGTCTTTGCATCAGTCTTCACTGACCAGAGCAGCCCTTAAGAATCTCCAACCCAGGAGACCAGGGTACAGAAATATTGGAAGGTTTTCCCTCGGTCAAGGAGAATTGGGTTAGAGAACATCTCTACACTGACATGCATAAGTTCATGGCTCCTGATGGGATGCATCCACGAGTGCTGAGAGAGCTGGTAAACATCTAGCTGTGGCTGCTCACAATTATCTTTGAAAGGTCTTAGCACCAGGAGAGCTCTGGAAGCCTTCAAATCATGGCTGGATATCTCCTGCTGTTGTGTGATACAAGTAAAAACCATGGAAAGTAACTGCTGAAGGGGATCAACATGGAACTGCAGAGTTTCTCCAGCAACTGGAGAATATTTAACCAGACCTAACTTTAGTGGTCTGTTCTCAATGCGCAATCCTCACATTTTTTTTTCAGTATTATACAGACACTATGCTTAGAATCCTGGGAATTTCTAAGTTACAGGCTAAATATCTGTGCACTGAGAAATATAGAATTATGGTCAGAGAAGTACCAAGAAAACAGTCTTTTCCTTATTTGCTGGTAACTGATATAAAGTCCCTGTGCACCTTGGAAAAGCAGATGATTATCAAAGAAGGGGAGAGACCTCAGCAGCTATGGAAATGCAGCTGCCATTTTTCTATTAGCCATCCACACAGCAAATGGTTTCTGACTTTATGGTCCTTCAGCATTGCTTGAATTTTATTACACAGAATTGCTCAGTAAATTGCTCAGCAAAACACAGTCTCAGTTGTTACATCACTTCAGAGATGTGACTAATAAGAGCAATTTTAGATACAGAAACATATAGTGCTCCTTGTATTGCACTTTAAAGATAAACAGTATTAATCCCAGGAAAACAAGGTTAAGAAATTCTCTATGCCAGGCTGAAGCAAATATTTCATTGTCTGCCTTATAATGTTGATTCTCTTGCTTAACCCTGGTCATTGGAGATGAAAGAAGAATGTAAAAGATAAAGAACTGCATACATTACCAGGCTTCTCCTTGGATGTCAGCTAATACACCTGAAATATAGAGAATGTGACTAGAGAAAAGAGAAAGTATTGAGAAATATATAATTTCTGTATTTTAGTAGATGCTGTTGGAACAAATTGAGAGCAACAGCTCTCAATGTGACTAAACTTTTTATGAAAGAGTTTATTGTACAATTTTTTAAGATTAAAGTGAGTGACAATAGCTTCTGAGAATTTCATTAATGAACATGCAAATTTCAGCTAAATTTCCTTTTGCTGAACTGATTTTTCACTCTCAAAAATGTGAAATTTATAGTGGACACATATTCCAGAAATCATTCAGCAGAACACTCAAATACATTTCTTAGGTAGATATTGACCCATGACTGCACTCCAGCGCAGAATTACAGCATTTGCTGGTCGTCTGTGCTGTATTTAAGAGTGAAAGTTATTCAAATTTTCTTGACTGTAGATCTGTGTAGGTCAAGTTAACCATGTCAGTTCATTTTATATGGGCTGATAAATAGCTGTTAGAGAATGTCAGATTTCAGTTCCTGCTGTGCTAGGCAAGACACAGCCTGTTGCCATAGAAGTCACAGGGCAAAAGTACCTCTAAGATGCTGCTTTGAATCTGTTCCAAAGGCTTTTTCAGAAAGTTAAGATTTCATGTTCAGTTGGTCTGTCAATTATGTCTAGAAAATGTCTTTACTCCCTACATGCATTAGATACGCATGTGTCCATGGAGACTTATATTTCAACAGTTGTTTGATTCATACATTCCAGTCTGCTTTAAAAAATCCCCACAGCTAAACCTGGTAAATACAGTGGGTTTCTCGTGTGTGAGCAGCTTGACAGCTGTCACACTAAATGGTGGGTTAGGTTTGATAGTATGAGCTTCAGCAAGTAGAACTTTTACAGACATCAAAGTGTTGTCATACATCGTCCTGTGTTTTGTATGTGTGCATACAAATTTATGTGTCCATCCTTCTGCAGTAGGTGTATTGCTTGCTCTTTCTTTCTATACTGTTTACCAGGGAGAAAAGGGATTTCTTGAACTGGTAGACCTGGGTGGGACATGGCCATTTCCTGAGGCAAAAGTGGAATCATGGAATAGTCTGAGTTGGGAGGGACCTACAAGGGTCATCAAGTCCAACTCCTAAGTGAATGGCCTATACAGGGATCAAACCCACAACTGCACCCTTTATTAGCAACATGTTTAACCAGTTGAACCAATCTTAAAGTAAGATATGTTCCCTTGAAAAAAAACTGACTTCTTGAACCCTTTTTCTAACCCAAATCATTCTAGCAGAAGATTTTTTTCTTTCTCAGCTTTTGTAATAAATACACAAGGGTATAAAACAAAACTGTATTTGAATGTTTGAATCTGAGAAACAAACTTCTACATTAATAATTATCAGATCCACTTAAGGCACTAAGCCCATCATGTTAAAATCTTGCTTTCCCATCCCCATTCATGTTTCTTTTCCCTCTAAGCTCAGGGATTTTTATTTGTCTGTCAGTGTTATGTCATTTTGAATTCACTGCAAAACTCATTTGGAGGAAGTAAGGAAGGATAATGAAGCTATACATATCTGTATAAGAAATTGTGAAAACAGCAGATGCCTGCTCAATCAGGCAATGAGATAATGGTCCTCAAAGTTTCTCTCCAGGATTCCGGACTCTAGAAGCCTTATTAAAGCCCATGCTGAGCATGAGCTGAGGCTCCTGCTCACCTCTGAAGGACTGAAATGTAGAATTTAGTGGAGGTCATGCTGTAGTGCCATACTCAATTGTGCATACTCATACGCAATTCTGTCACCCAGAATTGCACTCAGCCTGATTTTGGGAAGTTTCTGGTAGTGCTCTTCCTTTACCCAAGTGATGATATTATTGTTCTTCCTGTGCTGCTATCAGCCTTGTCTCCCTGCAAAAGTGAAAGCAACATAGCAGTTAAACCATTTTATTCAGGCCTGCTTAAACTAACACAATTAGGTTCTCCTGTTGGAATTGGCACAAAAATTCACCAAGCCTCTTTCAATTATTTTCCAGCAGTCCTGGCTAACAAGGGAGGTCCCAGACAACCAGAGGTTTTCCAATGTGATGCACATCTGTTAGAAGGGTTGGAAGGAGAATCTGAAAAACTACAGGCTTGTCAACCTGACCTTGGTGCTGGGGAAGGTCATGAAGTAGATCAAGCTGAGTGCCATCATATGTTGCTTGCAGTACCAGGGCATCAGGACCAGCCAGCATGGGTTTAGGAAAGGCAGGTCCTGCCCAACCAATCTGATGTCCTTCTGTGATAGAGTGAGGATGAGAGAAAAGCTGTGGATGTTTTTAGTTTAGTAAAGCCTTTGACACTGTCTCCCAGAGCCTTCTTCTGGTGAAACTGGCTGTTCATGATTAGGACTGGTGCACACTTTTTAACTCTGGTTAAAAAACTGGCTGGGTAGCCCAGCCCACCACAACTCCATTGAGGTAAATGCAGTTAAATCCTGTTGGAGAACAGTCACTAGTAGTGTTCCGTGGGGGTCAGTATCGTGTCCAGTCCTATTTAATATCTCTCTCAATGGTCAGGATGAAGGGATTGAGTGCACTGTCAGTAAGTTTGCAGATGACACCAAGTTGATCTGCTGGAGGGCTCCGCAGAGGGATCTGGACAGCCTGGATTGATTGGCCAGTTGTATGAGGTTAAACAAGGCCAAGTGCCAGGTCCTGCACTTGGGTCACAACAACCCTGTGCAGAGCCGCAGGCTGGGGAGGGAGGGGCTGGAAATCAGCCCAGAGGTGAAGGACCTGGGAGTGCTGGTGGACAGCGGCTGAACATGAGCCAGCCATGTGTCCATGGTAGACAAGAAGGCCAATGGTGTCCTCCTGGCCTGTACCAGCAATAGTGTGGCCAGCAGGACCAGGGCAGTGATTGTCCTCCTATACTCAGCATTGGTGAGGCCATGCCTTGAGTTCTGTGTCCTCTTCTGGGCCACTCACTACAAGGAAGTCGTTGAGCGAGTCCAGGTAAGCACAATGGAACGAGCTGGTGAAAGCTCTGGAGCACAGTCTGATGAGGATCAGCTGAGGGAGCTGATCACGGAATGCCAGAGAAAAGGAGGCTCAAGGGAAACCTTACAGCTCTCTACAACTGCCTGAAAGGAGACTGCAGTGAAGTGGGGGTCAGCCTCTTCTCCCAGGTAACAAGTGACATAGTAACAGGAAATGGCCTCAGGCTTTATCAGGGGAGGTTTAGATTGAATATTAGGGAAAGTTGCTTCTCTGAAAGGGTAGTCAAATGCTGGAACAGGCTTGGAACAGGGAATTGGTTCAGTCACCATCCCTGGAAGTATATAACAGACAGGTAGATGTGGCATTTGGGGATTTAGTGGAGTAGATGGCAGTGTTAGATTAAGAGCTGAACTCAGTGATCTCAGAGATCTTTTCTTGATCAGTTCTGTGATCCTATAAAAGGAGTGAGAGATAGAAGCTAAATTAGCATGTGAGTTAGACAGTCTATTAGGATATAGTGAGCAAAATGGACCATTGGGTACCTAATTTAAAAATACAAGGTTTCAAATGGCCTGAGCTGACAAAGACACCAGGCATGAAAGCATTCCTTATCAGATTTTCCACTACTGACTGTGTATTGACAATCTGTGCTGAAAGAATGTATTGTAAACATGAAGACATCTGGTCTTATGTTTGAATGGTATTGACTATAGCGGAGTTTATAATCCTGAAAACTGGTGAAGTGTGGAAAAAAATACTGGTTTGTTGTAAGACACAGGTATTTTAGAATTTGACAACTGTTGTTAAGACAGGAACACCAGTGAAATGTATAGTGTTTCTTTTTAGTGAGTTTTGCAAATTTAATTGCATTTCAGTAAAAATTCCAGTTGAGTGAAATATACGTTTACATTTGTGAATTAGCTTAAATACATTGAGGGGTGGCAATTTCAAACCAATACATTGTTGGGAGGTTTACTTTGAGATAGATATCTAAAAAGCCAGAATGTGGGGGCAAAATTGTTAAAAATAAACCAAAAAAATTTACAGCAGAAACCCATAATGCTGGTAATGGTCTGCAGAAGCTTGTACAATCACACTGTTAATTGGTGAAGCCTTGCTTAGGTCTGTACCAACCAGAAGGTGATGCTGTGGTTGGATGAAAAAGAACCTATTATGAAACCCAATGCCGCTTCAGCTACTCACAGTACCAGAGACAGCAAAGCATCCCCTTGAATGAGCTGCTTTCCCACAGTCCTAGGTCACAGTGGCAGCAGAGACAACGGAGGAAGTTCAGTCTTCTGTGGAGTGTGTGTGTGTGTGTGTGTGTGTATGCACAAGACTGCTCAACCTACATTTGATGTGGATGAAAGGAAAGCTCTTTTTTCAGAGTTACTTTTGCTAGCAAGTTCCTCCAAGAGTATTTTCTTGTCCATAAACTATTCTACTGACTTCTGAATTCTCTCTCAAAAGCCATGCAGTTTGTCCAGCTGTGTTCTCTGCCTGACATCGCAACTGTTTGCTTTTAAGTCCTTCATAGACAAGGACCTTCACAGATTGTTCCTTTCCCTTTCTCCCACATTCCTCTTAGTTCCCTCATAAGATATAATCTTCTAATTGTTTTGGCTGCTCCTTTATTTGAGGTGAGGTGGGCTTTGTACTGCTTCTTGTAACATGAAGGAGTCTACTGCAGAAACCCTGATGATATCCCTTGATACAGGGACCTGGACAGAAGTAGCAGGATTTGAAGACCTCTGCTGCCTACCTCTTGGTAGAGCTTACACTCTACTGGACTGAAATGCTCCTGTATCTTCTTATTTCTTGCTGCAACAAATTACTTTATTGAGTGCAAAAACTGAATTAGGAAGACTGGAAACAATACTTTCTCAATTTTTCTTTAGAAATAAATCACAGTCTTTACTGTGGTCCTAGTTGACAAAATGTGGAAGATGCGCCAAACATCCGTTTCAAAAGGGAGCACTTCTTTACAGAAAAAAAGAGAGCAAACCAAACCAATCAAACAAATAAACAAAAATATCACAAAAAGCCCCCAAGCACGGCAGCTTTTAAAATGCACTGGATGCCAGTATTGTCCTAATATGTCAGTATGATTTCTTTGCATTTCTCTGAATTGCTGCTAGTTGCCCTTAGCAATGACACAAGTTCTTCCAAATAGTGGTTTGTCCCTTGCATCTGAAAAAGATGTGTAATACTGAGCAGGAAGACTCCTTACATTCACTTTACTTGCACATCTGGAGTGAGGAGGACATCCCTGTTTTAATCCCACTGTTTCTCTGGTGTCTTCTTATTAACTAGGATCCCAGAGGACTGCTGATGCCTCAGGCACTGCACTCCCTTTCCGTACACCCCCAAGAGTGATCCTCCCAGCACTGGGGATTCCTGCAGCCTAAAAGAGCAGGATGGCCATGGTCTCCTGCCACCTCAGCAGTTTCCAAATCAAAGTACCTGCTTTGCTGCACCCAGGCTGCTATGAGATACTTGAGAGACAGACTTACATTGCTTACTGTTGCCTACTGTTTGTTTTTTTCTTCATCTACCACAGTTTGCACTGATTCAGTGCTTGTACTACATAATGTTACAAAGTCTTAGAGTTTTTTTAAAACACATGACAGAGTGACTGTAAAATAGTACCACAAATGAAGTTCCTCTGACATGAAGTTGGTAGCATCTCTTTGGCTCAAGAATGATATTTAAAGGTTGCAATGTCTGTATTCAGTGGTTTTTTGTTTTTGTTTGTTTGGTTGGTTTTTTTTTCCTAAATGCTATCAGTCTTTCCAGGAGAGAGATCTACTACTTTATTAACCAGAGGAGCAAATTCAATGAGATAGCTCTGTGTCTCACAGCTGGTCTACATCTCATTCTTCTGGATGCTGTTCCACTGAATTCTTTCATCTTGAGGTTGAGCACACTGAAGTTTTGATGAAAACAGTTATTAAGCTAGGTAATTAAGGAGGTCCTACAGAAACTGTATACCTGCATTTGCAGTTAGCAATTAATGTAATTTGTGACAGCAGATTTAAGGGGTCAATGGCTGGGTTTTTTGTTTATAGAGAGCAAGCTGTAACTAATGTACTCAGTGTCTGCAGGAATGTGAGAAGCTTGTTTATTAATATTCAAAAGCTCAAAATAATCAAGACGTAACTTCTAATTTCTTTTTCTTGCCAAAACCCCAGGTTGCCAATCTTTTCTGCAGGGCAGTTTAGTATGTATGCAGCAAAGTTTAGTATGTATATCTAGAACATCATAAAAAAAAGATCGGTTTTTTGGGGGGGCATCATGCAGTACAATTAAATAGTACGGAGCTTAAATTTTCAAGACAATTTTGGTTTACAACCACAGCTTCTCTGTTTCTAAATGCAAATCATTAATTTATCCTTCTCTTCTGCTTAGTTCCTCTATTTCACAAATATTTGCAATCTCATTCATATGTAGAAATTTTAGCTCATTTCACTGTAATTGTTTGCTATTTAGAATGTAGTTATAATCTTATTTCTGGATAAAATTTAAGAAGTCAGTTCCCATTGTGGACTAAATAGTGCCACTATGGAAGAAAGTGTTTATTTTTAGGAGGAAAGCAGTGCACAATACAGCAGGGCAGAGACATGAATGCATAGTGTAACTCAAGCACATCTAGGGATACTACTCCTTTACTGTCACTGTCAAGGTGTTCATGAAGAAATCATTGCATTTTCTTTTTTAATTTATGGTCAAACTGGTTATTATTTAATATATTTTATTATTTCCGTGCCCCCATAAAATCCATTTTGTCTGCTATCATGGTTGTGTCACAAATATTTTCCGTCTAGTCTCCACTGCGGGTTTCTTGCATGCAGCTGAAAGGACAGAAACCATTCCTTCAGGGATGGTGAAACACAGACTTTAGAGTGTGTGAACTGAATCATTTTACTCTCTTTCAGCCATCTCTCAAGTGTAATGTCCCGTTGGACTTACATTCATGAGAATTCACTTTTTGATGTTGTAATAGTCTTTTGCACCCCTCATCCTGGAAATCAGATTTGATTCTCAAGACTTGCCTGCAATCTGCTGCTACTGGCCTATCACAGAATCATGGACTCACAGAATGGGTCATGTTGGAAAGGGACCACAGTGGGTCATCTCATCCAACCTCCCTGCTCAAGCAAGGTCTCTGTATAGCACACTGCACAAAATTGCATCCAAACGGTTCTTGAGTGTGTCCAGGAGATATCTCCAGGAGGAGACCCCATGTGGGTGTCTCATCTTCCTCACCTCTCATAGCAGAATTCTTTAATCTCTTCCCAAAGAGCAGGCCTACGTGCCTAACGTGTCTTCAGCAGTGGCTTCCTGCCCAGGGCCCCATATGGCAGAACACTTGCCTCCCAAGCTGTTGCCCAGGAGCACCTGCAGGAATAGCACAGCCTCTTTAAGTGATGGTTAGAGGGCCTGGAATTGTGGCCACATGCTTGGGATGATCAGACTTGTTGTCTGCAGTGCACTTGCCAAGGCACCAGTGCTTCCCGCAGAAATGTGCCACCTGCTTCCTGCTCTGGCATGCCACTGCCATGGCATGGGCTGGGATGTTAAGTCAGAGGCATGACAGATAACTCACCCAGCAGCTGCTTCCCCATGCTGTGTGGGATAGGGAAGGGACTATCTGGGTTCATTTTCAGCTTCTCTCACAGGACTGCCAGGCAAGAGGCAGCAGGATCAAGTTGTTACAGGATAGTGATCCCTAATTCCCCAGTCATGGGCTCGTACTGGAATGTATCCAGAAAACATTTAAAATTGTGACATTGAGAGCCAGAGAGTAACACTGGCTCAGCAAAGACCCAAAGACCAGCTTTAAGAGCCTAATCTCCTGTCCACAGAAACTGATGAAACTCTTTAATCTAGCTGCAGAGATTGTCCAAATGCAAAATCATGGTTTCAGAACTGGGTCAGGGAGACAGGATATGAAGATTAAAACTTTTTTTTCCCTCTTGCATAAGTGGAAGAATAGCAGCCCAAAAGTGTATTTGCACATGTCATAGCTGTGCTAAAAGTCCTTTGGAGATTATGCAAATGTTAGTCTTTGGTTTATGACCAAAGAACAACCCAACATTTGAAATAGCAAACCTGTGACCATTAGGCAAGAAAATAGCAGCAACATGAGTGGCAAACAGAGGCTATTCCAGTTCTTACAGAAATTCAAGTGTTGTGTTTCCGTGCTGGTAAACATGCTTCCTTACTGGTAAACATGTTTCCATGCTGGTAACTTGATGAAGATGTTACATGTTTATCATGTTACATGCTGGTAACATCATAAGCATGGCAGTGGGAACAAATTAAGTAACGATTCTGATCTGGTGAAAAGAAACAAATGTTGACCCTTTAAATATTGTTGTTACTGATGACCCAAACTATTCTTTTCTTTGGAAGACACTTTCATTCTGGTTAGTGCAAAAATCAGATGATTCAGTTTTTAGTAACAATTTATTTGTTAATTTGCTTTGCAAAAGTAAAGAAAGTGTGTCAACTGAAAGAAAGAATAGGCTGTTCTTTTTATTATCATATATGGAAACTGTGTTCTACTGTTGTGTTACACGTTTCTGTTGGATAAGGTCCCTAGTGGACAGTCTCTTCCACTTCTCCAACCTCTGTCCCTGGTATTTGTTGTAGATGTGACTCTGTGTTAAAGAGCATCTCTGATCCTTTGAGTCCCTGATTATTCAGCAGCACAACTGTTTTGCATGGAGCTGTCTGTATGATTTATTAATCCCAAAATTAAAAATCAAAATCAAAATTGATCTGCTTGCTCTTTCAGATGTGAGTGTTTTAAAAGGATTTTCCATTTGTCTCATAAAACTCACAAGCTGTTGTGGTTGTAAAATCAAAGTTGTCCTACCTAAAACCTATTTATGCTTTAGGTTGCTTCACTTTTTGGAAATGTCTACTCCCATTGTCACAGCCAATATAGCCAGTAGGGGTTATTCTGTTGGTGATCCATGGGCTCTGGAAATGTCTTATAGTTATAATAATTTTCATTTCTTTCTATCTCTTCAATTTATGCTGTAAAATTTTCTGTTTTCCTAGTATTACAAAAACATACCTTGAAGTTTGCCTTCAAATGATAAAAAGGAAGAAATTCAGACTTAGAGAGAAACTTGCAGTTAATTTGCTTTCTGGCACCTAAAGGCCAAAGAGCAGCAGGACTTCATTGGGAGTACATATGGGAAAGCTCTCAGCTTGTCTCATTACCTATTTTTCAGTAATCTCTACATTTGCAGAGAATCAAGAGACTGAAAAGTATTCATAGCCTACAGTATATTGGGGCCAATATATTCAGAAAGAAGATTGTTCATTCCTTGTACCCATGACATAATTCATGTGACTTAAAAATTGGTGAAGTTTCCTTTGTGTTCTTTCCTGGTGGACCACAGATTTGGGAGCCAGCTTTGACTGACAGCTTGGTCCCATGCTCTGAGACAAACTTCAAGTTTAAACTTTGTTTGGGAACAAGGAGGTGTTAGGAAGCCCAGTTCAGGGTACTGAGAAGAGGGAACTGGACTTGTTCCCAAAGGGAAGATTTTTGGCCTTAGCCTTAGCACAGGTCATAGCCTGAAAAAAGGATGAAAGGAGAAATTGCAAAAAAAGAAATTTTAAGTCCTATCCATGTTAAAAACCAGAAAATTTGTCTTGGTATAACACGGCTATGACCTTGAGAAGGAAGTTAACCTTTATAGAATGAAGGCTTTAGAACTAAGGGAAACCTTGTGACAGGAAATCTAGTGGGCTTGTCCAAACCCGAATACTATTCCTTCAGCCGAAACGAATCCTTTTGTCCTCAACAGACTCCCACCAACTGCAACTGGACCTGTGGAAGATATGATGAGAAAGTTTCTTCTGGCTCTGACCCTGCTGTTGAGACCAGGTTGTTAAAAGAAGAAAGAAAGATACTTTGAATACCAAGGCTATAGCAGCTAAACATATGTATGTCAAAAGTGAGAGAGAGTTGGAAAATAATATCATTAGAAGGAAAAACTTAATTTTCTGAGTTTTGGAGTGGAATAGTAGGGCCACAGATCCAGCTTCACATAAAAAATATCTTTGCAACTTGACAAGGGATAAAGAGATTTGAAGGGTGGATGACTTTGACTTGGCAGGAGAAAAAATTGGAACTGATTGAAAAAGAAAATATAAGGTGAATATATAAGAAAATATAAGGTGAACTTTCACCTTAATAGGTGAAATTGAAGACTCAAGGACAGACAGTGCAATATGTTGTGCAAGTTGCATTTAAGAGAGGTAGCATGATAAGGCATCTAACACTTTTCATTTCTGAGACTGTTGGAGGACAGGATCTTGTGAGAAACAAAAATATGTAAGAGTTCCAGTCCTGTTCTCTCCCTCCTGCCTTTCTCCACATGTATTTTTTCTCACACGATTCCTCATGATAACCTGGGTTTGGTAGATCATATCTCCAGTATATTTGTACTAGATGAGAAGTTGCTTGTTTGGGCCTCTCTTTCCTTAAGACACTCATAAACATGTGGAAGAAGTCTTGAATGGATGAAATAGTACATTATATTTGCAACCCACAGACCCGTCATCAGTTTATCTTAGAGCCACGAAGACTTCCAACCACAAAGACTTCCAGCCACAAAGCCTCATCTTATTGTATGGGACATATGTATTCTATTTTGCATAAACTGCTAGCACTTTATGTTTCAGGCACTTATAAGATTTTAGGGAAAATAAAGTATTGAGAACAAAGAGTAAAGAATTTTCATGCTTCTGATGCCTAGAGTGGCATGGGTTGCAAAAACCATAGATTCAAACATAGACTTAATAAGCACAAATCATTCTGCATATAGGTTTTATGTTGATTGAGAGTCAAATACCATGTAGTGGGGCTTGACACCTGTGCTTGTATCTCTCTGTTCCAACAGACACCATGCAAGATAACTTTGAAAAAATAAACAGTTAAAGCCCGTGAGGTGAGATCTAGAGAATTACCCTGTTTGACTTTATTAAAATTTAACTGATAAGTCTGAATACTTATTCTGCTGCCACACGGCCTGTCAATTGATTTTCCTTTATCCTATGCACTATATCCATGACTAAATATATGATGGAGTCCCCTGTGGATGACTGTCCCCATAGCAAATTATTTTTAGATCTTGTTTCTTGACCTTTGTGATTTTCTCACCTGCCCTTCTGCTTTCTAAACATTAGAGGCAAAGCCATATCATTTAATGCATGTCCATATGACAATGTTGGGTTTCTCCTGTCTCAGCTGGGAAATGACAGAGTACAAGGTGACAAAGGCATTTTTCTACTGTTCTGTTGTCTGTATAGTTTTTCTTTCTTGCACTGATGTGCAGTGAGGCTGGGTAGAATTACTCTTTTTGAGACAAATACTATTCCAAGTGAGGAAAAAGGCAGACTTGTAAATGGACATAAAACAGCATGCAATTTTGAGTTTAAAGATCAAAGTTAGCTACCAACTCACAGTAACTTGGGCTGTTCAGTCTGTTCATCAATCCTTGAAGCCATGATTCTGCCAAAAAATGGCTTGATTTTACATTTTTGAAGATTTTCTCATATTCTTATGCTTAAAATTAATTTTTTTCTTCCTTAGAGCATCATAAGCTGGAAGTATCACTAGAAAAGCATACTTATATTTCTCATTTTCCTAAAAGTCCACATTTTTGGGTGATAACTGAAGAACAGCTTTGTCTTTCCTTCCCCCATTGTTCCATGTGTGGAACTGGGTTGAAGAGTTGCACACAAAGAGCAATCCATGTAAGTAGTCCATGTACCCAGTACCTGTGTAGCAGTTTCTCTGCTTGAGGCAGACAGCTCTGTGCCATCCTGCCTTTAAAGATTTAAACAGTGGAGAGGGAGACTTCACACTGTGGGCCTGTGGGTGCTGTCAGAGAAGGGATGAGATCACTAGCTTTTCAAATGCCTTATCAAATGTACTGATGGCTCACATACACCGTTGTAGCCTCCAGTCACAAGTGATGTAAAAAAACCTGCAAATATTTCTGTAGATAGGGTGGTTAGAATGATCCTATGCTGCCAGAAAGTTATGTGATAAAAGTTTAACCTGCAGGATCTTGGTTTCTAGCAGGCACAGCTGTTAGGCAGTAGGGTGCTCTTAGGCTGCAGAAAATGCTGTTGTCATCTCTTGTATTGGTGTTCTTGAAAAGCATGAAGCAGGAGAAAATGCTATTTCAAGTGTATAGGAGAAAATAGAGCACTTCCTGTTGAATGTCCAGAACAAAGTTTTCCAGCTTTTCTCCTGTCTGGTTGTAAACCTGTCTTTGCTGATACTGGTGTCGACTGAGTGCCAATGAGTGGGGCTGCTGGAGCCAAAAGCACAGCATGTGAATGCTTGCATGCTGTCTGGCCAGCAGAGGACTCCTCACCTTAAAGATGTGGTGTGTTTTCCATGCTGTAGGTATTAGTATGTTTGAACCACATTAACAGTCCTGAGGAGGTTTATCGAAAAGACAAGACTTATAATTTGTATCTGCATGGTTGTGAAATTAAAAGATCGCTTGTCACTTGGTTCCATAGCAAGATATTTCTCATGAAATTTGAAATGTGACTCACTGGTGACTTTCTGACTCATAAGCTGAAGTCAAATTGCTTGAAAAATTTATTCGTCATAAAAGGCTTGAATGGAAACTCACTGTTTACAGAAGTGAGAAGTTTGTATCAAGTGACTAATCTGAACTAATAATGAATTTTACTCAATAAAAATGTGTATGTGATTTCCTAGGAAAATAATTTGATTGTAAGCTAACTTACTCTAAACGTGAATTAATATTTTTTGACCTGTAATGAGCAGCTAAAGGCTCTGGCTTTACGTAGTTTGGAAAAAAGGGGGTTAATTGGTGACCTCATTGCTCTCTTCAGCTTCCTGAGGAGAGGAAGGAGAGAGGGAGGTGTCGAGCTCTTTTACCTGATACCCAGTGACAGAATACATAGAAATGGTTCAAAGCTTCACCAGATGAGGTTTAGACTTGATATTAGGAAGAATTTCTTCACTGAGAGGGGGGTGAAATACTGAAACAGGTTTCCTGGAGAGGTGCTCAATGCCCCAAGTATGCCAGTGTTTGAGACATTGGGACATTACTCTCTTAAGCTTTTCATCACCCCAGAAAGGGTCAGGCAGTTGGACTGGATGGTTTTGGTTATGTCTCTTCCAGCTGTAACTATTCTGTTCTACTGTATTGTATTCCATTTCATTCCATTCTGTTATTTTGCTAAAAGTAATTTAATTGGTTTTTTAAATACCTCTCACTTGTTTCTTGATATGACTCTGAATGACATCATTTCTCATTCCTTGAGGCCAATGGCAAATTTTCTACTGATTCACTGTAGAATAGTAAAAGATATACTGTGGTTAATGTAATGCAGTAAATAATTTCCAAAACTGCTCAGAATGAAAATAAGTATCAAATGTAATTTTTTTATTGGAATTACCACCTTTGCAGTAAGTTCTTCCTGACTCTTTTAGTTATGGATTGTTCTATTTCCAGAAACTGTGAAGTTGTAAAGTTCTCTGCATTTTACTTCATCTCTACATATCTACTATTCAAATTTAGACTATCCTCCCTGGTGTAAATATTTTCATACTTTTTCAAAATTTTGGCTTACAAAGCTGTGAACAGATCTTTTTAGAGTTCTCAGAGACTGCTAGTTTAATATTGTTCTGGCTGTTAAGGAAGTATAACCCAATTACGAAGTGAGTTTTCCACTGCTCTGGAGTTTCCAAATCTGCTCTGGCTAATGGAATACCATGACTTTTGTATTGAACTTTTCCTTACCACTCAGACAAAGATCCTTTTTGAGCACACATGCTTGAAAATACCAGCAAACACTGCTGTCCTTGTTGTCCAAACAACGAGATATTATGCAATTTTAAATAGGATGGATTATTTCTCTTCTGTGGAAAGAAGCATCAATTTTGCTGCTTACAGAAAATTAGTTTTCAATTATAGGATAACTATGGAGAACAGATACTTACTGCTGTGTTTTGGTCCTAATAAAACTGAGAAAACTCTCATTAACTTAAGGTGATACAGATTTTTTATTCAGCAAGGTTATTCTGAGAGTTTATACTAGTGAGAAAGCTTGTCTTATTACCTGACAGAGTCATTCTTAATCAGAGCCAGCTGACAGCTTTTCAGTGTGAGGAATAAACCTTTGCTAGCTTGTAGATGAGAAACAGGATTTTTTTTCGTCAGAGAAAAAATAAAAGGATAAGAAAAGTCAGGACATAAACAGGAGGCAGGGCAGATGTCTGAAGGGTAATGCTAATCACTTTTTCAGGTTTTAGGGGCTGCAAGAGATGCCAGAATGCAAAATTCACCGTCTGTCTCAGGTCTTAGGTCTCTGATAAATCATAGAGTAGAGCCATGGTCCCTTTGAATTTTCCATCAGTCTTGACCTGAACCTTGCTGTGCCTATGTTTAAAACTACCACTTCAGATCAGTTCAGAAGATCATGAAAATAAAACATTCTACTGAAGTTAGTACTGCTACCATGGTTTACACTAGATGAATATTTGACTTTCTGTGTATGTGTTTAGTCCCAACATATGTTATGTTTTTTACATGATATGCAAAGTTACCTTTGAAATTTAAGATAACCCATATAGATGCCAGCTCTGTCTCACCTCCAGTATTAAAGACCAAAAAGACTGTATTAAAGACCAAAAAAAAAAAAAACCACAACCATATTGTTTTGGCTTTCTTGCAGAGTTTCTAGTCATTCAACTGCTTGTAAAAGCTAGGCATTTATCTTGTGGCATGAAGAATAATTGTTTGTTGGTATCTGCAGTACACAGTTGTAGGTTGAAGCTTGGTCCTTGATGCACAAAGACAAATAACTTTTTTCAATGACAGAAATAGACTTAAGGCAATACTGTGGTTGCAAAAGGGAAGCATAGGTGGTTAGTGTGATCTAATCCCTACTGCTAGAGGCAGATATGGTTTCCCATTAAAGCAGTTAGATGTTGTAGGTTAGAAACTCACAGAGATGCACAGAAAAAGATAGAATTTTCCAAATAAACCACAGTTGTTAAAGGAAGCAGACATGTCTGGGCTCTTCTGGAAATGTGTCTGAACAACCCACCACAAGAAAGAACCAAGATGGTCTAAGCAGGGCTTCAATCCACTGAAGTAAAATATTTCAAATGTGGCTCACAAAGTGCCATATGGCTTAAGTGATAATGCACTTAGAATCTAGATTGGGAGTCATATCACTCACATTTACTCTAGGTAAATAATTAATTCAACCTGTTGTTAGTACTGAGGGAGATTGAAAATGCTTTCACTTTACCTCATAATCAATTTTCTGCTAACTCATCCAGAAACCAACCTGAAGTGGTGTTATAAAAATAACACATTTGTTATTAATTTTGTTTTTGCAGTATTCTTCTTATGCTTCTCTTCATGGAGATAACTAGGGAAGCTCTAGAGACAGCTCTAGAGAAATATCCAACATGTTTGCTCACAAATTAGTTGTTTGTGAACCAGAGCAGAATTTTTAGAAAGGACTGAATCTAAGTTTATTTGAGAGAAGTCTGGACCTAGTCAAAGAAGAGGGAAGAGAGAAATTAAATTGGGGAAGAACAGGGAACAATGGAGGGACAAATGTGTACTGTCTTTACCTTTTCGTCTGAGGCAGAATCAATCCCAACATTTATTTGCTTTCCTGTTGGTGTTTTTTTCACCATGCTACTCAGGAGAAGGCCATGTAATTATGGAATGAAATTAATACTAGAAAATTCTGGAGTTCTTTATGTTTATATTAATGACTGTGTAATGCTAGATGCTGAATAGCATTCAACAGCAACCTCTTCCAAGAGAAAAGAGAAAATACGGATTTTTTTTTTTCCTTTAGGAGTGCTTTATCAGTGCAGATGTTTTTAGTGCTCCTCAGTGGTAGCAAACATTATTCATTATAAAGAGTGATTGTTTTCCTTCAGTATAGAAAATACTGGTCTGACCTTAAAATTACCAGATTTAGGATAGGTGAGGGCAAGCAATTAGATAAAATGAGGCAATATTTGTATGTCTTTGTTCCCTGATATTAAAATATTACTTCAGATTGGGAGGAATAATGACTTCTTTTTTCTGGAAATGTGTCCTGCTTATTCAGAAAAATAAGTTTGTTACCTTATCTTCCAGGTCTTTGTACAATAAATGTTTCTAGAAAGTCATGTAGCAACTTCCTAAGAGAATCAGAGTTACACTGAAAGTTCAAGGAGAAATTAATTTCTGGTGGCATTGCATAGGAGTGTACTGATTAGCAGTTCTCGTCACACTGAGGGCCCCCTTCTGCTTGGTTCGAAACACCCTTATTTTTCAAAACACCCTTATTTTTCTTTTGTCTTAATTAAAAATGGCTATTTGATGAATGATGTCACATAAAATATCTCTTAGCCATTAAGCCAGCTTCTCATTCACCTTTGAATAAAGCTGACTGGGATGTGGAGAATAATCTTTAGTATTTCCATAACTGTGGCTGCAGTCCTTCAGTGGAAGAGAATAATTTGAATAAATCATGTTGGTGAAAAGTAAGGATACCTGACTGAGTGCCTAAGATAATGTTCCCTTGCTAATCAGATTAATTCCACTTCCTTTAATCACAGAATCATAGAATGCTTTGGATTGGCCAGAGCCTTAAAGATCATCTAGTTTCAACCCTCTGGCCACGGGTAGGGATGCTACCCATTAGATCAGGTCCAATCTGGCCTTTAAAATTGTTCAATTCTATATAAGACTGCCCTGAAGGAAAGCTCTTTGACTTAGTGAATGCCAACTTCAATCTACAAAAACAGAAGAAAAACACCATCCCAAAATACTGATATTCAGAGGACAATGTAACCGCTAACCTGTGGGATGGAAGTACTCAGGTGAAACTTCTGTTTAGCATTTCCCGTTCTTCTGTTTCATGTTCAAGGACTTACATCCATGCAGCTTTAGTTGAATAATCTGTTGATGTTGATGTTTTAGATGAATTGTGAGGATCCAAGATTACACTTTCTAGTGTATCAGACAAAGTATGTCATCTGGGACACTGAAACATCAGCACTGTATAGAATGTCCTGGAAGTCTGATCCTCCAAGTAATTTGATCACAAAAGAATGTCTGTTAAAGACATTAAACTCTGTTTTGCTTTGTTGTTTAATCTTACTGCTTTCATAATGTGCTCTTGTTAGCCAGTGTTTATTGCCATTCAGGAGTATGTTTGCCCCTAGAAATATCCCTTTAACATCAAGGAGACAGCAATTTTGTTCTTGTCATACTGCAATATTTGGAAGACACTGTTTACTCTTAAGAACCCAATTTTATTTTCAGAATTCAGTCTTCATCCCAAACCTTCTCCCAAACTTCTCCCAAATTTCATCCCAAAACTTCTCCCAAACCCTGATTTATGAAGAATAAAAACCAGCATCCTTGTTTCTCTATTTTCTTTGTTTCAAAGACTGATTAGCAAGATAATTTTCCTCTGATGTTTGTAGCTTTTTAACCTTTCTAGAAAAAATAGGATACAGTGTTTGCGTGGCACTTCTGACTTGGAAACAACTGGTTTTCATTTGCAAATTACATGAAAAGCTCTGGTCCTGTGTTCAATTTCAAATGAAATCTGTGTGGCTGTAATGCAGAGCAGCACTGTTCTGGGTCCTGGTCACAAGAAGCACCTTAATTGAATTGACAAAACACTCCGCTTTCTTCTCTTCCTCTCTAACTCCCCCAGGTTCAAAGTTGTATTACAAATAAAGAGTTGGAGTGAAATAAAATGAAATTAAATAAAAACAAGGACCCTTTCCAAACAGCATGCTCTGAAGTGTCTGGATAAAAAAAACCTACAGCTTGAGCCTATCCTATAATACAGGTCAATCAGCTATGAATTCCACTGTGAAGGAAAAAAAAAACTAGGAAAAAAGTAGGGAGAGTGCACTAGAAAGTTCACAAATTGAAATGTTGATAAGTGTAAAATTAATGAATCTTCAGCTAAGTGGATAAATCGTGTACATTGGGTAGTTTTACAGCGTACACCCCTTAATGGGTACCCCATGGGGGAGCTGCAAAGAAAGGAAGCAATCCTTTTACTTTGCCTTCATTTTTTAAGATAGTGCAAGTTTTGGATACTCTTTTTAAAACTAATTCCAACCACATGGAGGGCTGCCTTTTCTCTGGTTGCTACCTTCAGACTGAGTTAGCCCGGTCTTGGGGATTTAACTGTCTCTGATGGCAACTTGCCCATCTAGATATAGATAAAATCATCTAAATTCTGACTTCTCTACTGCCTTTCCACAATTCTCTGTTGCTGGTAAGATGACAACCACACTGTTCCTGGGAAAGAATAGTAATGTAATTTGCCTTTTGCAGGTGAGGATTTTCAGCGTCAATTTCCAGAAGAAAACCTGAAATGCACATAAGTACATTCTGCTGCACAACAGGAACATCTTGAAGCTGTTGAATAATTTCTAGTCTATGTGAGAATGGGGTCCTGTTGAAGTTGCATTTGTTTCAGCTGACAAAACCAATGTTGCCATTGTCCTGCCCTTAGACAGACTGAAAGACAAACTGAAAGAGAAATTTTGCTGTGTCCAAACATGATGAACAAAATCTGGACAATGACATTCCCTTAAACTTTAGACCCATGGGTTGTTTATTTCTCAGAAACAAAAGTATTAGCTGTATCTTGACCCATCCAGCACTGTTTACACACCATACAAGGTAAGCTCCAAGTAAGCTTACTTTCAGCTCTTTTTTCAGCTTGTGTCCTAAGGTCACAAACCTTGGACACAAAGCTGTAGTGCAGGTTGGCCAAGCTGTGCACTGTGCAGATAATACAATAATTCTGGTGATGAAAAATCAGGAAGTGAAATACTCTGCTGGGTGTGAGTTCTCTTGATTCCTAGTCATTCTCATGGCTATCTGCACTAATGAAGTAGAAATTAGGCGAGAATGTTTCTAGCCATACTGTACAGCGGCCAAAGCAATGGCTCTTTCCTACAGCTCACTCATGTCCTGAGAAATGTCACTCTAATGATGACACTTTTTTGATTATAGTTTTCTTCCAACTCGTCAGCGTGCTTGGTATTGTGCTGCCACAGCATCTATGTGGCTATTGGTGTTACGTCTGTGTATTTTGGAGTGACTTGAACAGACGTAATCCCATTGTCTGATCATTTATAACTCTATTGGAGACAGTTCTGGAAATGTACTGGCAGGATGAGCTCTGGCCATTTGATGTCGCTTAATGGATTTAGTCTGTCTTTCAACTGCAATAATTAATATCTCATTTGTTTTATTTGCAGTGATTAGTGGCTCTTAAACAGCTGTTAAAAATATCCAATACTTTTCATGTGAAAACTAACTGAAGCAATCAGCAAACAGTTGCATACATCCAGACTTCAAGGATGGTGAAAGGTGTGGAGGGGAAGCTGTAGGAGAAGTAGCTGAGGTTGCTTGATCTGTTCAGCCTGGAGAAGACGGGACTGAGGGGAGACCTCATTGCAGTTACAATTTCCTTGGGAGGGGAAAAGGAAGGGCAGGCACTGATCTCTTCTCAGTGGTGACCAGTGACAGGACCTGAGGGAATGGCCTGAAGCTGTGTCAGGGGAGGTTTAAGTTGGGTATCAGGTAAAAGTTCTTCACCCAGAGGGCGGTTGGGTACTGGGACAGGCACCTGAGGCAAGTGGTCACAGCACCAGCCTGATAGAATTCAATAAGTGTGTGACTCTTGGGGTGTCCTGCAAAGAGCCAGGAGTTGGACTCGATCCTCATGAGTCCCTTCTAACTCAACATATTCTGTTATTCTATGATTCATTTGCAGTTTTGACCTGCAAGAAACAAGTTGTCCCTTCTGAGATTTTCTCTTACTCTCTGGTCCTTTTCATCCATCCATCTACGTGGAAGTACACTGACCACTACTGTTTAGCACATAAAACAACTTCAGGCTGCTCTCTTATAACTTTCTTTGTGGTTACAGGATGTGTTCAAAAGGCAAATCAGTCAGGGTGTGAGCTGAAGCCTTGTTTATGCTGCTTTTCTTTGTTCTTGTTACTTCTTTACCTTATATCAGAGAGCAGGTTATTTCCCTTCAACCACTTGTTTTGGCTTTGACGACACTTGAAATTAGAACACCTTTGACCTGTATTACTAAAAATAAATAAAATTGTACTTGAAAAAAATAAATTATAGGCTTTACATTATCTGCTTTTGGGGGGCAGGAAAGAACATTCCAGTATTTGAGAAAACACTTTAGTAGGTGAGCATAGAAATTCCCCTCTAACCTGTCAGAGCAAAACATCTTCACTCTTTTAAATGTATTTGCTTTGTAATGTGACCAAGTTATTAAACTTGTTAGAGTTCATGGCAGATGGCAGGTGTCATATGAATTTGAGCAAATGTTATCGGCTTAGGAGTCATAAAAAAATAATTGAAAACTCTAGCTCTTAGCTGCATTGGCATTTAAACACAGAGAAATGCTATAAAGCTTTCTGTGCATACATAAGCCCTCCCTTTAAGTGCTGGGTCTTGGTGTCAGAGGCCTACTGAGGAAAAACAGATTTCTCAAAGGCAAGATGGGCTATTCTTTAGCAAAACTGTGGTTTAGAGACATTCCCAAAATCACATAATGAGAAGTGCTTTGGTTTTTTGTAACTCAGTTATTTTCCTTTCATGCTAAGAAGTTCCAGATACCTGAAATGAAATTATTTTCTCTATTCTTTAGCCTCTGTTTTACATTGCATATAAAATGTTCTCTAAACTCTTTAAAGATTTGTTCCCAATTTTAAGCCCCTCTACTCTGACACCAGACACCATGATCTGCCCTCCAGCCTAAGGCTAAATAATGCGGTGGCAGCTGCATGGGTGGAGCCACGAAATACCCAGCAGACTCCCTGTGTGTGTGCTGGACCACCCACGAGGAGATTAATGCATGAGCAACCCTTCAGACTGCAAGAAACAGCTCCTTGTAGGACTTTCAGAGCTGCAACACACAGACATGCAAACGTTGTCAAGCGCAAAATATGTGACTTGCACCCCATCAAAGACAGATGCAGGTCCTGAAACACTTGCATGTGAAACATCTTCCTCCAAGAGCTTCATCTAGTGAGGCAAGTAAATGCTGGCATCCACATAACAAGGGGTGGTCTACTTGGATATGCCTTCAGAATGGCCATGGAGAAGGATATCCCTGCAGAATGGCCACAAACAACATGTATGCAAATACCCCCCTGCAGTCGCAGTCCCTTGGCAGGGATGAGCTGTCAGATTTCAGGCCCCATCCATGTGTACAAATTGATAACTGTCCTTTTCTAAAATAGTTCTGATTTTGGGAATGTCATGGTTGAACCCCAGCCAGCAACGAAGTACCACACAGCCAATTGCTCACTCCAGCACCAGCAGGATGGTGGTGGTATCAAAAAAAGTGAGAAAACTTTTGGGTTGCGATAAATCATAGTTCAATAGGGAAAGCAGAAGCTGCACACAAGCAAAGCAAAGCAAAGAAAAGAGTTAGTTTACTGATTTCTATGAGTGTTTTGTGAGTGTATAGTATTCCTATGGGTGTTTAGCCATCTCCAGGAGAGCAGGACCTCATCATGCAAGCATTTACATGGGCAGAAAGACATCATCACTCTGAACATCCTCACAGTCCATCTTCTGCCCCTGGCTTTATGTGCCGATACCATAACCCTTAGCCATTAAGCCAGTTTCTCATTCAGTAGAGTACGGGATATAGCTTGGGTCTGTTGGAGTCAACAGTCCCAGCTGGTTGCCTTCCAACTTCTTGTGTGCCCCCAGCCTACTTTCTGGGAGGGTGATAATAGAGGCAGCAAAGGCCTTGGCTCTGTGTAAGTGCTGCTCAGCAATAACAAAAACATTCCTGTACTATCAACACTGTTTTCAGCACAAATCCAAAACATAGTCACATACCAGCTACTGTGAAGAAAATTAACTCTATCACAGCCAAAACCAGCATTTCATTTCTTGAAGTGAAAGCTATTGCTGAAGTGATATGACTGCAATCTGTGTTATGACTCTGCCCCATCTCCCTTTACATTAAGTGGATCATCATATCAGAGTCACCATTTCTATAGCACCACTTCTGATTTAATATATTCCTACAACAACTACTAATTAAGAAGTCAGGGAAGGAGAAGGTTGCACCAGATCTTAATCATAAGAATTGTCTTTCATCAAGTCCCTTACACGTAGCTACCAGACATCAAGGCTCACAATAAAATTCAGGTCTGAATTTCATTTTTTTTCGTTATAACACTTGTTCAAATCTGCTCTTCAGCTAAAGGGGAGAGGGTTCCTAAATGGCAAGATAAGAGTTCTAAAACTTCTTCTCTAGGAAAATAGTTTGAGAATTACCATCCACACATTTAGTCTGCAGACACAAATATTTTTAACATCACTTAAAAATTTGGAAGGAAGTTATAGTTACTTATTTCAAGTCAGCAGTTTTTTAAAAAGTATCATTTAATGGTACTTTAAAAGGTTAATTTAACAACTTCAGAGTTTCACTCAGTTGTTTCCCTACTGAATCAAAAAGTGTTTCTATTTTTCTATTTCCCACCATTTGAAAGATGTCATGCCATTAATATCATCTTGGATGCATGTGTATGTGTTTGGCGACACCACCTGAACCTACAAACTTATAAGTAAATTAAAATTGGCAAAACAGCAAAGTGGAGTTACTATGTGAAATAATAGCATAAAGTCCTATCCATTTGCCTTCAAAACAGTCAGGAGAGATATTTGGGTGTCTACACGCCAAGTGGAGTCAGTCAAAAAGGTGTTTAAACAATTTAACATCTAAATGCAACTTCTTGGAAAACAGAGAAGTCTGGACAAGGCTGGCTGGACTCCACTAGGCAACACACAATGCAGCCAGTGTATATTTCCAGGAATGCTGGAAACTAGATCTCAATGCCCTGCTGTTTGCCTACATCTCTCTTGGTGGCCCCATGCAAACACTTGCAGCACTGCATGGCCATGAACTTGGCACTGCTGTGTGTTTTAGGAAGTCTAGAAGGCATGGAGAAGGAAGACAGTTTATTAAGAATTGCCTGCTCTGTTTATCTTTGTCATAGGGACAGTGGGTACTGTCGCTACAGGTAGAGTGAGTTGCATCTGACTCTTAATGACACAACGGCTTGTCCTTTATTATTTTTCATTTCCTTTTCTTTAATTAAAAGTTAGTCTGTACAAAGGCTGGATGAGATATGGAACCTTTGAACATCAGAGTGCAATACCATCCTTACAAGGGCAGACCACTCCAGCACTATACTTCCTCTTCTCTGAGAATTCATTTGCTAATAACCTATAAATAAGCATGCTTTCCATTAACTCAGCTTCCAAGAAGTCATCAGGAACCTGTTAGTCATTGTATCCCAAATCATCTGCTCAGAAATAAAAGTGCATTACTCATAGATGGCCAGTTTCAATGTCAAAGGTAATGAAATATAAGTGAAGAAGCTTTAATTTAAAGTCAGATATATCACTAAGTAGTCAGAAGACTAATTTTGTGATATGTAAAAATAATGCCTTATTCTAGAAAGACAGCAAAATGTAGTTCAGTATTATTTATTTTAACAAGCATAGAGGAGGGTTGGGGAACTGCTCATTACAGTTATAGGCCCACCAGTAAACATTTTCCTTGCTTTCATACTTTCTTTTTTTCTCATAAGGAAATGTGGTAACAGGCAGAGATTCTCTGGTTTTAGGCCTATTTCTCCCTCAAGAGGTTTACCCTGAACAAGCTCGAATAAGCTGAATGTCCAGATTGACAGAGGATTGCATGGCATCTGGCTGCTCCTGGTCTCAGGATACCAGCTCAGTGTCTTCCCTCCAAAAATGTACACTCCTCCTTTTTGGTCTGTGTCCACTTTTTGGATTCTTTCTAAAACTGGCAATAAATCCGAGTAAGAGAAAATAATATGCTTAGTTCTTGTGAATGTTTTCCATTTGGAGCTAATTCCAGTATTTATTAAACCAGTCTTCATAGATGGCTTTTAACTATTAAGTAATATAAACAGATTGTGATGGGATTTTGGTTTTGGATAGATGATTCTTCAAAAACCAAATTATCTCTTGATTTATATCAAATTATTGTATACCATTAGTATTGATGTGTAATGCTACACAAGAAGAGAACTGAATTAAAGTCTCAAATCTCATCTAGTCTCTGGACCAGAAAAGTACTTAAGTATGTGCTTAGTTATCAGGGATTCTGACACTTAAAACTTCTGCCTCCCAATTAAAAATCATAGCTTTGATAAAATGCAAGTTTCCACTGTTATATGAGGAAATCTTTTCTCTCCTTTTTTTTTTTTCTTTTTTTTTTTTTCTTTTTTTTTTTTTTTTTAAGGAAGAGGGATGTCTTCGGGCAATAAAATTTGGGTTTGAAAATGTTGTTGGGCTTTACCAGCACTGTATTTCTGAATGGCATTATTCCCAGCTAGCTTGCCATTGCTGTCCCTCTTATCTTCATACCTAACCATAGTTAACCATTCAGGTAATTTGACCTGGAATTCTGTCATCTGATGAGCAGTGAATTGCTTTAGTGGTTTGGTTTGGACTTTAAGTATTAACCATGGTCTACATGGATTACCAAATATTTAACCACAAAACACTAACATGCTCCATTTCCCTGTGTCTCAAGCAGTGGGTACCTACAAAGTCTGGGTAATTCAGCTGAGCATGTGAAGATGATCCTGAAGTGGAACTCTGGATATTTAGTGATTCTTCTTCTGATGCCATGTCCCTGTAAGTAAGCCATGTGTTATGCAAACTTATTGGCAGTAATGATTTAGAAAGACACAGAGGGATGAAATGTGGATTGAATTGGCTGGATAGCTCTGTAATTACAGAGAAAGTCTCTCTTCCTTCCTCCAGGCCTGCATGTTGCCTATGGAGAAACTGTCCTAGGGGTTCCCACATTTTGAAGAGGATGTACCCCCCATGTGTAGGGATCAGTATCTTATGAATTAGGAATAAGCATTCCTCTGCTCAGAGAGGATACCGTGGGTGCACACCATGGGCCACTCTATGGTTTTGCCTGCATGACCATGGAGAGGAAATGATGAAGGGTTATGGAACATCTGCTTTGACCCTAGAGGCATGGGCGCATGAGTTGCAGGGAAAACCAATCACAAAACAGTGTTCTTCAAGGAAAATTGCTGCTCTGGTTTTCAGTGTGCAGTTCCCAAACAGACAGGAAGGGTCTTATTTCTGATCCTTATAAAGAGAGACTTCTGATTTGTATTTACAAGAAGTGAATAATGAATACTGACCAGGATTTAGATGGGCCTTGCCTTCAGCCAGGTGGAGCACAGGGACAACCAGGTTTACTGGACTGTGTGGATTTGATGGCCTGGCACAGCAGCCTCGCAGGAGTACGAGGCTTTAGTAGACACTGGTGCAATGCAAAGTGTATCCTAATGCCATCAGACTATGCAGAGACAGAACCCACTCGTGACAGGGGGATCCAAACAGTGGACTTTATGTGAGTCTTGAGTCAGCTTGATTGGGAATGAGTGGCAAAAGCAACTCATTGTCACTGGCCCAGAGGCATCCTCATCATAGACTATCCCAGAAGAGGGAAATTCAAGGACCAGAAATGGTAAATTGACCTTAGAGGTTTGCACCTTGGAGGCAGAGGAAATTAGCATCTGTCTACCTAGCCTGATCTCTCAGAGGACTGTCCTGTTGTGGGGTTGCTGAAGAACAGCAGGTGCCATCCACCACCACAGTGGTGCATGGGTGGTAATAAAGCTCCAGCGGAGACTCTGTAACTCCTACCCATGAGGTGGTTTGCTGGCTGGAGAGCCAAGGAGTGATCAGCAGGACCTGCTTACACCTTAACAGCCCCATATGGCAAGTGTGAAAGTCTAATGGGGATGGAGACTAAGAGTGGATTGTCAATGGCCTGAGTGAATGCCAGCTGTGAGTGCTGCCACACCCAACATTCTGGAGCTTCAATACCAACACGAGCCAAAGGCAGCCAAGTGGTTCCACCACTGACATTGCTGATGTGTTTTTCTCAATCCCTCTGGCAGCAGAGAGCAGGCCACAGTTTGTTTTCACTTGGAGGGATGACTGGAACTGACTGCCAGGGACAGAAACACAGCACCACCATCTGCTGTGGACTGATCCAGACTGCACTGGAGCAGGGTGAAGCTCCAGAACACCTGGAATATATTGATAACATCATTGTATGGAGAAACACATAGCAGGTGAGGTTTTTGAAAAGAAAAATGGGAAGAAAATGGCCTGACTTTGCTCTAAACAAAAGTGACATCAAGGGACCTATACAGTAGATCTGGTTTTTAGGAGTCAGATGGCAAGATGGAAATCATGTCTCAATGGATGAGATAAAGTAGATAACAGCAGTGTTTCCACCAACTAGAAAACAGGAAACAAGCTTTCTTAGGTCTTGTGGGGTTTTGGAGAGTGCACACCCCAAACTGCAGTCAGTGTGTTGGCCCTCTTTATCAAAAACTGGTAAGAAAATCAGTTTTCACATGGGGCTCTGAGCAACAGCAAGAATTTGAATAAACTCAGTTTATTCAAATTTGAATAAACTCACCCACTTTAGTCGGTGATAATTTAACATTCATAAGTTGTAATCAATGTGTTCTCCACTGCGGCTGGGGAGGATGGTCTTTCCTGGAGCCTCTGACAGAAAGTAGCAGGGGAAATCTCAAGGTCAACTGTTAGGGCTTTGGAATTTGGCATACAGAGAATCCGAAGCCCATTATAGTCCAGCTGAAAAGGAGATGCTGGAAGCTTACAAAGGGTTTCAAGGTGTTCTGGAAGTGATGGGCACTGAATCACAGCTTCTCGAGTCACCCTGATTGCCAATGCTGGGCTGGGCAACCAAAGGAGGGGTCTCCTCTACACATCATTCAGTTGTGCTGTGTGGAGTGAGTTGCACTTGTTGCACAGCAAGCTCAGATAGGAAACCCCAGTCACTCAGGTCCTTGAGCAAAAGCAATATCAGAGCTGGGTCTGCCTTTGCCTGAGGCAAGAGTAATGCAGACTGCTTTCCCCAGCATATTTTTTTTGTTCAATGTAGGAACATTTTCCCCTTCTACAGTAAATAAAAGATTTGATTGGACAGGGGCAGCCTGACTAGTAGATCCCCTAATGCTGACAAACAAGGTGGATTTTGTTCTTCTCTTTTTTTGCATAGCTTGTTTTTAATAGATTTTATGTCTCTTGTCTTTTTGTTGTTCTCCTTTCTATTACTGTTGCTGTACTTACCTCAAACCACAAGTTTTCCTACTTTTACCCTTTTGATTCTCTCCCCCATTCCAACAGAAGGCTAGTGATTGAGTGGCTGTGTGGTAATTGCTGTCTGGGATTAAAGCATGAGATTGGCATTGGTTCAAAGAAATTATTCAGACCAGTGGGCCATCCCATCTCATATCCTGTCCTTGGCACTTTTAGTTGCTGTAGAGGAAGTTCAAGAAAATCATGCAGTATAGTTACAGAATAAGCAAGGATTATTTTTGCAGTGTGACACAGTCACATCGATAATTAAGAAACTTTAAAACTAGAATTTCATTCTTCCAAATGTTGCATTCCTTTACTGAGTACTTGATATCTGTGCTCTTCAATTTTTCTTTAATTTGTATGTAAAAATTTTCAAATATACTGCCAAAGTTCATCAAACGTTTGGAAAATATTTTCTTCTCTGTAATGTAAAACCTCCCAGAAAGTCAATTATGTCAAACCACTACTATTATTTCCTCATCTGCTATATTTTTTATCTGGGAAAGCTTCCATGAAATTTTATTCCTCTCTGAATTCCTACACAAAAAAAAAAAAAGAATAGAAAAATAATTCCTTGAAAACTTAATGGAAATAGGTCTTGTCTTTATTTTCTTCAAAAGAAGAGAAATACATTTAAGTGAAGGCTTTTGAGCAGATTCTTGTTCAGAGGCATTCTACCCTTTGTAAAACTACATGGAGTTAATAACTCTATGGTTCTTCTGATGTATTGGCACTTGCTTTTGCTTCCCATTTAATTTCTTCACTAAACAAATATGGTTCTTTCTCTGTGCAGAGAAATTTTATTTCTTTTCATTGGAATATGCCTCAGAAAGAAGAGTTTTCAGACAGGTCTACACAGGTACTACAGGTTCAAATATACAAACAAATAACACCAGAAATGTAAAGAGTCAAAAAAACCAAAAACAAAACAAAAACCCCTCCAAAACCCAAAAAAAACCCCCACCAACCACCCTACAAAAACAAAAAAAAAACCCCACAAAACAAACAAAAAAACCCCACAAATACACAAACAAAAAACCAAACCAAAACCAAACCAAAGAAATAAATAAACCAAAAAACAACAATGAAACAAAACAAAAGTCATTTCAGGGCATGTAGGGTATTAAGAATGCTTTAAGAAATTTATATACTCTCAGAAATCATTGTTCAGGCCTTCAAATTGTTCAGGCCTTCATGCATTTAACTTTCTCATGTCTAGTTTAAGACAAAAGCTATTAATAATGAAACTATTTCTAGTGGTAGTTGATGCTGAGCAGGGCACTTGCTTTCCAAGTTCAACCTAACTTTCTCCTTTGTTCCATGACCCATCCTTTTGTCCCTTTTTCTCTAGTCCTTTATAGAGGTGCTTTTGATGAGATAATTATTTTCTTTTTGGATTAGTCTATACTCTTAATAACTCATACGTACCAGTGAGATTTGATATAAACTCAAAACTAGAGGTCAAGCTTCATTCCATAACAAAATATTATTGACTGAGTATGAAATAAATACAGAGGATAAAGAACCAAGAATACAGAGATTTCGGTACTTTTTAGTAGATGTTTAGAGGACTGTTGTAAGCCAGATGGTTGTGTTTACCATTATCTGCCTCCCTCTATTTTTCTCATGTTTGTTATCAAAATTTTCCTGTACTTATAACACTTAGCATAAACCTGTGGGAAGGGAAAAAAATAATAGAAAGGGAGGCAGACTGAGTTCTAGGTGTCTGAAACATCAATTAATATGAATATTAATTTGTTTTTATATGCTGCTATGTAGATTTATAAGCTTGAAGTGATAATCACTTGAAATAGTGCATCAAGAGTAAGCTAAACTTTTTTTATGCAAAAGTATGAAGAAATAGACACTCCTTAACAAAATTAATTCCTCTACAAAAACAAGTAGGAGGAGACATAAATAAGAGCCTGAAGAACTTTAGACATGTTCAGAGTTTCATTTAATGTTGGAAGAAATCAAACAGTTTAGCAGCCTGTTGCTTATCAGAGACATTTTCTTTATTCCACCAGAATTTCCATACAGCTGTGGGATGGCTATTGCAGGATAAAGATAATCCTGTGGTGCCCTGGAACTGCGGGACAACCTCTTTCTGCATCCAGTGTAAGGGTCTGGGTGAAATAGGTGTAAATAGGCTCATGTACGTATTACTGACCTGTCCCAAGAAAGCAAGACTAGATCAGGCCACCTTTCTGTGCCTTCTTGGCTAAGCTTTGTGAGAGCCCTCTTGAGTTTGGTCAAATTCCAGGAGAACAACATTGCATGAAAAGAGGGGCTTCCTTTTCCTCGTTTCTGGGTGTATGTTGGAATAAGTTAACAAGGAGACAAAAGGCAAAAGTGCTTACCATATGAGATTATTCAGCCAGGCTACAGAAAAAAGAGGCCTTCTTCTAAAATCCCTGTTGGGCCTGGGCTCATCACTTGGTGGGTTGATCTGATAATGGGAACCAAACTAAGATGTAACATCTGTTACCAGCCAGACATAGCCAAACTCTGAATTCTACATGCACAACAGAAGCTTGGCAACGGTCTATTCTTCACGACAAAAGGACACCTCTGCTGCCTACATCTTCACTGGAAGACATTGAACAAGAGCTATCAGACAAAATTATGGGTTTGTTTCCCTTCCTGGAGACTGGCATGAGTTTTCACAATTGTATTCCCAAAAAATTGTCCTAGAGTTTACCATCTATTCTATTTTGCAAATGTACTATGCTAGTGATTTTGTAGAGGCACATATTTGTGTATGACCTGTCCCTTACGTCAACTTATTAATTTTTGCCTTTTTTGGGACTAAAAATGCTGATTACACGAATGGCTGGAGGCAGAAGTTGCAAGTCCATGCAGCACCTGGTAGCCACTATGAAACGGCTTCCAGCTTTGTATTTGGCAAGGAACCTACATGAATCAGTCAAGAGAGGGCTACAGCTGTTTTTCATCTACAGGCCATCTGACTGGTGTGTGCTGCAGTTGCACACTGTGCATGCGGGATCAGAAGTCTGGCAGAGGCATTGCCACATCCGTATGCATGGATGTCTGCCGGGGCATGAGTGCTCTTCGAGGTTTACTACTGCTTCTGCAAATACTAAGTTTCTCAGACACCTGAATGGTCTGCTTTTTCTTGGCCTTATTTCTTGGCCTCACTTTGTAAGGGTTAATAAAAAATATGTTCCCAAGGTCAAAACCAGCAGGAACAGTTCTTTCAGAGGTAAGGAGGGAGAAAAACTTCCTTCCTTTATAGTGTGGCTTGCAGATCACTTTCTTGGATGCTTACCTTAATCCTGTGTTCCTGGAGGGTCCCACGGTATTGATCTTGCTCCAGTCCTCTTCTGATATGACTATATGATTTGAGGCTGTTAGCTGTGAATTACCTTCTTTTATTTATTTTGGGAGAATGTAATTTATGACTTCTTAGTATGAAGGAAGTATTGCAAAATTCTAGAAGGAATGTCTAGCTCACGGTTCCTTGTTGGTTGCATGAAATGAAACTAGTCCAAGCAGGCAAGTCCTTACACATCTGTATTTCTATTCTGCTGGCTATATCTATCAATAGAAAACTCCTCCTAAGACATGTTCTAAAATTCTTGTGAAACTTGAGAGGAAGGTTTCATTCATAACTGCTGCAAGTCATTCCAATGAAAACCAGGAGTTTGAGAAGGTGGTTCTACCCACAAGGTTGTGCATTTAAAAATGGCTGATCCTGCCACTAGAGTCTTGTGGGAGAAACTATTTCACAAAAATATCAATCCTATAGAATAATTGACCAGAGATGTATAAAATACTAAGTGAACATGAATTCAGATTATTCTGTATGCTGGAACAGCAAGTTTTTTTGTGATTCCCCTCCCACACCCTGCTTTGAAATCCAAATAATTGGATAATCCAATAATTGCCCAACAAAATAAATTCATCATGCTTGTTGTGGTGCTGAATTAGGATTATAACTGAGGTGTTGTGGTATTCTAGCACTGACTAGGAAAGAAAAAACCCAAATTTGGTTGGAGAGGAAAAAATTTCTTTGAAGTAAGGGAAGCTCATTAAACCCCTGTGCTCTTTAGCTGCAAATTTGTTATTGTATATGACCAGCCTGCCAGCAAGGTTCAATGTGTAATGTTCCTTCAATCCATCAGGTTTACATCTCCTCCTGTGAAAATATAGTTGGTCAGTAGTCTGCTCCCTGTGGCCTTTGCATACGCTTCCTGTGTGACACTGATGTGGTAGGGCCCAGCACAAGTGAGCTATTGTCCTTGCTTGCTGGACGAATCCTTCCCGTCAGAGCATGGTAACATGTTCTGCTGGCTTCCAAAACTCCCCTTCCCCCCACACCTCCTCTCCCCCTGATCAAAAACAAAAAGCACCCGGACTCAGTATTTTCATGACTTTTTGGACCTCTTGCATGGAGAGGAAGGGGAAGAGAGGGTGGATGCAGAGCAGCCACAACCAGCGAGTTTGCGCCTGTCAATTTATGCCTTGGAGCTTCTCTCACTGGGTAAACCTGGACAAGCTGGTGCTGCCGTTCCAGCTTTTCCATGTAGGAGAAGTGTCCGCTCTGGCAGGCCTGAAAGCAGCTGTAGGGTCAGGGTGAGCGGGTGCCAGAAGACTGCTGGGGTCACAGACTGTCTGGAAAGTACAGCAAGTTTGGTGCTCACTTTTTTGTGTTTCTGTGTTCAGACTGAAAACCCAGGGGATCTTGAACTTCCTAGTCATTTAAACTTGCAGATCAGAGTGGATACTGGATGAAATCTTAGCTGCTCTATAATTTCAATGAAACCAGAGTGTAAATTTGTAAGGGGTGAATAAAACCAAGGAAATAGTTGTGGTTTTGTGATTATTAAAAGAGCATTCATTGTTTGACTTATTAGACTTCCTAAATCTGTAAGAGTACAAGAACAGGAGCTTTTCTTTTACTCCTAGGCCAGATACTACACAGCAGACTGCAGAGATCTAAACCCATAGCTAACAAACAGCATGCTCCTGAGGTGTTTTTCTTGTTCTTTTCTAAAAGTTTATTTCAATTTCCTCATCCACTCTTGCTACTTCTCCAGGTACTTTACAAAGTCAAAAAAATATTCTCTTTACAATCATGTGTTCTACCTGATTTCTCACAATGCATATAAAGATACAGCATATTTAGAATAAATATTAGGAAAAAATGTGTGAGAAATAGATGTTGTACAATTTGAAAACACATATATTTGAACAAATATTAATAGATTTTTTCACAATTTTTCAAAGTTTACTTTTGCCATCTCTAATAAGCTTTTCTAAAGAGCAGTTATCTTTCTGTAAAATGTTGAACTGTGCTTAAGAAATACATTACTAAAGTATGCTGCTTTGTATAATATACCGCCAAAACAGTGCTCTGCTTTTTAAGTTGTTTTGTTCTTGCCAAATGGCTGAAAACAACTTCATCAGAGAAGAAATTGGCACTGTTTTTTGGGAGTCAGTTTAATGGATTACTTTGTGACAGACATCTGAGATTCCTTAATTTCTGCACTCTATGTTGAAATATAAATAGGTATCTTCTAAAAGTCTAAAAGGTATTTATATGGAAGCACTTGTGCCAAAACTGGCTATTGTAATGCAAACATCATGAACCGGACCACAGTCTAATCCAAAAATTGAAGGCTTGGCGTTTTGCCATCCTGTGAAAGAACAGATTGAGGTTTTGCTAACATTGCCTTGAGATTGAAAAAAATTTTATACAAAGAAATTTAACCTGAGTATAACCTGAGAGCGAGTTTGGAGCTCTTGATATTTTGTCATTCATTCATTGCACAGTCACTGCTTGGTGTAAGTTAACAAATATATAACACAATGAAATCACACCAGAACCCTGCTTTATGAGCCTAATTCCTTCTAAAGCCACTGTAGAAACAAAACAGTGAAGCAGGACTGTGTAGTTTCTTTTCTTTAGCTTTATGAGACCTGTACTTTTAATTCAGGTCTGTCTTTGTGAAGATGAAGTCTGTGAAACAGGACAGGGCTGCCCTGGTACCTCATGACTCATCTGATTTCAAAAGGCAGGGAGCACAGTGTAGTACCCACTAGTTCACTCATGCTGTATTTACTAACATGTGGGAATGCATCAATCTCATAAATGGAGTTGTCCATGCTGTATTTCTAACCCTGTGATTTTTTTTTCTTTTTTTTCTCTCAAATCATTGCTAGACAATGTCCTTCATTTTATGTGGTCCCAGGGACTAGGAAACAGATTCCAGTGAGAAAGTTTCTCCCTTTCCTACGATTGAAAATATAGAATCTAACTATAGGTTTGAAGTAAAAATAGTAGCATAGCAAGTGCCATGAATACGGTCATTCTCTGTGAATGAATGTAACTGTGTTTTCTTTATGGCACAAGAGCAAGTGAGCAGTGTTTAGTGTGCTGTGTTTATAATGGCTACATTTATTCCCTGTGTTGTGGGCTGTATTACATCAAGTGTTTGCAGGAGAAAGAAAGCCTTAAAAATAAAAAAGTAGCTACAAATAAAAATGGTAAGTGCTGGCACAGTGCAAAAAGAAAAAAAAAAACATTTTGCTATGGTATTTTACATCGCAGCATGGATCATTTAGTAAGTTGCAGCTAAAGTTTTAACTAAAACCTGAAAAATTCACAAATTCTGTCCTTGGTCTCTGTAGTACAAATTCAGAATGATCAATCAATGGCCATAAAGATGCTGTGACATTTGCATTAAAATAAATGATTCGTAGTGACCAACATGCTAGCAGGCCCATTAAATTTCCAAAAACTCATAAAGTTCCACTGGGATCACAAGTGGATTGTGGTGAAGTTTGTGTCTTTCTTTGTTTGTGGTGTCTGAGACTTGGGATTTTTTCATTCCCTCATGCCATCAGTCACTGGGTTCATAGAGAGTGGTGGCAGGCAGTGCCTGACTGCCAGACCACTGGCGGTTCAGCCACAACTGTGCCTCATGTGGCTGTGTGCTCCACCAGCTGTGGGAGAGGCAGCTGTCTTCAGGAACACTGGCATACTCAATAGTTCATTTGATTTTTTCGGAAAGTCACACCCTGCTTTTCTGGGACCATTTCCCTAAGCCCCAAGTCCTTTACTATGAGCAACACAGGTATGCAGAGATTACTTTAAGTGAGAAAATATAGGAAATGAGAAAAGACTCTGGGTGACAGTGTGAGAGGGTTCGTTAAGTCTGAGGTTGTCAATGACATTCAGTCTGAAGGCTTTTTCAGCATGCTAGGCTCACCTCAGCCATCTACTCGAGGAAATATTTTCATCCTAGGTGGCCTAATCTGCTAGCCTCTGGATTTGCAGGTTTATAAATCACCTTGAAATGGCATTTTGCCAGAGGGTGATTAAGTTGCTGAGGAGACTTCTCCAGAAGTTTCGTGGAAGATGGTGAGTTTTCTGCTTTCATCTCTGTGAGGCACAGCTCTTGGTATGTGGATGAAATAGAGGATTTGCATGGATGGTCACTCTAACGCACCAGCAAACGTTTCTGCCCTACGGTATAGCTTTTTCTACCTTCTGGTGTTTAAAGACAAGATTTTCACACTCAAAAGCCATGCAATACTTATACTGCATTTGAGCAAACAAAACCATAACATTTTCCACATTATCAGAAAGGCAGAGCTGGAACTAAAAGGTCTACTCAGTGCATCTTATTGAAGCATTATGGATAAAAAACATAGAGAACAAGGCAGAAAATAGAAGTTAAAGTAATTGCAATTATATCATTCAGCCTCACAGTATGTTCTTACCATGCCTCTCCATCTCCTTATATTGACAGTAAATGGTTTATTTTTGAAGATAGCGAGCTGTTCCTTATGAAAAGATAAAAAAAGAATGAACTTCTTAGGTCAAAGGTGGGGGGAAGGGGGTGTAATAGAGGATGAATAAAAAATGTACAGGGCAAAGTAGGTAATTCTGGTGTCCTCTTTAAATAATACGTAATGTTGGGGTCAGTTAAATTGAAGGGTGGAAAAAGCATGAAATTACATAAAGTGAAAGTATGAAATAGTACCATTAATTTAGCCTTTGAATCTTGCTGCTGCAAGCATTGCTGTGAAAACAAGCATTGCAGATTTGAAAAGAGTCTGATATTGCCATGAAAAAAGGAAGCATCCATCATCATTGCAAAATGGGATAAAATTTGCATGACAGCATTCTTCATGCTTGAGAGTGCAAATTCCTTAGGTTAAGGAACTAAGAAAAATTAAGGTTAAGAAAAGTGCCAGTGGAAGCCAGGTATTTCAAAACATTTCAAGAGCTGTGCGGCTTGGCAGTGTTTGGTAGATCCTGTGTAAGGTCCCAGACCAAAGCGATACTGTTCTGAGAAGGAAACTGATAGTCCTACACTTGCTTTTCTCATTCCCCAAAGTGCCTGATTTTAATTCTTGTCCGGTCTTACAGGCCCTTGATACTGTGTGTGAGAGCTGGAGAAGTGATTTGGTCTGTGGTCAACTCTGCTTTCTGAGCCTGCTGAGGATCTGAGGGACAAATTCCTGCAGCCACATTTCTATTTTCAGGGAGCAGAATCTCACTGGCATTCAGCCCCTTATTCTGTCCTGAAGCTTTAGATTCAGACTGTGTTCACCACTTAAATCAGTCATGGCAGGTTTGACTCACTGATTGTGACAGCATGGCATTTATTCCTTATGAATATCACATTCATGTCTGTGTTGAAATCCAGAGACTGTAGATTCGCTTTTTTTTTTTTTTTGCTTTTTTTTTTTCCTCCCTCTCTCTTGATGTTTTAAGACTTCCAGCAGGTCATCTTGTCTTTAAAAAGAACTTGATTTGCCAGCATCATTTGTGATGAGGATTGCCCTTTCAATCTGAAGGTACTGGGATGTTGGGGGAGAAAGAAAAGGTGTTAAAGAGCGTAATGTGCAGTTTTTAAGTGCTCTGTGCATGTTCCACGTTTGCCTATTTCATCTCTCCCTCCTCCTCCCCCTCCGCACTGCAGACTCACATCTGTCCGCCCTCTGGCTCACCTCACCCGCAGCCTCCCTTCCAGCAGGAGAATCGTGATTTCATTTGGAGCACACCAGTCCGTGTGCTGCACAGGCACTACACACAGGGCTTCACTCCCTAAAGCTTATATAGCTGCAGGGCCTAAAAATCCAACTTTATTTTTGTCTTCTTTTTTTTTTTTTTTTTTTTTATTCCTCATTATTAAAGGCTTACTGTGTCAGGTAAATCCCAGCAATAAGCACTTTGATCATGAAGAATAAATATATGCACTTAAAATAAAACCTGACTATATGTAATAAATTATTTAATAACTTATCCATATCTGTGCAGGGAGGCATGGTGGGAATGTGTGGCATGGCAGGCATCCTATGTCTGATGACCACACTTTCTCCTCCCTCAAGATCTTGCTTTATTGAGGTATGTATGATACTATGCAGGCAGGAGGTGGCTTCTGTCACCTTTGTGAAATTATTTTTTCCTTCTATTTCCTAATATAAAGTGTAGAAGTCTGTTAATTTATTTCACAGATTCATGGAGAGGATACCATAGTTACCTCCCTCATCTCATCAGTGACAGACCTGTCGCTTCCTCAGAACTGAAGGTAAAATACTATAGTGTGGGTTTTTTTTTTTTCTTTTCCATGGTAGACAGAAAATGGGCTTGCTTTTCTTATCTTTCAGATTTAGCATCCAAACTCAGAAGCACTAAGATATCTAGGGTCAGTGTTAGAGTTATCATTATGGAAGCTACTTATCTGTGGCAAATCAATTTGTTTTAAGCTCATTGTCTTCCTAGGGATGAATCTTCCCCTGCTTGCTTTTGATTATTATGTTTTATAGACTATTTCTCACTGTGCTAAAATAGGAGTCTATAGCCTGTTTTTCACACGATGCATGGTGATTACTTCTAAACCCAAACTTTTGCAATATGAAAGTTTAATACAGACTCTTTACTGAATTAAATCTACATACCTGTTCCTAAGATGTAGTTGAGATAATATATTTCTAAATGAAAGAGAATACATTATTATGGTCAGAGGTTTCTAGTCTGAGAAGTGCTGTAGCTCTTTCATTCTGGCTTTACTCCAAAAAACTTGAGACTGGACAGAGAGATACCTAAATCTAATTGTGATGGTCTTCAGATTTTTTGTTGTTGTTGGCCCATGGCAGTAGAATAAAAATTATTTGGGAACAAAAAGCAAGCATGATGGAAACCTCAATTCACAGAGTAACTTCTTCCAGACAGCTGATTCATGTTCTTAATTTTATTTTACTTTTCCTTTTTAGAAGGTGTATAACTCTGATCTAATGTTTCTGGATGTGCAGCCTTTGGGGTGACTCTGTCAGATCAGTGGGCAAACCCTTGAGTCTTTGTGTGGTGCATTGGAGAGCCAGCTGACGCCATTCAGAGTTGCTGTCCTGAATGCAGATCTTCTGCGAGCCCTGCTGAAGTGCAGGCCTGATTTCATCAGGTGTATGAAGTAGATGTACATAGGATGGTCACCCTTCCTGGAAGCCAGGTTGCTAACAGCATGCAGAAGTATATTCCTGAGGTGCTGACTGAGGTAGGAGCTCTGTGGCAGTTGGCCCCTATCCTGATTAGCCCATACTGAACATAAATATTTGATATTTAAGGAAAAAAGACAGAGAGATTTCATCCCCAAACTTTTGTTTTTCTGTATTACCTAATCAATATGAAATTCAGTGCATTATCAGGATCTGGGGAGTAAGCAGGAAATTTTTGGATTCTCTGAAATTTTGGTCCAGTGCCACCTTTTCCATGTGATTATGCCGAATTTAAGGGAAGACAATCTCTCCCTTCCCTCTTTGGCCCACACCACAGCAGCTCCAAATTCCTGAAAACCGAGCCTCTGAGTCTTAAAACTGCATGCTGGCTCTTTAATGTGGCATATTTGCCTGAAAGCTACTTTTCTCTCTGTGTGATATGGTGAAGTACGAGGAGCAGGAGTGATTAAAACCAGCTGTTTTCCCTGAGCAGTTTTGCTGTGTTCTTTTCATTTAGTGTTCTTTCAATAAAGAGTGAGAAAACAGTGAAATTGATAAGACAGCATAAGAATATTCTTCTGCATATGGAAATTACTGCAGCAGAATGGAATTTCAACAGTGCTAGGAAACCAGCTCTTAAGCCAGTGTGCAGAAGTCCCCCTAACAACCTTTTGTTAAATTAGCCTGTTGAATTCCATCAGGGGTTTTTTATTCTTTTGTAATGTCATAGGATTTTCTGATTAAGGGATGGATCTGTTTTTGCTTTTTGCCACTCTCAATACAGCTGAGGTAAATAAAAGCTGGAGCATTGTGATGCTTGCTTTCTCTGTAGCGTTTTTCAGGCAAATACTATTGATAAAAGTGCCTGATCATTAACACCCTGCTGTGGTTCAAAACTCTCTGGAACAAATCTTTTTCAAAGGAAAACAAGTCTGATCAAAGTGTTTTGAAGGAAATATTTTAAGTAAGAGTGATAACTTGAATGCCTCCATGATCTTTTGACAGATGATGTTTTCTTCCTCTTGGTTGGGCCTGCAGGAGTTGGCTTTCCTAGTTGGCAGTGAGGTTCTTGTTGCTGGAGTGTGCATTTGTGGAAAGGAGTTGTCTACTGTATCTGAGCTACAATCATCCTGATCCTTTTTCTTCCCAAACCATAAATGAAATTCTATGAACTATTTAATGCCTTCATTGTCTTCAAAAGTGGTCTTTTACTAGTGCCCTGCATGTGTCCCACTGCAAGCTGCTTGTAATAGTAGGCATTCAGCCACATCCTGAAAATACAAGAATGTTAAGGGATGCTAATTTGACGTTTAACAGCGCACATTTCTTGCAAGTGACATTTTATTGGAGGAAGTCTGATAAAGACAACAGTATAACAAGAATCAGGAAGTGAACATACAGTTATAATTTAAAAAATTAGTACACTCATATTTTGTGGTAGTTTTTGTTAGTAATTCCTGTAGGCTTTGGTACTAGTTTGTTTGTGACAGTGATGCACATAAAGGGAAAAGGAATCTAAAACTGCTTCATCTTTTATTGGAAACTACCACAATTCTGAAATGTAGGATGAGTCTCATTTGGCAATAAAAAAATTTATCAACCATTATGAGTCATTGTGTAAAAGTAATTTGATTAATAAAAGGGATAGTTGTAAGGGAGCAATGTTACCTTTACTTTTAAGCAGTAGCCTACAGGTCTTGGAACATATTTATGTTTTCAAGATGGAATATAATACAGCATGCTGGAGACTGCAAGTGTATTATTTCAGTCCCAAATCTGGTTTGTTGATTGTTGAAATTATTTAAATTAGTGGCTGTGCTCATTTCCTTTTCTCATTTACGTATTCTAAATTATAAGTGAAAGACATTTCACTTATGAAATGTCAGAATAAATGGTCATAAATGAATAAATGGTCATTCATATCTCACTTTCAGGCCAAGATGACCTACCACATGAGAGGGGAAAAAAGGCTTTGTTAAATTCATGCTTAAACAGGCTGATTGCCTCTACTTTTAAGCACCTCACTGCAGAAGGTTGATTTGTTGACATGTCTTTAAAGCATGGCATTCGTCAAACCACATCATTCTAGCAGGCAGAGCACCTACACTCTGAGAGGCATACACAGAAATGGTGACAGGTAACAGGAGCAAAGATCACGGCTGGTATGTTGTCGAAGGGGAAGTCACCTCCCCTATGCCTTTAAAAGGACCTTACTCTTGTAAAATTCAACCACCAGCAAAAACACCAGGAAGATGCCAATTAAAAACACTCAATCAAATTTATTCAGCAGGCTCATGTTTTCAGGAAGGATTAGGAGGGGAAAAGTGGAAAGGAAATGAGAAACACCCTTGTCAAGGTCAGATGTAAAGCAGAAGGGCATTGCTTGTTTCATATTGGAGCATGGGGGGGAATGGCAGGCCTTACAAAATTATATCTAATCATGCTCATGGCTGCCCAGTCAGGAAGGGAAAGTAACTGTCAGACAAATCTTCCTCATTACAGAGTCAGCATGACACACATAGATGGTAGATTATTAAAGGATTTTTGTTTGCTTTAAGGTTGGGGAGGGTTTCTTTCTTTTGAAAGTTGGCGGCTCTGGGCATCTTTTAGGAGGTGACAGGAAATGTAGCCTGACTATTCAATAAAACACACCATTGTCACTGGGCTTGTGTGCTGTCACTCTGAAGAGTCCTCTTAAATCATGCATGTTTCATCACTGAAATGAAGTGTGATGGAAATTGCTTTCTTCTTTCAAGGTTCCCACTAGCACCACCACTACCACCACCACCACATATTAACAGTTAATCCTGTATATTTCCCAAAAGTACAACCCCATTTATAATCCCTTAATAATTTTAATCAAATGCTTAGAGGGGAAAGGGAGAGCTGCATCAACTACAAAAAGCTGGTTGTTGTAGAGGGAGGTGAGCAAAAAATGCATCCCAGTGATATATTGCACCTTCAAGGCTGCAGGAATATAGAAACTTCAGTATTTAGTGGAGAGCTTTGGAAGCTGGGAAAGAAGACAAGGAGTTCCTCTTTTCAAAAAAAAAAAATAGAAAACAAGAAGCTAGACAAATGTGACCTACTGGCCACAAGCTGCTCAGGGAGAAATTTCGGTGTGGAATTGCAAGAGCAGACTTGGGGCTGATGGTGCTGATGGAGTTTTGGGGACTGGAGATCTCTGGAAAGACAGGCACGAGCTGCTTACAGTTGTATCTGAGATCCCGTCTGCCCAGCTTACATCCCTGTGCAGTGGGCGTCAGGAGTGGCTGACAAAGTCTGTTGGCTGGGGTTGGCCAGGTGGCATCCAAGAATGGCTTCACACATCTCTCTGAGGGTTCAGAGATTCCTGAACCTTTCACAGGGTTTTCTGAATGGAGTGAACTCCATGGATGGTTAGATGAAAGGGATTTTGTTGTGGGAATTGATATTAGTATATGATTAGGCTAACTGGTGCTAACAAGAAAAAAAGAAAATTAATTTGTAAAGGGAAAGGTTTGCTTTGTGACCAGTGGTTTTTGCATTGAATAGTATATCGTGTTCTTACTAGCCAGTATGTGCAGATGAGCTGGGAAATGTGTAAATTTTATACTACTGTGCAAAAGCTTTACTTATGTGCATGGTGAGGTGAGAGAAAACATTAGAAGTATTAGAAATTTAATAAACCAATATTCAGTGTAGTGGGAAATAAAATTTAAAAAAAGAATGTGGGAAAGTATGTTTACATAATAAATGAAGGGAAAGCTGTTTACTGGGCATCTCAAGTAGGAGGGAGGCAGTAAACAAAGTTCTTTTTTTTTAAATTAGGAGTTGGCAAACCTTGGTTATCTCATTTATCAGTTACATTTTTTGGCCAGCCCAAGCAGGTTTCAGGCCCTTCACAAATCTAAAAGTGGCCTCAAATCTCAAAACTTGTAACAACAGTAGTTCATCCTGAGTGGGTTTATTTACATTCTGAACCACCAAATTGCAGATGGGTTGTGTTTTCCAGCTTGAGCTTGTGAAACAGAAGGCACACATACATACACACTTTGCTTTCATGCATAAAAGGGAAGACTGTCCAATTTTTCAGGTTTTGAGGGAGGCATACTAAGCTTTAATAACAAATCTAACTGAAGACTGGGTTTTACACACGTTTTTCTGTGACAAAAAAAAGTCATTGGAGGAATTTATCACTTATGCCCTTGTTTATGTCAGGTATTATATACTCATATAGCATTTAGCTTACTTTTATAGAAATATACATTTGTAGCTGCTTTCTCACTGGAGAAAACAAATAGTGGTTCAGAGATTAGCAACATAGAAACTTAGTTCTCCTATTGTTTTTCAAGGTTTTACCTTTCCTTCTCCTGCCTAAATCCCTAACTGTGTAATCTATTTAAAATACTTAAGGACACAGTAAAAAACTTATGTGCCAGCCAAATAGCTGTTCATTCCAAATGATGTTAAACAAGCTCATCTAGTCAGATTTCGAGAACCTTTTTTTTTTACTTGAGAGGTCTAAAAGGTCTCCAAGGCTTCAAAAATTGTGTTTTTCAAAAGCAAAAGTTAGAGACAATAGTTTTTGACAATTCTTTTATAAAATTTACCTAATTATTTTTTAAATGCTAACTAAACAAGCCCCCCGTTTTCAGTTAAAAATATAGTTGTTGTTAACTGTATCTTGTTGAATGAAATATGGTGTATATAAAAGACACAGTTTAAGTAATAAAGCACAACAAACAGAAAAACTGAGAAAGGATTTACATGATGGTTTGCCTCAGAATTTCTACTAAGATCACTTGGTGCAGTTCTTCTGCAATGTGAAGGTAAAGAAAGGGAGCAAAAATAATTTCCTTGAGCACATTTTACTGATTAGTTTATTTGGTATAGAAACCAAAGTACAATTTAAACAAAGAAAAATCTATTGGTTTGTGACTTGGCTTCATACTTTCACTTTGAGAGGAAAAATCTCTGAAAACCAAGCTGACACTGTTTTAAGATTTGATCTTTAACAGCTAGGCCACCATATGGAAAAGCTTTAGAATTTGTCTCGAAAATTTAACCCTTTTTTAAGACCTTCAAAAATGTACTAGAAAACTTGCTCTGGTTAATAACTTCTCACAGAAAATTTTAAAAATAAGTGAAAATGGTTGTTGCTAAACTTTAATACTTGGACCAGCCATTATTGTATATAGAACAGCTACATTGAAATTAACATGAATTAACTGCTGCATTAAAATTAATGGATATTTACACCGTGTAACAATATGACCTGAAAATATTTGCAAATGGCTAATATCTATAGAATTCCACTAGTTTCATCCCTGTCAAATGCTAGAAAGTTTGTCCCAGTTGTTGGCTTGCTTGTTTCCCATTGTGGTTATGTATCTACAAGCCACTCTGCACAGAGGTCAGTCTTTTTTATCTTTGCTTCCAAAGGAAGTAAGACTTTTGTAATTGCATTGTCTGCCTACTTTGGGAAGCAGATGAAAGGGGAAAGGCAAAAAACTATTGCTTGAGCCTTGCTGCTGCCAGTCGTGCTTTGTGGGGAGGTGTGTGTGTGCATCTCAGAGGATTACTGCCCCCTAACCACAAGGAATGTAAACACTGGTTTTACATCAGGTTCCTTGCACCTTTTTTTTTTTTTTAATGTGTGTGTCTATTTTATTTTTTTTTTCACTTTGAGAATAACTAAGCTTTTCTGATAAGTTCTGAATATGATTTGCTCCCGTTTACATTCCACAAGGCAGTCATACCTTCATACTATTTCATTTGAAAACCAAGGCAGGACCAAGCTAAACAAAAATTATTCAAACTAGTTTGATCTTCTATTGTTTAACCTACAGGCCACAGATTTTTTCAGTTGGGTCCACCATAAAACACTTGGGAAAAATTTGGAACCAGAACCAAAATTTGGAACCTTTAGACATCTTTCAGATCAAGATGAAATCTGTGCCTGGATGGCTCAAGAGCCTTCCCAGCTTTTGTTAATTTACACTGATTTGTTTTGAATGCTCTATTTGCTTAAATGCTTTTCAAGCCATTATATAATTCTCCATTTTCACTCTACTCCACTCACACCTAAAACTGTTACAATCAAGCCAAGTATATATGTCCAAAGAAAACACGTTTTCTAAAGGTTTTCTAGATGGAATATGGCAGTGATCCTCTTTAGAATACATACTTCAGTTTTCACATGCAAAAAACTGAAGTTTTTTTGCATGTGAAAAAAATGAGTTTCAGGCTTTTTCAAAATAAAGTGTCTTGTAAAACTCTTTGCACAGTTAGGGACAAGGAGAAGAAGAATCCATGGGCTCAGAAATCCTATGGGTCTTACACTCAGTTGCTGTCAATTTACAAACATTAAAATATCAGCTATTTCTCATGTCTGGTATTAGCAATGTGAAAATTGTTAGCATTATTCCAAATGATATTAAAAACAGAGCATTTAACACTGCACTTGGGAAAAGTTATAAGTGCAGAGGCTTGTTGTGACTGAAAGAACACAGGGAAAGAGGACAGCCTGGAGAGAGTGAAAAGTGATTTTGTTTTTAAAAATAAATTCTAAAAAAGAGAAGAAAGTAAAAGGGAAGGTGAGTGGAAAGTTTGTTGGTCTTGCAAAACTGATTTCTGGAAACTTAGATCAGAGCCAGTTCAGGTGGGAATATAATGCTTTATTTACTTTTACATGGAAATATTACTAATACTTGATCTCTACTGAATCATGGAAGACGTTCTAAGAGCCAAAACTCATTTGCACAGTAACTGGCAGCAGTACTACTGGTTTTGTTCTCAGATATTTGTTCATTAAAAAAAAAAAAAAAGATACAGATTTTGGGAGAGCTGCAATACAATTTCCTGTTGTACTTGAATATTAACCAAGTCCAGTCGTATTCATGATTTGGAGAATGATTGATGCATAATGCAGAAAATGACATAGTTTTTATATTAAAGAGTGGTTGGTGTTTTTTAATGCCTCCCTTGCTGTGTGTCTGCAATGGAATTCTATCCCCAGCTTCAGTACTTCTTTTCGTATTTTTCTCTCCTACAGAGTCGATTCCTCAGATAAGGATTCCCTGCACCCTTTTTCTTCCAGATATGAGAGTAGAAAGTCATGTGGGGCACTGGAACAGTTTTTTTACTCTTTCTTGAAAAAACTCACTCATTTTCCATTGGATCTTACTTTCTTTTTTAACTTTTAAGGGCAGACTACAAGTTATTTTTTTATCTCCACAGGAGTGATGTCTGGGCTTTGTGGATAATTTGTACTGGTTGGTTATAAAGTAATCTCAAAGTCAAAATAGGTTGTTTGAATGACTGCAGAGAATGTTTAACACTGTCTATTTCGGCAAAGATCTACTTACCTGTTGCTAAACTTCAGCCTTTCTACTGTTCTTGGTATCAACTTACCAATCCAAAAGGGTTAGCTCAGGATTTTTTAAAGTCAGTCTTATGTTTTTTTAAAGGTTGATTCAAAAACTAATCTGAATTTATCCATGCTCATAAGAAGATTTTCAGTATCTTTTTGTGGACTTCAAAACATGCCTCATTCTGAAAATGCAGGGTGACTTTCATGTTAAGCCAAAGTCCTTCTTGGTATTTATTATCTATGTTGAATAGACACTTTAGCAAATGAGAGAATCCACAGAAAATACCCTATTTCACAGAGGAATGGGAGGACTCCCAGGATGAAGCTAGAAAGCAACTAACAACCTAGTTTTCAGCTCTTCTAGGAGTACTTTTACTTAAATTTTGCAGAAAAAAATTCCAAACCTATCACTAGTTAGGTATGCACAGTAGTAAGAAATGAGTTTTTCTAAGAAAAAAAAGTGCTTGTGCATAGTTGAAGTTCTATGCCAATTTGGAGATATTCTTCAGTGTTCTTCAACAATACCAGTTTTGCATGAAACATCTACCAATCACAACAGAGGAGACATGGAGTAGAAGGGGGAAAACAGAGACCTTGGCATCACCTAGAGCAAATTATCAGGTCAGCTGGGGTACCTCAGCAGTTAATGTTTGTGGTTATTCATCAGTAAAACACATACTTGGGTTTCACTTCTTTTGCAACTTGATGACTTCACAGACATGGGAAAACGGAAGTGTTTTGTCCAGCAGAGCAGAGGGCATTACAACTGACTTGCTTTTTCATTTGAGCATGGAGAGAGAGCCCTCACTGGTGTAACACCCATCAAAAAACATGAAACACAGGTAAACATTAAGAATTATTTTAACTGAAGTGAGTATTGCCATAGCCATCCTCACACACGCACATCCTTTCATCCAGCCTTCTCTTAATTTCTGATGAACTAATTAAAAGATTTGAGACTTTTCATGTTTATTTGGTCAAAGCAAATATTCTGTGCAATAAAATGTAAGAGAATAAGGAGTTGTTTATGTGGCTAATCCCTAGAAATAGATGGATCTTCTATGATGAGCTCTCACTGTTTCAGTGGGATATAGTGTACAGTGGGATACAGGTCAGGAAAGTGTTGCAGCCTATTCCATTAAAATACAGACTGGCAAGGTAATGATTTCCATAACACACGATTATGTCAGCAGAGCTACTTCAACAGAGAGTAAGACACCGCTCACCTTAGCAGTGTGTACTTGCAGGCATTCAGATGGAAAATGTTCAGTGATGGACCTTTTCGACCCCTTAAAACAGAAAGATCCCATTAAGAAGAAATGATTATTAGATTTCTGCTTCCCTGGGCTTCATGATGCCAGGGGAGCAGAAGAAGCCATGGGCCAAATATTTCCAGTGCTTTCATATTAAGGAAATAACTTTTTATCTGGAGTAGACTTGATTAGTTTTTGTTTTGCTTGGTCTTTTTGCTTGGGTTTGGTTTGGTTTGGTTTGGTTTGGTTTGGTTTGGTTTGGTTTGGTTTTTTCACTTGTGATGCCTGTTTTGTGGCAGACTACACCTCCTGATGCTCCCTAGCTGTAAACTCTGGAAAACATGTGGCATTATAGGAGCTTCCAAAAGCATTGATTTTTAGGAAAATGTTAAAACAGAGAGAAAAAGAAATAACCATCCTTCCTAAAAGAGTAACATTCTTAAAAAGATGCTTTGTGTCTGTCAGGAGAGGGAAGCCCAGAGGTCAGACCATGATTTATTAGGAAAGCATACTGAAAAATTTTCATCTGATAGTGAAATTTCAAGCTCATACTTTTCTGTGTGTTATCTTGTCTATGTTATGGTTTAAGGGTGTAATAGCTCAGTATCTAAGATTTCTTCCTAGGTTAAACTCCCACTTGCCAGTAAATTCAAAAATCCTTTGCGCAGGGCTTGGATAATGTCTGTGTCCTACTTAAACATTACCTGTTTTTTGACCTGGAGCTGCGTGTAAACATTCTCTGTTTGTCATGCTGACTGGCTGGGCAGAGCTATGTCACATACAAAAACAGCAGCATGCTTTAAAAGTAATGCTCTATGATTGAGTGCCTGAACACTAAATTAATAAGGTAGAATTCAGGTTAATGAAAACTGGTCCAACTACTGATTTCTCTGTTGCAGGGAACAACAATACAGCAAACCAGCCATACCAACAAAAAAACCAAAAAGTCAGCTATATAATTTCTAATACATATCTCATGCAAAGAATCATATAGCAGTTAAGCTTTCAGAGCTTAAAAAATCAGGATATTTTCTCTTTTTGTATGTATGTATAAATGTACATTTTAAGAGTGGAAAGAAGAAAGAAAGAAAAAGAAAGAAAGGAAGAAAGGAAGAAAGGAAGAAAGGAAGAAAGGAAGAAAGGAAGAAAGGAAGAAAGGAAGGAAGAAAGGAAGAAAGGAAGAAAGGAAAGAAAGAAAGAAAGAAAGAAAGAAAGAAAGAAAGAAAGAAAGAAAGAAAGAAAGAAAGAAAGAAAGAAAGAAAGAAAGAAAGAAAGAAAGAAAGAAAGAAAGAAAGAAAGAAAGAAAGAAAGAAAGAAAGAAAGAAAGAAAGAAAGAAGAAAGAAAGAACATCTTTTCAGTCAACAGAGAAGAAAAAGTGTTTAAATATGGCTGGGATTTGACATGACAATGCAGAGGTAACTGAAAACAGTGTTTCTTCAAACAACAAGTGTTGCAAAACAGCTGCCCAAATCTCCAGATGTTTAGTCCTTCCCTCACCAGCTTCAATGAAACATGACATGTAAACAGTACAGTACACTCTCTGCAGAAATAAAATACAGGGAATGTCCAAGTGTGTGGCTGAAGAGCTTTGTCAGGGTATAAGAGGGATTGATGGGAACACCCTACCCAAACTTTCCATTCCTTTCCCTCTTTTCTCTCTCTCTCCATGTGCCAATTTGTGTTTCATAATATGATGAGTTACAGAATTTTGTGAACCAGCGCAGCATGACCTTACCTTGTACCCCTGTGAGTAGACTGAATGCAAAGGCTGTGTGCCTAATTCCCCATGTACAGTGTGGGTCATAACCTGTTATTGTTGTTTGGCTGTATTGGTGCCAGAAGAGACATTTTTCTTGTCTGGATTCCAGTAATATATCTCACAGCTTGCTTTTATTTTTTTTTTTTTTTCCATTACTTGGCTAGTCTATCTTCTCAGCTTAAATTTTCCTTAGTACTGCTGGTTGCTCTGTTGGCTACTAGACTGCTGAAATCTGTTGCAATCATTCCTCTCATGATGATGTGGGAGAATACAAGGCTGTGGCTGGGGAATTACTGTGTGAATAGTAGAGGGAAAGAATTACATATGCTTTGTGCAAAGCAGACCATTGGCTCAAGCACTGTTGCTATTTTTCCAGAACTTTCCCCTTGCTGTCCTTTCACAGTGCTGGGGGAAAAAAAAAGGGAAAAAAAAAAAAAGAAAAGACTGAGTTTTCCAGGATTCTTGCCTGATGAGATCTCCCTGATCCTAGATGGAAAAGTGGGAGTGTGAGAGTGTGAGAGAGCAATTCCATGTGTAGACAGATCAGAGGAGAGGGCTTGTCCCTGCTTTGTTGCTGGGGTAAACTTATGCCTATTCTGGCCTTTCTTTCAGTCTGTGTTTGTTTCTGTAGAGAATCTGAGGCAGAGTAAATGGTAGTATATTTTAATATATGATTACACATATTTAAATCACTTTATGTGATATTCAATGCACGTTGCTAGGAAAGATGTGGTAAAAGAATGTGTTAATAGTTACTCTCTCCTGATATTTAGCTATCCCTGGTTGTGTGCTATGCATGAGAACCAGTAGGTGTTTGTGTATGATGTCAAAAACTTGAAGGAAATGAGGAAAAGATGGGTCCTTTTTAAAAAAGCTGTTATTTATTTTATTTTTTAGATGAGTAGAGTGTAAGAAAAGTGCAATGACTAAGTTTGATAAGTTGTACCAGATGTATATATCTCCATGCTGCAGATGTCAGCTGCACCCTAATTGTAGGTAGGGCATGAAATACAGTAGATTGTCTGTTTCATGTCTCTTCAACAAGAGGAAAGTGAAGTCATGTCTCAAAATACATTTCAATTTAATTTTGAAAAATGTTCTTTCCTTTTTGGGTTAGCAGTTGAAGTTTCCAGTAGTTGATGACAGATCAATTTGTTTCTTTATATCTCATCTACTCCCCACAAATATTTAAAATGCTCTACCTGTGGACAAAATACTGAACAGTAAGACAGATGTACCACAGGGATTAGGTGTTGAGGCTGTTTTTTACAGTAATTGTGATTGCTTCAGCCAGTTCTTTCTCATCCTAAAGCAGTTCTATGTCAAGCTGGAAGTCCAGCAGAACCTGCGTGCAGTATCAGCTGCATCAGCTCTCAGGTATAAGAGAACAGCAGGCCTAAATGAAAGAGCCTGTTCTCAACACCCTTGGGAAGCTTCAAGGGAGATAGGAACAGGGGGTTTGTCAGCACAGAGTGGGGAACTGTACTATGGGTCTTGCCAAAGGGGTTTGGTGAAGGAAGAAGAAAAGAGATTGTGGGGAGAGTCGGACCATTGCTTATCTCCCCTCAGAGCAGCATCATGTTGGCAAATAACACATTTGCACAGTAGCCCACCTGCGCACTCAAGTCTAAGAGACAAGTGCCAGATTGTCAAGGGAAAACATAAAAATTCAGCCCATATAGTTATTTTATTGCAAACTGAATAGCTAATATAACAGTTTACAACTGCCTTCCTGCATATTTTCTGTCTCAATTTGAACACAGAGATCTCAGTTCAGAAAACAGAATTTAAGAGGCTTTACCAGAGCCTAAAAATGACATCATTTATGGATAGGAAATATTTAAATTAATGTGATAGATACAGATTTGAAGATTATGGCCTTAATTTCTGGTAAATCTGGGGGGAAAAAGGAGGCCAAAAAACATCATGTCCAAATATTTTATATATTATTTTTGAGCTACTTCAGGCAAGATCTGAAAGGCATTGTACAGACAAAAAGCTCCTCTCCAGGAAAGTTAAAAGTCTAGATGAACAAGTCATACAGTCTGCTGTAGGTGACAAGTGGGGAAGGATTTTTTTAAGAATAAAATAATCAGTAGTAAAGCTCAGAGGAGAAGAACAGTGTCCTAACTGCCTTAGGTAGAAGATAACATTAACTTGCCCGCTCCAAGTCAAAACTCCATAGTTTTGTCTTGTCTTTGTACATTGTTGGAAAGTCTAGGAAAGGATGTTGATCATTTGGGAACAGCCTGGAGGAGGCTGATGAGAACAAACTGGAAAATGTAGCTAGTGAAAGAGAGCTACACAAACAACGGTTATTTAGTCTGCAAGATAATAGAGGGGGAATAGAGCAATACTCAAATCTGTGAAAGATTTCTGCATAGACAAGGGGGATTATTTGCAGTTCCTTCTACTACAGATGTTTGGGAAAAGTAGGAGGAAATAATACTCAGGTTCATCATGAGGATGAACATTACAATGATATAGGTGGAGAGTGGACTTAGGGACTGACTGGACTAGGAGTCACACTGTCTCTATCCACTCCCTAGAAATATTTAAAAATTCCTTAGGTTTTCAAGAATGATGGGAATTATTTGTGAGGCAGCTGTACATACAAGAGGAGTCCTTAAGGTCCATTCTAAGTCATCATCTATGTACTGAAACCCTGAAAGCAGTTTTGTCTGTTGCATTTAAAATAGTCTCTAGAGTAACACCGTGGCAGTGACTGTTATTGTGCATCTGTGTATATGTAATAATACCCATATATGACTAGGAGATGGGAAAGGTTGTACAGACAACCAAGGAGCTGATCTCACCATCCTCCCCTGCTGCTCTCACCATCCTCCCCTGCTGCCTGTGGCTGTCACTTGGAGTCACACCCCAGGAAGAGGGTTAGAGGGCAGCATGGTTCTTAGGTGCACACGTAGGGGATACTTTGTGCGCAGTTTACGTGGGCACCTGAACAAACCTCCCTATTTCATGATCCAGAGAGAGGACAGCCAGCAGGGCACTGCTAGCAGGCCTGGGACTACCATGAAGCACCTTAAAATTTCTTTGCAGTAGGTGAAACTTTGGTGCTTGATGCCAGTGTATTTTCCCTGTTGGATAATTTTTCCTTCTCATTCAGGATGTCAGTAGTTGGTGTTTCCTCCCATCTTCCTTTCAACACTTCTATGCTTTTACTCCCTGTGAATTTGTTCTGTATCTTTTGCTTCACTTCTCCTTGTGTGTATGTCTTTAAGTGTCATCAAAAGTTAAGAACAAGTTCAGGCCTGCTGTTTCAATTGTCTGTAATGGTGCCCATTCATAACTACCAGTCTACCTGGATTATGTTTTTTGATTCCTGACCACCCCATTTAATGCAGACAGGCTTTCTGTTCTGCCTGAGAAAGAGGAAAAATTGCAAGGGGTTTTTCCAGGAGAGATAATCACAGGAACTAGATCATCCTTCTAGTCAGTAGTCCTTATTTCCTCATTTCTGTGGCTATGTGACTGCTTTTAATTCCTCAGGTTGCATAGGACTGAATAGATACAGCTTCATCTAAAGTTCCATGCCTGCTTTCACCAAGGGTCAGGAGCCTGGGAGAAATCAAAGGCTGATAGCACGAACATTTTCAAAGCTTCACACACGTGAGAGACAGCTGGTGAAGTAAGGGAGGCAAACAGGGGAAGATAATGTTTATTGAGGGCTTCTATCCCACTACTGAAAAATAAATATAGTTTATTCTTCTGCCATGGAACACACTTGTTAAAACAGATTAATTACTCCTTGTGGACACATACTTTGCCTTGCTTCCCTCACTTCAGAGAAGTTGCAGTGATTTATGCTTCTAAGAGGTTCGCCCCACAAATTATAATAATGATCGAGTAATACTATCTCATTGTACTCCTTGCATTCACAGAACATAAGATTGCAGCCAGATGTCCAGAAACAGAAGATATAATAATGAAAAAGGCATTGCAGTGTGTAGATGAACTGAATTCACAGTGAGAATTATATTAAATAAGGGGAATGTTGCTGCAGGTGTGTAGAACAAAGAATAAATATAAGTTTGCCCTCCGTGTTGTGTGGACTAATGCTTGTGAAATATTATAGTGTTAGGGAGAGATTTGCCTCCTTTGATTCATTAATTTCCCTTTAAGGTGCTTCATTTCCCCTACCAATCATCTGTCAGTAATTTTTTTGCCACAACACCCCTTGAAATGTGGAAGTGCTTCAGCTCCAAGTCTGGCTCTTGCCCTCTCTTCTACTCTGTATGTGACCTTAGGACTTCAAAACTGTTTTCTTTCCTGCGCCAGGAAGAAGGGGGCAGCTGGCTAGGACCTTGCACTCATCGCTGTTTGTCCACCTATAATATGTTTGCTTTCCTTTTCTACCTGCAGTTTTATCTTTCCCCCTTTCAGTCAGTCATTATTTGGCATATATTGTGAGCTCAATTCTCCACTTACTCAGCATGTGCACAACATTGTTTGCTTCAGAGGGGTTTACGGTTTTAACAGAGATCTTGATTAGGTGCCGGTGCTTGCAAATACACGTTCTACCAACCCAGGTGGGAGTGAGTTGTTGCAGGTCATGAAAACTCAGTAGAAATATAAGAAATTGGCTGATGTCAAGGTAAAATTAGTCAAAAAGAAAGAGGAAAAAGTCCCCCAAAGAATCCTATTGAGCATATCTGTCAACATCTTTGCTGGAAGGGAGAAGGGAGGGCTGGACAGCTGCAATCCTCTGCCTTTGTAGTCTAATCAGGCTGTGTAGTTATTTTATCATCTTTCTTATTTTATACTTCTTTCCCGTCATCTTCCTGAAGCTAGATAGAGATTCCTGACTGTCGAGACAATTAGGCCAGATGAAATCTTGGTGTGGTACATGGGTAATGTCAAGGTTGTGTAAAATGAAAAGGAAGATCCTGCTGTGTGTTGGATTAATTTTCTTTATTTGGTACTCTGGGTCAGAGGTAGATATGGCAGGTGAATAGGAGATGCCATTCATCAGGCTTCACCTGCAAATACATAGCTGTAGTTCTGACAATTTTGAAGAATTTCTTCACCAAATGGAACATAGAATGGTGGCTCAAGATATCTGGGAATGGACTGTAGTTTCAAAAGTCTCCATCATGTACTGTTGTTTTCAGACACAAGCACTTACATTCTCATAGAAGTTCATCCTGCAAGTTGCAATGCACTCTGACCCTGGTCCAGAAAAGCTGTTTAAAACATGCTAAACTCAAATATGTTGATCTTGATGTGTTTTCTTGCATGCCTAGTATGAAACACATGCTTAATAGCTTTGCTGGATTTGGCTCAGGGTGCTTTGCAGCTTGCACAATGGGATCCATCACTCACACAGATAATCAAGGGTTTGAAAGACTTCATAAATTAGCAGCTGGTGAATAACTGTAACAGGTAATAGCTATTGTTCCTCATGAAAGCAAAGAAAATCAATCCATTTTTAACAGCCTTCTCTTTCTAAGGTCACTTCTTTTGTCTGTAGCTTGTCAAGGTGTTCACTGTTAACCCCCATCTAAAAAAGACATTCAGTCATTGGCATAACAGGGTTGTGAAACAGACATCTGTATGAACAGCAAACAGCATCATTTTTACAATGGATTGTGGAGGCTGACCTATCTTTAATTTGCTTTTGGAATATCCCCTGATCTCCTTTGTGGTTTACAAACCAATATTCAGGTGCTATCCCCAGACATGTAGAAGTTCTTAATGTAAAGATAGGAAGGACCTGCACTGAGTCTAACTGAGCTGTGTTCCCCAGGGTGCCACTCTCCCGCCTTTGCCCACAAGCATGCACACATCCATATTTAATCATCTCATTACATGAGATGCTCTTTTCTTAGCAAGGGAAAGGGGATGTGGGATGAACACATCTGAAAACACTGGGCTGCTGGCACACCTTACTTGACAGAATCTGCTGCTGCCACCATGATTGCTCTGCTCCCTTGAATTTCTAAATGAAGGAAGACATGTTGTAGAAATTTCTGGTAAGTCTTAGGTAAAGTGAGAGTAACCTTTGAGAGTAATTATGAACTAAAGCCCTTGCTTTAGCCTTTTGCTAAACTATCCCTTTCCATATAATCTAGTTTACTTGAGTCTGCCTTTCATAATAAGATCTGACTTGGCCCTGTTGTTTTCTGTGATTGAGCTACATTACTGTCACACCATACATGCTTACTGCTCTGATTATTCATTACCTGGAATTTTCTAGGGTTTTTTTTTAATCCTTGTCTGATCCACCAAAACTGACTTTGACATGAATTAGTTCAACAGAAATTCTGGATGGCCACGGTGGCTAGAAAATGTATGTATTCAACTATTCATTCCACATTTTAGTTATAGTAATATATTATATGTGTATACATATATTACTTTGTAGAGAACAAATACAAGTCATTCTGGATCAGCAAGCCTAGGAGTGGAAAACTGCATTACCAAGCTTTTATTCCTGCCATTAAAATGCCTATTGAAAAATGAAATTTGCATATTTTTTAGTTCTGCATTTGTAACTATGTAAGAACCCACTGTTTCACCTTTCTATTAGTTTTTCACCTCATTAGTCATTACTAGAAAGACTCTGCATCAGCTCTGTATGCTTTGTCTTAAATTTACAGTGGACACAGACAATGTTTTCTGAGAGACACTGCAAAAGTTCCTTCAGATATGCTAGAAATTTCCTCTTCATTCTACATTCCCCTCCCTGTTATCTAGCATCAGATTACAGGGAGGACACAACCCCAACTGAAGGCCAGCTATAGGCTTCCTGACCAGGTCTGGTGGTCCGCCCTGCATTTTAGACCTGTCGGTCAGACTTGATGCATAACTCAGAAGAGTTTGTCTAGTCACCACTGCGGTGTTTGAGCTTGCTCACCGTGCACAGAGGACTTTAGCCTTGGCTGAAGCTTTGAGAGAAAAGCAGGCTGCCTTTTTGTGACCAGATAACCTTGTTGACTAAAAAGACTTTGCCTCTGTTGTGATGGAAGCTGGTTGGTTTCAGATTGTGATAGTTGCTTCTTATAATGTGACACATAATCAGCTGTTTTTTCACTCTCCATGTATTGACCATGCTGAAAACTAACTGTGGGCAGAGTGTGATGAAGAAGCTGAAGTAGCATGCACATCTGAGCATGTCAACATAAAAAGAATTAGTGTTATTATAAAGCTAACATCAGAAGTTATTGACAGAGATGCCTTTTCCTTAGCATTACATGCATGACATTTTCCTTTCACCAGCACGTGATTTTGGCCACTGAATGATGCCTTTGTATCCCATGTGCTGAGCTTCACATGCTCAGAGCAGAGAGGGAATCAGGCAGAAACTCTGCCCCAGTCAATAAGAAAGGTAGAGGTGAATGATCAAGAGAACAGCAGTCCCTCTGCCCCCAATGCCGTGGAGCTGCCCTGTTACCACCATGCTGGCCAGCAGCTTTTGCAGCAGCTGGGGAAAGATGGAGGAGAGGGATTAAGTCCTCCTGCAAGAGTGGCTTTTTGATTGCAGGCTTTTGAAGCATGTGGGTTTTGTCCAGCCCTCCACCCTCCAGCACCTAATGCCAAAAAGGCAGCAGTCTGAGAGAGGGAACACAAATGACAGCCTGGAGCAGGAACCCCACTGGTGCTCCATCTCTTGTGTGGATGCAGCCAACCTCCTTATGCATCAGCCATCGAGCAGCTGAGCAAGAGCAAGGGGATCATCGATTTCCAGTCCATTTGCAGTGTTCTTTTTAGGGACCAAGAGAGCAGTCCCCCAAGACCACATCCCAGCTGTAGCATGGTGAATGATGGTCTCTGGTGCCCCTTCCCCACTGCCTGCTGTTGTTCTGACAGAAAAACTCTGTAAGGAAACAGGTAAATAGTAGGTCAATCCAGCTGTGCTGCCAAAGTTAGGTATAGGGAAGATCCCTATGCACCGCACCAGGCACCTTGTTGATAGTCAGTGTGCTGGAGGGTGCTCAGCTATACATGCACAGACTACAAATGATGTATCTGGCCTGTGGATGTCAGAAAGTTCCCCTGAAATCTCACTAAGCTGACATTTCTTCATTTACCCTTCCAACCCTGGTCTAGTTTAATTTAAAAAAAAATCTATCCCCCCTTCAAAAAATAAGTTAAGGGGTTGAAGTATTAAACCAACATGGTTTTGATATTTTTATATTTTCTGCACTTAAGTAACATGTTTTAAAGCTCTTTTCTGTGGCATAAGTACAGCTGATGATTTATACAGATTTTTTTAATAATTTTTTTTTCTGCTTTCAAACACACAGGTGGCAAATACTCTTTGGTTTTCCTTTATTAACCTGTTTTGGCCTGGCATAGTTTCAAAGACTCCTAGTAAGAGACACATAAGGTACTGTCATTTGTGCTTTTAAATTGTTCTAGGCCACAGAAATAGTTAACATGACCTTGTCATCTTTTGGTGTTCACGGTATTTATTAATACCGTGATGTGATGTTTGATTTGGACTTGTGAGGTTTTTCTCATGGTTCTCAGTGCTGGTGGGGAGTGCAGATGGAGCACTAGTACCAGCTTGTTAGAAAGTCCAAAGAAATTCCAGTCTCAGACACCTAACTAGTGGAAAAAGACAGGGCCAAACAAGCTGACAATTCAGCACATTAAGCAAAGGGATGCAAAAAAGTTTTTCTGGGAGAAAGTAGCCTCTGTAGGCTTTCAGTGAGTGTTGGAAGGTGGAATTGTGGGACAAACCATGTGGGCCTTCCTCTGCTTGGTCTCTGAAGAGGGGGAAAAAGCTACTGATGAGGAACTTGGAGATTGCATCTGGAAAAGACCTGTTTCAGAGGTTTAAATCCTGCGCTCAGCAAAAGAAAATCAAAAGGGGGAGGGAGAGGCGTGAGCAGGAGTGGACCATGGGAGGGAAGGGTAGCACAGAAGAAAAGCAATACTTTGTCTGTAGGAGGCTTTGCAGGCCCTTGTTTGTGCTGAAGAAGAACTCTGTACCCCACAGGACACGAGTGAGTGCTCCATCTCCCTTCACACAGCCCTTCACTGCTTGTGTGTAGCTGCACTGCCAGCAAGGGTCCTCCACTCAGTAAAACCCCGCCAGCTGCCAGCCACATGCCTTCCCTTCTGCTCAACATTTGTTCTTCTGTTTGAGGCTCCCAGGGTAGGGATTTCAGCTTCCCATGCAGGAGACCATTCATGCTCATTTCATGGCCTGTGACTAGAAGTTGTTACGCACAGGGGTCACAGTGTTGAAACAAATATTTTTCTGCACTTCAGAACTTAGTGAAATTATCCAGTGCCTTGTGGTGATGTTAAATTCGTTCATCCAAATGGGACATCGTTGCTGAATGTACACTATTGATAGGAGGAATTCTGTGCTCTTTCTGCTTATTGTATGCACTTTGTGCAAGTGCTTTTTAATATTAATGGTCACATCTCTAAATATATATTTTTAATTGCATTGTTTCTCTGGTCCGTTCTTCCCTCTTTAGCATTATGTTGCCAGCAAAGTACTAGAATGGATTTAAAAAAAAGAAAACAGGTAATTTCCTGTTTCCAGTAAGAATCTTAATTATCCTGTTTTCTGGAAAAGCAGCAGACTCCTAGTGTTTCCAATGGCCATCACTTCATGGCTGTACAGACATGAAGTGGAGACAGATGTCGCCAACTGCATGTCCCATTTTTTCCTTCTGAAATAACTTTGTATCATAAAGTCAGGAAAGTGCATTATCATTTGTATGGGGATATAGCTGTGTAAGGGTCACTGTAAGTGAAAAACAGACCTGTGATAGCAACTTAAACAAATGAGTAAGAGTTTGAAAATTATAGTAATTAATTGTTAAAAATGGATTTAGAGAAATACAATGAAGCTGTTTCAGTGTCAGTCCAATGTCAGTGGGACATAATGTCTTCTGAAAATGTTTCCCTCAGAAAGGAAAAAATCACAGGTTATTTTCTGACAAATTTTACTTTTCTAACTAAAAATATTACTAAAGACTCAGTAAACACTAAAGCTAGATCAACTGCAAATACCAAGTGTGAGATTTATTTCTCAGGCTTGTAAAGAAACTGGTGAAATAGATGTAAATTTCACTGTTTTAATGAAAAAAAGGAATAATATATCTTTAAGAAAAACTGTCAAGTTCTCCTAGTCTATAAGAATACAGATTCTTGTCTGCATTGCATTTATCTTAAGCCGCTGAATACATCTTAAAGTTGGGTTTTTTACTAGTTTGTTTACCAAATTGATCATTATCAATTTATTCTTGGTCTAAGACCAAGAATCTTGATCTACAACTTTTCTTTGAGAAAGCTTCTGTTCTTCTGTGGGGTTTCACCCCCGGATTAGGATGACCCCGAAAGATGGAAAAGTCCCTCCTCCAACCCGTGCCTTCGAAGAAAGACTCAGTAGTCTTCTGTTGTCTGTTCTCAAGGTTGTTTATTGTTGGTTATCTACAAGATTCTTCTCCCTGAACTGCTGTGGCCCGTTCAGCAGCTCAGACAAAGGCACTCTGCCCTCCCAGGAGGCTGGTGCCATCTTTTATATCATATATTGCATACTACATGTTTATGCTTTTTCTCCAATACCTACTATCTATATTGAATGGTGACTTTCTACTCTAAACCAATCTGTGAGTGCCAACATCACCAAAGACATGGAGGTTAGGAAGGAGAAAGAAAGAGGACAGGGCACACCCAAATCCCTCCATCTTAGATCTCCTGCCCCCCATGTACAAAACTTGGACCCCTGCGTACAAGGCTTAAAACCCCCCTGTACAGCACTCAGAAATCCTTCCTTTACTTCGTGACTACTTCTACTACAATATCTAAACTTTTGTGACTTCTTGTTCTTCCTGCAAAGTTGGTAAACTGTTCCATGGGTCAGATTCAAAGCCACAGGGGTCTCTGGCTGCATGCCAGGGTTTCAGATGCTTTTGACCTGGGTCTGGAACGTCCGAGGATGTCTGTGGGACATTCTGAGTTCCGACATTCTTCCACCAAAATTTCCTTTTCTACATTTTCTTTTTTTTTTTCTCTAGATATCCCACTCGACATTTAATACTGTTGCAGTGAACTTTACAGAATTTCTTCATTCTCTACAGTATAACTTAATGAAGATTTATTCTTGCATCTTATGTATATTAATAGAATGCTAATAACATTTCCATTTGTCATGTCATTTGTCCATCAGTCTTTACTTTGTGTGAATATCTTATTGTTACTATCACAATGCATTGATCCTTTTGAGCTGAAATAAAATACCAAATAATAAAACCTTTCCACTGGAAAATGGCTGTAATAGTTTTAAATACAACGAGGAGTATACAATTGTTTGAAATTCCTCAGTTAATTATGAAGCACAGCACTTCTTGAAACTTTTTTGTCTTCAACTCCAAAACATAATGGTTTACAACCAAAACAATTAACCTTTGTTTCTCCTTTTCATAGGCTTTCATCCTTGACCACTTCATTGAAATCATACTCATGAAATTTCAAACCTGTGAGGTCTATAAGAGCTTTTAAATGAACCCAAAAACTTCTCTGAGCCAGGTGCACTGCCCTCCCTTAGTCAGAGATAACACTCAAGGCGTTCACGTCCCTGTTGGCTTTTCCAGCAATTCCAAACTCTGGCACTCCTGGACAATCAGCAGTGAGTCTTCCACGGCAGTTGATGCACTGTTCATTGCTTTGCTGACATTTTGTCTCTGTCTGTGTTTGGAGGTAGGTACTTGTGGCAGAGCACACACACACACACTAGCAATGCAGGGGTGTTGTTGCAGGGGTACAATACAATGCTGTTACAGCACCAGGGGCATTGTAACTCCGTCTGTGAGGCTTCTGCATGTAAATGGTGAATAACCACCTTTCCTTACCCACATCCCCCTGCTCTGGAAGGTCCATGGGCATCCATCTGTTCTGGAATGGGGTTCTCCTCGGGCTGCAGGTGCATGTCTGCTCCACCATAGTCATCCACGGGCTGCAGGGACGCAGCTGTCTTACAATGGTCTTCACCAGTGGCTGCACAGGAATCTCATCTCTGGTGCCTAGAGTATCTCCTATCCTCCTTCACCACTGACCTGGGTGTCTGCAGAGTGGTTCCTTTCATATATTCTCACTCTACTCTGTCCAACTGCAATTACTCTTGTGCAATAATTTAATTATTTTGCTTTATTTTTAATTATGTGTCCTAGGGTGACGTTATGATGCTTGTATCCCCATTTGTGTGTTCTGTTTATGCTGGATATTATGTTCTGTGCCTTCAAGACTGGCTCTGAAGAGTGATTGTTTTGTTTTGGGTTTTGTTATCTGCCCGCTCCCCCACGGCTGGCGGGACACAGAGACAGGGAGTACATAGTGCGGCTTTTGCTTTTTGCTGGGCTTTTTGCTTTGCTCTTGCTCTGGCTTCTGCTTGCTCCTGCTTTGCTCTTGCTTTTGCTTCTGCTTCTGCTCATTAGCTAGTTTAGCTAAGCAGTCCAATTTTTTTTCCCCTGGACTGTTTTTTTTTTTTTTTTTTTCCTTTTTTTCTTTTTTTCTTTTTTTCCTTTTTTTTTCCCCTCCCCTTTTTGGAACTACTTGAACCTGCTCTGGACTGGGACCTGGAAACACCGAGAGCTTGCACCTCGTGGCTTGTAGCAGCCATCTCCAGCGCTGGAGGGACTGACAACAGAGCAACCACCCCCCAAGAGAGACTTTCTGAATTTGTCATCCTTTTCAGAGTGGTGAAGGAGTGTTATCATCTGGTATTGTTCATTCTGTGTGCTGGGGGTGCTGTGCCTGTTAAATAAACAGGTTCTTTCCACTTCTCTCCGAGGAATCCTTCCCGAACCAGTTGGAGGGAGGGGCTGTGTGGGTTTGCTTTCTGGAGGGGCCTCCTTTTGCAGATTTTCTCCCAAATTTGCCCTAAACTAGGACATTATGTTATCACTAAGATGATCTCACTGTCACTATGGCCTTGGCCTTGGCCAGTGGAAGGTCCACATTGGTAGAATCTTCTCAGAGAAGCCACCCCTGGACCCCACACTCAGCTACCAAGACCTGGACACACAAAACCAGTACACAACATTTGAGAACTTCTGTCCTGACCTACTTTATCCCAGGCCATGGTAGCTGAGGAAAAGAAATTTGAGGCACTTCTAAATACACTTACAAGCAAACAGAATTATTGAAAACAAGTTTTTTTCATTTTAACTTGGTTGAGTTTTGTTTGTGGTTAATTTGTTTTCCTGGGGTCTTATTTGCCTCAAGGAGAATACATGTTCCATCTTCTAGTACATGTTCCAAGTGTAACAGTGTAAGACCCTTCTCTTAAAGAGTTCTGTGACCACAGTGAGCTTAGGGTTTTTTTGTTTATTTTGGGGGTGTTTAGAGCAGAGGGATAGAAAGGACAAGGCAGAACCAACCAATAACACCTCTGTGATAGCCTATTTAAAAAAAAAAAAGAAGTTATTGCACACATGTAATTGCAGTGAAACAAGAGAAGAGTGAGAATATGTGAGAGGAAAAACAATGCAGTCACCAACGGCAGTGAAGAAGAACAGCGAGGAGGTCCTTCCCTTCTCTGCCCTTCTTTCTCCTCCCCTCATCTCCCTTCCTCCTTCCCTTCCTCCTTCCCCTCCCCATTACCCTTCCCATTTCCTTTTCTTTTTCCCCAAAGATTGCATACAAGGAGAATCCACTCTGGCAAGGAGGACAGTCTTGGGTGATCGTTCATTGCCAGTCATCATTTCAGAAGTCCTTCACACCAGCTCAGATAGGATTCACAAGATGCTTTTTAATTACTGGGTTGGTAAATTCAAGAAATGCTTGTAGGACCTTCAAATTGGAGGCAGACTTGCATGCCTGTGGCAGACAAGGTAAAGAACACAGTTTCCCAAGGCCAGGACTTCAGGATCCTGGGACCTTGTTGAGGAGAGTCATCAGCAGTGAGAGTTCATGACCTCTTTTCATATCCTAAGATGATGGTGATATTTTCTTTAAAGTTATTTTTTATGTGTGTAAACAAAAGCCCCTCAGATCTATTCTTTTTTAAGTAAGCTGTGTACAGGAATGGGAAGGGAAACAGCGATCACTAAAACAGAAAGCAGCACTAAACTTGTTCTGAACACATATGTCACCATTTCTTAGGTGGTTAAAGATTTAAAACTTTATAGGGCTTTGCAAGACAAGACAATGACATAAACCCTTTACACCCTTTCCAAAGAGAATGTTGCTTCTCATTAGCTGAGGACAATAGGATCAAAGATTAAAAGCAAAGTCATTGCCCAGTGTAAGAATGAATGATTGTATGCTTCCCATTGAAAGACTTTTTGAGGAGGCATGCTTATTCACAGAAATGGTTTTGAAAAAGGCAGTTTTTCATTGGGGGAGCCATGGTGCTTTGATTAATTTTCGCAATAAGTGGACAAAGGCACATTAAAACAAACTGGTAGCTGTTGTCAGTCCTTGCTAAGGCCTGATACCAACTCTATCACCATCTTGAACACCCGGAGTCGCATATGAAAAGTGGATATTTAGGAGTGGGTACAAATCCCAGCAATTAAAACCACTTTTTAATTTCCTTATTAATGCAGAGTAGCCATGGCAGCATGGAGCTTTAAAGATAGTGGAAACCTTGCTTTGAAGTGTTGATTTACCTTTGTGTGGCAGCCTGTAAGGCATGGCAGAGTGCCAGCTGCTCCAGGAGCAGCTGCATTTGCTCTGGGACAGCTGGATGTCTTTAAGGCAGCAATGGGAGCTATTCTGGCCATCCTCACATGTAAGTCAGACCCTGATGCTGGAAGACATTAAAGGTCTTTGGGCCACCTCACCTTTTAGATTCTTTTTTCAGAAAGATTCTTTTTTTAGATTCTGCTTTTTCAGAAGTTAGAAGCACCCCATTGACAAGTTAAATTTAAATCTGTGTGGCTCCACAAAAATTCTTTTGTATCTAGTATCTAAGTTAGACTGAAAAGCACATAAGTAGAGACTTAGAGATGTTGTTCTAGAAAATTATTTAGGTTCTTAAGTTTCCATGGGACTAAAAAAATTAGGTTATTTAGGTTCCTAAGTTTCCATACACCATTGATTCAGCTATAATATGATAAATTCCTCTGACTAAGAATTTGCTTTGAAATTTATACTTGGCTTTAAAATAAAAATGAAGACTCAGAGATATTTTTTTCCAATGGTTTATCTTCGTCTGTATGGAAGAAAGAATCTCCATGTTTTACTTTTTTCTTTTGGGAAAGATTTTTTGAGAATATTTGTAAATTCTCTCTTCAGCATAAGACAGTGGTTCTTTTTTATTTTATTCTTGTTTTTTTAATTTGGTAAATTCCAGCTTAACTTTGATCAGTGAGATGCAAGTAGATTTGGCAAATAAAATTCTACTCTCAGCAGCCTAAGAAAATGACACTTGGTTCAGTGAAACAATACTATCAAAAATACTTAGACCTTCAAAATCACGAGTAAATGAATATTATTTTTCCATGTTTTATTTCATTACTGATTCATACAGATGGCTATACCATGTAAAAGCACCCATCAAAATGCCAGGCATCTAAGAACAACTGAAGTCAGGCTTCCTTTTTACTAATTTTTATCCAAAAATTAAGCTGAGACTTTAAAATCTTTCCCTGAAATGAATGGTAGGATTGGACCAAATATTCTTTCCCTTCTGCTGATTTCCACATAAGCTCCTACCATGTTATTATGTATGTTGCTTGTAATTTTTTATTCACAAATCAATTCAGGAAATTTAGCTTATTTTCTTGCATATGATTTCATAGCATCATTGCTAAATGGGTACCACTGACTTAAAACTCCCTCAGCAATTTCACAACCAAGAGTGGCTGTTTAGCAGCTACTGTCCCATGCACTCTCAGAAAATCATTTCCAAGTGTTCCTAAATCATCTTGGCATTTCTAAATATTTGAACATTTAAGAAGAAAGCAATATACCACCCATGTAAGGAAAGAAGAAAAGGGAGTGGAGGCAGAAGAGAACACACAAATATGAGAACTCAAGGCACTAAGAAAAACATGGGAAGAATACTGAGGCAGAAGTTTGAAAAGTTAAGGCCTGGTACTGTCACCTCCATTCCTCTGCTGAGAGTTCCTGCATTTAGGGTCCACTCAGCAAAAAGGATGTACATCTTAATAAATTCAATACAAAATCTGGTGTCTTATTTTTAAAAGCCCATAAAAATGGATTTGCACTGCTTTGCCAGATTTTGTTCTCTAGAGGCTCAGGATGTGACTTGAATTTCCTTCTGCTGGCACAGTGGGGCGGCAAAGGAGGACTGAGGACTGTGAGCTGTACTGAAAAGGCATTGGGCATTGATTGGCATAATTGGCTCTTGTTAAAGCTGTAAGAGTCTTAACTGATTGGCCGGATTCATTATAATTGTGGGGTTTCTGCCATCAGTTGGTTGTGGCACCTTCTGAAAAATACCCTGGTTGCTGAGTTTAGAAACAAGGAGTGATGGTGCAGCTCCAGCAAGATCAGTGTTCATGAAGATGAACTAACAATGCAAGCACTGATGATCATGGCATTGTCTTCTGACAGTGAGCGTACATCAGAGGAAGTGTAGAAGAATCACTATTATGAAAATTGAGTGTCCAGGACTCCTTCTCCCTGAACAATATCTCAACCAGCTGTGGTCAAGAAAGATGGGAAGGCCTAATGTCTGTTTGTTATAACCCTCTGGATAGTTTCCAGATTTTCCAGTTCATGTCTAGAAAGAGGATTTCCACTGCCATTTGCCAGCAGTGAAAAAGGTGAAGTGAAGGTGAAAGTGAAAAAGGTGAAGTGAAAAAGGTCTCCTCTCACACTAGAAAACCCCTTTGATCTCTAAAAGACAACACATCTGATGTAAGTACAAGCGACTTCTCAGTTGCCCTAGGTCAGCACCTCACAGGCTGCAGCCAGACAAGCCCATTTTTCTTGGGCAAGTGTTATGGCCAGAGTTTGGAATTAGGAGAGCACACAGGCTGGCAGAGCTCACTTTCTCTGGTGGTATCACTTGCCATCCTTCACAGGGGATGATGTCTGCGAGTGCCCTGGATCCTGCATCTCTATATGCTTGGACTGCTTATGTGTAAAGCAGCAGTAATCATCTTATGCAGCAGGTAATGCTGAGGTTCTGGCCATTCATCTGGTGCTACTGGTATTTTTTAGTCATCACTGTTCTATACAGGCCTCCCAGGGTTTATAACATCATTGAAGATGAAGATGATTAGTAAAAAACATCAGCAATCCCTTATGAGTAACAGAACCAGCTATAACTGTTGTCTCAAAATGAATGGTTAAGTTCTAACCTTATTCTAAGTTGGAAACTAGTCAGTAAAATAAATCCTTAAGAATTTTATTCCTTTCCGTCTTAATTCCCCTGTCTAGATTTCCTGAACGATAGCTTAATAATTTATTGCCTACCCACTCATTATTTTTTTTTCTTTTCCCTTACACTCAGGAGAGAAGTATTTATGACACCCAGACTCTCCTTCCCACAACATCCTTATTAATTTTTACTTAACTTAAAATTATGAATCCTTTCTCATCTAGTCTTACAGTTGGAAAGAGTAGTCAAGCCTGCAGGGCTGGTCTCTGCAAAATTAGCTCCCCTTGAACTAGTTGTTTCCTTGCATGGTCTGCAGGGTTCAGCTTTCAGAAAACAAAGTGAATTTACATGAGTCATCTTTGTCGATTACAGCCTTATGTTAAGGGCACCACAGCAATGTGGAAGCATAGGCTGAGGTTCACTAAGGGGAAAGATGAATGCATGATGAATAAGCCTGCTTGACATGACTGATCCAGAGCACCTAGCTTGTCTCTTGAACAAGCCATGTTTTGCAAATCATATCAGACATTGCATGAACTATCATATTTTGAAATAGTAATCTGTAAATCCAAGTCCAGTGCTCCTCTTGGTAGGACTCCAAGATCTGGTCTTATGTTAAAGAGGTCCATGGTCTTCAAAATTCAAGTCTATCAGCCTCTCCTGTGTTCTCCTGCATGTCTGTTGTTGGACTCCCAGAGATCCAGGCTGAGGTGAATGTTACCAATAAAAAGCTAAGTTGCTAGTGTCTGTGTGACATCCGCTTGCATCACTTAAAAATAAAAAAACAAAACTCTCAGAACTGTGTGACTGGGAAGAAATTATGTGTGAGACAGTACTTGCATTGCTCCTAAGCTCCATGGATGTTACCTCTATTTGAAGATGCCACAGTTCAATTGCTTGAGTGAAGAAAGCAAGTTCTTTTGGAGCCAACAGCTGTAATTTTGCATTTGTTGACTGGGCAGCAGAACAACTTTCTTTCCTGAGCATTTCATTATCACAGTACTTTCTTTTTCCCCATCTCTTTCACTTGCCTGTCCTGCCTCCCCTGCTGCCTCGGCCTGGTTTATTTGATTTATTGCGAAGTCACTGGAGAAGCTCAAGTTACAGCTTTGAAGTACACAGTGACTTAAGGGTCCTTGGCATGCACACACTTCCCCTGCCTAAGTTGCGTCAGGCTTTGCCCACTCTCAGAGAGGCCCTTTCCTGAGTAAGGGAACAGACTTTTATAGCTCTTGATCTTTACAAATTACCTGTGGGCCATACATCAGACTTTGGGTTTTCAACTATTTAGATCTGGGGTTTTATTTATTTTCAGGTATAAGGCATGCATAGCAAGGTTAGATTTGAGAAAACTAAAACAACCCAGAGTTAACAATGGCTGAATTTTATGCAGCTGTACGAAGTTATCAAACATCCTAAGCAATAATAAAAGGAAATACACTATGCAAAACTATTAATAAGAGCCTGTTCTAAAAATTTCTCTTCTCTGTTGATGGGCACATTTGTTTTCAAATTCACAGATGTGACTTTCCAAAAACATAGCTGTCTTATACATCTTCCAAACAACTGTGGTTTTTTTTTAAAACATCTTCCAGAAAACCAAAAGAAAGAAAAGGTATTTATATGCAAAAGTCATCCGAGTAACATTGAAGGAGATTTGCACAACTCAGGACAGCAAGCATAGAATTGCCATCATAGCACATTTTTCCTGTGGTGAAGTGGTTGCTTTGGCAATTTTTTTCTATCCTATTTAATGCATAAGCAAACCTTTCATCAAAAGTGGTTAAATACTCAAAACAAGTTATATACAAGATTGTTTTGTTGTCACTGCAGATATATATATATATACATATATATATGAATACCTTTTTCAGCCGTATAAAAATCTACAGGTTATGTTTACAAATGTGAATTAGATCTTACTCTGAAAAAACTTGTAGATTGGTTTTGGTTTTTTTCAAAGTATCTGAGATAGATAAAGTTACTTCATAACCTCTCTAGCTCATTGCAATTGAACTTGTTATTATTCTCTTGAAACTTCTCTTGAAAGCACAAAAACCTAATCTAGATTTTTCAACCCTTTGTCATAGCAGTCAAGATGTTTTAGATGACAAAAATTATTTCTGCTGGTGCTTTTCATAAAAGTAGAAGCACGATTAGTACCACTCCTTTCTGGTTAGTGCAGACATCATGTGATAGGTGAAGCACCTGTAGGTTGGATTTATAAACAAATTCCAAGCGTCAGAGTTCGTGCTGAGGAGATATGGAAAGATTAGAAGTACATAAGTACTTCTACATAAGTACATATTGCAAGAAACCTATTGTGCTTTCCATGCATAAGTCCTTAACCTTGGCATAGTGTAATAGCTTTTCTCAAATAAATTGGCACTGCTGTACTACTAAATTGCCAGCCTATATACAGATTTGTACATAAAATGTTTATGTTTTTATCCATTGAAAAATATGAAACATTTGGAAAATACTTAGAAATACGTAAGTATTCCACTTGCAAGCACTTCTGGCCAAATCACCAGTGCTTCCTTGAGTATTTTTTCTTGCGGTGTACAAATTGTATATGGGATGCTGGGCATAGCAACATTTTACAGGAACACTTCATCTGAGTCATGCTTTCCTGTCATTCAGAGTACTTGAGCTTGAACTCTGCTGAGTTCAGAAGGCACTTTGTTCTGGGTGTCAGCAACTGTGTCTGGCAGGAATGGGTCCGCTGTCCTGCTGGCACAATGCACTTCTGCTCTGCCGAGGGTATACCTTGCCTAAAATGTGCTCTACAAATGCTCACCATTTTGGCTATTTGAATCTGTCAGGAAATACTTAGCAATTAGGAAGTTTTCTGCTGAGACCTTGACCAAATGCTGCAGCAAGCATTTTGATATGCAGTGTATGATGCTCCCTTTAGTTAAACATTCGAATAGCAATAGGCCTGCATGGAAAAGACTAGGTAGCACAGGTTAAAAAAAAAAAAAAAAAAGAAAAAAAAGTTGGTTGTTTGGCTCTGGCTCCTATTTTTTATTTTTTAAATACACATGACAATTCAGGGATTAACTGATTTCAGAACTTCTCTGACAGAACCCTGCTGAGCATCCAGCTTCTGGGATGGGAAACACAGCTTGCCACACACATACCCTCATGCCCACAGCACCCTGTGTACACAGCTATTGCTTTTGGAGACAAGCAGCTGATGCCTCTGGGAATCAGTTTCTGAACCCTTGAATTATTGAAATACAGCATGTCTGCAGGACCCACTCCAACTTTGTGCAGGAAATGATGAAGTGGGCCGTAAGTGTGCACTAGTTTGAATGCCTCTGCTAATTTCACCGTCGATGAAACCTTTTGCACTTCCTGTGCTTTTTCCGGGGTCTGAATGGGCACTAGTGATATATAGGGACTAGCTAGTTATTAGGTAGGGACTAGCTAGTTTAGCAAGATAAACTGTAATAAAATTAGAAGTGTAACACTTGGTTACAGGATGTGATGAAGACATCAATTAGAAGGACCAGTGAGATGCATTTTTTATGTCTTCAAGGTAAGCTTGATACTGGAAAACATATTCTTCTTCAAAAGAAATTTGTTAATCTACTGTTAATGCTCATCAAGCTCCATGAAAACCAATGAAGACGATCATGGTCTCCAGTATGACCTTCAAAATCTGTGCATTTCTGAACTGTCTTTCGCAGCAAGTGGTTCTTTCACTCTATTGAACTAGTTTTAATTATTTATATTTATCTTAATAGGTGAACAGTACTTGGTTATGTGTGAGCCCATGAAACTAACCATCTCCTGTTGTTCCCCACCTGATGCTGAAATCTCTCTTTCTATAACTTTCAGAGTTGCTATTGAGGGCAGACAGAAGGAAAACCATGGGTTGCTTTTCCTACAGCTGCCTAGCTTGGATTTCTATGCCAAGACACCTGTAGGACAGAAGTTCTTTTCTCTGAGGGAATGCACATGGTATTAATGAGATGTGCAGTAATCAGTAATGCATTTTCAATTCCAAAGCTACGCCAAAGAGAGGTGCTTCAAGGATTAATGGAAAGCAAAACACTAGTTATCTTGTTAAAATTTCATTTACTGTCCATCTTATCAGGACTTACAAATATGAAAGTTATTTATGTTTTTAGGATGTGTGATATTTCATTCACTGGAGTGGCTGTTCCTTGAAGATTTGCCTGATGAGGTAAAAAACAAAGACTAAATAAAAGAAGGAAATATCTTTATTTAATGGTAGGGCCTTCTTCCTCAAGGTTTGGATAATGCTGAGAAAAGGCAAGAAGGATTTTTCCTTTGGTTGAAAGGAAAGCATTAGTTAGTTAATTTTTTTTAAACCCTGCATTTCTTGAGCACTCCAGGATAGTTCCCAAAGTTAGATAGGTCAGCCAGGAGAATAAAAGAAGCATGCAACTGCCTTGCCTCTCATTTCCCCTGTTGTTTTCATGAGCAATCTCCTATCCCCTGTGGTATCAGCTAAAAGAACATCTCAAAGCATGCCCTAAAGCCTTAAACAAATTAGCAGAGGACTGTTTTCCACTGAAATTTGCCTTTGGCCTTAGGCTTCAGTTTAGCAGAGGAAAGTATACAAGATGATTTTTTTTTTGGTAATCAAGGTTTTGGGGCAAAACCTTCCAGCTTGACTCTTTTGAAAGTGTACTACTGCTAGCTGAGCAATGTAGGATGCTCTAAATATTCACCAGTTTTCTTTAAATTATTTTCAAAGAACAGATCTGTCAAGAATCAACATTTTCATGCAGATGGAAGCAGGCTTTTTTTCTATGAGAAGATACAAAGGCCCAAGGGTATTCTCAGTAACAGGAAAATTATTTGCAGTTGGTCAGACAAGCTGTCTGACTCAGGTAATCTACAGTTCATCGGGTCATGTGGTTGAAACTGAAGTCCAAAATGAGACACTCTGTTCAGTTAAAATGAATTGTAATGATTTTTTGTGCATGTGAATGGGCCAGCATGTGTGTTTTTCCATGAGAGAATCTGGAATTATTTACTCTATGTGTGCTAAGGTGTCTGCAAAACTTTTGGACAGCAGCAAACCAAACTGAAGAACAAAGCAGACATTTCATTCATCAATTTACTTTAAGGGGGCAAAAAAAAGGACAGACTATTTCAAGAAAGAAGACACAGATGTTCTACATTAAAAACCAAGAGAATTGGGAGAAACACTCCTTTAGCAGATGACTAGTGTCAAAATATGTAAGAGACTGGTATCTAAAAAATGCTGGTGAACAAAGTCACCAAATACTTCCCCTGAAAGAGGGTGAGAGATGTGTTTAGCATTCTCAGTGGCAATCACCAATGGCCGTCTAAGTGTTTTCTCATCAGCAGGGCTGGGAGAGGAAGGACTTTCTTTGTCATTGCTTGACTCTGGAAGTAATAGGAGGAATTTTCAGTTATTGTTTATACTGTAGGTGTAAACCACATATCCCCAGTGGAAACCCAAGTCATGCAGTGTTAAGCTCTGTGTCAGCACACAGTGCTAGATGATCCCTGTCCTGAGATTTTGTTTCTAAATGAGATTTAAAGACAAAGGCAGGGAAAGATGTTTCTCACAGTTTCCACCCTGTGACTAAATCTCTTGGTCTCTCACAAATTAACCAGTGCCCTTGCCTACTCTTGCAGGTGATGAGACAAAGGAAAGTGTAAACCCAGTCTAATCTGGGTAGGAAACTATTCTGCAAGACTGTTGTGAGGCAATCAGCAGAGCTGACTTCTTCACCAAAAACAAGTGACACGGCATTCCCTCAGCAGTATCCCTTATCAAGCCACAGGCTGGGGCGCTGGATTTTGCTGCTGCCCTGGTAGCAAATTGCCCCACAGTGCAGTGGAGGAGGGCAGGAAAAGGACCAGTCCTTAAGCTTCAGTGATGCTGGTCTATTTTTCCTCATCTTTTTCTGCTGGCCAGGCAACTTCCCTGAATAGTTGCTTACAAAAAGGTCCAGCAAATCTCTAGTTAATGCCTACATGTGCTTCTGATTATCTCTTCTTCCTCCTCCCCCTCCACTGAAAACTTCGGTTTGTGTGCAGCTCACAGAAAGCAGTCAGAGGAAGTACAGGGCTGTTTTAGGGAGCTGCTGATTTTCTCCAGTTGGTCCTGACAGTAGCAAATAAACAATTCTTGTACATATAAAACTAGTATGTAACTTTACTGGGCATTCTTCCTGGACAGGAAACTAGCAGAACAGAAAAAAAGAAAAAAAGTATGGTCACAGCAACAATGGCATATCTTTGATCATCTCCTCGCATTGTTTGGTCCAAGAACCATGAGAGTTTAAGCCCTGCCTGTAGACCACTGCCATGGACACCACTTGGGTGCTCAGCTCTGAGTCTGATCGCTCATTTTCTTCTCACTCACTTGAAGAACAGGAATTTTGCTTCACTGTAGCATCAGGACACACTGCTTTCATCATATGTTCAAAAATTCCTGGATACCTCGAGAATTTTTATCTATATTCCCATGTGCACCTTGTGAAGTCTCCAGTAGACTTTAGTGAAGTAATCAGCAGCACAAGATTCTTCACCAAAAACAAGTGATCTGGCCTGCTCTCTACCATGTGTTTGTAGGAGTCACTGCTCCCTGGGAAGAACCACAAGATACCTAAGTACTGACTTACAAAAAGCTATATTTGAAAAAGTAGCAGGTACTCATGCACAAGTTTTATGCTTGCTCTTTAGGAAAAGGTTTCTTCTCCCAAGGAAGGAAAAATTGCCTATGAGGAGGAGACAAGATTTGCCAAGAAAGCAAGATTGATAGGGAATAATCCTGTGCTTAAAACAAGCATCTTGAGAGCTAGAACAGAAGTCAGAAGATTGGTGGTGGTGTGTTTGTATGCCCTGCATAGTAAATTCCAAAACTGGCAAAAAACGGGCTAAAGGTCACAAATGTCAAAACACCATTTCCAGTCCTCCCTTCCTACTTCATTCGCCGTGTTCAGGAAAATAAGTAGCTGATTATTATGTTGCAAGTCAAGTCCAGGAAAGCTCCCTCATGGGCAGTCATATCTCGTCAGATGGAATTGCTTAGAGATGGTCTCCAACAGTTACAGCACATGTCCTTCCAGCTGTATGGAAGTTTTCCCTGTTATTTGTATTATAATAACATTTTATAATGTATTTTAGAAATACTTGGAGTCCCAGCTGACATAAGTTCCTTACCATATCATTTGCATGGCTGGGGAGAGAATATCCTGTGGTTTTTCAAGCCTGCATATAAACAGTTACTCAGAGATCCACAAACTCTTTCCATAGTATGGTGATAGCACTGGTTTCACCTCATCTTTTGGGTGCAATTATATGGAATTACAATAATGAGAATTTTTAATCCACCCCATTACTTCAGTGAATAGTATCATCCACAACCACCACAATGTGACTTGAAAGTTCTGATGGAATTTCCTGAGAGAAAACAGCTGTTGACTGAAATTTAATTATTTCTGCTTGTGTTTCTAAAAAAAAACCCTAAAACTAAAAAAAAATTCTCAACCAAAGTTTTTGTTGTAAAATTTAAATACTCAAATTGAAATTTTACTGGTTTACACTGAAAATAAGGTTTGTCAGTGGCTTCATTTTGCTCTTTTTTTATGAGAGCAGGGTAGAAAATAATTTTATGGTTTCTACAAAAATACCAATTTTTTAAAAGCTCTGGGTCTGTTCAGAATTGTACATTAACTTATCTATGGGACTTTCAGAAAATACCCATCTGCAAGTAATATATTCCCCAGTGGAACTTATGGACTGACTGGTGGGAGGGAGGGGATGGTGGAAAGGGGAGCAAGAGGAGAGCAGACATACCCTCCTCCAGTGTTTGCAGTCCCAGCACTCAGTGCTCATCCCTGCCTTGCTCCAGCATTGCCATGTGCTGGAGCAGAGCTCCCAGACAGCCTCACAAAGGGCTGCCACAGCACGTCCCCATCTGATCTCAATTTCCGTGGAAAACCTGCCAGCCTTGTGTCGGCAGTGGCCAGCACCCTTCTCCTGCTCAACAAAATACTGAGCAATCTCCGGAGTTGGATGGCATCCAGCCTCCAAGAGGGCTTGGAGGAGGAGTGTCCCCTTTGAAGATTCTGTAGCTTGGACAATGGATCCTTGAGAACAGCACTATCAAACTTGCTAGTTTCTAATGGGGAGTCATTACCCAGTGGAAGATTTATGGCATTATGAAAAAACAAACATTATCAAAATGGCGTTATCAAACAATATTGGAGGAATGAAGATAAAGGTGAGCTTGTCCACACACCTGAAGTCTCCCTGCCCCATGGCAATGCATTTTAAGGACCCCATGTACACCAGGTGTGAGTAATTTACTGTGGGATGGAGTTATGTGTCAGCAGGAAAAGGAAAATGGAAAAAAGGAAAAAGAGAAGGAAAAGGAAAAGGAAAAGGAAAAGGAAAAGGAAAAGGAAAAGGAAAAGGAAAAGGAATAGGAATATTTCTGGCTTTTCTTCTGGAAAATTTATCTCTTTTTTACCTGTTTTGAACCAAATTATCAAGGATATGAAATATTAATAGGGGTTAAAAAGTCTTAGAGTTTTGCTTAAACAGTTACATTTACTTGATGGGGTCTGGCAGAATGAGAAAATACATCGTGATAGCTGATTCTGTCATCAGGTGAGAACCTGTAGCATGACTTTCAACAGTGTCAACCCTTCTACCTTATGACACAGTCTCTCATTTACCCTGACCTGCCTGTGCCTCTAAGTCCTGTTTTTGTAGCTGATGAACTGTAAGCAATGGCTGGCTTTGCACAAAGCAATCGCAAATTGCACTGAGACAGATACCAGCACATTACGCCCAAACTTCACTCCTCGTATTCCTGACTCCCCATGGTGACTGCGGTAGCATTTGTCAGCAGAATGATTCTGATGCTCCATAGTGATAGAAGAAAATTAATGCTTGAGAGGCTGGGTTGCAAAAACAAATGAACTTTTGAATTCTGCTAAATGGAAGAAACCAGATCATTAAGAAAGACAGACTAATGTACTTAGTCTGACGATGATATAAGTAGCCAGAGCATCATCTCATCCATTAAATGCTGCCTTCATTTCCATTTCTGCTACAATTCTCTTTTTTCATCAGTAGGTGCTCTAGTTTTGGTACTGTTAACTGTTAGTAGAGATCTGTCAAATCTAAATTAAAAAGCCATCTATCTGATCATCCTAATTATTGGAGTTTTTTACAATATGGCTCTTTAAATGTCATAAAGGAAGATGGGGACACTTCAAATGTTAATTTCCAAAAGCCTTTGAGCCCATAAAAAAATTGAAGAATTTTACACTATTAACTATATTCTGTAGTTAACTATATGAGCTATATAATAGCAGAGACCTTCCAAATAAGATTGAAAATCTTGAGTGCCATAAAGGAATGCCCAGTTGACACAGAACCACACTTTGCCTGGCATGATCTCCAGCAACTCATGACCTGATTTTTGATATTGGTATTTTTGATCATGTCCAACTTGTCTCAAGTTTTAACCTTCTGCTGTTATCAGGTGCAAAATCTCAGTTTGAGGCAATGTGAAGGAAGTAGCTCATAAGCACTGGGACTAATTGCTAGTTCCCTCCCATTCAGGTGATTTCCACTTTGCACATTTTGATTTTGTGCCTAAATGGTATCAGAACTACTGTGCAGCCCATGCTGAACGGAACACTATCACCTACATGAAAGACAAGCAGTGTGCATAACCTGTCTTCAGGGAAGCCTAAATCTAAGCATAAGCCCTATGAGTCCAGATAAGAAAGAGCCCTTGAAAAATAGAACATGACCTCTGCTTAGTTTTGGCAAACGTGGATACCCAGAACCACCATTCACTGATGGGGAGGGTCCCCCATGTCCAAGGGGACCCTTTAAGAGGGCAAATTGATTTGTTCCTTTTTCCTTAAAGAAGGCATGAGTATAGTTATTTTGCTTCCATGGGCTGCCTCTTTCTACCAAATCAGCTGAAATGGGGGGCTGCCTTCTGTTTAATTCAGATGAGAATGGATAAGAGCCTTTAAAGCTGCTGGGGGACAGAAGCAATCATCTAACTGTTCCCATCATGCACAGAGGGAATGTGATCACATGCACTGAAACAAATAAACAAGATTTGTTTGTTTTCATTTCTGATAATGTCTTTTAGTTGTGCCAGGGTTGAAATGTTGGAAGATTGAACTGGCTTTACCTCTACCTGTGAGATCTGTGCAGTATAGAAACAGTATTGTTACTTCACCCTTCTGTGCAAAAAAATAACTATAGACAGAGAAACATTTCTTATTATATTTAATAGTACAGCACTTGGCTCTTGTTTACCCTTATTTATGCTTAACATTGTAGTTTTAGGCAGCAATATGAGAAGACAGTATAACAAAGGTTCCTGAAACATTCTGATTTTAAAACAAATTCTCTTTTACTATCTCCAGCTCCCTATTGTATTAGTAAATGTTTTAAGCCCAGATTTGGCACAGGACTTAGGGACAAGTCTAAAACAAAGACTATGTTTACTTCCTAGTGTCTCCAGTGCTTTTGAAACTAAACATGTTTACCATTAAGTATAGGCATGAATCTTTCACTAGTGAGTGGTGTAGAACTTGTTCCAAAGCCTTGTGGAATCAACAAAAAGGGTTACATTAATGTTCTTGGTTTCTCTCAAAGAGAGAGCTTTGTTGCTTCAGTGTGTTACTTACCAGACAGGAACTTCAAACTGCATAACAAAAAGCCACCAAATTTCTGAGGTTCTCTGAGAACCTGGGTTTATGTTGAGGATAAGACTGCCTTAAAGCACTTTTCTTCTTGACTTTGCCATCTTCAGAGTCCTCGAGAAGTGAAGCTAGAACAGAGTCCAGCATTTCTGGAAATTCAGTCTTTATAGTCCACAAGTAAACAAATGGATTACACTTTCCTGTAGAGACAATCCACTAGAGTGCAGGCTTTATCCACAACTAAAAGAAGAGAAATAGTCAGGACCTCTTCATGCTCCTGTGTTGCTTGTAGAACAGCCAATGATTGCCCAATTACTCCATAGAAGAGAGAAGAGCATGGACGTGCAGTGCACTCCTAGTTCCAGGGAGATGCTGCTGCTGGCAGGTCCTTTGGCTGCATACCAAACAACAGATCAGCAGCCTTCTCCCACAGCGTCCTCTCTGATTTTAGGGTGTTGTTGCAAGTTTTGCTAGAGGTCCTCCTCTAAGTACAGCTCATTCCTAATTCCTCTACTTTGGTTCCCCTTGCTACAGGTCAGGTTAGCTATGGGTGTTGGAAGTTTGTGCTTCTAGTAAAGTTTATGAATAATTTTGTCCAAAAGCATTTTTGAGAAATGCAGCTTTGCCAAAACTCTTTGTTTTATGAAAGCACTTCAAATTCAGGAAAGCATTTCTTTTCCCCATTTTAGAAAAGACACTGTAACCTTTCATTTCCCTTAACTTTTTTTTTAAAGAAAAACCTGCTTTTTATCTTTGTTCCTCTTCTATGTCCTGCATTTTCTAAATACACTTATCTTGGAAAGTGAGGAAAGAGAATTGAAAACCTAGAAGGAGAGGGATGGGAGTAAACAATGAAAACAGGGAGGGAACCCTCTCTCCTTTCACCATCCTCTCACCCATGTTTTTTTTTGTCCTGTGCTCACTCATGGAAAAAGAAGCACAGAAGCACATGTTTATAATTTAAGTCAGCTTGAAAGACGTAAATGCAGGGTCCTTCACATCTCCCTGCCCAGATGTGCAGAAGTGGGCTGCACAGCTGTGTAGCCCCCTACCAGCCCACTTCAAGTCTCCTGGAGCAGCGATCTGGGGATGGTCAACACCCCCAGTGTCTCATGTATCTCTCAGGCCCGTTAGGATGTCATTTTCCCAAACTGGTCATAGTTTCCTCAGCCACAGATTTCTTGCTGCCCCAATATTCTTCCTCACCTGAGCTAAGCCCACCACATTTTATGTAATCTCATTAGACACATACGTAGTGTAGTTTGCTGCCCTTGAGAAAAGTATGAGTGGTTTTGGATTGTGCACCCACAAGCCAAATTTAATTTACAGTTCTTCTGGACACTTGTCTGGCTGTTAGTAGCCGAAGACTGGATACAATATTCTGTGAAGCAAAATACCATGTTTCACCTACAAGATCTTCGGGCCATGGTAAATTTCAAGGTGATCAGGGAGTCTGGTTTAATAGAAGTCCACAAGCTCAAGACAATGAAATTTCATTTTTCAAATAACAGTCAAAAAATTACAAACAACAGGGGGTGAAGTATTTTAACAGGTCACCATGACATGGCAAAGCTACCACTATGCTTATGAAAGCAGTGGAAAATGAACTTTCATCACTGCCAGTTTATGAGGCTGCCATTAAAAAGGAATTGCAAAGTAATTTCATTTGGTAGTGTAGATGTTTAACCCCAGCCGGCAACTAAGTACCATGCAGTCACTAGAGCCAGCTTCTACTGCGGGGAAGCAGAGCAGAATCAGAAAGGCAAAACCTGTAGATTGAGATAAGAACGGTTTAATTATTGAAATAAAACAAAATAAAAATAATAATTGTGATTAAAAGGTCGGCTCTGGTGAGGAAGAGGCTAACTTTCAAGAAAGAAATGTGGCTGCAGATATAGGGCTAACAAAATAGTTGCAGTTAGCTTTCCGTATTATTAATTTCTCAACTTTTTTTTTCTGCTGAAACTCTTTCGTGGGTGCAGCTGGTACCACTCACACACCATCCTGTTGATTCCTGTGATTTTAAGCTCAGTGGATGGTAGCATTTAGATGTGCAGCAGGCCAATTTGTGGGTGTGGAGCTGGCAGCAAGTTGTGAAGTGCTACCATTTGGCAGTCATCTTGTAGAAACCCCATTATTTACAAGCATGAGTGCACATCTATTGTGTTAGGAACATTCCTTGGAGCCTTTTGCTAATTTCACACCTTGATTCTTTGTAATGACCAAGGTGCCTTTCACATTTTGTAAAGTGTAGACTCTGATGGTGCCACTGCTCCTTTCAGTCCTGGTAGATAGATTTGGATTAGGGCTCTTACTTTCTGTTTTGACAAAATTAATTCCCACCATTAACATTCATTGACCATATCTGCTGATTTTATTTCTCAGTTTCTTTCTAGATTTCCATCATCTGGTTTTCAAGGTCATAACTTTGTGTTTGACTGTCAATGATTCTTTTTTGTTTATAATTTGTTTTATTCTTCTGGACTGCCACAGCTTGGGTTTGATGTGTCTGCTCAAGCCTCCTTGCTTTGCAACTTGACAGAAGACAGAGAGAAAAGTTTCTTCTGCTGACTAGAAGAGAATGCAATAAAAATGAATTTTGCCAAAATTTAATTATTTTTCTTGTTGTCTCAGTTTTTAAATTTCTCTGTACAAACAATGGGACTTTTGAGATGTCTTAAGGCTGCTTTAAATGACCATGTAACTGGTTTGGACCTCAGGCACCCATAGTGATAGGAAACTACTACACTGAAAATTGTCTTTGAACAATTCTAAGTGCATTTAGTGCTCTGGCATAGAAAACCTGCAAAAGCAAAGTGTCTTAAAATTTACTTCAGTCTCAAACTCTAATGAGACTGAGGATTTCCTGCTGTTTCTAGAGAAGTTCCCATTGTTACACAATGCAGAAAGATGTTTATTTGTATGTTTTATTCTACATTAGGTCATGGGGAAAATATTTTAAAAGAATGGGCTATGAAGACTGCCCATTACTGGTTTTTGGTTTGAGGTTTTTTTAATGAAATCTGCATTTCCGCTAAAGTCAATCTGTCTAACAACCAGTTAAGACAGGTATTTTTACTGCATCCTCTAATAAGAATACCATATAATGTCAACTATGTAGTTCTAAAATTTGGACTCCTAGTGCCATTTTCTTCTGCTCTGCAGCTTTTTACTGGGGGTTCAGAAAAGCCAGCAGTTCTATGTTTACTGCGAACACAAAGGGGATGGATGGCTCCCCAGTCCGCCATAGCTGCACGCATGTGAGCAAGCAGAGGAGGCACCGCTCCCAAGGGATTAAATGAGAGACTTGCACCAGGCTGTGTGTGGAGGTGTGATTGCAACACGAGTCTGGACTGGAACAGAGAGCCTGCGCATCCACCCTTGTCCCACCTCGCTGCCTGCCCCACCAGATGTGCTGAGGGGTCTGAAGGTGACGCGTACCATCCCAGTCCAGCAGCCCAGGTCAGAGCCCCCTGCAAATGCAAACCTGCTGCAGACGCCATGCACACACCTGCACTGAGCTGCTGGGCTACAACAGGCTGCAGCAAAAACAGACCTCCAGAGAAAAGAATGAAATTGCACATTGTCAGGAGGGTGATGGAGAGGGCTGGAGAACAGAGGGAGAAAACAGAACAGGAAAGCAGATGGCTGCCTTTTTTTATTTTACTTTTTTTTCAAATGGTTCTATGCTTCCTCCAGCAATGTAAGAGGCGCTGCTGAGGTGCTGAAAGGGGAGAAGGAGGCATACACAGAAAGGTGAAATGGATGCTTGATAAAGGAAATTCGGACCAAGGAGAGAAAACCTGGAACTGTTTCAAAGCAAACCTTCCCTTAACTATGGGGAGCTGGCCTGTGAGTCTAAACAGGCTATGTAATTTGCTATAGCTCATACCCTCTAATTTAGCCACTAGGTGTATTTGTACAGAAATACAGAACTGAAAGCAATTCAGAGCATGTCAGGAAGTGGAGTATGTGTTTCTTGGGACTTTGTCTGGTTGAAGTACACTTAAATACCCATTTGGGAATATAGGTTTGGCAAACAGTGTAGCCAGAAAAAAGAAAAAAAAATTATTTTTACTTCAGAACTCCTCAGTCGTTAGTGAGCTGTGCTGGAAGCATTAATGAATTACCATTTCAGAAGTTTGTTCAGAAGCTGTCACCACAATGTAGCAGCAGTACTGTTTGAAAACCAGGAAAAAAAACACTTTTCAACTTGAGAATATTCAGAGGAGTATTGAAAAATACCTGGAGGTGCAAAATCTTTGTTGGTTGCAGGATTTGCATTCATCTGTCAGGCTTTTTTTTTTTCTTCTATCAAGCGGTAATTCATAGACATCCTCATCAATCCTATAATTTATGGTGGGACAGCACACAGAGACCAGTGATGCTAACAGTATGATTATCCTGCACTTCTTTCTGCAGGAATCAGGAAAGAAGTCAGGAAAGAAACCACTGCAGTGTGTATTGCAGTGAGAGCATGACACCCTGACACTGATTTTGTGGGGCTTGGTAGCATTTTGCAGCAGCATGTTGCTGCTGCAGATAGGGATTATTTATATGAAGCCAATGTCCTCAAGTATGCTAGATCCACGCAGTGGGCAATGATGAATGAAGTACACAGCAAAAATCATGTTTAAGAGACAAAAGTGGAAGTAAGAAATAAGAAACCACAAATGGGAACCAACAGGAAAAGACTGCAAAACAGCAAGATCACATCAATCAGGATAAAATGCTGTGCTTTTGGCACCAATGACCTCACTCTCTCTTGGTCCTTCAGTATTACCTCTCTCAGTGCCATTTCCTGAAAAGGTCAAACTTCTTTACCTAAGTCACTTTATTCTCACAATATTTCACCCACAGATGTTGCTGGTGCTCTCCACATGGAGATGAGCACCCTGAGCCTTAAAATAAGGTCACCCACACTCTCTGTAACAAGTGTGAAATATCAAGCACTGTCAAAGTGCTAAATGCATTTGATTGGAGCTCACATCTGGTTTTAGGAGATTACACCTGGATCAGCTAGAAGCTTTGAACTGGCTTATTACAGTGGGTACAGTTTGTGCAGGAGTGCTGGAGAGGTTACTGCATGCACCTATACACACAGACCTGGGAGATGCAGTGGGTTGGTTTGTTGTGGTTGGAGCTATTCTGTATTATTTTTTAATTTTGCTGGTGCATGCTAGAGGACAATGTTAAATGCTGTAGCTTGTGAGAGTTTTTATAGAATTTAAATACAAAACTCATTGACAGGTTATCTGTCCAGCATATCTGATTACAGAGAAAGGGATATATAATAGATAATTTTTAATATTGTCCATATATTGGTCCTATGTTAACTGTTACCAATTTGTCTATGGTTTATAGGCTGTAGTTTTTATGGAGTATAGGTAATACATTAGTCTGTAGTTAATAAATAACTGACATAGTTACAGTATCTGTTATTGACACAGGAATATTTGCAAATACTAAAGCAACTTATATAATCCCTGTAAAAGCTTTCATTTCCTTAATGTCTGGACTAAATGTAATCATGAGTCACCTAATGGCCTGGAATGGTGTCCTTTGTACACCCAAACACATAAGCTTATGAAGAGGATAGGTGAAGGAAAAAGTGGTGTGGTTTACTGAGGAATCCATTTCTGGCTGTTATGTTTACTTGTAAAAAATTCCCAACATGCTGAAAGGAAATTATTTGCCATTGGGTATGTACTGAAAATCTGTGGCATGGCAACAAAGACCATAATTCATATTTAAGAGGATGGGGTCATGGCTGTGGTCACTTCCCTGGGCTTTTGATCAGGGTTGTGGATGGAGTGGAAATCGCTGCAATGTGATGGATGATCTTGGGCTCTCACAGTAAGGACAAACCTGGCAAACATTACTGTCAGTGGGGCTGGGATCTGAACATGGTCATTAAAATGTAAAATTTTAAGTACTTTCATGCCATCACCAAGAGCCTAATAGCAAAAAAAAAAAAAAAAATTTACTTTAGTCAGACCGTTAGCTTTGCTTCTGCCTCTGTGGATGTGAAGATATAAATGGTTTATGCCCTGCTGAAGGCATAATCAAACAGAATGCATTAGTGCAAACAGAAGCAGCAAAATTACTACTTTGGTTTTCATCTCCATTCTTATCTACAAGACACCAGAAGAGCTGTTTGCTGAAGATGTTCTAATGACAGGATGATACTGTCATGCTAACAAGCACATATCCCAGCTTAAACGTATGTACTTGGGAAAAGAGCACTGCTGTATTTCCCACACATGGAATACAGTGTAGGAGAAACAAATGGTCTTCCGTCAGGTTGACTGCACATCAGAGGATCTGGGTAGATATGGCCTCCCTGCAAGGCTTTCTGGTTCTCATGTTGTCATGGTCTGAGACAGTATTCTCAAGGACTGCTGATCCCACAGTCTTGTTTGCTTTCATGAGGTTAGGGGATTTCATGTCCTGTTATGAAATCAAGCTCCCTAAAACACCATGAGTTTTCTAAATCTAGAAAACCTGGGTTTTCTGATGGCACCGAGATGTCATCCTTGGCACTGGGAATGTTCAGATGTCTCTCCATTCTGGATGAATTTCCCCTTCATGTAATCATTTCAGGATGACATGAAATATTCATGGAGATGTTAGTCCAGACCAATATGTAGCTAAGGTGTTTAACCAATCTTTCAATATGTTTAACGTTCATCTACACCTCTTCTCTACAGAAAATTTGTTCCCATGCACTGGCTTCCCTGAAACTTGTGTCACTCAGCTGGCCTCTTTTCCTTCCATGTTTCACATCCCACGGGACAGTTCACAGTCAGGATACAGAACAGCTGCTTATTGCAATTGTTCAAGGCAAACATGTTCCTTGTCCATGCACAATTCTTCAGTGAAACACCTGCAGCCTGGATAAGAGCATCCTGCTACTTAGTTCAGCCCTACAGCGCTCTGTTTGTTGAAGGCCATTTATAATTATGAGGCTACAGCTGAGGCTTGCCTGAGAGTAGTTGCAAAGGCTAGTTCTCTACACATGCTGGTCTAGAATCTGCTCTTCCCAACAAGCCCACAAACAACTTCTCACTGTTGGCACCTTCCCCATGTTTCCTGGGGTTGAAAGAGGACTTGATTTACATTGAGTTTCAAACTAAGCAGATTGACATCAAAGCAACGGAAATCAGGCCCCAGTAAGTGGTTTATAAATGCAGCCTAAGTGTTTTGAATCAAAACAGTTCTTTCAGTGAATTTGGAGGGGTAAGTCTGTTGTCCTTATCATTTTTAGTTTCTGTCTTGAAAACACTGAAAGGTCACTCACATGAAATCCGCTCGGGGGATCATTAGAAAAAAAGTTTCCATTCCTGAATAAAACCCTTACCGGTAGGTTTTTCCTGTTCTTTCTTTGCATGGTATTACTTGGAGAGTATATAGTAATCTAAACAAGAAAAGTATGTATGGATTTTCTCAGAGAAGCCTCCTGTGGGTTGTATTGTACAAAATTAAGGAGCAGAACCTCAGTTTGTGTACGCTTTTCTCATCCCAAATGGAGAAGACAAGGCTTTGCTCTGCAGTCTTTGCAAACAGCCTTGAGACTGCTTCATACCCCTGGAAAAAGAGCTTATGCAGAGGCACCCAGTGAGGACCAGATGGCTGACTCATAAAGTACTTAACTGAAATGACAGCAATATATAAGTCAGCTGGATGTTTGTTTTAGGAAATGTGCTATCTCTAGGTGTATATCTCTAAGCTGTCAATGACAACATTTCCTTCCAAAGCTTAAAGAACAGTGTCTTTTTGTAGTACTAGTGCATCTATTGGCTGCACCAAATAGCATAAAACAAGTACAATGTCACAAGGAAGGAGGAAGGAAAATCCAACAGCTTTTGACATAAACCTTTTGTTGTAATTGGCCATATGAAGCTTCATGGAGTACATGTGTATAAACACAGCACAGAAGAAGATAAATAAGGCTTCAATAAATATTTTGTATTAAAATTTACCCAAACAACAGAATTATTTAAAATCCAGTTTTCATCCAGATTTGACTATTACAAATGGATCTGGGATATCTGATCAGCTGAACTAGAAACAGCAGGTTTTTACTCAGGAGCTGATGCACCTAGTTGCTCAAAAGAAGCACTATGCCTCAGAGCAATCTTGCCTTCTGTCTTCATCTGCCTGAAATGTCTGAGTAGACACAGTGATGTCACCCTGCTGATGTGACCAGTAGGAGAAGGAAAAAATTCCCAAAGGAAGAGCTTAGACTTTGATAAAACAAGGTAAAGAATGAAGCCCAAAAACTGAGGTGCTTCTGTCTCTTTCTGCCATTGAAGCCCTTCAGAGATGGACACTCCCTCAAGCAAGCCTATGTAGAAGCTCACAATAGGGAATCATTCTCCTACAGAATGAAATTTCCTATGTAACTGTTCTCAAAACATTATAGATTGGGTAAATTATTCTTTCAGTTTCAGCTCATCTTTTCAAAATGGAAACTTCAAACCATCCTTTTTCCTTGACCTTGATTTAGAAGACAACCTCCAAAGAATAATAAAAAAAAATCTGTCATGATTGAAACTCTTCTTTGAGCAATGTTGCTATTAAATGTTTAACATTTAATGTTAACTAACTTCTTTGAGCAATGTTGCTATTAAATGTTTAACATTTTTAACAGCCATGAGGCAATGTCATACCCTTTTTACTGTGGCTAAGAACAGGCAGTGCACTGTAGCTCACTCATGAAGTAAGTGAAACTGTATAAATATTCAGTAAATTACTCTTCACAATGAGCAGTCTGTCTAAGCAAAAGCTTGTGTTATAGTCCAGACAATACTGAGAACTTTCTAGCACTGACCTTAGAGAAGACATACTGTATAGCCCAAATCCAAACATGACCAAGCTATGTACAAGCAAACCAGGGGTACTTTCCTTTCATTAGAATTTCTCCCTGACCTCTGGATGACAAGGGCATAGGAAAAGGAAGCAATTTTTCTTCTGTCCTTGGGGAAAGAACATTCGAAAGAGATTTCCTGTGACTGGTCTACATCATCTCTCTGGTGTCTGATGTGAAACCCTGGATGACCACCTTTCTTAGCATCCATCATAGGCATTTATTCTTTTTTTTTTTTTTCTCCATGAAGGGCCCTGTGTGAAATTCACAAAAGTTTCAAGTGGGTAGTGCAGATAGCTGGATGGGATCAATCAAAATATTTTAGCACTTTAGAGAAAAGAAGTGTCTTACTGGGACAATTGTTCCAAAGTTAATCCTTCTGATCTCCTTAAATTTTAAACTACTTCCCATCTTTTTCTCACCAAAGGCTGTAAAAGTCTATTAATAAAGTTCAATGCAATATCCTTCTTTAAGTGTTTTGTTGAAAGTTTGAGAAGGCCTTTTTTTTTAATCTTATGATAAGTTCAAAAATATATTTAGCACCTCAATTTTTGTCATTTTAAGTTACCACATGCATTGCAGAAATAACACTTCTTATGTACTTCCAATCCTTTTGAGCCTGTTTAACATGGTACGGCCATATGCCAAAATCTTTGTTCTCAGACTCACAGGTCCTCAAGGGAGCCCTTGGCTATGACCAGCACACCAGAAATCATTGCTGGACCTCTCCAGATTTCCCTCTCTGGTGGTATCCATCTAAGGGCAATTTATGATTCCGCATTTCCTACCAGAAGGCCTTCCTAATGTACAGCTTACTGCACATTAGAGCTTTCTTTTTGTTCTACCTGGATGAACAGGATGCCTCAACATTTTCTATCCTCTTTCCTGTTGTGCAAGTTCCTGTACTGTTAGGAAGCACCCACCAAGAGTATCATGGTTTACCTGAGTGTTTTACATGGTAACATAAGCAAGGTTATCCTACACAGAGTGACAGCTGCATGAAAAGAGAGGCACTAAGTGAGAGAAATGAAGGCACAAGTGTGGGAAAACAATTGATTCCTATACTAAACAACTGACCAAAAATACACTGCTGAGCTCTTTTAAATACAGGCCTCTCAGATGTTACAATATTATGAGACTAGCCTTGTAGTCTCATAATATTTCTCAGAGAAACAGACATGTCTTACATTTAGGGTGATGCAGGCTACAGCTGTTATCAGGGTAGACATTAGGATCAGCATTAGAGTTTCAAGGAGGCAAAGAAACAATGGGTAATGGTCTCAGGCATCCTAAATTTTTACTTCCTTTGTGCAAACTGGGGATGGTAAGATCATTGTTATGAGGCTTTAGCAATACAGCACTAAGAATAAAACTAGTTGTAACTCTGGTGAGTGATCAGGATGGAAAATATAGCTGGGCTACAGAGAAAGGAAGGACCTGAAAGCAGACTGGAATACGTTAACATTTTGAGCTTCAGAAAGCAACAAGTTTCTGGCACTACTTTTAGGAGTCAGGGAGATAAGGAAAAACTAGAGGTACAGTGAAATTGGGGAATTCAGGAAGGATCAGCTGTGCTATGCTGAGACATGCCTGGGTCCATACTTTCTGGTTCAAAAATTGGTGGTATTATAGTAAATTGATCAAGCATCTTAATGTGATTTAGGCAGCTAGGATCAAGTGGTCACCTCTGATGAAGACGTTCTGGACAAGTTTCCAAAGGGACCTACAAAGAAATATGCATCACTTACAGGGATGCTTTTAGGTCTTCCACGTTTAGTGGCCTGTAGACTATGTCTGGGGGATTATAATTAGAATTTAGACTTCATAAAATTGATTAACTGAGAAGACAGATGTGTTTAGTACAATCGCCCAGTTAGTTTTTTTCTTTCATGTTTATAATGGGATTAGTGTCAAGAAAGGGACGCTTGAAGCAAAGAAGGCGTTTAAAATTGCCAGATAAACTTGTTTAGAACTACTGGTAGTCACTTGGCCCCAAAATTACTTTTAATTCTGGATTTCATGTGTATGACTTGGACAAGTGTCAGGTGTCACGTGTTGGTTTAGGCAGATAATTGGAAGAAATTTTAAATAGGTCCCTAGGTATGTGTGAAGTTAGTATCACCATTATGCCCAAGATATTTTGCTCTGAGGTTCATACATATCTATGACATAAGGCTCATATTTAGAGTATTCCTTGTCTTGGAGTTAGCAGCATTGTGGCATTTGAAGGAAGAAACCATTGAGGAAGTGTTGAGTTCTGCTCTAATGTCACTGAACTAGAGTTTCACTTGCTAAAAGTCCTCAACACAGGATGATATTGAGGTTTGGGTTTCACAGATATCACCAGACCAAACATAAAACTGTTGCTTAAAACAAGGGCTGTGATTAAGGTTGAAGTTCAGGGTGAGAGGAAAAACACAGAAGAAAAAGTCTAAGAATAGGACAGTAGCCTAAGTTAGGGCCTTGTGTGGCTTGCTGCATATTTTTATCTCTTGGGTTTGTGATGTGGTTGGGGCTTTGTCCTAGATTATTGGTGATATTCTGTTATGAAAAACGAGACAGTGAAAGACTACCAAAAAAACCAAAATCAGAAAAAACAAAAAGTCAAGGTCAAGCAAGTCATGGACAGTGTTTGAACCTTGGTCAATGTTTTCTTGCTGCATACTCCTACTCTGAAACGAAGCCCTGGGCACCCACCACCCTCCCATTAGTCCCATGGCTGTTCCCAATTCTCTCCTGGTGTTAGTGGCCCAGGCAGGAAGGATCCTGGGCTCTGCTGAGGAGCACACCTAGGGAAGATTGAAAGTGGAGTATATTTAAGATTTTAATATTCCCCAAATATTTGTGGATTAAAAAGAGTAAGGGGACAAGCTTTTGCACTATTCCTCAGTTCTGCTGAATTATGTATTCTCTGCTTCTGACTCCAGTTTAACACTTTATTTTGACTTTTGATCCTAGATGTTACCTAACCCATCATTATTTTGATATGTAAAAACACTGGAAGACAAGTGCTGAAGGAGCTTTTATGTTAATTAAATGTCCTTTAGGTATGATGACACTTGGGATTTTTGTTTATCACAGTCTTAAACCAAGACATAACTCTCACAATACCCCTAGATACAGCTGTAGTCTCAAGACAGCTGAGAATCTCAAGCCTAAAATATGACAAAGATAATTTTGGACATCAATCTTCAAATTCTCATTGCAGACCACATACTATCTTTTCATTAGAGCCTTTGAATAAGCAGTCTAACATTCTGAAAATCAGAGTTAAATTAACATAAACAAAAGATACCATATGTAAAATGGATTTGAAACAAATTTTGTGGAAAATATCCCTCTGCGCACCTCATTTCTCCTTATCAGAAATGTACTTGAAAGTGAATGCTGGTTAGACATGCCACCCAAGATTTGCCAATGAATGACAAGTTTAAAACTGAGACCCATGTTGTGATAAATCACAGATTTCCTTCTTTAATATCTTCATGCTTTGTGGAAAGACTAGCCTTTATCTGGGTCTCAAAGCAAAAGAGGACAGGAAGTTTAAACTATTGCATGCACTCTTGTTGGAAACAGCCCCCAGGATATTAATATATTTTTGCATTATAATGACTTCAGAAAAACAGAACACCAGTCTACATTTTTTGTTATTTCTTCCACAGTCTAATAATACCTAGAAAATCTAAGTTTAAAAGTTAATACATACACTTGTTGTGCAAACGTTTTCTTTAGAAGGCAGGTGGTATACTGTACAGGTAAAAATATTTGGGGGTTTCTAGCAGGGAGGATGTATTTCTCAGCCTACATTTAGACATGAAACAAGGGAGCTTTAAAAAACTAAACACGTACCAAATTCTATGTATGTGCAAGATCTCAAATTCATCTGTTTTATCCTTCATTAACCAGAACTCCAATTACTCATAGACTGAACCCTAACTCTGATATGAAGATTAGCCTAAATAGCACTTAGACAACTCCTAAGCTTCAGGGTGGATACAGGAGAACCAGGATGGGTGAAATGTCATTATTGTTTCTGTAAAATTTGAAAAAACCTTCTAAATCCTCAAGGGGGGAAAAAACAGTCAAAATCCTCCAGGGAAAAAAAAAAAAATTTAAAAAAGCCAAACCCACAAGATGCATGTCAAGAAGATGTGCAGGAGATGAGAGGGAAGTTGTGTTCCTTGTGTGCCTTGCTCTCATTTCTGTCCAACAAAACCAGTGAGTCCTCCACTGGGCCCCATGTGACACGAAGCTTTCGTCCTCCCTCGGCAGGGGAGTCCCTCACTGTTGGCTGCCAGCATGGGTGATGCATGCTGTGAGCAAGCATTCTCTGCATCCCCCGTAACAAAGCACATTCCCAGCTGGATTACTCATACTCCACTGGCTTCTGTTTTTCTTCATGTGCACTCATTTGCAAGCCATTAAACAAGAGACACAAAGCTGTCGCTAAAATTGGGTCATGTGTGTGTTGCCCTGTCAAGCCACTGGGTTTGCCAAAACCAGGATTTTCTAGCCATTACAATGGATTTTTTAAAGCTCCATCCATGACAAAATTAACAACAACAACAACAACAACAACAAAAACAGGGGGAAAAGGGAGGTAATAAAAAAAAAATCCCCCCATCCCAAAAACCTGTGCTGCCAAGAAGTAAAGATGAAGTTAGTATCCTGTGACACTTTTTTGATATACTGACATACTGTTCTTCACCATGACATTTAATTTCCAACACAAGCTGATGTTTCTTACTATGTTTAATTATTTTCTGGCTAAGATGCATGTGGAAAGACAATTCTATTTTTTACAGAATATTGGTTTTGTGCAGCAAAAACATCTGGGCTGAACATGAACTGAGCCCTGGGATCAGAGAGTAGATAAATATTTACCCAAATCATATGTCAAACTGGCCACCACTGACATTCAGACTCCGCACATATAGCACCTCTTCCTTTCCAAGAACTACACATCCTTTCTGAGCTCAGGGATCTCTCCGGCTTTTGGGAAAACTGTGTCAGGTTCAGTGGGCTAAGAAGGGTTCAGGAATGATTAATTCCCTGAGGCAGCAGAATCTTAAAGAGAAGTGAGGGAATGAAAGCTTGCAAAAATGATGTTGTTGGAATATCTTTGTTAAAAAGCAAAAGATTTTTGCCCCTGATAACAGGAGATTTACCCTGATAAGGGGGCAAATCCAAGCAATCTAGCTATGAGCACTGCTGGCAAAGTAGGAAAGTGCCTTATACAGGACAAAATGGAAGAATGAGACAAGTAAGAGGTTATTCTGAGCCACATCTTGGATATTTTACTTTGGGGTGCAGGAATGCCCTCAAAAGTGGAGCAGAATTGTGCACAGATTTAGATTTCACTGGAATTTGTGGGGAAGTCATGAAGTAATCCAATAGAAAAGTTTAAAAAAATAAAACTTTTGCTGTCCCTTTAGGGTTGCTGTCATCCTGCACCACGAGATCATGAGATTAGAAGTATGGTGGGAGCATTGGGTCTGGGCAGCAGGACCACTGCTGTTTTTCTCAGCCAAGGTAAGGTAAGAGCAGTCAGTAAAAGTTCCAGCCTGTTTTGCTCTGAATGGTTATGTACTGTCTCTGTGCAGACTATGAAGAACATCACATAATTACTTTTAAGAACAGCAGTCCAGAACCTTAGCACTGTCAGATATGTGCCTCTTGCATTTCACTACAGCCTTTCTCCTTTTCTGCCCATCTGCCGTCTCTGCTGCAGCACAAATGGAACAGGAATACCAGACAGAAACCAGCAAGGTCACAAGTGATTTATCCTTTCTTTCTGTGGCTTTGCACTCTAGTTGCTGGGACCAGCGAGGGAGCACGCTGACAAGGTCTCCATTGTGAGCATGCTCTGGAGAGCCAGAACTGGTTTCATATGAACCTGGGCCAGATCAACACTACGGGCAGAGTTCATCTGAAATTTGAGAAGATGCTTTGATAATTTTGATGACAGATTCAGCTGTAGGAAAAATTAAGGTCTTGCTTGGTTCCCAATGCATGTAAACATTGGCATTATCCAATAAAGAGATAAAACAGAACCATCAATTTAGTTTTGCTCCTCCCACAGAAATATGGTCTGTGGTCCTCCCAGTAAGGTGAGGCTGCTACTGAGCAGGCATTTCGGCCTGAGCAGAGAAGAAATAGTCTGCTGTGCATGCCATTTTAATTAGCATTAATGTTTTTGGCCTTCGATCTACCAGCGAGATACATTTGCTCTTTTATAAGGTAGGGACATGAGCTCCAACTGAGAGATCTATGTAGCAGGACACATTGTACACATCAATAGCTCTGGGGTTTGGACATAATAAGCTAGTTTCAGCTACTGCAGCTTTGGTGGTGTTACATTGGGATAAACTTGAGTCAGTGTTCCTAGCAGTACCTCTAATATTCTTGTATTATTTGATGAGTGGGGCTGGAGGCATAATACAAGATATTTCATTTTCTCACTGGTTATTATTTCATAGTGTTCCTTTGCTAGGCAGATGTCTAGGTGGAAAAGCCAGGCTGAGCCTAGCCCTGCTTCTAGCTCTCTCTGAATTGAGAGCAGCCCTGAAGAAAAGGGGTTTGGGGGTGTTGCTAAATGAAAATTTCAACATGATTCAACAATGTACACTCACAGCCCAGAAGGCTAGGCACGTCCTGGGCTGCATCCAAAGCAGTGTGGGCAGCAGGAGAGGGAGGGGATTCTGCCCCCCTGCTCTGCTCTGAGAGACCCCACCTGGAACTCTGCATCCAGCTCTCGGACCCCAGCACAGGAGGGACACGGACCTGTTGGAATGAGTTCAGAGGAGGGCTGTAAAGATGGTGGCTGGAGCACCTCTCCTATGAAAACAGCTGGGAGCATGGCAGTTCTTCAGCCTGGAGAGGAGACGACTTCAGGGAGACCATGTAGCACCTTCCAGTACATACAAGAGAGCTGTAGAGTGACTTTTGACAAGGGCATATAGTGATAGGATATGGGTAATGGCTTTAAAATGAAAGAAGGTGGGTTTAGATTAGATATCAAGAAGAAATTTTTACTGTGAGGGGCTCAGTGCACTGGCACAGGTTGCTCAGAGCACTTGTGGATCCTCTGAAGTGTTCAAGAACAGGTTGGATGGGGCTTTGAGCCAGTGTAAGGTGTCCATGTGTAAGGTGTCCAGTGTAAGGTGTCCCTGTCCATGCTGAAGCAAGTTGGAACTAGATGATCTTTAACATCCCTTCTAACCCAAACTCTTCTATAATTCTATGATTTTGGTGGGATGAGCAAGCAGCTAGGCAAAGCCACAGCGTACCTGCAGTACCTCTGCTATAGTCCTGATTTGTCAGACTGCTCCTCTGGCTCTGCCACAGATATGTGCAACCATGGCGGGATCACACACATCTTGCTGTTGCTACTTAATTTCTGTTCTGCAACACCGAGCTTTGGATAGCCTTGGCATTCACCACTGAAAATGTTTAAAGACTCCTCTGGTTGGATGCACCATTCCACTGCCAGTCTTTCTTTCAGGAGAGCATTTCCATTATTTCCAGTATCTACGACAGAGGTCATCTTCCCATGCCATCAAATCATAGACAATAACTTGCTTTCTGACAGTGGAGGAGCCTGGAAGAAATCTTCATGTATTTCTTAGAAATCCAATAACAGAGTTAGCTTCTAAGCATGAAAACACATATAATCTTAAATGTCATTGTGGAATATCTCGCAGAAATTAAGCACAACTGCTGACTCCAGTGTGTAAGTATTCAAAGGGTTCCACATGGGGCATAACCTTTCTTGGGAGTGGTTGTGCAGATTGCCTTGTAGTTTCCTGTGTTGTGGTATTGAAAGTCTGGATATGTAACTAAAACACAGCAATAGATTTTTGCTGAAAGAAACCTTATATGAGACTAAAACAGTCTCATGAACATAGCTAAAATACCTTAACAAGGCAGAAGACCTATGTCTATATGTCTTACTGTCATGTGTGTCTTTTCTTTGCTGTTGCTCAGAACAAAAATCTGACTACATGCATGTACACACATACAAACACAGAAACGTTTAACACTATTTCATTGTGAATAGGAAGTATGCTACTCTTGTCCATGGGAAGATGGTCAAACCTGCTGCCAGGAAAAGGAAATTCTTTACATGTGGAAAGTGTAAGATATACTTAGGAGTAAATATTTTATGTCCAGGTGTATCTGAAATATGCACATTTCCAGGCAGATTTTGCTGTCACTGTGGACAGTAGTAAAAGTTCTGCTAATAGGAACAGGAGCAGGAGCAGGAGCAGGAGCAGGAGCAGGAACAGGAACAGGAGCAGGAACAGGAACAGGAACAGGAACAGGAACAGGAGCAGGAACAGGAACAGGAACAGACAGACAGTGATGTCTTAGTATTTTGAGATTTACAGTGTACAGGGTCTGAAAGAAAAGAATTCATTACTGCTGTGAATTTGGATATCATGCAGGCAACGAAGGCTGGAAATTACCTCTTGTGTCACCCTTTCGTGTTTAAACACTGGTCAGAGGCAGTCACTCCAGACAAAATGCAGCCCTTTTAGGATAAGATTGGAAGAAATGGTTTTATCTAAAGTCTGTTCTCTAGTCCCCAGAGGTTTATTCTGAGAATGATTATGAGCTTTAGGGTCTCCCAAAACTGATCCAGAGAAAAGTTGATCATCGCTTGCTTGGATCTGATAGCATTTGTTTGACACTGCATAAATTCTTGGTCAGTTGATAAAATGCCATGGCTCAAAATAGAAATCTGGCAGTTCAATGAGATGGTCTGTTCCCCTTAAGTTGTTTTACAGGGTAGTTCATGGTAACCACTGAAAAACCCACTGAAACCAACTCGTTGAACTGTGTACCTCTGCTAGAAACGGTGTACATTTATGACTCTGGGCCATATTTAAATTACAATTCTCTTAGGATGGTTACAAAAACAGACAAACTGTCTTTGGAGAGATGCAGCGTGACTTTCCAAGCCAGGTTTTCTCAAACTGCAGAATGATGATAATGATGCATGAAATATGTCTGTCCATTACTAAGCTAGTGTGTGACCTTTGATGTCCTCATAAAGGAGAGCTGGATGTGGGTGTGTTTGAAGAGCTCAAACACCTGAGCACCACTGATGCATGCTCTGGGAAGGCTGTCAGGAGCCTCCCAAGGCATCTGGGTCTTCCAGAGAGAAAATATCAAAGTTTTGTAAAGGATTTCTCAGCTGTTCTTTAGCTGATATATGATCTTTTAGCTTATTTACCATCTGCAAAGACAGAAATCTTTTTTTCCTAATTTTTTTATCTTACAAATTCTCTTGCTATTTTTTATCCTGTGTCACTTGGCAGTTTTTATGCCTGCAGGCAATTAAAATTTGTACATATACACTTTGTTCTGAAAATGAGAAATAATACAGGAAAAATGAACATGTAAATGTAAAATAGCCATCACATATTTTCAATTTTTCAGCTGATCTCAATGGGAATTTTTAAACTCATCCAATTTTGAATAAGTATTCCCTTTTCCTCTTCTTGTGGAATTGGAGAGCCTCCCTCTCCAAATTCAAACAAACCATTCATAATGTCCCTTACATCTGAAAGATCTTCATTTTCACATGTAAGACAAAAGAAAATTAACACTCTTCTTTCTGGTTGTTCAGTACATTCCCATATATATTAAGCATGTGTGGCATGTCCCACCAGCCAGCTATCTTTCACATAATTATGTGTGTGCTTGGAGCCATTGCTGCTAAGTATGTGTTACCTCAGTGTGACTTTACTGACGGCTGACAGTGCAAGGTTTACTGAGAGGGATGGCACCTCTTATTAGACAAACACATCTTCTACTGACCAAAAAACAGCCCAGGTGACAGGCACACAATCTTTCTCTATATGTCTTAAACCAAAACAACAGGCTAGAAGATAAACACGTGTGGAAATTAATGTTCCATTTCCATAATTAAAGACATTTTGTGTCTGTGGCACAGGATAATGTCAACAAGGTTATAGAACTCAATGTCTGGAAGGATACACAGAAAAAAAACGAATTCATTTTCACCTCTACGCAGTCCTTTGTGAAGTGGAGAAGACTGTAATTTTTTTTTTATATTTTTAATACAGATTGGAAAAGGCTATAGAGGTATAGCATACATTCTCCCTGAGTCAGTCTAGTGGCTTCTGTGCTCTGAAACACATTTTTTTCAGACGGGAAGCTGAAACAACACGAGCTGATCAGATAATGTCTCCAGATAGATCATGTACATAGGAAATGGGTCATTAGTCACTATTATTCAATGATTTTTGCAGGACACTCCTTTCCCTTCTTCACTAAGGCTGCAAGTTTTGTACAGCACATTCACTTCTGCACCATCCCGGGGTCGGCATTCCTGCAGGGTAATTGGAACCAGCTGCTTACCTACAAAAAAGGCAAGAGGTCACGAAACTTGAATTTTTCTAACCAGAGACATCCCTTTGGAGATAAAGATGACTTTGACAGTGATATTTACTGTCTATTTGTCATTGTAACTACTGCATCATTTTCTTTTCCTGGACACCTACAAGGTCTAGTGGCCCTATTTCTGTGAAGAGTGAGTGCATTTAAACTCTTTTTAGCAAGCAGCAATGATTTTTTTTCCTCTCCATAAAAGCAAACCTGTGTAACGGCACTGTCAGTGCAGTTAAATGATTATATATGCAAGCATTTTCAGGAGAGGCTTAGAGGGTGTTAACTGTGAAAGAAGACACTTCAAACTAAACAGATTCAGCTGGGGGACAAATCCCTCAAATTACATGAAGCTCAGGAAGCCTTGGCAGTAATGTGCATTTGCTTTCTCACTTTCTGAAAGACGAGGCAAACAGAAGCCACAAGAAAGTTTGAAAATATTACCTGGCTTCTCCTGCAGACAACTAAGAGTGCTTAATTTAGAGAAGGTGCATTTGCACATAAACCTTCAAAAAAATGATACAACGATCAGTTATTTTGTGCATGTGTTAAGGAGGTGGGAAGAAATAATTCTCATTTTCATCCAAAAACTTAAGACATGAAGCCTGCCTAGGAGGTGGAACAGGGGACTTAGCAAAGCTAATGGAGTGGCTTTGAGAGGCAGTAGGAAGGAAATTGTGGTTTCATTCAACTGCAATGCTACTGCAGTATTTTACCCCAGTGATTCATTGGAACTTGCAGGGTGTGTCACAAAGAGCCAGGATGTTTAGAGTGAGTGAAGGTGCAGTTGATTAGGCTGCATCCACATCTCAAAAAGCTGGGGAGAGATGCAAGATCTGGGAGAATGGGAAAGAAATACCTGAGAGTGGATGAAATCTGAGCTGCAGCAGCAAAGCAAGAGAGGAGAGAGCTGTAGCCAACATGGTCTTGCCTGTACAGAGGAGAGTGCAATGAGCCTCAAGCAGCTCTCAAACACTAATTTGGATCAGTGTTGGTCAGGACTAGACTAGGAACCTGTAGACTCTCTCAGAGCTGGTAGTGGTGCTTGTCTGCCTCTGAGGCAATGAAGTTTTTGTTAGCATCATGAAATGTATGCAGATGCCCACAGCATAAATCAGGAGGTTTTCCAGAGTTGGGGTGTTGCTGGATTCCATCCTGTCAAGCACTCTGTGAAAGTGACTTGTCTCTTCAATCACCATGGTGGCCTCCTTTTTATTTTAGCAGCTTACCTTGTGTCCCTACAAGGGGACAAAACATTCCATGTTTTAATGAAGAAACACCACTAGTGTGCAGATTTATTTAAAATTATATTATATTATCAGAGTCCTTAATGTTATGACATTTGTTCAGAAATCTCAGGAAACTTCTAGATAGAACTCAGTCATGTGGAATTATGATGCAACTGAATGCTGCTAGTAACGTCAAGAATCTCAATTTTCAGCAAATTACAATCAGCATTTACTTCTGCCTTACAACCCTTACCTAGCCAGGATTTCTGAGATTCACTGCAAACTCAGCTTTAGACAAGCAAAAAATTCCATGGGTAAGTCAAGGAACCACCAAGCTTTCCTAATTGTTTTTTCATCACAGCAATGCAAGCAACAACTTATGCTTTGAAAAGAGCATGTGCTGTGTCTCTTAACTACAGTCTGTGTTTGATCCACTTCAGACACTGCTTCTGAACTTCAGCAAAAGTATTCATCCATTTTTGATTTTGTGGCAGCTCAAACACAGGGTATTTTTGTATCTTCTCTGCTTTTTTCCTTGAGCATTTCTTACTTAGCCAAACTTCACATATTGGTATCACTCTATAAATAAATTCTGCAATGTTTTAGAACCACTCTGTTGACTTGCTGTATTTTGCACAGAGAGACAACAACTGCACATGCCTTGGACCAAATAGTTTATATGTATGAAAAAGGCAGAAGATTATTCCAGTACAGAAGGGCAAAGGCCTGCAAATATTATCTGCAATCCAAGCAAGAAGGGAACCAAACCAAATACAACAGTATAGATAGCCCAACTATCTCTTCAGTATCACTGAGGTCTGCCCATAGCTGGCCTGCAACAGGTAATGAAACTTTAGGCAATGACATGGAACTGGAATAGAGGGGTTTGCAAACCGCTTAGCTGCCAGGAGTGGGTTATTGGAAACAGTGGCCAATGTGCCAAGGAATGCTGACATGGAACTTACATGTAATTACTGAGTTAATGATATTTTCCAGAAATGGAAAAATAGACATTAGTAATGCCCACTGAAATCACTTAGAATATCTGTCAGGCTGACTGACACAGGCTGTATCAATATATTTTCCAGGGTGCCTTGTAGCATGTCTCTTTCTTTGAAGAAAAAGATGGGGATTGTCTGTTGACCTAAATGATCTGTGCCAGAAGCATTTTGATACTGTATGTGTATGTTAATTAAAGGAAAAGCCTTCATCCTGGTCTCAGCTCTGTGACACATCCCACCACAGCAGATCCCTTGGGACTTGCTGGTCCTGCAGGTGTGCCCCAGCACAAGGGCAGAACAAGCATGCTAACACACTCTCCTACCTTGAGAAATGCCAAGACATTTTATTTACAGCAACCTCTAACTTAAAAGCCTGTCTGATAGCACTTGAGGAAGGAAACAATGAAATAAATAGTGTAAAATATTCAAAAGGGAAAGCACTAGACAGGAACTTCAGAAGTAGTTTAAAGCATGTTCCAACTACAATGGAAGTTTTAGAAGGAAGTGAATGAAAATAACCACTCTAGCATTCTTTAGATAGTCTGCACTATTTCAGAAAAAAAAATAAATTGAAGCCTACTTATTTTAATTAAAATTAATAAGATTCCAGGGAAAGGAAAATCAAAACCAGTAGCATCAGAAAACAAAAACAAAAACAAAAACAAAAACAAAAACAAAAACAAAAACAAAAACAAAAACAAAAACAAAAACAAAAACAAAAACAAAAACAACACCGCCAGCTGCGTGAGATAGAGGACAAACAAGAGAAATACAACTCAATTTGATAGGGAAAAAAACACAGGGGAAAAAACCCACAATAATGTAAAATAATTAAAACCTCCAACAATAATGTAAAATAGTTATTTTTCTTTTCATTTTCAATTTGAATTTTGGAGTACATTTATTAACCACTTTTGCCCACTGCTGCATATCATTATGAAGGCTACAATGGCAGCAGCAATGCATAATCTGTGAAGTTCAAGAAACAACTTCATGAGTGGAGATGGGCTCAGGGCTGTGTACAGTACTCGAGAAAAGGTTCAAAACTTAACATTTGTGATGATGGGCAGTCAGCTCAGGATCATAGCACCACAGAGTTATTCTGGTGAAATGACATCAATCTAACCAAATCTATTTCTTACTGTGTCAAAACAGATATAACACCTTTGTCAGATATTTAACTTTTCTAAATGGATTTGGATCTAAAACAAGCCCTAAAAGAGATGTAGTCTCAGTGGAGATTCTTTTTTATTATGTGATCTAGGAATTGCTAAATTTTCTTGGTAAGAAAATATTTCTCACCAACTCTCTAGAGTTTTGACCAAAAAGCTGCAGGACTGAGATGAGACTCATGTCTCCTGATTTTCAAGTGCCCCTATTAGTTTGTATTCATTGTGAGACAGTCAGGATGTGAATTGATGAAGTGGTGTAGTTGCACATGTGAAAATAAAGGACAATTTTTGAAATGTTGAATTTGGTGGTAAATTTCTCTAAAAGCTTAGGCTTACACTAGGATTGTCATGATTGTTTTATTACTCAGTGCCAGGTTTGCTATTCCCTTTGCCCATTTGATCTTAATGAGACCCACATTGCAAAAACATCATGCAGTCTGTAGGGAATACATACAACCTTGCTTATTTAATAATGCTTATTGCTATATTAATAATTGCTATATTAATAATGCTTTAATTTAATGCTTATTTAATATTAGTTACTTCAAGACCACTTAGGATGAGGAGAAAGAGGAAGGCTTGATTCCTGCATGTGCAAAAGTAAAGGCATATACAAGCTGTGTTATGAGATTAAGGGAATACTTGGAACTAATTAGTTCATGCATTGCTTTGAGAATATTATATGCTGGTCTTGAGGAGTGTTACTGATGTCATCTGCCATGAAAGCACAGCTGGAGCACAGCGTGAAGGCAGCAAATCCCTGAGACAGAATCACACTCTTGGTATTTCAGCCACGGCCACGTGTGGTTTTCTGGCAACTGGGCTGTCTTACAGAAAAGAAATTTGTTTGGAAGCAAAGACACAGATCTGCCCCTACAGGTAGGAGGGATTCCTGCCCAAAGGCAGGGTGTCCCTCAGAGCCAGCGTGGCACAGCCATGCACTAGTTCCCACACATTCAGTCAAGCCATGGCCTTTGGGGTCTGTCTGCACCTGCACACTAACCTCGGCCTCATAAAAAACTATGAACATTTCTCACGTCTATGTTACAGAGATGTCTCTGTACCCAAGCAGGACAGAGGTACCAACAAAGCACATAGAACAGTAGATTGAGAGCCACAAAGAGGTGAGGAATGATGGTCCCAATTTAGCGACAGGAAGGAAGGGTTTGGGCTGAAAAGATATCACTTCAAGTCCTGCATGCTGCCTTGAACCACAGGCCAGGAATCCGAGCTCTGAATGATAGTGAATTCCCCATTTGGCATATAAATCCGAAGCCAAGAACCCTCTGTGCTAGGGTAGATCCTAACAAAGGAATAGAGAGAAATACCTGGTTGAAATGAGTGCTAGCTGTATTCTGAATTTTCATGGTTTAAAACTTGGAAAAGGAAAGTCAGGCAGAGCTCAGTACAAATCAGAATGAATTAGGCTGTACATTTATTCAGGGCAAAATTACAACTGTAAGTGCACAGCAGTTTTCTACAGTGCTACCTCACATCTTGTTGATGAGCAGCATACACCCTTCCACTAGCTCGCTTTTCTGACACTGCTGTATCTTGAGTCACTGTCTGAGTCCCATCTTCTTAAGAGTGGACTTCCTCTAACCCCAGTGCAATAAAGAAACTTTTGCCCAGGAGTCTATTTGTAATGTAGTGGTCTTTTCAGAAGTAGAGGCAATTTCCTCCTTCTTCAGCCCTTTCATCTTCTCGATCTTGGGCTAAGCATTCTCTATACTGTAATGTGAAATGCTGTTAAATTCATGACATTGCAGATATCTTTACTCATTTTGATAAAATTATGCTTTCTCTTTCTCCATTCCTTCATAAAAGAGCAGCATGTCATCTGTATTGACAGCTCAGGAAAGGCAATGTCATCTTTCAATTGAAATTTGGCTGCACTGTGAATTGTTTTGCTCTTTTTTTCTCTTTCTTTTCCTGCACAGCTGGAAATTAATTCCTCTTCAGTCCTTTTTGGGATGAGGTGAAGAGCGGAGAGGGAAAAAAACCAAAACTGGCAATAACAGTGCTTGTTCTAGATGAAGTGAAATAAGCTGAAGTTAAACAAGGCAGCATCTGCTCTTCAGTTGTGTCAATGCTGGACTCGTGGAGCAGCAGCTGAAGTGTGGGGAGCATAAACTAGAAATGTTCAGCAGTTCGGTGAGAAGGGGGTTGGCTGCTGACCAAAGGTTTGGGCACAGGGCTGTGAAATGCGTACACGCCCTCCTTGGCCTAAAATGGGGGACAGAGAGAAACACCCTGGTGTTTCACACAAACTGTGGCTGACCCCTCATTCGCACTCAGTAGAGGTGGTTAAGCCTGGGTGTAGTAATGCAGCCACCTCCCTCCCTCCCTGGGAAAGGGTAAAAATTACAGCTCGTAAAAGGCATTTGACACAACTGCAAACGATGAGAACACACACTGGAAGTGGAGCTGAGATGCACAAGACTCCTCCTGAAACACAGCTTGATGCTGCAAAGGAGCTCAGAGCATGACTCAGAGCCGGCTCCTTCCCGTCACCACCATTAGGGCTGCGGGACGGCTCGGCAGGCAACGATATACTGAGTCACCAGCTCCCCTACTTTCATGAAGCTCGGAGGGGAAGAAATTAAATCAGACCACGGATCCAGTGAGGTTTTATTGGGGTTTTGCTTTTGGAAAGTATTCTGTGGGTTTCTGTTGGGCCTGAAGTTTTTCCACAAGCCATCTCAGCCGCTTCCCTGCCTACTTCTCCACCCCACTCAGATATACTGGCTTGAGTGTGTATTCTGCTACCAGCTCAGAAATCATAAAGCTTTCAATTAAGATTTTAAACTTACAAGCAGCAGAAGCAAAACCAGAAAAACAGAAGTACTGGCTTAATTACCCTGAAGCTGTTTAGAGTAGTGTTAAGTGACACCAGTTGTGAAGATTCCCGAAGGTTAACCACACACCTCCTAATTGTTTTGAAATTCTCCACTGTTCTTGCAAGAGAATTCACATCTGCAAGGGCTGGTAGAAAGAAGTCTGAGGAGCCACAAAAAATGAAAGGCAGGCTAACAAAATGGGGGAAACCTGTAGCTTGTTCAAGGTGGGACATGGTTTTTAACAGGAAATCCCTAAGGTTCCATAAAGCCCAAAAAATACTAACTCAAACTTTCAAATGAAAACTCCTGCTATTTTCTTCTGTTTGGCAGCATACTACATGCTTATTAGGACACATCCTCCTGTATGTAAATACTCATAATGTTCATTAGAAGTTAATAGGAAAATGCATTACAGCTCTTTGTTCTTTCAGCAGCTCCTTACATTGGGAACATTTCCTTGCAGTGAGTACTTGTTCTTGAATGCTTGTCTTGCTCTGTGTATGGTGCTTCCTTAGGCTGATGGGTAGAAATGGTACAAAAAGAAAAGAAAAGAAAAATAGCAGAATATAAGGACACAAACACAGAGGCTTGGTTTTGCCCCATCTGCCCTGGATGGGCTATTCCATGCAGTGAAAAAAGAACTAGAAAGTTTAGAACTAATAGATTGTCCATTCTTCTTATTTACAGGGGTTCTATATTGATTTATTGTTTAGATATAAATACTCTCCAAGAAACAATGGCCCAGCATTCCACATAGACAAAACATACAGAAAAGAGGGAGAAAGAACCATAAGTTACGCTGCTAGTCTTTAATTAGATTCACTGCAATGCAAAACCCTTTAGTTGTCGAAGAGAAGGGGTTATCAGTGAAATCTTGAAAGGGACTGAGATTCTCACGTGAGTTGACTATACTATGAGAACATATTGCACCATACAATGCTTTCTTGTCCTTTGATACAAGTTTTTTTCTCTTTGTAATAGCTCCATTCATTCATATTTACTTTACAGTGTCATTCATAATTTCATCTATATTCTCACTGTTACTTATTCCTGAACATGTTTACTTGCCTTTTTTTCCCAGAGCTCTCCAACAAGCCACTGTCTTCCATTTTCAAGCAGAACAACATACCAACAAGCCAATACAGCCATAGAATGATAGCCATAACTTAGAAGAAATCTGGCAGTCACTGGTAAGCCTGTGATAGCTGTCCCCTGAATGCCAGTCTAGCAGAAAAGGATAAGTATTTCCTTCTGTGACACATGTGTGACTGCCACACCACTTGTTTAGGACCCAAAGAAGCAGATTGGCACTGCACTACTGAATGTAAAAATTACTCAATGTGATGTTTTGGGTTTTTTTATTCTTCATCCACAAACTTAAAATCCTCACTGCATTTGCACAAGTGCTTTGGACCTACAATTCCACAGGCATTTCAGTTCCTGTATCATCATCCAAAGTAGCAATTCAACAGGTGAAACTGTTCAGCTGACACAAAAACATAAAATAAGTGGCATCACCCATGTGTGTGTGCAAGATAGTTTTCTATCACAATGACTTTTCTAGTTTGCTGTCACTGTGTGAGTGCCTCTGGATTCACTCCCAGTAGAGGGCAGAAATCAACATGAGGTTCACCAGGCACAAATTTGATATCCTCAGGGTTTGCCAGAGATGCTCAGCAGAGATGTGCCCAACCCAAAATTTTGCATCCAGAGGAGATTTGAGAGAGTTTGGTGTTGCATGTGGTGCTAAATTCAGTATTCACTGCAGTAGCAGTGCTCTAATGAAAAGTTCTTCATCCAAACATCACCAGCTTTCGAGCATATTTGAAATTGATTCCCTCATCCAGGTCTCTCTCAGCTGTAGAGTTCCTTGTTTCCAAAGAAGTGAAAAGCCTTTTTTTGTTTTTAAGGCACTTTTTGCAGGTAATGTATTTTTAACTTCTTAGACATAATGCCATTATATGGTCTGTATAGCATACTGTTCAATGCCCTGTTCAGGAGTATGGTAATTATAGCATCTAGAGCCTAACAAGTCAGAAAACAAAGAAGGAGTTACATTTGAGAATAGCAAGTGCTACAGGGGCCCAAGCCTTTTTCATGCAAACTATACTTCCAGAAAGCAAAGTTAAAATACATATGTGAGAAACTCCAGATTGGGAATGACCTGTATTTCGAGCCATTCTTTTTCCTCTCCTTTTCCCATGAGAACCATTCCCCGTATATCTTGCTTTCATCCCCTGCCTACTGGTGGCGACCCTGTCACCCTTGCACCAGAAAAATAAAAAGGCCTCACAGAAGGTGTTATTTCTACCTCTGAGGACTACTGATGATCTCAGAGAGGTTCAAGATCCTCACAAGGCAGCAAATTCTCTCACCCTGTTCCCTGAAAAACATTTCTTCTATAATCTCTTTTAAAAATGCACACAAAAGGTGCATATCATAACCTGTATCCCCTCAAAAAAACCTGAGTCTGTAAGTAAATTATATTTCTAAAAATTATCATCATTTTCTAAATGTTTGCTTGTTATCCTTAATATTGCATATAATCTAGAGTCACTGTGGCTCTTGGGTTTACCTTCTCTGTGATCATTTCACAAGAGCACTCTCTTGTTTAGGCTTGGCAAAATATAAGATGAAAGATGAATTTATGCATCTGCTTTGCAACATTAATTTGGTGAAATTCTTAACTGCATCTCTTTACCTGTGGTAATGGTGGCTGATGAAGAAAACCAATAGCTGAATACCTTCAGCAGCTGAGGTAAGAAAAAGTCTTCAAACAGGAAGGAAAAGGGAAAAAACCCTAAAACATGTTTAAAATAAGAAGAGAAATGAACACTTTTCTATTCTAGAATATAAACTGGGCTCCTCAGTTAAAATGAGGAATAAAACACCCTTCAATAAAATTCCTACTTCTTTATATATTATAATTTTTTTTTCTTATTTTGCATGCAGCTTGTCACTGTGTACCAGATCAGCAGTCACAATCCTCACCTGAGACCTCAGCACCTCACCTGAAACCACTGAGAACTGTGGTTCAACAAGACATTTTGGAAGAAAAACTGGGAGAGAGGTTCTTCTTCAGTTCTGTTTCCATGGCTAAAAGCTTATTTCTGACAAGCTTGATTGGCAGTGGTGTTCATGCTGAGAACTGCCTCTTCTGAAATACTTTGCAGATGTGTTTCTGGGGGCAGCTGCTGTTTGGAAAGAGAGGCAGGGAAGGTACTGCTCGCTCACACCACACACCCTCCATCCTTATCAGTGGCTTATAGATCTCAGTGTCTGCATCCTCCAATTTTACCAGGAAAACCATAGTCAGAAGTGAGTGTGGAAGAACACTTTGCCCACATTGGCTTACCTGGTTTAGCGTACCTGTCTGCACAGTTGAGATCAAGGGTCCAAGGCTGCAGCTGAAAACATCTCGGCCCTGATATTAAAGCCCACAGAAGCCTCACTGGCAGAGGAACTGATACCTATTGTGAGCTGAGCTGTTGATGTCTCAGATACACAAGACTTCCTTTTGTGGTGCAAAGACTCATACTGCACTGCAGCTCTGTGTGTGGGAAGTGCACTGTGGCCATGTAATAACCATAAGCAATTGCTTGGTCATACATCATTTTGCAAATAAAAGCCATTTTTTGTTCTCCAGTGCCAGTAAGCTAATGAGATGGCAGGTGATTTACCAGATGATGCTATCACATTTGGAAAATTGAAATGTCTTATAGAGTCTGAGAAAATGTACCAATTTCATGGAATAGCGCTGAAGGAGGGAGTTGTATGACATTATGTGTCTCTGTCTCCTCCTGTCTTAAGGTCTTCCTTCCTTCCTTCCTTCCTTCCTTCCTTCCTTCCTTCCTTCCTTCCTTCCTTCCTTCCTTCCTTCCTTCCTTCCTTCCTTCCTTCCTTCCTTCCTTCCTTCCTTCCTTCCTTCCTTCCTTCCTTCCGCCACTTCCGCCACTTCCGCCACTTCCGCCACTTCCTTCCACCATTTCCACCACTTCCTTCCTCTTGTGCTGTTAATATATGAGGTTTTATGTGCTTAATATTCTGCATAGCTAAACTGGTCTGTCCAAACCCACATGAATTCTGCTGCTGGCTCCTTTTGCTTCTCTGCCCCTTCTAAAGTATTTCACCCTTTAGGCTTTCTTCTGAACACAGGACTGGATCCATGACAGCCTCCACTCGAGCAGGACTGCCTGCCAGGCTCTGGGAGCCTTCTGTCAGAGGTTATTTGCAAGGGAGCAGCCTTTGTTCCATGGTGTAGGAGCAAGAGAGCGCCTACGTCCTCAGGCAATTATCATGGCAGTAATGACAGTTGTAAGGGTTAGCTTTTTACAGGGCTACAGTGATTTTTAGTAGAGACAGGCCTGATGACAGCAACCTCAAGATGTCTGAAATACCACAGGGATCCTCTAATGGGATACAGGAATGCCTTTATCCTCATTCACTGGCTACAACTGGAAAGACATATGATTTCAATTTTAGCTAGCTCTGCACCATTTCAGAGAGATATTTACAAGAGTATAAATAGACAGAACAGCTCTGCAGACCAGCTCATTGAAGTACCCCAGAGCATAACACCCGCCCCCAATGCCACAACATAGGATCTACAATAACACCTGATGGAATAGACAAAAACAACACAGAAGAGTTTCATGCTTAACACATGTGATTTCATGTATTTTTTCCTGTCTGAGTACATTTGTGCCTCTCCACTGAACAGCCAGCAGAAGATAAATGCTGAACTAGGCATCCAAAAGGGTTTTTTTAAAAAACATGTTGGCTGCCTTCCCTCTAATAATTTTGTTGGATCCTATAATGGATATTTGTTTGTTTGGGTTTTTGTTTGTTTTTTGTTTAATTATATATATACACATATATATATATATACACACATATATATATGTATTTTAGCAGGTGTTCTTTTAGGGTTGGTATGGAATTGGAACACCATGATTATACTGAAGGAGACAGCTGAAATAATATTCATGTTTCATGTGGCCAAAGAAATGATAGGCTTTCTTGAGGAAGGTGGCCCTATTAGTGCAAACCTGAAGGTACTGAGTACAGTAATGACAGAAGAGAAGCAGAAAGTAAGTCAGTAGCATTAAGAGGATCCAATTTGGAACAAATTAGACCTATTGCAGTAGTAGAACAACTACAGAAGAGTGTCTGGAGGACTAGAAAACCCCCCAGGGATAGTTTGTCCTTGGGGTACCTTTGTGAATTAGTCCTGTTTGCCAGAATCAAGGCACAGAAGGGAAAACATCTAAGTCCCATGAGACATTTTTCAGACTTTTTAAAATTTTATTTTTTTAACTGGCTGTGTTTTGTCTGTGTAGCCGAAATCTACAAAACAAATAAAACCCATTATTAAATAACATGTTGAAAGCTCTGGTCAGCTCCCTCACTGTAGGACTTTCCGGTTTTTCAGTCATGGCTGATACATCTGACAGTGTAAATATGATATGGCTTTCTTGATAGGAACTAAACACTCTTAATTTTTTTTTTTTTTTTTTTTAATCTGACACTGGAGAAACCCAGAGCTTCAGGGAGAAGACAAGGCTCAGTCTGAAAGCTCACACTGGAGCTGGGCACTAGGGAACTTTGCCTCTGGCTGATATCTTGCTGTTTGGAAAGACATTTAATTGTCCTTAAATTTTATTATGAAGAATATCTTGAAACTGTAAGGGCAGAAAAAGAACACAGCAGGAGGACATGTGGCTCATACATCTTCTCAGTAGTCCGGCTTTCTGCGAAAAAATGCAAGCAAACAAGGGATAAGAGGATTTTATTAGTCTTGAATTGCAAAGATCTCCTTTTATATCCCCCAAACCAGACTTGCCAGCACACTGTTCTGCCTTTCCTTATTCTTCTTTTACTACTTGTCCCTGGAATGAAGAATAAAAGAACTATCTATCAACCCTTTGATGCTTTTTCAGCAAAATGCCACCCCACCCCTAAGCTTGGCCACTGCAGTAAAATTTGACCTGGTGCTATTGGTCACTGCTTTCTGTTGTATGAGCAGGTCCTGAGTCTCCATGCAGTACCTAGAAAGGATGATATGAAGATTGTACAGGGGCAAGGCACTCACCTACTTTGTGGACTTGTCTGGCAGGGCTCTTACCATCCAACATTCCCAGTTTTGCCAGTGCAGGAGGGGCAGTTGTGCTGCTCCAAGGCATGCGGGGTTGTGAGTTGTGTGACATTTCAGGCATAAAAGCACTCAGGCCCTGCAGCAAGAGAGGTCAAAGTGCTTCAGACAGGTCAGCTAAGTTTAAAATCCAAAGGGAAATCTTACCTTGTAGAGACTGAGAGGGATAAATAATGAATGGCTGCAACTTACCTTACTTACACTAGGCAGTGTCTAGTGTCATATCTGTCTGTACAAAGCAGGGAGCAAGGCAGCAACACACTCTTTGGCATGTGATGTTACATCTTAACTCAGAGATGTAAGCCAGTGGGAGGATCCCTGTGGGAAGTTTGGTTATACTTTTGTTTGAACGGGGAGATTGTGAATGTGTTGCCTTGTGCACACTGGTACATATGGGTGCATTCAGAACCACACTTGTGTTCCCAGGAATGCTGTGACTTGTCCAGCAGAGCTGGGGAGTCCCTGGCCACTCCCAGTAACCCCGTTCAGCAGGCAACAAGTAAGTGCCCAAGTGATACCAGAGAATTTGCTTCTTGGAAGTACTGAGTTACTTTCACTTGACAACTAGTCAAATTTACCTTTGTGAAGTCCTGCAGGAAAAGTCAACATAGTGTCAGGGGTTTATTAGCATGTGTTCTTCCAAAGGATTTTTTGGCAAAGCACAGCACCAAGCAGGTAGCTGCCCCTCTGAGCCCATCAGTATGGAATATCAAAAAGGAAAAGATAACTGAGGTTGGCTCAACACAGTGTTCTATTTGCCATATTGGTAATGCTTCAGTGTAGACAATATTCTCTCTCAACTGTTAAATTGCTTAATTATCTGAACACCAACCACGGCTAAAAACCCAAAGACAAAGTCACTTTTGGCTTTCACCACTCAAAACTGTCACCTTTAGCCACAGCACTCCCATACAAAGGACACCCTGAAATGAAGGTACAACCATGAAGATATGCAGACAATATCTTTGCAGCACTCAGGTAATGGTTCCCTGGGTCCTGCAGGTCCTGCAGTATTTAATGGTGGATTGCCATTAAATTTCCTCCATTGCCAGAGGAAAGCACTGGGTAAAGGGCAACAAAATTATGAGGAGAAGCTGCTTTTGGATGATCCTTCCTCAGTGCCTGATCACAAAGCTACAGGGCCCTCAGAGTCTCTTCTGATGGCCATTCCTGAAAGCCAAAGGAATTTAATTGTCCAAAACAGTAAGCACACAGATCTAAAAGACAGAGAAAAAATGCTTGCACTGGCAAAAATCTCCATTGTAATCATTGAAAAGTAACTCAGGAGTCATCGCAGAGTGTCTCCTATACTCACAAGAGTGTAGGAGAATAAACTAACCAGATACTCAGCTGCTGAAGCACTGGAAGCACAAAGAAGAGACCAGGAACAGCCATCACCCATGGGAACAATGCCATCAAAGTATGGCAGGTCTGGGTCCAAGTAAGGAGCCGGCAGTAAATCCCAGTGTAGTTTTGGACACAGTAATTCCTGAAGATATTAAGAAGGAACACCTGCCTTAGGTGTGTATTATCTACACAAGAGCATTGTTTATGTATTATGTACACAAGAGCATTATTTATGAATAAACAATATATTCACAGCTTAGTGAAGTAGAAGCTGTACAGTGAGAATTGGACTTCAGTTAGATAAGAGACCTCAGATGTACTGAGCACTGTACCCATGAGGTTTCTTAGGGAGAAAATGGAAATTATTTTCCACAGGGTATGTAGATATCACCCAGTAGGCTGAGGCTTGGTGAGCAACAAGAAGAGCTGCCCAACTACTCAACTGACCACAGAACAAAACTGTATTGGTGAGGATTAGCACAAAACAAAAATTGGAGTAAACACAGACAGATTCTTCCTAGGGGAAAAAAAAAGGAGAAACTAATTAAATACAGGAACTTATGGTAACACAAATCAATAATAATAATGATTAGACAATTAACAACCTCCTCTCATCTGGAAAAAATGTTCTTCTGACCTTAGGTTCACTGCATGCTGAACTTCTCACCGGTAAGTACACTGAGACCCCTGCTTCCCTGCAGAAAAAGAAAAAAGATGTGATGGTAAATAGAATAGTAATCTTTCTTCATGTTTTGAAGTTTCTAGGAATTTAATTACTAAGTTTCAATTCCTTTTGTATATAAAATTGTATTTCCTGGCTATTTTTTCATTAAATATTAGTATTCAATAATTGTAATCATTCTGTTCTGTTCTCCAATTATCTTTTCCAGTAAAGATGTTTCAAAGTAAATCCTTTAGAAATTAATCATAGGGTATTTCTGGGATAACCAAAATTAGGTTTATCAGTGAAATAATTAAGGTGTCACTGCTTACATTATGGCTGGAATTAAGATTCATTTGCAAGTTGTGAAGGTCAGGGCTGTAGAGAAAAATCAAGCATGCCACTGCAAAGCAGATCCACATTAAATTTATGAGAGCAGACATTAGATTTTGCAATGAAAAATTAAAGATTTTGTATCTCTGTCTCTAGAGCAAGCATAAATTTTAGAATTCAGGAAGAAGCACTCAGCATGCCAGTCACTAGACTTCACAGAACAAGATCTTAGGCCTTACAATAACAAAATTAGGAACTAGAATAGAATAAGAACTCCATTTGAAAGGTCTAGCATTAAATTTGTAGAAGAAGAGAGCATACCAAATAAATGTAGTACAAAGCTGCATCATCTTAAGAAAGGAACTGCAGACAATGAAGCAAACTATGAAGCAAATAGTAATATTTAAAGCAGAAAAGGCAGGGTAAGGGTAAGGGTAAGGGGAAAGGAGAGGAAAGGAGAGGAAGGAGAGGAGAGGAGAGGAGAGGAGAGGAGAGGAGAGGAGAGGAGAGGAGAGGAGAGGAGAGGAGAGGAGAGGAGAGGAGAGGAGAGGAGAGGAGAGGAGAGGAGAGAGAGGAGAGGAGAGGAGAGGAGAGGAGAGGAGAGGAGAGGAGAGGAGAGGAGAGGAGAGGAGAGGAGAGAAAAGAAAAGAAAAGAAAAGAAAAGAAAAGAAAAGAAAAGAAAAGAAAAGAAAAGAAAAGAAAAGAAAAGAAAAGAAAAGAAAAGAAAAGAAAAGAAAAGAAAAGAAAAGAAAAGAAAAGAAAAGAAAAGAAAAGAAAAGAAAAGAAAAGAAAAGAGGAAAAAAGGGGGGGGGGAAGGGGGGGGGGGGCGGGGGCAGGAAGGGAGAAAAGAAGCTTACAACCAGACAGAGAGCTTTTAAAAAATAGGGAGTTAGAAGTCAAAGTAAACTCTGTACCACTGCTCCAAAAGAAAACAAAGCAAAATAAACCCTTCATCGTTCACAGTCTATAAGAGTTAAAAAGCTTTCAAAAGGAAAACATGGCATTTAAAAAATGGAAAGGTTACTCAAATGAAAACAACAGGAAAGTTTTGCAAAGGGATTGGGGCAAATTGACAAATGACAAGTCTGTCAGTTGGCTCTATAGTGCATAGGGAGGTGCTCTGGAACATCTCTGAAAAAAAGCAGACATGTTCCCACACCTCTCCTCAAAATATTTAGGACAGTAGATTTCTTCTCTAGAGTCTCTGAGAAACTTCTTAGTCTTCTGTTTATCAATCAGGTAAGGAGTAAGATAAAGGTTATATTCAGTGAAGCTGAAGTAAGGGGATATTCATTCATTAATTCATTGTATTCTGCCCTGTCCTAACACTCTCTACCCTTGTAAAAGCCCCTCTCCCTGTGTTTTATAGCCCCCTTTAGGTATTGGAAAGTGCTGTAAGGTCTTCCTGGAGCCTTCTCATCTCCAGGCTGAACATCACTGACCCTCTGAGCCTCTCCTCATAGCAGAGGTCCTCCATCTCTCTACTCATCTTGGTGACCTCCACTGAACTCACTCCAACAGGTCCATGATCTGTGCTGGGACCCTAGAGCTGGATGCAGTGTTCCAGGTGGGGTGTCACCAGAGCAGAGCAGAGCAGAGCAGAGCAGAGCAGAGCAGAGGGGCAGAATCCCCTCACTCCCCTGCTGCCCACGCTGCTTTGGATGCAGCCCAGGACATGTTTGGCTTTCTGGGCTGGGAGTGCTCATGGTCAGGTCATGTCCAGCCTCTCATCCACAAGAATCCCCAAATGCTTCTTCACGGAGCTGCTCTCAATGAATCCTTGTCCCAGTATAATTCTTGTCCCAGTTCTGTATTCATGTCTGGGATTACTCTGAAGACCATCCTTCAAGTAGAAGAGGTAGAAACTTCATTCTACAGGATACCACTTCAATTCATGCAATACTTAGCTTGAGATTTATTTTTTAATTTACTAGAGTGATATTTAAAGAACAATGGCAGCAATAAGGAGCAAGCAGCAAATCCATGACATTAGATTTCTGCTTCCAAAATACAGAAATACAAATTTCATTAGGAATCACTGTGTCTGAGCCTATGTCTACTGTTAGTCCAGGCACATTAAATGACAAAACTCTCTTTTAAAACATATCTGGAACACATGGATTATTCCCATGGATTACTGTGGAGCACCACATGGACATACTATGTACTCCCCATAAAGAACTCCCTACACCACCTCTCTAGATCTTAAAGCAGTACTGCAGTCAGATGGATGCCAATGTACACCTCAATAAGGAGAAAGATTTGCTATTGGTGAAGTATATCCTCAGTAGCAGAAAAAGCTACACAGCTTCATAGTCAAAAAAATGGCAAAATTCCCCAAAGGGCTAGATCTAGTGTTTGCTACATGTTTCCTGAAGCTGTCTTCCGACTCCAAAGCAAACGTGATTAAGATGGCTATGATGCGTCTGCATGCAATTGCACAGCAAACTGCTTTTAGTTTATTCTCTGCCAATCTGTGACTTCAAAAGTTTACCTTACATTTATATTTAGCTAAGACATGGAAGCCTTGTTGCACCAGGATTTACATACTCTCAATAACTCTGCAAGCAATTATGTTCTTTGCCATGTGACACAGCAGGTTAAAAGCACAGGTTTTTCTTATTCCTGAAGCCCATTTTTTTCTCTCATAGCAAAAGCAAAAATTTTAACTCTTTATCAACTGAAGCTGATCCTTATTGTATAACTAATGCCTTTATTAGCAAAATACATTTTTTTTAGTGTTGTTTATTTCCCTCTTAATATGAGAAATGTGGATTGGCTCTTCAGAGTAATTTTTGTCTGATACTGAGGGAAATCTTCCACCCAGAGATTAGAATGGAAGGGCTGTATATCCAGTTTTATGCAGAGGCACCCTTACAGTTTGCATCTAGTATGCACTTGAGTCCAGACAACTACAAAAGGGGTTTGTTGCTGTAGAAGCTATTTCTGTTGAAAAGGCCATACACACAGGGAAGAGAATTTGGATGGAACATATTTGTATTTTCTAAAAACTACCACCTTTTTTTTTCGCAAAAGCATCCCATGTGACTGGAACTCTGGCTGTGAGCTTTTAGGGCTAAATGGGAAGCATAGATATAGTCTAGAATATATTAGTCATGAAGTTGCTCAATTGTGGATTGTGAGTATTGGTGAAGTTGTTATTTCCATACTAACAGTTTTTTCAGCACTCTTTATAGAAAGTGTTTCTTAGAAATAGGCTGCAATTCTAAGGTACCTCAGACTGGGCAAGACTTTAAATTGATATTGGATGAAGAGCACACTGGGAGCTAGGGCGATTCAGACTTCTAACAGAAAGAAAAAACTAAATTTACTCAGAAACTTCCCATGGTGAAATTCTGGAATTCTCCTACAGTTTTCTTTGAGTACCTTCAAGATGGGGATATGAAGATAGAAAAGGGAATTGTTTCCATTAGGCAGGAGAAATTTTTGCTTCGAGTCAAATTAGTCTTATAGAAAAGCCCAATAAGGAAGGATTTGTTTTGTCTTAGCCCAAATGCACAGACTAAGAGATTCTGTTAGGCATCTGGATATTTAACTGCTTTTCCAAACACAACTCAAATGTATTAAAGATGCAGATTACTCCAGACCATATACAAATAGCTTCTGAAATCAGATGGAAACTTGCTGCATTCACATGTTTGCAATTGCTCCATGTCCTCATGGAATGATGAAGCAGCAGGACATTAAATGGCATGAAAAGTATTTGTAGAACTGTGATTTGTTACACTTGTTACCTCTGACCTGCTCATAATTCATGCTGAAGGCGTAGCACTCACTCTTACCCATGACCCTTTCCTGTGGTAATAGTCTTTGTCCTGTGTTGCACTTGGATATATGACTTATTTTCCCAGTACATCAAAAACATTGTTGACCAGATGCAAAATATTGGAATATCACAGTTCCTGAACAGCGTCACATCCTTTACTGAGGAATCTCTAATCTGGAGATTATCCCGTCCTTTCCTTGCTTGGAATGTGAATTTGCTCTGGAACATGAAAGAATGTCATCTCTATTCCTCCCTGCTATGTTCCTGGTCTGAACATAGACTCATGTCAGAATGCTTTAGTGACAAAATTATTATTTTTCATTGGCTTTCATTCTATCCAGCACTCATGAGCCACCCAGGGTAACTGAGAGGAGTTTTCTTCAATTCTTTTTTCTACTTTTCTGCACAATAGGTGCTCTGAGAAAATATGTTGTTATTCTTAGGGGTGGTGCTGTGCAGGGCTAAGAGTTAGACCTGATGATCCTAGTGGTCCTTTCCAACTCATATTCCAACATATTCTGTGATGCTGTGAGTTGCTTTGTTCTTTTAATCAATCAAATTAATACCAAAATGGCTGTATCATTGAGACAAACAATATCCAGAGAAACAGGCTTCTAACTTCTCTGTGAATGAAAGAGTTTGGGCTTGTTTTCATCTTATTGGTTCTGAGAATATTGAGAAAATTTTCGCTGATGCACATGCTCTTAAGATACTAACCATCTTAGCTGATGAAATTTAAAATAAAAAAATAAAGGCTTCTTTGCTGGAGGAAAAATTACATATGTCATAAAGGACATAGGCCATTGAACTGAGTGAAAAACTTCTTTGCACTAACAAGTGGCAGCCTCTTCCTAACCTTCCCAGTTTTTGATCAACTAAAGAAAATATTGCAAAAGCACATGAGCAGTTTCCATATTTTCCTAGTGTCTTGGAATCCTCTTTCAATTCATTGGTAGCACAAAGTTTCCTTGCAAATCTGTTGTGCAGAAGCTGCTGAGGTCATGCCAGTATATCAGAAACAGTTCTGCATGCATGGAATATGCAGAGCTTGGCTCTTTGGGCTGAAGATCGTGGCAGAAAGGAAGGATGGCTTGTTTCTTCATGGGATGAGGCAGAGACAAAAAATTATACTGTGTACACATTATATTCAGTGCAGGGTCATGAGTGACAAAGAGGGGGCTCTTGTGGTGTTATTTGAATAAAGAACAAGCAGAAGGTTTCTTCATATGACTTCTGTTTTCAAACCATAAGGAGATTTTCCTTTAAGAATCTGTGTTCTGGAAGATACAAGCAGAGGCTGAAAAATTCAGACTATTTTCTGTTCTAAACAAGAGCTTCCTTCCGCTACTGACTGATTAAATACAATGGCAAAATACAGCAACCCAACTGTTTGGAGTTCTAAGTATTGGAAGGATTTAATTAATTTTGAGATAGTCAGTTATACAAGTGCAACGTATAAGTGATAATTAGTTGGTGAATCAGTGAAGCACGGCAGGAGGAGGTGCCTTTCTTTCTCCGTCTGCTGACAAGCTTCCACAAAATGAAAAGATTCAAGGCTGAGGAAACGTCCATTACAAAATGGGCTCACCTTTCCTTGCAATACTGTGTTTGTCCCATTAAAGCCAATTGGTGGTTTGGCAGTGTTTAAATGTTGGAAATACAAATGCTTGCAATGGCAGCTCTGCCTGTTGCTTCAGTACAAGCAGAGCTTTCAGTCCTAGGTGTAACCCCAATTTTTCCCTCAGGATCTGCTGTCTGTATTACAAGCTGACAAAGGAAAAATATCCATCAAGCAGAACCACCTCCCACAGAAGTCCACATGTTCACCACATGTGTTCCTGCCTCACCCTTTGAAGACTCTGCTGGGAGCATCTGTAAATGTTTCCTGTCCATATCGGAGAAGGCAGTGAATTCTCACTTCCTTGAGTCAAACCCTGCAACTTTGCAAGAATTTAAACCTGCTACTGACTTAGACCTCCAGTGCTAAGCAGCACCAGTGGAAGGGCTGAGAAAACCTTTCTCCAAAACTATGGACCTTGTTACAAATACCAGTGTTAATAAGGAGTTAGCTCAGCTGGTGCACTGAAGTGATCACAAAATGAATATGAAAAGCTGATCATCACATCCTATACATATTCACCTGTTCTGTGAATTTACAAAAAAAAACTGCTCAGAAATGCCACATTGCAAAATGGATGGGAAAAGGAGTGTGATGGGTGCAAAAGAACTGCATCCATGAGACTGCTCTGTAGCCTAGCTGGCTAAAAGTCAGTGGAGGAGAGCCTTAAGAACCATCATGAAGTTACAGCAGCTCACCTGTCAGTGACTTCTAGCAGAGAAATCAGGAAGTGCGTTTATGACAGTGTCCTCCAGAAGAATAAACACACTTCCATTGATTCTGGCAGAGGAATGAAGACAACACAGTCAACTAACAATAGCTGCAATTTAAGTCTTACTTGGATCTGGTGCTATTTTATAACCAGAAAATTAGTCTGTCATGGAAATAAGGAGGGGTTACTGGACTCCCCACAGTGATAGCAACTTGATGTGTGCTGCAGCCACCGGATGAATACATTCAGCCTACTATCAAGTGCATAGATAAGAAGAGGACCTTAAGAAGTAGCTTGCATGTGTTATTCTGATGGTTGTCTGCCCTTTAGCTTCTCCCAAAGGCCCTTGAAAGCATTCGGGAACTCAGCTCTGCATATGTGTAGCCGAGGCAACTTGAAGATGCCTGATAGTCCACCCCTTCAAGAAACTACTAGATGCTGAGCTCATGAAAAAGATATGATCACAGGTCACAGCCATGGCATAACATCTGCCCTTCATCACTTGGCCAGAAATACTGGAAATTTTAGGGTGGTTAGTTTTGCATATATCCTACCAAAGAAACATCTATGTGGAGTGCATGCACTCAGGGAGCCATGCAAACACAGGCTGCTGAGGACAGCTGAATGAATGAGTTCAACAAGGCCAAGTGCCAAGTCCTGGTCTTGGGTCACAACAACCACCTATAGTGCTACAGGCTGGCGACAGAGGGACTGGAAAGTAGCTCAGCGGAGAAGGACCTGGGGGTGCTGGTTGCCATCCAGCTGAACATGAGCCAGCATGCACCCAGGTGGCCTAAAAGGACAGTGAAATCCTGGCCTGTACTAGCAATAGTGTGGCCAGCAGGACCAGGGCAGTGACTGTCTCTCTGTAATTGACACTGATAAGATCACACCTTAAGTCCTGTCACCAGTTCTGAGTCCCTCACGACTGGAAAGACACTGACGTGCTGGAGTGTGTCCAGAGAAGTGCAATGGAGATGGGAAAGGGTCTGGAGCACAGGTCTGATGAGAAGTGGCTGAGGAAGCTGGGGCTGTTTAACTTGGAGCAAAAGATGCTCGAAGGAGACCTTATCACCCTCTACAACCACCTGAATGGAACGTGTCGCCAGGTGAGGTATGTCTCTTCTCCCAGGTAACAAGTGACAGTACAGGAGGAAATGGCTTCAAGTTGCACCACATTTAGAATGGATCTTAGGGAAAATTTCTTCACTGAAAGAGTTGCAAGGTATCAGAACAGATTGCCCAGGAAAATGGTGAAGTCACCATCCCTGGAAATGTTTAAAAAATGTGTGGTAATGGTGCTTGAGGACATGGTTTAGTGGTGAACATGATGGTGGTTCTACCTTTACAGCTGGATGATTTTAGGGGTCTTTTCCCACCTTAACAATTCTATGATCTAGCCCATCTCTTACGACTACTCCTGAGAAGTTGGGCAATGTGACACAACATGGCAATGAGTTGTACCTAGTAACATTTGTGCTGTCAACAGTGCAGAGGCAGTTTTCATACTTACACAGGAGTAGTATTGTCAGTGCACACTGACACTGTCCATCCATGACAAATCCTAATATCAATGAAAAGGAAAAGTAGCCACATTTCTAAGGGGTGTTTATGCTAAATCACTGTTTACTCTTTCTCAGCAGCACTTGACTTTTTTCTCCCTTATTGTTATGAATAACAAAAGGCAAGTTTCTCTAGGACCAAAAGAGCCAATAACAAAGATTTCTTGGAAATTTTGGAAGATATTTTGGAATGTTTGAAAGCCAGTGATTTGCTTTGCATCTATCTAAAGTGGGCTAAGTGGATGTATCTAGTCTGTAGAGGGCTAAGCCTATATCCAAACTGTTCACAAAACTTTTCATCCATTGCTCTTTTTACTTCATGGAGTGCAGCATTTGCAGAAAACTTTTTAGATTAGATACAGTTCACAACTTGTTTCCAGACATCATGGTTGTTGCAATCCCAGTTTGGAGCATTTTGACAATAATTTTGTGTTTTCAGTATGCTGGAGGGATCTCTTTTTTTCTTAGGCATTGCTGCTGAGCTCTGCCATAGTTTCTTTTAAGTTGTAGATGTCACATATCCTTTGCATTAGTGCTACAACTTTTTTGACTGTTGCTCTGTTGTTTTTCATCTTCTCAATACAGCTTGTATTGCTGACATTTCTATTAGAGTGATATTAATGATATCTTGGCTAAGTTCCCACATTTCACTGGAAATTGCATTAAGGTGGAACTAACTCTGTTTGAAAGTTACATGTCTTTTATTTATTTTTTAATGTGTTGCTCTACCCAAATCTGAAGATGTTTTGCACCTTTACTTTCAATTCACCCATTTCTTCTTTGCAAATTGTCACTTGGGAGAAGGCTCTGCATTTACCCACTTCACTGTAGTTTCTGCTTCAATCATTAGTTCTTCACTTACCTTTTTTTGCTTTGCATTTGCCTGCCCTGTCTACTTCCTCAGGCACCTCACTTTCTCACCCAGAGTTTTCCAGTGAGCTTTGCAAGAGTTTTCATTGTGTTTTTTTTCTTTCCGGAGAAGTTCTCCACATCTCTCTGTTTCTCTAGTTCTTGCTCATGAGATCGATATCCAGTGGTTCCACATACAGCTTGATGTCTGCTGTATCTGGATAATGTCAATTATTCTTCCTGTGTGCCTTTTCTCCTTTCTCTCAATCAATTCCTCAGTAAAGAAGGAGCTTCTTGCAGCACTGTCTTTCTTTTCCAGTACATGTTCTACCTTATATTACTGCATCTACTCTGCATTTTCCATGATCTGATTTTTCTTTGCAGGAGCCTAGCTGCAGTGTTAGCTCAGCTCTCTCTACTATGCAACACCCCTTAAAATAAAATCATGTATTTCTGAGAACTGACTGTTCCTCTTACTGTGACTGTAGGAACAAAAGTGCAACATGATCTTCTTCGTCACAGAAATTATAATGCTTTCTGGCTGAAGGACAGGAGTTCTGTTTCTGCTTTGTGGGTCCTCTTGCCAATGTTATTTGTGCTGAGTACCGTCTTGCTCAGCTGTTCTTGAAATCAAAAGGGGAACCTCAGAATGAGGAAGGGCAAAGGGATCGGTCCTAGTGTTATATATTTATTACTAAAGCTTTTGCTTGAAGTGCTGCACAATCTTCACAAACCTTAAAAAAATAAAACACCAAAATCACTACCCAGAGCCAGAGCATTAGGAAACTGTTCCATTAGGAACTCAGCAGGAAGGTGAAAAGTTTAAACAAGTGAAAAACAGGGTAATAGACAGCCATTGGAGATTGTGGCGTAGATGCATTTGTACAAAAATCTTAATGAAGTACGTTGTCAAAGACACAATACCTCTAATTCAGCCAATATGTAAACAGGCACATTTTCAGACTAGTAAACCAAACTTCACCCACTTAAACTCTGACTTCTTCTTCGTGTGTGTCTGTACACAGAATCTGCATTTGAGAAAGGAGGGGTTTTATTGGTGAATGTTTTGATACATACCAATCATAAAAATCTTTGAGTTTGTTTTTAAAGTATATTTTAATTTCCTTTAATCAGAGCTGGACAAATTTTGAACAAGTCTAGTTTCTTCTTTCTGGCACTTGCTAGCTCTGACAGCAATTATGTGGACAGCTTCGAGCAAATCACTATATCCCTCATTCCTTAATGGACAATACACATCTTCCCTGTCTCCTGCTCTCTGTTTATTTAGAGTGAAATCTTTAGAAAGTATGAATATCTGTTCATATCTGGCACAATACAGTCCTGATCCCCTTGCGTGGAGCCTCAGAGGCAGGAGAGATGCTGCTGCAGTAGAAAGAGTTTCCAGATGCACCAGCAAAGGACTAAGATGCAGTGAAGGGTAAGCAAGCAGGTGAGCAAGAAACACAAGCACTTTGTGTTTGAGTTGCCATGACTCACAGGAGCTTTCATGCAACCTCTTGCTCACTAACAGCACAAGGCAAGGGCTACACAGTCTAAGATTAAACAAAAGAGCAGAGATGTGTAATTCTTGATAGGTTTGGGTTTAAGTTTTTTGTTTTTTTCAACATAGACACAAGCCTTTTAACACTGCTATGGTTTGGTCTTATTTACACGTTTATAGTTATGGCTCTTCCAGTCCTACTGATAAATGATCCCTTCTACCAAGGTCAGTACTGGTTGCTTCTGTCAAAGCACACCTCTCAAAGACACAAGAAAGTGGTATTGTCTGTAAACAACACTGGAGGACTCTTATTACAAGAGATATTCAGTATGACAGAGGTGTTTTTTAGACATAGCTTAGAAATCTCTTTCATAGTATACCGACTGGCAATTTGAAGTAGACACAGATAAAGAAGGTCAGGGTACTTTGAAAGGAAGAGACCCGAATGAGAAAGAAAAATGTGTGTCCTTTGGCATGTACATTTCTGCTTCAAGCAGTTTCCTCAGCCATTGAAAGGCAGCCTACCTCTTCTCACTGAAATGTTCAGATACACAAACCATGTATTGATCAAATCTTAACATGAAATCTAAAATCAGTCATGCCTATAGGGCAAAACAAGTCTTTTACTGCTGGCAGGAGAGATTTATGGCGTCACCAATGATGCCAGTTTTAAAAAAATGAAAGAGAAATATGCTTGCTTTTAAAACATTCATCTTAGGTGAGGTCTTCAGGTATGGTCTAAACTTTTTTTTTAAAAAAGCATAAGTCATTTATTTTGCCGGCACATTCCTGTAGCATATAGATGACTGGAAAGCACCACAATTCTTGGAGTAAATTGAAATTTTGACTGTTCTCCAGATAATGTTGTTTGCAAAAGGAAACAATGAAACCCATGGAATGATATTGAAGACAAAAGGCATTTTATATTTTTTTATTACCATTATTATTATTATTATGCCATACATTTGGTTTTGTCAACTTCTGTTTTCTTGCTTTTTAATAAATTTTTGCTCTAGAATCTCAGAACATTACACAGCCTTCCAACATTTCTGCTCTACACCCAGTCTTTTCACTCCATGTGATTCAACAAAAGGCATCTCCTTAACACAGTTTCCCTTAATGGCAGCAGCACACTGGCAGTGGTGGAGTTAGAAGGGGGTTTGATAGCCAGGTTTGCATCTTTGGTGTTGTCCCCAGCAGCAAGCTATCCATATATCAAGTGCTTCATGGACCAGAGCATGAGGAATGTTCAGAGTTAGCCTGCTTTCAGATTTGCTGCATGGTGGAAGTGGAACTTTATGGGTCACAGCTGTGCTTAATTGATGGTTTCCTGGCTTTTTATAGTTCTGCCACCTGTGAGCCACCAAGCCTGCCATTGCACACTGGTGGGTGGAGCTACTACAGAGTGGCTCCTAGCTGTGACATGATCATTTTAAATTCCCAGCACAGGATTTCTTTTGCTCTTGGAGATTGGCTGCCTTTTGTCATGGAGGCCCCTATTTTTCCCCCATGTTCTGTGGCCCTGCACCACATGTCCTGTGTTCTGCATCACTGAGAGTCAGGCCTGACATTTCCACTGCCAGTTGGCAGAGCAAGGCCAATCTGGTGGCTGTGATGTCTTCAAGGAGCTCTAGTTTATGTACTATTTGTCATTATGGCAGTTTGCACAGAGCTGGAAGTGTGCAGCACAGACTGAGACCAAGACAATGTCTGTGTCAGTAAAAGTGTGTAGCAAGATGTGGTAAGTAGTGAGGATACTCTATGCCAATGTACTTTTTATGTTATTTAAAACTCCAAGCCAGGAGTCACATGCTTCCAACAGCTAAAGATGAATGGAATGGCCATGCACCAACTGCATTTTTGTTGTTCACTTTAAACTATAGTACTTGTGGGCTCCACTTAAAACTGATGTTTCACTCTTCTGTGGACTGTCAAAGCCTGGTTGCTGCCTCAAAGAGTTTACAAATCCCTAGTGTTACTTTGACCAAGTTTTTCATTGGTGCATTTAAATGGAACATTCGAAATGAGCATATGTATTTTTTGACTGTAGTTACTAATGTCAGAGTTTTCAAGGCTCCCCTCTTCAGTCCATATTCTGAGGGACTCTCTTCTTGAAACCTCTGACTCTGGCATGATCCAGAAATCCTGGGAGCTGTTCAGGACTGCAGCAGGTGCCCACAGATGGGTCCCAGAGCTGTACATGCCACCCTTCTTCCTGCTTCTCCTCCCTCCAGCCTAACCTCCACTATTCCATGTGGATGAGAGTTTCTAAGGACAGTGACTTTTTAGGAAACAGATACTTTTTTTACAGGCAACCGTTCCCTATCCACCTGAAGATAATCCTCCTCCAAATAAAATCCATATGTGGGTAGAAGAGAAGCAGATTCACTGTTCTTGGTAGACTCTTGGAGGCAGAGTGGAAACTAGAATGGGATGGTACAGACACAGAGAGGTATGTTCTCATCATGCCAAGGATGCTGAAAGGAGCTTTTCCTGCTCTGCACAGGCAGCATACTTACTATGAGAGATAACCTATTTCTTGTACTCAGAGTATTTTGTACTTCCAGCAATGTAAAGCCAATAAATTTTTGGCATAAAGCCCAAGCTCCTGACTCAGTAGAGAGCAAAACAGGGAAGTCCTGCTGCCTTTTATTCTCAGGCTTCATCCCAGGGAGCATGGGTATTTGTTCTGCTGAATGGGCAGTGTGAGGAGATTTGCAATTTGAGAAGCAGCCCTGTGCACAGTCCTCGCTAGAATGACTGACCAAAAGAGCATCTGGAAGCCACCAGTCCTGAGTCACAAGGAGCACATAGCTCCAGGCTTCCTGTGAATGTGCTAAAATACAAGCCTGTATTCCTATTTTGAATATGAGGGATATTGTTCTGTCACATTCCTTTCAGGTACTAATGGGAGTCACAGGCCAAGCTACCTAGGCGTGCAGACAGTGGTGTGGACGCTTTCATATAAAAGCCCCTTAAATTACATTGGCCCTTTACTGACACTGAGAACTTGGTTTTGACCCCCAACATTAACTCATCATTCCCTCTATGACCTCTGTACTTTGTGGTAGTTACTGATTTCTGGAGTTCACACAAGTTTTGCATGTGGCTGTGTGAATGACTTCATGGTCTTCTTCTTATTAGGTATTACCTCTCAAAAAAATGTAAACTTTTTCTTACTGCAGTAGGTAAAAGCTTGGCTGAATCATACTAGGCACAAAGAATGGGTCACAATTCAAAAAGGAAAAAGACAATAATAGGGTCCAGAACAGTTTGTCTGAGAATATATTCTTTAATGCGAAAAATTTAAAAGCTCTCCTCACAAAGTTCAGGAAGGCATAATAAACCATGGTACTCAAAGGCTTACTTAGCACATTGTACAGATTGTTATTTAAAATTTAGAGAATGTACACAATGCCAGTCCTCTCATAAATATTTTTTAATAATTTTGCATCAGGATTTTTTTCCAATCTCTCACATAATAGGTAACTTCTCTTATTCAGTGCTCACAGGATCACAAAAGCTCACCTTATCTGAGTTGCAGGAAGATTCACTACCATGCAACAATGTTCACCCTTGTCTGGGAAGGGCCCAGAGAAGTGGATTTCATTTGACTCATCCAGCTGCCCATAGTCCTCAAACACTCCTTAAAGAAAAAAGGATAGATTCTTTACAGTCACATAAGGGAATCCTTCTTTTTTGTCATTGCAATTTTCAAAGACACATATTTTTTACTATGTGTCAGAAAGCAAGATGCATTTCTGGGATGATCAGTGACTCAAAATGGTACCTGGGGGATTTTTTCTGAAAAGAAGGATTATTTCTGCTTTACTCCTGCTTATTTCTTTTTCAGGCTATGAGTCTTGTCCAATAGATGCCAGCCAAATGGAAAGAGGCACGGTGATATTGCTGTTTCCAGTGATTCAAGCCTTACTCTGCCTGAGTCAGGAATAATTTCTTTGACCAAGAGATTGGGTCAAATCCATGGTTTAAGCAGTTCTTCCCAACTAGAACAGGTTCAACAGACAACAGTCTGAACAGAGCAGATTTGTGAAGCCTCAATGTTACACAGCTTAAGAAAGTGGCCACAAGTGTGTGCAGTTCAGCAATAAGGCTCCCAGTATATAGAGACAAACAAGCTTGCACCCTGACCCATTTCTTCCCGTTCAACCTCAACATTTTGCAACTTTTTTTGGAGAGTTTTTGCTGAGAAGGGAAAACTCCAAATTTCAATATATCTGTGTAACTGCTAAATCCAAATTTCTGGTTGAGCAATTTAATAATGTGGGGTTTTAATACACTTCCCTGTAGGGCAAATGCTTCTGCAATACCCATTAACCTTCACAGGGCTCGTGCACCTACCTCAAAGAACGAAAATGTCTTTGTTTTCAGAATTCATGCACATCTTATGATCTGGAGACTGAATTTTGGCCCAGAATCTTCTGTGGACAGGTTCCACAACAATTTGAAGAAATCAGTCTCAGGTGGTATATTAAAGATTTCCTATTGCATTTGATTGTTGCATCCACTTAACGATCATTAAAATGATCACATGTTGCATGTTCTTCATTAATTATAAAATGATTACAAAATAATTTTTTAAATCATCTTCATAAAAATTACCATTATTCTGCTGATGTTAAGCTCAAATATTCAATTACAAGTTTGTGTCCTGACTCCTATGGGGAAAAAATTAACATCCATTTTAATCACTCACTGTTAACTTTCTGGTAGTTAATTCAATCCCAAAACTAGTGAATACCTTTGTCTATTCTGTTGAATAGCAGTAGTGGGTAAAACCATACAGCATGGCCTGTTTCTAATTATACTCTCATGTCTCCTTCTAATGAACAAAAAAATCTCCATTTGGTACGTTGCCTGTTAACCTCTGTAGAGGTCAGTGCCTCGTTCCTGTAAAGCAGCACACCTTTTTCCCTTCTATTTTGACACAGTTATTACTTTCTGGGAAGCAGGATGTTTCTTGTTCAGACTGATGCACAATCAAGCTGGCCCTTTTCACTCAAAGTATTACGTACTTCTGTACTTGAAGGCTCAGGGAAAAGTAATTAAGTCTGACCAGTAGTGTAATAGCTGCCACAGAGGTTGCCTTGGCTACTCATCCTTTGTGTGCAAAATTGATGACTGATAAAAAATGTTTTCCATAAAAATATATACATGATCTTGGCTTGAAGACCTTAAGCCATGGTAGAGCAAGGACTTGAATTCAAATATTGCTAATCCTGAAAAACCTGACAGCCATTACTACCATCAACAAAACTATAGGTAACAGCAACCCATATTCTTCTGCCTACCAAACAGCTTATTTCTGTCATGGTCTAAAAAACCCAGTTCTGTGACAGGAAATTTGAACCAATATACTCTATTGCAAATTAACAAGCTGCTAGTTACCAGCTGTGTACTGAGAAATAAAACAAATAAACCAACACATAGAGAAATATCTCAGCTTTGCACCTGACATCTCTCCTCCTCCCTTTTTACTCCCTTTGTTGCACTCAGCCCCTTTTGACATGTGGGTGATGACACAGGGGACTTGGTTGTTGTCCCTTTACTTTTGCTTTTCTCATTCCTGACATCACTGCCCCAGTACAGGGTCCTGCACAGGCTGTATGCCCTCCTAAGCCTCCTCACTGCCCCTCCTGGGTGACTCTTTGTTCTGTGCTGCTTGAGAGGCTCCTGAAGGAAAAAATTAAAAACCAAAATCTGAGGGGGCCCCAGGTTTGTTTTATGGCACAGAGCTGGAGCTATTTTTTGTTTCTCCCAGTGCTGAGGAGGTCACCATCGGGGCAAGTATGTCTCCAAAGAGTTACTATGGAAATTACCATGCACTTTGAACACCTTTTTCCTACTGAAAGAAAGGAGAGCTGGGCATCTAGAAATCTTGGGAAATCACAGTCCAAGCCAGCCAAAATCAGTCAGCTGGTCAAAAGAGTAGATGTGCCACCAAGAAAGGTGTGCTCATCTTTTGAAAATATGGAGTTAGACTTCCATCAGGTTTAAAGTGGCTTTAGCTGATGAGGTCAGGGGCTCTGTTGCCCTACTTTGCTGGCATTAAAAAAATGGCTTTCTGCTTGTTTTCCATTGAAGCCCTTACTCTGCCTGCCCAGTGAAAGAAACACAAAGGAACTACAAGAACAATTGCAAACAAATGCTGCAAATATGATGTGTGGGATTGTAAACACAAGCAGCGATTCAGCCCTAAATTCAGGCAAAGGGAGTAGCAGGCAACCAGGCCTTCAATTATTAACTAACAAGGCTGTACTGACCCCAAGGTTTTCCTCTGTGCTGGTGAGGCAGAGCAGGAGCATTTCACTGAGCGCACAGCATCAGCGTGATTGGGAAAGCAGTGCGGTGGCAGCCAGCCACCAGAGCACTCCTAAGGGTGCAGCAGCTGGATTACACAGGCTTTGCTGCTGGGGAGCTGAGAAAAGCCTTCAGATATCTTGATCATCCTAGCTTACTCTCTCTAGGTGGGGAACTGAATCCAAACCTACACATCTCTTTACATCTAGGGTGCCCCAGAGTGTCCTCTTCCCCTATTCCTGAAAGACACAGAAGGGTGTCCTGTAGCTTCTTTGTGTGCCCAACCCCTACAGGATGGGTGTTAGGTAATCCTAAGTGTGTGGAACAAGTAATAAGATGGTGTGAATACCATTCTTATAGCTGGAGATCATTTCCTGTCCTTTAGTGTCCCTGAGACATGATGCTGAAGTTCAGGAGAAGCAAACCTCACAGAGCATCCCAGGAAAAACCTGGGAAGTTCTTCTTAGAGAAACGGAGTGCCTTCAGAAATGGGCTTCCAGCTCTGTTATCTGGTATCCATGTCTCCTGCCTTCATGCTAAGGAGGGTTGACATGAGGATTTCCTCCTGCCACCCAACCTCTGCTTCTTTCTTGGTGTGGCCTTGTCCTAAAGAGCAGCATCAGAGAAAACTAATCTCTACCAGCACCATCAGGGGTTTGGAGGAGCTAGGTGAAAAGGGCAGCAAAGGAGCCCCAGGGAAGAGAAGAACTTGCCTCCAAGGGTCCTCTGAGCAGTCTGCATCCACACTTGTCTACTTCCATTTTTTCCCTCATGTTTGCTTTTCATTGTTTTTTGGGTTTTTATTTATTTTACTCTAATTTTAGCTTTCTTAATAAGTGCAACCTCTAAATGGATTGAAATGAAAGTAAAATAAGAAACAAGAGACCTGGGGTCACTTCTGACACTAGAGATTGGAGTCTTTCCAGCCTCTTAAAGACAGGTGTATAGCAAAAGCCCTGCTCTGACAGAAATCCTTTACTCACAGCTATATTCTAATATTCTAGATTTTTTTTCTTTTTCCCTTTAGGTCTGTTCAGACACGAGAATCAGCGATGCGCCACAAAGGATAGAAATATGTTTGTCACCTAACTACACCAGGCCTTTTTGTGACAAAAACTGTCTGCAGAACCACAGTGAAGATAGAGCCAGTGTTGGAGTAGAGTATTGAAGCAGAGGGTAAATTTACAGAGGAGCTAAGTAAGCCAGAAAAATTAAACTGCCTGTGGTAACGTACACACAAAGTGGGTTCCTAGACTGTTCATTAATTAAGCTTGGAGACCGGAAAGATTATTGCAATAGGAATTATGTTTAATAAAGAAGGCATCTGCTCTGGAGGAAAAGTGTATCTCCTAGTGCCAGAAATTGTTCCTGTATTTGCACATATCTGGAAGGAATTTCTCCCTACATACCTACAGCTATGATTTTCTTTTGTCCTACATATCCATCACAGGATAACCCCGTTGACTATAATGGAGTGTCACCTGGAATGCATTTTCCTGTGCTTTGGAAGTAAGAATATATTGTGCATGGATCCTGCATACATTATTTAAATTAAAGAACTAAGAAAACAGTATGAAATGTATTCATCAGCTTGACTGACAGAGGTGTTGCACACCTGCAGGTCAGTGGAAAGTGGGGACAGAGGCATCTCCTCTTTTGCATTCTGAGGAATTCTGAGGTTATTGAAGGTTTTTAATGGTGGTGCAATCAAATCATTATAAGCAAAAAGCTACAAAATCAAATTCAGTACAATGAATGCATCAGTTCATTAATGGAACAGTTCCAGCCATCTGGTATTCATATGTTCTACACTGGGGCTGCTATTGTGCAGACATAAATGACCCAATCTTACCTTCCAGCAAGAGCTTTTATTAACTAAATATATCCAAATTCTTTATTGTTCAGCTAGTATTACAGGTCCTATCCTGTGTTTTGGAAAGGCTGGGTTTTGGGGGATTTTGTTCAGTTTTGGTCAGTTCAGTCCCACACTATTTCCCCTTTGGGTTTGTGTGTGTGTTACCCATCCCATTGTGGACATGGCACCTCTTGGAAAACTTTTAGCAACTTCTGCTGCTAAAGCTCTAGAATAGAGAGAAGGGGTCAATCATTATTTCAGTAAAAATAAAAACATTAAGACACTAGTAAGAAATACAGTCTCTTGAAGGAAAAATTCTAATGTAGCACTGAGTTTTTCACTTGGCATTATTTACTTTTTCAAATGATAGCTCCAGCAGCTTTTCAAAGCCCACAGAATCCCAGAATAGGTGGAAAGGACCACAGTGGGTCATGTGGTGCAACCTCTCTGCTCAAGGAGTCAATCCAGAGCACATAGAATGGGATTGTGTCCAAACACTTCTTGAATTCATCTCCAGTGAGGGTGAGTCCACAACCTCTACAAGCAGCTTGCTCCAGTTCTCAGTCACCTGCAGAGTAAAGAAATTCTTCTTCATGTTCAGGTGGAAATTCCTGAGCATCAGTTTCTGTACATTGCCTTTTGTCCTACTGCTTGGCACCACTGGCACCACCAAGAAGAGCCTGGCTCGCTCCTCTTGGCACTGTCCCTTCAGATATTTATAGATGTTGAAGAGGTCCCCTCTCAGTTGTCAGTTCTTGAGGCTGAACAGGCCCAGCTCCCTCATCATTTCCTTGTAAGAGAGATATTCCAGCCCCTTTGTTGTCCTCTGCTGGATTCATTCCAGGAGCTCCATGTAAGACCTGGCATTTAACCAGACCAAACTGATGTACAAAGTTATATACAGTACAGAGGCACTCAATTTATTGGTATAAAAATATCATCCAGTTCAAAATGAAAGGGCACAGACAGGACAAATTGTGGATTTTAGATGCTGTCTGTTGATTAAGGATCACTGTTGGAGCAGGATTTTATATTCATTGGACCTTGCAGTTATAGCCAAAGGGGCAGGGGCTGGAGCAAGGGACCCAACAGCTGCTGCTGCACTTGCTGGAGGTAAAGCTTTCCTTGTTTTCCCTGTATCTGCATTTTCCCCCTCAGTAGAAGGGAGATTTCAGTCATTTTGTGGCAGACCAGGGCCTTGTGCTCGATGAAAAGACAAATCAGAACATTCACTACCTAGTCATTCCTTAACATCCTACAAACAAAGGTTTTTTTCAACAACCTGGAAAACAGAAGGCTGAATGAGTAGCAGTGTTCAGGCAGCATAAACACAGAGTTTCCCTGAAACAGCGATGGTGACCCAGCCCCAGGCTCCAATGCAGGTGTTCCATAGAGCTGAAGGACACATGGGAGTGTTCAATGCTGCAGCGATCCCATGGGAGATGCCTGCCCAACCTCCCCACCACCTTCCCTCCATGGAAACTGCAGCTATCTTTGTGGTAAGCCTGTGCTTACCACAAAACTGTCGCTTCTCCTCACTGTCTTGCCTCCCTCACCACAGTGAATCCACAAACAACAGCTTCCTGGCCTCCCATGCAGGAGCCTCCTGGCAACCTTCTGCCCCCATGCATGCCCCAGACAAACCCCATACGCTTCACACAGCCATCAGCTCTCTGATGCATCTCATGGCATGTGATATTTATGTGATACATAAGACTCTTAACAGCAACACAGAGGTTTATGGTTCTCTATGAGTTGTTACTGGATTAGTCACTAATGCACTGAACTCCTTTGCATCTCTGGCTGTAACTAGCTGAAGCATCTTGCAAACCCTAGTCCAGTCATCTCAAGGCAACATGGATGTTGCAAGTGCAGGACCAACCCAAACCTTCTTTCACAAAGAGCCCTGAGCCCTGGTCATTTGGACAGACACTGCTTTTATTTCTGGTGCAGGCCTTGTCTAAACAGCCTGTTCTGACCTAGACTTTGCATAGAGTCTGTGACAATCAACCACCTCCTCTGCTTTTGTGGATATATTCCTAATCATCAGCATGCTCAGGCACCTATGGCACTCATTTTTCCTGCAATCCTGGCCTTGCAATCTTGCTGTTAGGGGCTGGGCATGGGCAGAAAGCCATGAAGAGCCAAAGCTTGGCTTCCAGGAGCACTATGGTCACATTCACTTTTCAGCAATCTGCTACTCTTCAGAAGGATTAGGATACCTCAGGTCCAGACAACAGGAGGCTGAACTGGGGAGAGACAGAGTTTCCATGGAAAAAGCTGCTCTTTTGCCTTGAGAACTTAGAGGTTTTAGAGAAGTTTGTGGCTCATGGAACGCCATGCACTACTGTTGCATCATAGCAGGAGCTCCAAGAGACTGAAGCAAGGCAGAAGCACTGCCACAGAACAAAGATGACATAGCATTATGGATAGGGATGCTTTCTTTCTGCAAGATTTCTGATGTGTCTGAAGTTTCTCTGGAAAACAGCACGTTTTCTAACTGTAGGTAATGTTATTTGCTCAGTTTTCTAACTGTAGGCAATGTTATTTCCTCTGCATCCTGTTCTGAACAGAGATTAGTGCATGTGAGCACTGGGCTTGAGAGAGTATGTACATAACAAATGAGCAAAAAGTCAAACTCCAGAGAGTGCTTTATTCTTTGTGAATTGTTGGAGCTGCTCTTTGTAATGTACACATGCTTTAGCAATCTGGGACTCCCACAAATGGTGTGACTCTAAGAAACAAAAGCTGATCAATACACAGTGAATATACTGTTCAAGGTCTGTAATTATTCCTATCTCAGAGAGAGCTGAAGCATGCCATTTTTTTCCACAGGAATTAGTAGTGATCTCATTGAATGTTTCATTCAAAGCACTGAAAATTGCACTGAAAATTTCAGCACATTTCTATTCCAAAATCAAATTATCCACTGCTATCCACACCAGAGCATGCTGCATAGAGAAGTGACAGAGTGAAGAGACATCTCAAGTGTAAATTCCCAGAATTTTTTTAAAATTAAAAACACCAGAGGTACTTTCCTGGCCCAGACCGAAGAGGAATTAGATGTTTAACTTTTCTGGGGTTGTATGAAAAATCTTGCAGCCACTCAATTGAAATTTTATGAATGCTGAGAATTAAATATATCAATGTCTGCACATTAAGCATACTTATGATTTGAATCAATTCATTAAATTGAGCCCATGGAACTTACACGGTTTGTTCTGGAAACAGAAGTTTTTCCAGACTGAAGGATGTGAAAACTGCTTCCCTATCTAATGCAATTCAGTACATCTGTGTGTGATTACATAAACACGTCTCAGACCACAGAACACCACAGCCAAGTCTCATAGCAGTTACATTCATTAAACGTCAGATCATGTGATCTTCCCTGGACCTTCAATATTTGCCTGTTTGTAAGATTTACTGAATATTCCCTATATTTTCTTTTTAGAGCAAGAGTGGCTGACTGAGAATTAATGACATTATCCTCGAATAAATGACAAGTCAATGTTTCAGGGCTGAGCAAGCATGCTTGAAGTCACTAACAGAAAACAAAAGAACTGAAAAAAACATCGCTGCTTTAACTACATCAGTTTGCTGAAACTGGACTCAAAAGTAGTTTTCTTTAAAATGTTTGCGATCATTTTAACTTCACAAAAATCCAGCTCATGCTCATTTTCCCATGAGCTCAGGATGCTATTTTCTGCTATTCTCTTTCAGGGGTCAGTAGCTAGAGTTGCTGCAGAGGACATCCTAACCAGCACTTTTTGAGTAACCATAGGGATGCTAAGCACTGGTGATTTCCAATTTGCAGATGTAGTAGCTCTTAGCAGCAAGCACTGTTCTACTGAAGAAGACTCCTGCATGCCTGAAGTTGTAGGTCTCACCCACAGAGATGTAAATCTTGTCAGATGACCCTTTGCTTGAAGCTTTGATTGCTTTCAAGTTAATCTTGGCTCTTACAGTAGTATCTGGCTGAGGACAGGACCAATTTTGTAGACATGTACAGGCAGTTTGTGTCCCAAAAAAGACGAGTAAAATCTGGTTTATAATGAAGCTACAGCAGATATACTGCCACAAAACTGGAATAAACAATTCTGCATTCTGAAGACCCGTTCTCTAATCAATGACTCATGTATGTCATCCCTTTTGTGCCATCAGGAGAGGACACGTGCAGTTTGAGCACATTGTTTCAAGACTTCAGCTGTCCAGCCTGGATGTGGCCTGTGCATATGGGAGAAAACTGGTAAGACCTGTCACCATAATTGGTGTATAGATGCTAAACCATCTATTAAAGCTTGTAACAGAACATGCTTTTTGGTCACCTCTTGCAAACACTTGGTAGCTTGCTTTGAACAGGTAGAAGATGAAATCCAGCACTTTCCAAAGTTAATAGCCTGCTGAGTACTTAACAAAACTCTTCAGCATATTGAAGTCTGGTCTCAGAGCAAAATTACAAGGCTGAGTACAAAAACAAGGTCTGTGTGGTGACAGCTTCCTAAAGAGAAAGCATCTCACCAGCCATGACAGCAAGAGACCTGCTCTCACTGATGCCAAAACCTTTGTTAATAACCACACATGTAGCGTAGCAGATATTGCCAGCAGCTATGGCAGACAGTGTCATCACTGTGTTGATGCCACAAAAACAAACATCAGAGAATTGTCTCTGCTGCTTTCTGGTTCCTTAAGAAATATGAGTGCTTTAAGTTGTCTTGGTGCTTCATAATAGGCTTTTGTGCTGCTGGAGGTACTGATGGCTTGCCTAGCTGTAGGTATTCTCCCTAGAACTCTCCCTACAGGGGCTAGAAATGCTTAGCCATTTCAGCTACTGAACTCTAAGTGTTGTGCAACATACGTCTTTTCACTTGATGCAAGTACATGCAAAAGTGGCCTCTAGATGCTCCAGCAATCCAATGAAATTTGAGTATTTCACACAAAATACTTATGGAGGGCGGGGATGGGGAAGAAAATGCAATTTAAACCTGGTTTTGTATAATAAAATAGCATTAATCTGGAAAACTATCTCTTGTGCATCCCTATCCCTTTCCAAGGATGAGCGCCGGTGAACCTGTAAATTGACTGTTCCTATAAGGGGGGCTCCCAAACGCTTCTTACTGACATCGGCAGGAGATTCGAAAGTTTCACAGGACGAGAACTGTGGCTGTTCCAGAAACACCTGCACACCACCGCCGCGCAGCCCGAACCCCACCGCCCTTGCTCGAGGAAACCTCCGCGACCGGCCAAGCTCTGTTACGGAGTGCGCGGCCGCCAGCGGGGCACGCCTGGGGTCCGCGGGCGGGGCGGGTACACCTGGGCCCCGCCCGGCGGAGGCGCCCAGGCGGAGCGGGGGCGGAGGGAGCCCAGCTCTTCTCGTCCCGTCCCGTCCCGTCCCGTCCCGTTCCGTTCCCTCCCCGTCCCGTCCCGTCCCGTCTCGTCTCGTCCCATCCCGCTCCGTCCCTCCCCGTCCCTCTCCGCTCTGCTCGGTCCTGTCCCTCCCCGTCCCACCCCTCATTCCTCCCTCCCTCCCTCCTTCTTTCCCCTCCTCCCTCCCTTCCTCCCTCCCTCTGTGCGCGCCGGCGGCGGCGGCGCCGCGCTCCTTCCAGCCGCGCCCGCGCAGCCCCCGCAGGTAAGCGCAGCGCGGCGCGGCGGGCCCGGGGGGCGGGGCGGGGGTCTCACCATTCTTGCTCGAGAAAAGGTGCCCGCTTCCCGGAGGGCTCCGTGCCCACGGCGCCCTTCGCCTCCTGTCTTTGGTTCTTTCTCCGGTGTTTCCGAACCTGGTCTAAGTCCCGCGGCGCGCAGTGGTGTGCCTGGCGGAGCGGCTTGTCAGAGTCCTCTCCGGTGAAGGGCTCCTTCGGGATGGGCTCGACTGAGTTCTAGGCGTCGGGTCAGGCTGCTGTTCCTGCTGGACTAACGTCTCCGGGGCTGGCCTGAAATAAGTGATGGGCACTTGTTTGATTAAGGAGCACTAACAGGACTTACTTAGGGTCTGCCCTCATGTTTTTCTTTTTCTCCTTTTTTTTTTTTTTTTTTTTTTTCCCTTTCGTCGCCCCTTCCACCCCGAAATGTCTTTGGATTTATTTATACCAAATTAAGGCACTGGGAAAAGTCCTAGATAAAAAATGGTTGCCAACTCTCTCTGACTTCCTCAGTCCTTCGGACGAAGAGCCTGCTCAAGTCCGGTGGGAGCAGTGTCGGTGTATCCATGATGTTTACAAAGGTAAAGGACAGGGAGAAGATGAATGACAAGCACAAGGGGGTGATTTATTAGAGAAAGACCGGGAGCTGGGGGGGGAAGCAGGAGGGAAACTAGAGGACAAAAGCCGTTAGCAAACTGAAGTGAGAAGACAGAGGTGGAACCAGAGGGACCAAGTTTCTTCCTCTCGCTTCTTTTCCTATGTTCTTTTAAAATAGGTCCACAGTGGGAACGATACCAAAAAACTGCTTCCTATGGAAATATGTGCTAAGTTTTCATTATCACAAAAATGTTGGAATGTCTAAATTTCATTTTCTTGGGGATATCTCTGTGAAAGAAACTCACGCCTTCACAGATTTCAGTTGTCTGTGAATGTTAGAAGCTGCCTAAATTCCCCCCCCCCCCCCCGTTCTTCTTTTTTTTCCCCATCCTTATTTGCTCCAGGTTTGCATTGGTTTTCTGTGTGTCTTCTTTTTAATTGCTGTTGTTTGCTTGTTTCATTGGTTTTTTGTTTGGTTGAGGGTTTTTTGAAGTTTCAAGGCAAAATAACTTGGGGGAGATCCTGTAGGCAACTTGTGTTCTCAAAGTGTGGGGGAATTGGAGTAGCTGCAAACTTTTTGCTGCTAAAAACTGCTGCAACTCTTATCTTTTCAAAGAAAGTTTTTGCATGCTAGTTCAGGTTTGCAGTGTTGTACCATTTGGTCTAAAATGAATCACTTTCAGGTCTGGGAGTCATGTTTCAATTTGGCGGCCAGGGCTGTGTGCTGTGCAGCCTGTTACTCTTGTGCGAGGATGGGCTATACTGCAGTACTAAAATAATATTTCTGGCAATTTCAGCAGTGGACTGAAGCAATACTCTGCGTTCACAGGCGTAAGTGAAGCTCTGCCCTGCAGCTTGCTATTACTGGCTATAGGCGTGCCGCATGTTTTTCCTTAACTGATATGGGCTCGGACTTACAAAGCAACTTGATAGGCCTGTGTTTTACTGTTGTTTTTATTAAATATTAACCACATGAAATTAAATGCTGTTTTGCTCCAGAATAGGTTGACGCTGTCTCATCCTGTGCAGTTGTTCATGAATGGTGGTTGTTTTCCTTTTTGTGTGGCAAATAACCAAGGAAGCATTACTTAGGAATACTGAGAAGCACTGGTGCATGATCCGTGTGGTGCTGGCTTTATCACTCCCTAATACAGATTGCAGTAGTTAGACCCTTGGCTGCTATAAACCTTGTTCTGAGAACTTAGCAGTAGCGGTGCTGGTTGAAGAGAGGAAAACATTGGCTGGTGTCTGCTTTCTCTTCCTTTGCTCTTCAAAACAAATATTGAGGGTCAAAAGGTTAAACAGCTTTTGAGACAAAACACATGGAAAATTCAAAATTAAAGTAATGCTACTCTGCATACCCAGCTTTAATATGGGAACTCCACGTGTGAGTAACAGACAGCCTTATCACTGTGAACAAAAATACTTTATGGTCATGTGGTTTTGTCAGTAGCTCTGGAAGATTGTAACTAAAATATAATTCCTTCTCCACTTAAAAATGGGAAAAAATGAAAATCTGTCTTTAACTTGGTCTTATAGTGTCACACAGTTAAACTATTTGGGGAATCCAGGAGAGGTTCTTGAAGAAAGTGTTTTGCTCTGCTTTGTACTTACATGGGATTCACTTTGATATCACTGTGATGAGCCCTTAATAACATGTTAATGAATAGTTTGCTGTTTCTCACTGGTCTATCCATGTTGAGCTTGCTTTGTCTCATATGCAGAGGTTTATATCAAAAGGCAATTAATTCTTCTGAGCATTTTATTCCTTTTGGAGACCACCACCATCTTCCCTTTGAATACCCAGCAGCAGTTTGAGCGCTCTCAGAGGTGACTACCATCTCCAGATGTCAGAAGAGCTGGCTTTGAGCACCTCTAGGTGGTGACCTGCCAGCACTTACTGAGCACTGTTGCTGTATATCTGGCTTTTTTATCATATGGATGCAGAGAAAATTGAATGCAGCTCTTCTGCCATCTGGGCTGAGTGGGCAACTCTTCACAGGCCGTCACTTACGGTCTTGGTAATGCTCAAGGATACGTGGAAGAATTTGAAAGTGGTAACCAGTACTGTGTGGCAGTTGTCCTTTTCACTGTTGTTTCCCTCACAAAATTAGAATCTGTTATGTAAGTGCAATTTCCTCCCTTTCAGAAGGTAAAGTGCATGTAATTTAAGGTACATTTAAATTCAGCTTAAATCCTTCTAAATGGGATATTTAAAGAGCTCCTGCTACACATAATGTCAGGGGAAAGATGCATACAAACTTTTTTACTGAAAGAAGAATAGAGTAGTCAATATTTGATCCCTCCAGCATCTTTAATTACTAGATTAGTTCTTTATATGTTGTGCATCTCACTGCTTCATCTTTTACAATGGGCTATATTATATTATTTTTTCTATCAGTTTAGTAGGGTGAAAAGAAAACCAACTTTTCAGAAAATGAAGTGTGTCTTTTCTTCTTCCATCTTCCCATGTCTTTTTCTTTAAGATTGCTTTCAATTTAGGTATGAAAAACAAATTCCTCATTTGTTGCCTTAGGAGTTTTGATAATTTGAAGGGAGAACACTGCTCTCCAGAAATGATTGATCATAAGGGACTTGAGGCAGTAATGGCTTCAGCTGGAAGAGGTTAAGTAGCATCTGATGTGTTTTTGACTTTTCCAGGTGTCACAGGGTGATACTGTAGAGATGTGGCACTCCTCAGCAGTGCTGCATTAGGGCTGAACTTACATGGGGGGAAACATGAAGTGTGTCTTTTTCTTCATAGCTAAAGCAGAAGCTTAAGGCTTCATCCATGGCCCATAAATGTCAATGGCAAAATCTGTATTGGCACTGAATTACTTTGGATCAGGTGCAAGACTGATGGGTTGCTTTGACAGAATTACAAAATTATTCCCAGGGCAGAAGAAAGTTCTGTCAAGGAAATGAGAGCTGCTGTTCTACTTACATGTCAGGGAACTTGAATTTTGGTTTTCTCCATTTATATTTCAAGCTTAGTGTATTTAAAACATGTAGAAGCATTGCCTGTGCATTCTTGCACTTTCATGGATGTACTGGTATATATGACAGTGAACATCTGAATGTCTGATACCTTGGTTTGGTTTTGGTTGAAAGTAGGGGAGAATTCTGAGAAGTGCCTGTCTTTGTGTACCCAGACCTCTCCTTCTCGCCTCCATTGATGTTTCTTGACTGCTTGACACGCTTTCCATACTCCCAAGCTGATTAAGGGCACACCTGGCTTGCAGAACATTGGTAATTGCTTGGATGAAGGTTGCACTCTAGGATAAATTTTCATTTTTTAATGACTGATGTCTCTAATTGTTGAAATACTGTTTCTATTTGTGCAACACTGAGCACCAGAAAAGAAAAGACCCTATGTGCTAGTGCTGGTTTGGGTGGTATATGTGTGTCCCCATCTCACATGGCAACTTCATGACCGTGGCATTTCTTTATAAGCTCTTGACAAACAATTTTGGGGTGGTTAAGGCATTGTATTTCTCTACAGAGGAACAATAGCCTAGCTTGGATTAGTGCAAAGTGTCCAGAATTTCCTGACAGGCACAGCCTCGAATAGTTTGTCGACCATGGTTTTTTCAGTCCTGTCCTGATTTCCTGCTGGATCTGGGTCCTTCTTGACCCAGATACTGTAGGCAGTTAGGTTAGCGCACATAAAGAGGAGAGCACTGGTGCCTTTACCCCAGAAATAAAGATGTATTTCTTCTTAAAAAGAAACTGAATCTTCTCCCTTTGCTTCTGGCAGGAAAAAACAGCCACAGACTTGCGGGGCTGCGGTGGTTCAAGGAGTCTGGATAAGGCATGCCTGCCCCTGCCAGCAGCACAGCCGGAGAGGGGGAACCACATCCCTCCTCCTCAAGCCACTCCCAGGATAAATAGCCTGGACAGGGTTCTGGCCTGGGGTGTGTGCAGAGTGTTTTGCTTTCCAAGTGCCTTGAAGATTTGTGCTGGTGGACTTTTTGATGGATAATGGCCTGGCTGCTGCGGAAACAGGAGCAGAGTTGTGCCTTACTGTTTCCCGCTCATATATTGCAATGTGGTCTGCTGCTGAAATGATGGTAGGCGGTGTGGATCAGTGGCACAAAAAATGCCTTCAGTTGCAAAAGTGGGGAGGTTGGATCTCTTTTAGAGGGAAACCTATTTTGGGAGTACAGATACTGTATTGCAGAGAACTGTGTGTAGACTTTTGTGCCAACTGAATTACCTTTATTTTAGACTTTTTTTTTTTTTTGGTTTCCATATCATATACTCTAGATAAAATTCAGAGGTCCTCTCATTTTCTTTTTAAAAATACAAAGGTGATAAATATGAGAGACCAATATTATCTTTCTGGTTTTGCTTCTAACTGTGACTAAGAAGCAAACACCTTCTGAAGTGGATTTTTGAAACTGCTGAAAAAATGTCTGTCAGTTTGATAGTCATGTATGATAATTCTCAGTTTGGTATGGGCCTCGTGTTGCCATATTACAGACCATTCTGGCTGTTCTGTAGACATTTACATGCCACAATGACCTTTGGAGTAGGATGGATTTCATAGGCACTTAATGCAGTACCTCCATTTCTTTGCCAGCTAGAAAATGTATTGCGTATTGCAGTGCTTGCAGGAGCAAGCCTGAAAGCATTGGATTGACATCAAAGGCAAGATCTTTCTGTACAGAATGCTGGAGATTGTGAGAGGGGCAAAAATCTGGCAAAGGAAATGCATACTGTTTTTCATTGCAAGCCTCTTTCCCTCCCTCCTTCCCATCTTTTAGGGTGAGCATGGCAGATACGAAATGGTGCTGATGCATTATTTATGGGAGCAGAGGTTTTCCCTAGAAGTATTTTTTCCATTTGAGGAGGATTGTTTTCACCCTGGAAAAATAGAGCTAAAGTAGTATCCATTTTTTTATCAAGAAGAAGTTAGCTACAGCAATAAGTATTGGATGAGTATTGAATGTTTACAGCTTAGAGAAATTTGTATCTTCTTTGAGTAAGTGGGTGATTATTTAATAGCAGTGAGCTGAACGTGAGCTCTAACAAAGACTTACTGGAATCCAGGCAGAAAATAGAGATGCTTTACAGGTCACACCTGTTTTTAAGGTGATAATACTTCAGGCTGGTGTTTGTAGGAAAGGAGAAAGACTGATAAATTCTCAAGCTTTCATAGCTACATAGCTTTGAGTGTGGCAAGTGTTGTTTTGTCTGCTGTGAAGAGGTTTTGATAAAGGGACTGTAGCTGCTGGATTTCATTAAATGTTTAGTCTTTGATAGTGCAGTCTGTTTCTGACCTGTTGTGGTTGTCAGATCTGCTGAACAATGTCCTGAAGCCTTGAGCTGCTGCTGGTGACAGAGCAAGGGAACTGGGAAGGCATTGCATAGCTGCAGCATGTGAAGAACAGCATGCCTCACCCAGCTAGGATGTGGGTGTCCACAGCCAGGGTGTGTGTGCAGAAGAAAACTGTAGTTTTATTGCTACTCAATTCTGAATCAGCTTTGCTGGTGTCAAGTGAGCTGGAAGCACTGAAGGAGGGGTGGAAAGTTCTGGGGGTGCCATGAGTGCAGCAGTCACTGTCCCTTCAACTCACAACACAGAAGCCCAGTGGTTGGTGAGCACCCCTACCTTCCTGCTGCTTTGGATCAAGGAGAAGCAAATTGTCAGTGGCACCAGCTGCAGCTGCTGCCAGCTGGATGGCTGGTGGCAGGAGACCTTAGGAGGTCAATGGCAGAGTCAGGAAAAGGTCACCTTGCCCCCTAGATGTTGCCTTGCACTGGGAGGGACTGTGGTGGTCATTGTGGTCAGTATTTTTTTTTTGTTTCTGCGCCTATGTTAGGTGCCCACTGCCTCTCTTGGTGGGATCTGTTTTATTGTAGTTACTGTGTTTTTTTATAATCTCTTAGTGCAACAGTGGTGTCACTTCTTGGGTCCTGGAGCTTTCAAGGTTTCATGGTTGTGATACTAACCATTTTTTCAGTTACTTGTAGCTGAATATGAAGTAGCAAAGGGTGACAGTGTGTATGTATGTCTGATGTTCTATCCAGACACTCCTGAGCTCTTCCATTGATCTTCCAGCTAATATAAGTCAATTGTGCGCTTTTGCGCATAATTGAGTTGTTGTTTCAATGTCTATTGTGATAGGTGTGTTTTCAGTGATTGTCTGTAGGCACTGGATCAGTAGTTTTACAAGATATGTACAGTCCTCTTATGAGTTGCAGTGGAAAGGGTTTCATGTGGTAGTGAAATTGTAATGTAGGATGTAAGGGGGAAATTTGGCTGCCTTGCCTAAGGTTGTGCTTATAGGAGTAAACTTGATGGCATGCTTCTGTAGTTGCATGCTAACTTTGAATATATAAAACTAATAATGAAGTAAAAAGCATTTGGGAAATTGGTAGGGGAATGTTAGCATAGAAGCATAAATTCAGACTGATGATGATAAGCTTGTCAGTCCCAAAGGGAGTGTAAAGTGCAGCAAGGTCTGTATTTTTACTGTGTTGCATGTCAGTGACTATTGCACTTGGAAGGTGTCTTTGCAGATGTGTGTGCAGTCCTGCTAAAGTATTTTATGTTGTATTGGCAAATTATTAGTACATGAGAATAACCTGAATGTTTCTTGCATCCATCAGAGAATGTCTCCGGGAATTTGTGTCTTTTCAGGATGAGCCAGCTAGTAAGAGCATGATGTCCTGTGTGCCACAGTGACACTGGGATGTACTAGCAGTGGTGTTTGACCATATGTTAACCATCCACGTAAGCATTAGATTTGGTTGAGGAGCAAAGCCTGGGCTTTCAGTGAAGAATTCATTGGGATTTTCAGCTGTTTCTATCTATGTGTCTCCCTGTTTGTTTTTACATCCCTGCAGACACAAGTCCAGTGCATCAATAGGTCATTGCCCCTTCATTCCTCTTGCCAAGGGAATAGAATTCTTAAATTGTTTTTCTGAGATACTGCAGCGGGACAAACAACTTCAAGGAAATGTATGTGTAGATAGGTACCCAGCATTCAAGGAGTATGATCTTGAATGTGACTTGTACTTGAAATGTCTATATTATAAATGTCTATCAAGTTTATTGGTCTTTCTGTCTTTATTTTCCTTTCTGTCCCTCCAAAATATGTGCCATATGTGGAGAACAATTCTGTGGAAATGAGGCATGTATCTCTGAGCTGCCCTGGCATGGTTTCTGCACAGGGCTTTGAGAGCTGCCCCAATGTAGCTAGCAATGTAGCTATCAGGATTGTTTTGCTCCTCCTAAATATATTGATGGAACTACTGAAAACTTTATCTCAGAGCAATGTATTTCCCTGTACAGAAGCCTTGCAGAAAAAAGAAGGCTTTTCTGAATTAGTGTTTGCTCCCATCTTTTAGCTTCTTGTTTACAGTAGTTACAGTGTCCTATTTCAGAAGTCCGTGCTAGTGGGACTGGAAACTGACTGAGACTTCAGGGTATTACTATAATCAGAACAATCCTGGTATTAATGAATGGACTAAAAATGAGTCTTTAGAAGAATTCAATTTTGCAAACAGTTGATAGGAATAGCATAGGTTAGTGCCTGCTTCTCCAAGAAGTACAGTGTGTTTCTGTTTCCTGCCTTGGATTGCTTAAGTTTCACTTGCAAAAGCATCCTAGTAAGTTCAGCCTAGAGGAAAAAAATTCAGCAGGAGATGTGCAATCTGATGACAGGAGGGAATTTATGATTTTAAAAAACATAAATGCCTTAAAAATAATATGAGCAAAGGCTTGTGCCATGATCCTGCATATTTCCATCCCCAGCATCTCTTCCACAAAGTTTCTTGCCATGAGTTGCACAGATTTTTATGACCAAGTTCTGTTTGGGAGACTTGTTTACAGCTTTCTCAGTTCTTCTTTCTAAGTTGTTCCCAATATGCTATGAATATTAGGAAGGGATCTATGTGGGGTCTTTGGTATAATTTTTGTGTGAAAACAGTTACTTTTTCCCTCAGAAGTGGCACAAAAGTGCAGGAACAGCTTTGGCAAAGAAGCCACACCCTGCTCCTTCATGCTTCATGTGAGAAAGGAGGGGGGGAAATGCTGACTTTTCTTGGAGCTCCCAAGATGAGGTGACCTTTCTTAGTTGGAAACCTGAATGTGCACTCACCATGCATCTGCCTCCTGCAATTGCACCAGAAGTCATTCTGTGCTCTGTATGTTCCTCTGAGTGTTCCTCCTGTGGTTTGATTAACTTTCCTTCCAAGACCCTGCAAGTGTTATCTCCTGCTTGTATAGTGGAGCCGTGTCTCCACTAGAGGGGGATGCCAGTATTGCTGTAGTGGGAAATTTTGAGGATTTGGTAAGTTGTGGTGCTTTACTCTTCCTTCTCGCCTGCCAGTGTTGCCCTGTCCGTTCTGCCAGCATGCCATAGTGCATTTTTGTATAGAATTATAGAAGGATTTGGGTTGGAAGGGACCTTAAGGATCAGCTAGTCCCAAGCCCCTGCCACAGATAGGAGCACTTTCTACTAGACCAGGTTGCTCAAAGCACTGTGCAGCATAACCTTGAACAGTTCCAGGGATTGAGGTATCCACAGCTTCTCTGGGCAACCTGTTCCCACGTGCCATTACTCTCAACTAAATAATTTATTCTTAATATTAATTGATACATACCTTCTTTCTGGGTCAATTACCCCCTGTCCTATCACTACATACCCTTGTCCCTTTCCAGCTTCATTTTGTAAGCCCCTCTTTAGGTACTGGTAGGTGCTATAAGGTACCTTCCCAGAACCTTGAATTCTCCAGGCTGGATGACCCCATTCTCTCAGCATGTCCTCATAAGAGAGCTGTTTCAGCCTTCTTATCATTTCTCTGGCCTTGTCTGCACTAGCTCTTTCTTTTGTTCAGAGATCCAGAGCTGGATGCAGCACTCCAGGTGGGATCTCCTGAAAGGGGAGTATAAGGTTGCCTGACCTAAGAGAGGCCACTCAGTAATGGGAGGCTGAAAATCAGATCCAGCATGCCTAAGTGAACTGTGTCAGGGATGAGTGAAGCTATGCATGGGCCTCAAGCTTTGGTGGCATGGACGCAGCTGGTGTGTGCAATTGTGGGATGCCTAAAAAGTCTGGTTTGTGGGTGGATTTCAGTACGTTCTCCTTTTGTGGCCTGGATCCCTTGAACTTCTTAGTTTATTTGTGCGGTCACAAAAAAAGTCTTAGTGGTTCCTAAGTAATGCTTTATGGATTATGCTTTTGTTACAAAACTGTCTGAAGGAGGCTTTGAAGTGTGTAGTGTTTAAAGTTTGTACCCATGCTAATGTGCACCAAGTTCCAACGGAAGAGCTAGAGGCAAACTACTAGTTCTTATTTTCTTTTTTCTTTAAGATTAATCCATTGATATTTTGTTGTGCTTTCATCCAATAGGATGGTTTTTTTGCCTTTCTTACTCTTTTAAAGAGCTTCAAAAGGAGTTTATCGAAAAAGTGGTGGGACAGACTAGATAGTGCTTGGACACTAACCTTTCTGTCATCATATGTGTTAGAAAATAGGGGTTTTTGGTTTTTTTCTGTTTTTACATCAACTCTATTCTGCCTCCTGGCTTTCTGTTTTCACTTGAATTTGTGGTATCTCCCAAATATTCTGATTGAATATTTGTTGTTTCTGTTGGGCATTGTATATGTCGAGGATCTAGTCAGAGAAGCTGAATAATCACTGAAGTATGGTGTGAATTTACAACAGCCTACTTAATTCATGTAACCTCTTGCATGCACTAAGAGCTTGTCTGCTAAACACAACTCAGAGTTAATCCAAGTCAATTCTTCAAGTGAATTAGTCAAGCTATGAGCTAATCCTCTGTATTTACCTGATTGTTCAGATAGCCAGCAGCCTAAGTTGCTTTCAACTTCACTTGATAATTGAAAGGGGAAGGGTCGAAGGGAAAGGTGATAAAGTCTTGATGTTTTCTTCATATCCGTCCTTTCAGGGCATATTTCAGTTGTGCTTTGCATTTATAAATCCTGAATTCATAGAATGATCAGCATAAGCTATCCAAGGCCAAAACCCAGTACTCTGCTGCAGTTCTCTACTAAGCATTGCTGACAGAGCCTGCTGCTGCTCCCAGGATATTTTGTGAAGTGTGTTACTTCTTGATCATCCATAAAAACTATTCCACAAAAAGTCCAACCAGTTGAGCTGGCATACTGTAGACAGCAGGGACCATGATGCAGACTGTAAGGACTAGGAAGCCCTGTTGATCTTTGCCAAGAAACTAGGAACCAGCCCCACTTTTACAGCAGGGATTCACAAATTCTGGGTGTATTGTTCTGAGCACACCAGACACTTGGATGATGGACAAGAAGTAATTCTCTTTCATTTGTCAACATCAGGATTTTTGTTGTCTTGAGCTACTGGGTTTGCTCCCCCTCCATTTTGACAAGATCAAAGGTAAGATCTTATTTCTGGGTCACTGCTGTCCATCAGATAAGTTTGTTTGTGACCTGGGGAAAGAGCAGTGACATGAGAATAGGGAATTTAAATCCTGTCATTAAGATAATTCTTTTTTATTGTTAATTCTAAGCTCTCTCAAACTTCATTCAGGTTAACTTTGAAAAATACAGCCCTGCAGAAAGTGTCTGGAGAAGAGTCAGTTGAACCAACGCAGATGTTGCATAAATATTTCTGAAGGATGCATGACTGTTATTTTTGGTTTGACGGGTCGATAAATAGTTCCTGTGTCTGCATTGGTGGTGGCCTGAACCATGTTACACTATTGCCTTACAGTCTTCAATGTATTGTTGTGAGCAGGGGGAATAGTTGGCAAATTTCTGTTTCAGATAAACTAAATTAAACTCCTGTTTGTGTATCATTGGTCATGGCACATGTAGATCTATATTGAGGTGGTGCCTTTGTAATTTGGGATTTGGGGTTTGGCATGCTTAATTGTGAGCTTCCTTGGCTTCACATTCCAGATTATTGTATTTTGTGGTGGTTTATTCTGCCTGAAGATTGAACATCTGTTTTGTGGATGTGGGGTAAAAAGGAAGTATTCATTTTAAGGCTGGCCCCCCTCAAAGATGTTTAGAGAATTGTGACATTTTATTATCATCCAGATGGCTTCTTTTATCTAGCAAAAGGATATTGCCTGAATGTTAAATAAAACTTGTTTCAGAAGAGTACCAGCCTACTACTACTTTTCTGAGTTTAAAACAAAAGGTGGAGTTTACAAATGGAGTCTCTGTTGCTGATCCATGCAAGTGTTGAGTTTTTTATTTCTTCTTGGAAACATATATTAAAATTCTTTTTGTGGGTTGTTTAGAAGATTAAGTTCTTGTGCTTTTTCTGCTGAGTAGTGATAGTTTGGAGAAAAGCATCCTGATTTCTGATATAGCTACCATCATTATATGATATAATGGCTTGGAAGGGACCTTAAAGATCATCTAGTTTCACGCCCCCTGCTGTGGAGATGGGCACTTTCCCTAGACCAGGTTGCTCAAAGCCCCATCCAGTCTGACATTAAACACTTCAAGGGATGGGACATCCACAGCTTCTATGTGCAACCTGTGCCAGTGTCTTATCACCATCACAGTAAAGGATGTCTTCCTAACACATCATCTAAATCTGCTCTCTTTGAGTTTGAATCCATTCCCCCTCCTACTGTCTCTACATGCTCACATGCTCTTGTAAAAAGTCCCTCTATCTTTCTTGAAGTCTCCCTTCAGGTCCTGGTAGGCTGCAATTAGGTCACCCTGCTGCCTTCTCTTTTCCCAGCTGAGCAATCCTGATTGCCTCAACCTTTTCCTATAGGAGAGATGCTCCATCCATCTCAACATCTCCTCTGGACTCAGTCTAACAGGTCCATGTCCTCCCTGTGCTGGGACCCCAGAGCTGGATGCAGAGTTCCAGGTGGAGCAGAATCCTCTCCCTCCTTCCCTCCCCTGCTGCCCACGCTGCTTTGGATGCAGCCCAGGGCACTTTTGGCTTTCTGAGCTGTGAGTGCTCATGGCTGGGTCATGAGCTTCTCACCCACCAGCACCTCCCAGTCCTTCTCACCGGGCTGCTCTTGATCTGTTCACCCCCAGCCTGTACTGATACTGGGAGTGTCCTGACCAAGGTGCAGCACCTTGTTCCTGGTCTTGTTAAACATCATGAGATTCCAGTGGGTTCATTTCTCAACCTTTTCTGGGTCCCTCTGGATGGTGTCTGTCTGCATCTATCTATCTATCTAATTTGTTGAGGGTACACTCTATCCCTGCTGCTGTGTCATTAATAAAGTTGATACAAAAAGCTTTGTCCACTGTTACCCTCTTTAATTACATTAATTAATAAGCAAAATAATAATGAGAATGTATTTGGACCTAAATTCTGTCCACTACTGTTGCAATTCCAGTGTTCAGAATAATTTTAATGAGCAGCTCCTTGCTCTGTCACTCTTTTTCTCTCTCTTTTTTTTTTTTTTCTTTTTAATAACAGAAGAGACAAAAGAGGACAAAGCATGCACCATACTTTCTTTTATACACATCTGTGCGCACAGTGCTGGCAACAGTTGTTGCATCTTAAATGTATCTTAAATTATGAGCTATCTGTGGTTACTTTGAACTTTTCTGCCTCTTCGTTAACTAGTTCAAATTTCATGTCTGTCAGTAGAAATAAACAATTTCAAAAGAGTTTCAGAAACTGTGTGGAAATTACTTCTTTTAGGAGTATTTGGTACTATAGATGTCAGTATGATGAAAGTGTATATTTTGAAAATACAGTCACATGACAGCAGCTTCATTGTGGTTGTGCTATGAGAGACCATCCATATTGTAGTGACTTGTTTTTGTAAGCCTAAGCTGACTGGCATTATTCTCCTGGAGTTGGTGTCTAGCTGTATTTTTCCTCTTTATTTTCTTCTGATTTTGGAAGTTTAAAGTAATGAGATAATGTTGAAATTTGATGATTGCATGAATTATTACTCTGGAATCTTCCTAGTTCTTTAAGTCACTGTTACTTGAAATGCAAAAATTAAAAATTCACTTTTAAGAATATCTTCCGGTTCTGGTATTTACCAATTTAAAAAATATTGTGAAGCTAATGCTGCAGTTGTTTCTTGAAGATGGTGCTGTGGCTAGCAGAGCAGTTTTTGTGTGTTTGGTGTGATTATTTTTATACTGACCTGTTCATTGTGTTGAAGAAGCTCCTAGTACTTCCCAAGAAACATGCATCTAACAGCCAGCATCCCTTGCATTAAGGCGATGCTCAGTCTTTTCCCCCGGAGAGTGAGAAGAAGTTCTCCAGCCTTTATAAGTGGCAAAGGAACAATCATCTCTAAGCAATTCCTCACAAGCAAACACTTATGGAAGTCATTAGGAGAGAAGCTAGATAATGACTGAAATAATTCTAGAAGTGCTGGATAGTAATGGGAAGGCAGACTGATGTGTTAGCTTTAAAGGGCAAACTGCAGGAAAATGAGAAAAGTTCTGCATGGCTTCATCAGTTTTTTTTAGTTTTCAGACAAAGTTTCTCTTTTCAGAGAAGTATGAGACTTCAAGAGAAGATGAGGTATCATTCTGGGTTTAAAAAACAGCAACAAAATGCTCCCCAAGAGATGGGTGTGGAATAGATACAATATGGAAATAATCAGGAAAGGAGGTTTAGCAAGTGAGAGAATTGCACAGGATCGTGCAAACTGACCTAGGTCAGGGAAGAACGGAAAGGATTCTGGAAAAGTACAACTACATAAAATAAGTGAAAGTTTTGTCTGACTGCAAATGAGATTAAGTGCCTCAATCTGTAGCAGAGAAAAAGGTATCCTGTGTTTAGCAAGGAAAAGGAGTATGATTCAGTTTTTGAGAGCACAATCATGACAGTTCCAGAAAAAAAAAAAAAAAAAAGTTGAGATGTTAATGGAAATTAGGAGTGTGTATATTTTCCTTTATTTTGGTAAATTTCTCTTCATCAGTATGCAGAGAAACTTGGATTAGCCTGCTGCTGATGCAGTTTGTATCATAACTGACATGATTTAGGGTGAATATGTTCATGACTTCACATGTTACAATGCTATATCCTATGGGTTTTTCCTTTCAAATTATTCTTTCTGTCACTTAATAAAATGTGACATTTTCTTTTCCCTCAAAAAACCCCAAAATAACGAAATACACAACACTAAGACAAAAACAATTCCTGAAAGAATGAACATCTTTTAATTTTGGGAATAATCTACTCACTGAAGATCATCTGGAGGTCCTTTCTGGGACAGGACCTCAGAGCACATAATGAAGAAAGGTAGACGTGTAGTTTAATTACAGACTCTTGAGCTGTCTGCCCTTTGGTGGAACACCTGTCGTGACTGTGATCAGTCTTCTTTTGTCATCCTCAGAAGGGGTATGAGACAAATTAGAGTGGCATATGGAAAAGATTACCCTGCAAGGTAAAGGCTTGAGGATATTGTACTATCTACTGGTTTGTTTGGTTATTTACATTGAAAATCTGTGAAGAGAGGTTTCTGTCCTTTTACACATTCAGATTGCTCTTCTGCTTTTATTTGGGGATGTGGGCAGGCTCTCTAACCTTGCCCTGGTGGGGTCACTGTGAAGGTGTCTGCTGAACTACATTCTTTGTGACACCAGATGATTTCTCTGAGGGAGTGCAACTGCATTATGATACTATTTTATTGTAAATTAATTCAGTGCATGATAAATTGTTAAGGTGACAGATCAACTCCCTAATCTGACAGTGGGGAAAGAGGACAGTTTCACACCACACTCCCTCTGCAGAGTTCATGAAACTATTTAGCTTGGTTAAGGAAGCTCCACCTGTGGCATCTTTGCTGAACTTGCAGGCTCTATTCTGTCATGGGAAGACTTAGCAGCAGTCTTGAAGTACTTGTATTATTGAGGCCAGAACAATGATCTTCCCCAGATTAGCCACAGAGCTTCTATTCAAAAAGGTCTGAATGACGCAATTATTTTTTTCCTTGTTTGAAGTGCAGACTGCACTGTGAATGCAAATGGATTAGATTTGAGATCCTCTGTGGAACCTTGAATTGTGGAAGAGTCCTACTGAATTTAAGAGCAGTTTTTGAAATTTGTATAGAAATAAATTTCTAGCCTCAAATCACTACTGAATTCTTCATCTTTTTTCCTTACCTAAGAAAGACTAACAACTGTATTTTGAAAGTAAAGACTGAGGTAATGGAAACTGGAAATCTCTTTTAGCCCTGGGAAGTTGCAAACGTCCTTGCAGCAGCTTTTGAAAAGTCTAAAAGTCTTTGAGGTGTACAGGTGTGATTTGGTGGAAGACAGAAGGGAAGACAGGAAACATGAGTTTCTTTTTCTCTTTTTTTCTGGTTAGTAATGCACTTTGGGGCTTCTGCATTTTAGTTTGATCTTCAAGTGAGCTCTCGTGTATGTTTTGGTTTGGGGTTTTTTTGTCAGATGCTTTTCAGGTACCTGAGCACCTTGAAGTTGCATTTTCCTTGGTTTGCTTAAATAAAAGCTGAGTGCTCTGGCTAGCTGATGCTGTTTCAGTGAAGCAATCTGCAAGCTGATAGATGGCTAAACATGCTGCTGTCCTGCTTTTAATGCTGTTCATTGGTGAATATATGCTTTGGCTGACAAATTGCAATCAAAGCAGGCATCATACCAGCCCAAAAGTAGATATATTACTTACATGGAACCATAGCAGTAATAAAATCCCTGACTCTTTTTTGTATCACAGAATCACTTCCAAGACAATTGTTTAGGATGCTGTCATTCTGAAGGGGCAGCAGTGGTGTAGGCATTACCTGTTTTGACATGTTCAGTGATTAGGTTTGATCTGTAATTGGGAGAGATTTTTGTCCTGTTTTTCTGGTTGTCAAAGTCCTGAGTGCTCTGATTGTGGAAAACAAAGAAAAAAATCCTACAAAACCACACACTCATACACAAAAAAAAAAAAAAAATAAAAAAAAAACAACACCAAAAAACCAGAAAAACAAGAAAAAACCAAACCAAAAAAAAAACAAAACCACACACCTCCATTTTTTTTTTTTTTTTAATGACAGTGAAACATTTAAAACACTACATTATTCTTATTGCAGGTCTCCTTCCCTCCCTTTTAAGCCTCAATGATATTTTGTTTAGCCAGTTTCTGGGTTGTGAATTTATTGTGTCAGGTTGGAAAATGACAGTTTTTAATAATTGCTCTGGGTATGTTAGTGCTCAGAAAGTGCAATGCTTCATCAAGCATTGCAGAAGCAGCCTGGATAGAAATTGATGCTGTTAGATTCACCTTCTCAGACTGTGAGAGAAAATTCTGATCTCTTACACAATATCTGCAAGGAATTTACATTTAATGTCAAAGTGAATTAACTATAGACAACTGCAAAAAGATTACTAGGTCCCTAGGGGATTCCTCCACAGAGACAGGGATTTGATGGAAAAATGTTTCTAGATATAAATTGATTTCCAGTTGTGGTTTGGGTAAATATGTGCACTGTGTTTTGGGGATGAGGTCCTATTTCTATAAGCATCTTTTATTCTGTGTAGTTATTGCCCATCTTTGGTGCATATGTAAGAGCTTTTGCCCCTATATAGCATGCTAATCCAACAGCATCATGAAAAATTCACCTTGTTTCCTGTGGGTATCTCAGTTTCTTCTGCAGAAGTGAACGAATAAGCTCAGTTTTGTTGTACCTTCAGTCTATCTTTGGTCTTTAGTCTTAAACTTAAAAATCTGGCCAATTTCTTAGTGCTTATTGTAACTTTTAGTAACTGACGCCAAAAGTATCCCACTTCTGATACTGGAAAATGCAGAGTCAGGTATGTTTTACTATGGGTTTTGGGTTTGTTTCGTTTTTCAGTATTTGCAATGTGGAGATTTCCTATTGTTGTGTCTGAACCTTTTCATATGTTAGCAAATTCCATTCTGTTTTTCTAGACAGTGAAGTTAGACTCAAGAAATGTCTGGCTTTACTGGCAGGGACTGTTTCCAGGGGGTTTATGGTACAGCCAGCACAGGAGACATGGTGAGCTTGTCCCTTGTTTTTGGCACTCCCCTTTCAGACTTCCACAACCCCTCAGCAATACTTCACAAATCCATTTTCACAGTGAATTTATTCATTCTTATTAAGAGCTTCCAAGAGGGTGAGAAGCTATAGCTCTGTAGTTTTTTCAAGCAGTCTGGCTAGTGATTAGAAACAGCAGACAGGAAGGCTTTAGGGGTGGACCTATTTGTGGAAATGGTCTTCACTGAGATGACAGAGGTGTTGAACGTGCTATAAGAAGAGGTGTAACTTGTGCATTTTATTGGTAGTTGTACCAGTTTGATAGCGAACCACTGAGAGATTCCAAGTCAGAAGTACAGTTTAATAGGAAAATTAAAGTAAAGGCAGAAAACACTGGCTTAAACTGACAGAGTCAAAATACAACCTGACACCCTGTTGGTCAGGGGGGTGATAGCAGTCCAGTTAAGTGGTGGATGCGGTTCTGTTGAAGTGGTGATCCTGTAGTAAAGTCTGGTCCTGCTCCAGTGGTGGTTGTGGAGCTCTTGAACTATGGGAATCCAGTGGTAGATTGTCTGGTGTTCCAAATCTCAGGTTATGTCCAGGTAGGAATGCTTGGTTCCTCCCCTGGGCGGAGCATCTCACAGAGGGATGATGTAATTTTATGAGTCATGCAGGGAGACCTTGATGGCCCATTAGCAAAAGATATCCCTCAGAGAGAGCTGTCAGGGATGAGTCATGGAAGAGATAAAGAGCACTGCCCTACCTGGTTTTAATAGCTTATGAAAATGGTCACAGAGTACATACTTTTGGTTGCATCTTATGTTGTAACCTAAGACAGTTGGTCTGAAGGTGTGCTGATTGTTGCAGACACCACTACTGGACATGTTTAATCAATGCCATATACTAGATCTATTTCAGTACTTATTGCCATTAGATAGTGGATGTGATGACACTCTTTATCTTGCCTTCTGGAGAGGGGCGTCGGGTAGTAGAGCCAGGCTGACACAAACCAATGCACAGAATTTACTCTGTAAAATATGTGTATTCAAACACACCCCATCAGTAAAGTTTGATGGGGACCGCTAATTTTGTGCTAGTTTCCAAACTGTTAGTGCATCTCCTGAGGCAAGAGAAACAGTAGTCTCTTTGCTCAGACATCAGAAATTTGATGGGGAGATGGTAGGGAGTCTCATTAAATGAAAAAGAAATTGCTCACTGTTGTTCAGAAGAACTTCAGGGCAAGTGTTCAACAACGGGCTCCACCATCTGTCTGGAAATCTCCTCTTTTATTTCTTTTCTGCTTCTTTTGCCCAATATTGAATCACAGCTATTACCTTCTTACATCTTTTTTAAGTACTGAACAGAGTGCAGGGGGTTATCCTCAGTTGCAGATACAACATATCATGGAAGAGAGGGAGGGCAGAATTAGGAGGAAATTGTAAAGATCATAACCATTTCCACTGAGGAGTACACTAAATGCAGGTAGCTCAGCTTGCAACCTGCACACACTAAGCTACTTGCATTAAATATATTCCTCAAAACAAATTAGTTTGATTTGTCCTAATGCTTTGGTGGTATCATGGTTTTTGGTGAAGTAACCTCAAGGGATCTGCCTGGGAAATTCAGTTTTTAGAAGTAAAATAACAAGATGGACGTTGTCAGTTTCCAGTGGATGAAATCAGTTATGCTGATTAAATAACAGCTATTTCCCCACTAGCCAGCAAGAAAGAAACAGACTGTCTTAGTCATTGTGATTTTTTTTTTTTGAGTATCCATATTCCAAAGCAGAGTCAGATTGTAAGCCCTCTCAGGTGACATGGAAAAAAATTTGGAGAAATTAAACTATAGATTGTTCATGCAGTAGCCCTTGGGCCAGTCAGGATGAGACAGGATGTAAAAAGTGTGCTCTGCACTGCAACCAGGGAGAATGGACCTTCCTGGAATCTCTCGCAAGTACCTGGAGAGATTCGAGGACAACCCATGGAGTTCTGAAGTCAGCAATACAAAGGATCCAAGGCATCCTACACCCTGGCTGAAAAAGCATATCTGGCAGCTTATGAAGGGGATCAATGTGCTTCAGAAGTGATTGGCACCAAAGTATAGCACCTCCTGGCATCCTGGCTGCACCCCGGTTGGGCTGGATATTCAAAAGGAAAGTCCCTTCCACACTTCATGCTACTGATGCCACGTGGAATAAGTGGGTTGCACTTGGTCACACAGCAAGATCAAATAGGAAATCCAAATCACCAGAAGTAATCATGGACTGGTACAAAAGCAAAAATTTCAGTTTATCATCAGAAATGGAGGAGGAGGTAGTGCTGATGTGCTGAGGAAACCTTATCATGTTGTCAGCTACCTGAAAATGGGAAGCTATGTTCTCTCTTTACTGACAGTTTGTGCCATATCTTATGGATATGTCAAAAATGAAAAGCTGCTCTATGGAGTCCTGTATGGCAAGTTGCGAAGCCGTTGATGGAAAGGTTGGATCAAGTCAGGTTGCAGAGCTTAAAGCCATCCAGCTGGCTTTGGATATCACTGAATGAGAGAAGTGGCCGTGCTCTATCTCTGCACTGACTCATGGACCATGGCAAATGCTTAGTGGGGATGGCTGGAATGATGGAAAAAAGACAGTTGGCAGCACAGAGGAAAACACATCTGGGCTTCTGAATTGTGGCAAGACATCTCTGCCCGGGTAGAGGAGTTGCTGTAAAAGTGTGTGCTGTAGATGCACATGCACCCAAGAGTCAGGCTTGTGAAGAACATTGCAACAGCAGACCGGTGGATGAGCTGCTAAGGTTGAAGTGTCTTGGGTGGGTCTGGACTGGCAACAAGAATTGCTTCTGGCTCAGTGGGCCCATAATGCTTCTGATCATCAGAAAAGAGACGCAGTACACAGTTGGGCTTGTGATCTAGGGGTGGATAGCATGGCAGTACCTCCCAAGTTATCCACAACTGTGAGACCTGCGCTGCCATCAAACAGGCCAAGCGAATGAAGCCCATGTGGTATGGTAGGCAGTGGTCCAAGTACAAGTATGGGGAGCCCTGGCAGATTGACTACATCACACTGCTCCAGACACGCCAAGGCAAGTGCTACGTGCTGACCATGCTGGAAGGCAATACTGGATGGCTGGAGGCCTGCCTTGTGCCTCACGCCACTGCCCGGAACACTATCTTGGGCCTGGAAAAGCAAGTCCTTTGGAGTTATGGTACCCCCCAAAGAACTGAGTCCAACAACAGAAGTCATTTCAAAAATAGACACCTGAGCCTGGAGCCCTGTGCACTGCCTAGGTGGTTGTTCTATGCCCCAAAAGTCACCACAGGGCGCTGGAAGTAAGGGAATCTTGCATTCAAGAAACAGGAGAGGCTTGCAGTCAGGAGAAAAAACATGGGTACAGAGGGTCTGTGCATGGTTCATCATCTTAGAGGCAGCACGGCCAAAGATTGGTCTTTGAGCACTTCTGCATGTAAATCACCTTTTATGTATACTTATGCTATTAATATTGTTGCTGTTACTGTTTGTATTCTTATTTAATTGCTGTTTCCAGTAAATTGGTGTTATCTCAACTTGAGGCAGAAAAACACCTGTTGTGCTACCTATCACTTAACAAGTAGTAAAATGAAATGGTAGGCAGGACAAGTCATTGCTGTTGCTCTTCCCTGGATGGCATTTGTTTGTCTTTGTGACTGTTAAGGCTGCCATGGTGGGGTGATGTATTTATTTGTGAGCTGAATTAATTAATTGCAAGGAGGATTGTTTAGTGAAGGCTGCCAGAGGCGAGTGATGCCAAGTGAATACTTTCAGATGGCAGAAAGTCAGATGTGACATCTGGAAGTGTGACATTTGTGTGAGATCTTTTTCTTACTTTCTCACCTTTTTTACATGGTGTTCAAATGTTTTGTTTTCTTTGATGAATTTACAGGACCTATCCATCTGGGATCAATTAGTACTTTACACTATGAGCTGAACAGACTTCAGATTTTTTTTCTTAGTTTTTCACTTTTTTTTCTTTATGATGTTCCGTAGTAAAATTTTTTGTTTTCTCAGCTTTTTGTTTGACAGGCAGGGTTCTAAGCATACCTTTGGTTTTGGTTCAGACAGTATTCTCTACAGTCAACTTTAACTGTAATTTTTTCCCCACCTTCATTATCCAAAAGTGGCAGCATTTCAGAATTAAGAGAAAAGACTTTAAAATAAACTAACAATGACTGTTGTAAATTAGGTGCACTGAAACTGCTGCTTTTAAGCATGCCATGAGAAGAACAAAAAAAAAATTTCTTCTGAGATAATACGAGACATTGATGAAATATGTTGGTTGAGGATTTCAGGCTGTTGATAGAGCTTTACTGAAAATCACTGTCAAGTTGCAGAAGCTTTCCTAAGTCAAAATTCCAAGCTGATGCTATCTGTTTCCCTCATATGTCCATAGAAAAATTAGTGAATTTCTGAAAATTAGTTCAACTCTCATTTGTTAAAGAAAACAGGAAGCCTGAAGGTTGTGTTTGTTCTTTTACTTCGTGAAGACTATATTGGAGAGATGCTGCAACTCCATTTTCTGCCCTCCCCATGAGTATAAGAGAAGAAATTTGGAGTAGGGAGTGGAAAGAATGAAAGTTTACTAGCCATAACTGAGTAGGAAAGAATAGGGGTCACTGAAAAGCTATATAAAGATGGAAAAAGTGATCCTAGAGCCTGGAAGATGAGACAGCTACATGTGACGTAAGGCATGTGGGGATGTGTTGAAATGTGAAGCAGGCATTTCAAGATGATGCTTTTTAAGAAGGAGGAATAATTTCCACAGTGGTGTGCAAAGGCTGAGTTTAAATTAACAAGACCAAAAACAAAAACATAACTGAATCAGAAAAGCATGTGGAGCATAACTTTCCTACAGCACTTATCTGTTCTTTCTTGGCTTGGTAAGTTTTGCCTTTGAAAAAATGAACTTATGGTCAGGGAAGTTATTGGCATTGTCTGTGTAACTATAGCATGTCCTCAGTTTGAAAGATACCACAGAAATTTGGAGTAATTTTTGGTATGTTTATTGGATGCTGATTACATTTTGCATGAGTAGATTTCTGCCATGACTTGCAGAATAGGGAGTGACAGATGAAGACAGCAATATGTGTCTCTCCAAAATCCTTTCTGTGGTGACTAATTTGTGGGTTGTGTTGTATATGTCTGGTCTCACTAAGGGAAAAAGCCAGCAGATGTTTTAGTCTAGAATTTTTTAATGGAATTACTATCTTGGACATTTACAGGGGTTTCCCCCTCCACCTCTTTGTTAGTTTGTTTTCTTTGCACACAAGAGTAGAAAAATAAAAGAACATATATACGTAAGCTAGACTGACCTTGATAAACATGATAGCTATGGAGATAACTTAATTCTTTTGAATCAGTTGAGCAGATTTTACAGTTTGGTATATTCATGTACTGCAAATCTGAGACTACCTGGAAAAAAAGGCTGTCATACTTTTAAGTCATGATGTGTAAGCTGTTTTTCTTAACAAAGAAAAAAGTTCACGTGATCCCTGAACTGAGGGGATAAATGTATCCTGAATTCCAGTGAGTAATTCAATGAGTACTCTTTTGTGGGGATTTTATTTTTCCTTTTGTCGTGGGGGAAAAAAAGTCAATATAGTTCCAGTATTCTGTAGGTAACCATATTTCCTGCAAAAGAAAAGCAGTCTGTGCGTTAGCCTTCTTGCTGATTTCAGTTTGTGTGAGTCTAGATTGTGTTGTCAAGTTGATTTTTTTCCTGTTCTGGATCAAATTTCAGTATACCTTTTGAGACTTCTGCAAATCTATTGGAGTGGTCATGTCAACAAGTGGGGCTGTACAAACTCAGTTTTGCAGCAGCCCAGGATCTTGGGTGTTGACTGCCTATACCCAGTTCTCTTGTTATTCTCAACAGATTTTTTTTTCTTTCCTGTTAGGAGTAAATATCAGTATGACTAGAGTCTGAGGAAGGACTTCTGTGTTCCTACCAAAAGCTTGCTGGTGCAGAGGAACAGTGCAAGGAGAGCAGCAGGGACTTTTTGAGCTACCATGGATATCCCCACTGATTTGGTGCCATCGTCCATGATGTCCCAACCTGAGGTGATTGAGGTGAGTATACCACGATGAAACTGTAGCAGGGGAACTGATTAAACCTCTTTTTTATTTCCTTGTTGAATCCTAGCTTTTTTTCCTCTCTCATTTTGAGTAATCAGAGGAGTTTTCTGGAAATACTATATTAAAGACACTCATCACTCACTAAGAGTGTTATAATTTGAGACATGACATTGCTGTGTTATAGTACTATTTGTAGCTTTTATATCTGAGCTGACGTCATAAGCCATGGGATATGGCTTCGGTCAGTTTGGGTCAGCTGGTCTGGTTGTGTCCCCTCCCAGGATCTTGTCCACCCCTAGGCCCCTTGATGGAGTGAGGAATGTTGGAGAGACAGCGCTGATGCTGGGCCAGTGCTGCTCAGCAATAGCCAAAACACCGGTGTGTTATCAGCACCTTTCCAATTACCAGTGCAAAGTGCAGCAGCATTGTGGGAGCTGTTTAGGGGGAATGAGCTCCTGCTCAGCCAGACCCATTATAATCTCCACCCCTTATTCCATACCATTTATGTCACACTGAGATCCCACATAATTAATGTGTCTTCTGACTGTTCCTTTGTATTTATTTCTCGTTACTGGAACCCCTTCTTACCCATACATACAACTTAAACTACATCCTGAAACCATCTCTCTACCAAACATACATGTTCATTAACTACTCTCCCCTGCTCTCTGAGAGACAGATATTATTATTGTCCTGTTTCATGGGCTTCCTCCAGATCTCCAGTCCATCGGGATGAGTGTTCAGGACAGGACCCAATGGTATACTTGATCATTGGGCACGAACACCAGCCTGGCCTGGGTTGTCATCGCATTCTCCTTGCTCCTCACAAAATTCATTCTTGATCAGTTCGTGTCAACTCCTGCTACTTTACTTCCTGCAGAATACAACTTACACCACAGAATGTTTTTTTCCACCAGGATTAAATCTCCTTGAGGCACACACTGTGTCTCCCCATCCTTCCACATTACCCACCAAGTCATTACCCACCAAGTACACCTAGGTCCTTGGGCAAAGACAATCCCACAAATTGGTTTGTCTTAGTGGGAGGAGAAACCCACACTGACTTCTCCAGCTACTTCCCTGTGTATTGCAGGGACCGTCTCTCCTCCCACAGTGTGAAGGGATTTTGTTTGGGTAGGACGAGGGCAGTCAGCAGATCCCCCTAGTGTTTACCAGACAAATGGCTTATGCTAAATTTGCATCCCAGTGCTTCCATGCCCTATTACCTAATGCTCTTAATATAGTCTTCAGCAGTCCATTATATCTCTGAATCTTCCCAGAGGCTTATGGGTGATAAGGGATGTGATATATCCATTCAATGCTGTGTTTCTTTGCCCAAGATTTGAGGTTATTTTGCAAATGAGTCCCATTGTCTGATTTGATTCCCTCTGGTGTACCATGTCGCTACAAAATGTGTCTCTCAAGGTCTGAGATGGCATTCCAAGGAGTGGCAATGGTTTACAGGGCATGCTTCCAACCAGACAGTTGTTGCCTCTACTGTGGTGAGTATATAGCTCTTGCTTTGGTGCATTCGTGGCAGTGGTCCAATGTAGTCAATTTGTCAGCCCTCACCATTTTGGAAACCCAGCCACCACCCTCTATTCCAAGGAGATTTCACTCATGCTCTTGATTGCAGCATGTTTCATATTTATGTGCATCTAAGGATTGTTGTTTAGGACAAATGCCTTCTCAAAAGGAAAATAAGAGCAGCTGCAGTGTGAGAATGAGCAGAAGAAAAGCTATCACTTGTAAGGGACTTGATGATCAGCATGGTCACCTTTCTGTTGTGTTGTATAAATGCACATATCCTGGGCCTACACAGAGTTTTCGCTGCATAAATTTTGCCTGGACTTAGATGACTAGGCCAAAGACTAGAAATAAATAGGTGATTCTGGTTATTGATTATTAATGTAGAGGTCTCTCTCTGAACTCAAGTTTTAGAATCTCTGTTTCAATGAGATTTGACTTGGGAGCCAAAAATAAATGACAACAAGAAGCAGAGGAAAGACTGGTATCTCAGTGTAGGAGACTATGGTAGAAAAATACCATTTCACCCTCATGTTGCAAAAGTAGGCTCAAAATTCGTATGTGTACAAGAAGACTTAAATGATTACATGAATTCCCACAGATTTCAGTAAATCATTGTGGATATGACAGTTTATAAAAGTCTTCAATCATATATAAACATCTTCAAGCATCTCCAGACAATCTGCTGGGAGCCATCTATATGTTTCTGAGAGTAAGAAACCTTTTAAACCTTTTTAATACACAAGGACATAGTGAGATATATATGTAAAGAGACAATTACTAGATTAAATATTGAAGTAAAGCACTTTATGGATACAGTTTAGAAAACAACATTGACTAAATTTTTTTTTTCCCCCAGCGGACATTATTTTGCTTTTTGAAATTGAGGAGGTGCCATGGTGTGCTGCAGAAGTAATTTGGAGACTAGTGTTTTAAGGAAGATATTTTTTTTTTTAAACTTGGAAATAATCTTGCATGCCTTTTGCATGAGCTAGACAGCATCTTTGTTACAAAAGAAGGGTTTTGTGACTTTGCTTTTAATTTTCTTTTTTTTTTTTTTAATCCTTATCTTTAAACTTTCTTTTGACATCATCAGCATAGTTGGCTTCCTTCACATTTGGTCAATTTAGATTCAGAAGTAAATACTACTTATTTTGCATACCTATATATGTATATGCATGCATGTTTAGACATTGCAGTAATAAATACTTCGCTGCTTATCATCAGTCCTTTAACTTCACCAGGCAAACAAGCTTATTTCCCCTGGGAGATAATCTCAGAGACCTCAGCAGTACCTTTTTTTTTTAAGCCAGAGCTCCTTCTGATAGGTTTTTGCTTGGACTTCAATCTTACAGCTGCTCATTGTGGCACTACAGTAAGAGAAGTTCCTGTTGATTTAGTGGCAAATAGCGTTTTCCCAAGATTTGTCCTCTGAGTCAGGTAACAAAAGGCTCACATTTTGAAAAAGTTTTTGAAAGTCACTTCTGGGTACCAGATGTGAAATTGCTAATATTGTCTTAAATATTTTTGCAGCTAGTGTGTCAACATAGGGCCTGCTTCTGGTGCTGCTCTACAACCCTCTATTGAAGCAATGCATTTGTCACAGTCATGTTTCTTCATACCCTCCAAGCACACTAATCTATTCAAATGTCCCTCTTCTTTTTCACTCCCAGTATCTTGTTACCAGACACAAGAAGTGGTGAGTAAGAGCAAAGGCATCCTGGTCATGTGTAAAGGTGAAGGATAAGTAAAGTTTCAAGGTAGTTTACCTGTCCGTAGCTGTGATTTGAAACAGAAAATAGGCATCAGCACTCACAAAATGTCAAAGAAGTCAAGGAAACAAAAAATTTCCCAAATATGCTTTGAGTTTTTTGCCACAGGATTTCATTGTAAGGCAAAAAAGGTCTCACAATTTATCACAATAAATCACAATCTAGGGACTTCTGATTAGATAAGCTGTTCTGTTCTTAAAGAGAGAGAAATAAAATGTAACAGATTTATGATTTTTAATTTGGAGATACTTTTTATACATGTTATGACTTCATACCTCAAATATGGATAAGCAAAACAATCTCGTAGAAACCTGACTAGTCTGATAATGCATTAAACAAAGTAAAATAATTCTGTAAGAAGCATTTAGCATCCCAGAGGGCTTTTCTGTTTGCAAAAAAAAGAAACATCACAAGTGGTGACCCATACTGATTAAAGTATTCTCTGAAGTAATTAGTATTTTCTCTCTTTGTGAATGGCATGAGATGAATTCTGCAGTAAAAGCTTTGAAGAAGTAATGACTTGAGCTCCAGTTACTTAATGAACCAGGGACTTCCAACAGTGCCTCAGAAACAAGAAAACAACAAAAATTCATCGTTCTCTCTTTGCATTTGCCAGCAGTGGATCCTACCAGCCAAATCCTAGAAGCAAATGAGTACATTTAAATAACTGCTTTGCAGCTGTTCCAAAGAGAAATCCAGAGCAGTTTCCATTAGAATGGCCTTTCATGGCCAGAGCCAAAAACCACCTCTCCCACTCTGTACCACTGAACACATCTCCATTTTCTCCTCATTTTGTCTGAATTGGGGTGGAAGAATTTAAGCTATCATTGCCACAGAATGGTTATCCTTCTCATAATATGCTTGAGAACAGGCTGCTGTGAGCTGGCACAGCTGTTGACACCTCTTTCAAAAAATATTTGCACAAAAACATTTGCATTTTGGATTTGGTGCCCAAGTTTCTGCAGTCAAAAAGTGTGTGGATTTTTTTGTCCCCCTTGAGCTGAATTAACATATTAGCCTTGTTACCAAAACAGACCTCTTGTGGTGGTAAATACAGCAAAGAGGAAAACAAAAGGAAATGGTGAGGCTGGAAAAAACAATTTGTGATTAGAAGTATATCAATTCAGTAACAGACATCTAGGGAAAACTAAAATACCAGCACACCTTATTTTAAAATTATTTTGCTAGATGAGATTACTGGAAAATGCATCTCAATTTTGTTTGAAGTAGACCAATACTGCCTTAAAGAGACCCCGTTGTTTCTAAAGCTCTGAGACAAAGATTTTTCAATATTCTGTTAATATATTTCACTAATATCTCAATATATCAAAGCAAAAGAAACCCAAATTTTCTAACATATATCTAATGAACTAAATGTACTTGTTGTACTTTACTGTATTGTAAACACAGAGTAGTCTTCTTATTTCCATCTGTAAATCTCTACTTCCAGCCCCAAAATCAAATTTGCTATGCTTTTTGCTTGTAGGCTAAACTCTCCCAAGAGCTCACTTTGCTGATTTCCTTGGTGAGGAGCGATGGGAGGGGTGCCCTGGAGGTGGAAGCAGCCCCAGTGTAGCCCACAGCGTTTTTTCAGCATAAAATTGCTATCTTTGACCTGCTGTAGCCAATAATTATCTCCCAGCTTGGTTTACTAACTGGGCTTAAAGGATGCACGTTGTAAACAATGAAATGATTTATGCATGAAAACTCATGTGGGATGTTTTAGGTGCAGATTTTTTTTCCCCTCCGACTGCTTCCACTCTGGTTTTCAAAGTGCACAGATAGGACTCTGTGTGTTGCAACTCTCTCCAGAAAACCCCTCCCAAGGTGGGGATCTTCGATAAAGGTCTGTCCTGCACTGCAGTCATCCTCACAGCAGCATTCAGGGACACACAGCCGTTTGCAACTGGGCAACTGTGGGTGAGCTGGGCAAGAAAGTGGAGCAGCCCAATGTGCATCATGGCAAAGATGTTTTCTGAAGACATAAGAGGTGGAATATTTCAGTCACTAAATGAGATGATGGACTATAATTGTCTTCCTGTGTCTCCCACAAAGCCACGAAGTGTTGAGCCTGTGCCCATGTCTGGCTAGTTTCTGTGAAGCTCAGCTGGTCATGAAAACTACCCCAAAGGAAAAGAAGCCCTTTCTGTACTTTGGAACACTTGGGCTTAAGTACCTAATTTGGGCTCAATATGCTCTACCTGCACCACAACAAATTACTTTTTTTTTTTTTTTTTTTTTTCAGAAATCTCCACATTACAGTGGGGAGATCTCCCTTTGAGCTGGGAACACAGATAAGGGAGGGCAGAGAAAAAATAAATCCTTAGTAATCAACATATATAAGTAGTTCTAGGAGTGTAAGTGAGGGTGTGATAATGCAGAAATATGCCCTGATTCAAACAGTCTTCATTTCCTCCTCTACTGGAAAACTTCCCTATGAACATTTATGTAGTACTTGTGAGGGACACAGCTCATCAAAAATGCTGGATCTGTGGAAAAGAAGCAGCAATACAACAGTGTGTGAATTCCTGGCTAAGTTGTGGATACATAAGGCCATTCTGTCTTTTCTTTTTCAATTTTTCTTTTAATTAATTCTAGCTTTTAATTTATTAATTTTTTTATTTGCAGAATTTTGGAAGGTCAACAACCTCGCCGGTTTTTTAGCCAATCTGTGTAATCATAGTTAAATCAATGGGATCTGTGTCACTTGTGAGTTATACCTTCCAAGAGTAAAACTGCCTGCTTTATCACTGTTGCTGGGGGCTGGTTCTCTTTAATACACTGAGTGCCTAGAATGTTGAGCTGCATTTTCAGATATAAACTGTAGGATACAGAGAAATTCTCAGTGTAATTTCTAGTAGTTGGGACATTTGTCAGCTCTGAGACTCTGTAGTAATGCAGTCTGCTACAAAAGCATCCTAAAAATTACTGGACGCACTAGTTGTTGCTACATGATCCTGAAGTAACTTTATGCTTTAGGGATGTTATTATAGCATTAAAGGGATCCCCTTTAGAGATTAAGAGAGAGATTAATTTCCTCCTGTCTTGTCACCTTTGTGAAGGTCAAAATGAATCTAGTGAAATGAAGTAACCTGCTGTGACAGAACCACCCCATCTTATTATACAGATTTATCTTTAAGTCTGTTGAATGGTTACTTTGGGAAATGCAATTCTGAAGAGGAGGAGCCATTCTGTGTTGGTGATAGGGTTTCCTACTTCCATTGTGCAGATGAAAACTATGTCTATGCAAAAGGCTATAATGAATCAGGACCCTTGTCTTGTGACTTCATGATTTATTTTTTTTTTACTTCTACTTTTATCTTTGAAGGAAACACATATTTTCTGCTTTATTTTAAAGCTTTTCTTTCATGTTCTGCAGTTTGAAAAGGAATCTATTTTTTCATTAGGTAATGGACAACTGTTTTTGCAAATTGAATTTTTTTTCCTCATCTGTTACAACTTTACTTTCATAAACCCCATGTTTAGCAGTTGTGGATTGACGAAGACTTTACATATTGATTCAATTACACCTATACTTACTTGCTTATCCTTATTTTAAAGATATTCTTAATTTATACCCTTTTTTGGAGATTTTGAAATTAGTAGTTCTCTGAAGTTTTTCAGCTTGACCCCTTCTGGTATGTTGGTAAACTTAAGATATTTACATAAGTTGAAAGCAGTGGTACTGATTTCCATTCACTGCTGCTCTAAATGTAAATATACGAGAGTTATTACAGTTTTGTAGTCTTAGTTTACCACAACAATATTAGAAAAATTAGTTGTTTTTTATCTCCTCTGTGTTCTGGGTAAGAAAACAGCGGCATGTGGAGGTTAATTCAGCAAAAGACAAGAAAGAGAAAAGCAGACTGTGTTTGGAGAGTCTAGGGTTAAGATATTTTTAAGAGATTTCTGGATGTGGATTCTTTTTTTGTGGCTTACAAGTTTGAAAAGTGCTGTAAAAGTCAGACCTTAGTATTCAAAGAATGTTCCGCTCTGCTTCTCTCAACAAGAAATAGGTGCACCCATGGGTATTGGGGGTGGGGAGACCGTAACCTGCCTTTTTTTGTTTCGTGGATCAAGGAACTCTCCAAACTCTGAGATTGCAGAGGGGTTTGTAAACTGATCATCTTCCCCTCAGGCACGTCGTGCTAATTAATGCTTTGTTTAGGCAGGATCAGTCAGTGGTATTTGAAAACTTTTTGATGTTTGTTTTCCACCCCAAGCATCTCTCCATACACAGTCCTTACCAGGTGAGCAGCCTCACCGGGTGAGCTGTCACTCACCATGGAGCTGGCAGGATTTAGAGATCCCCTCTTGCCGTCTGCTCCAGGCAGACTGTGTGTTCTCCACTGCTGTCTCTGCCCCAGGAGGGGCAGGTAGTAATGGGCTGCTCTCCCAAGGACATCCAGTGGTCAAGCTATTGTGGATCCAAATCCTCATCCTGTTCTTCAGGGTGTGATGCAGAGGTGGCACAGAAACAAGATGAATCAGGCACAAAACATGGGAAAGCTTACATGGGCTCTTTTTCCCAGTTTTCCCACTGGCACCCCTGTAGTGAGCCCAAATAACCAGAGGAGCGGAGACAAACAGGCAAATAGTGCCTGAGAAGGCCTGTGCCAAGGTGATTTGAATGACTAATTGCTGAAGAAGAGTGACTTTTATTTATTAAGTCCTAGTGCCAAATTTCCTGGTTTGTGTGCACTGTGCTGTGGTTATAACAGTCTCATGATATTAAGAGTTTGAATTCCATGTACTTGTGATTTTCTTCTTTGATTTGGGACAAATGTGTCTTGGGTCATCTTCATACGGCAAGAGGAGACTTTGCTTTTAGTCTGCTTTTACTCTATTTTTCTTTATCTGTCTTGTTGGTTTATAACTCAATGTTTACTTCTTCCACACAAATTCATTCTAGAGGTTTAGTTAACATGGGCAATTTGCAGCTAAGTTTGTTTTAAACTTCTGTTGAGATATACTGAATGGATGAGGTAAATCTCCGGGCAGCACACATCTGGCTTAGACAGGCAGTGAAACACACTGAGTGAAACTTCAGGAAATTAAAATATAAACTTCCTGCCCCTTTTCCTGCAGGGGCAGGAGAGGGGATGGGGTCTGCCTGCTTGCATATGCCTTTGTGGTATGTTAACACTTTGAGTACTGAGAGATACAGTGCATTTCCCTCCTGCTTGAGCCTTTCCAGTATCACAGCTAAATGTGATGCCTTGGGATTTTTACGTTTGTGACCTGGGAGGTCAAAACCTTCCTTTAAGATATACAGTGGCATCCGAGAAAGCTGATCATATGTAAGTCCCCTGCTGGAACTTTTGCCAGCAAACTGTCTCATCTTCTCTTCTTTCCCTTGGGGGTGGGGGGTACAGGGCATGGAAATATTACTTTTACAGGAGATCCCAGGTTATAGATTAGAATGCCTTAAAAACAAAACTTCTCCAAAATCCCTTACATGAACACAACGTTTTGGTTTTCTGTCTTCAAAATGAGAGAAGCAGCAAGTGAGCTTCATGCTAACTTCTCTGAGATTGCTCAAGTGCTGTCATAGTTTTAAATTTGCTCTGTAGCATTTTACATACCCTTATGTGTGTATATATATTCCACCTTGCTTGGCATTTTGGGATTAAGTTGTATTTTTTGTCATATTTTGTTTCAGATTTCAAACTAAAAGGTAGGGGAGAACATTGCAAAATCAGGGAATAATTCACATTTTAAGCCCATGTGCAAAATAAAACTGCAAAAAAAAAAAAAAAAAAGAAGGAAAAAGAAAGTAAAAGCATAATACTGGCCACATTTTAAATTTCTGAATTAAAAACATATGTTTTCCCAGATGTAGCAGGCCTCTTTCCATAGGAGCAACAGTGGAGCAGGAATCATTACATGTGGGCAGCAGACATCTGAAAGAACAAAACAGAGTGACAGATACACAGGCAAAGAGAATTTATTCAAGATCACAAGTATTCACTAGATCCTGCATCCAGATATTTCTACAGAGACTAAAAATCCTGTGCATTACATAATTAATGCAGATGTTGGCATGCTTTTATAAGGGCCACTAATTCATTCATATGACTTCCTCTCTCCCTCAAGGGTTCTTATACTTGACCTGTTATTACTACAAGGTCTTTAACCAAAGAATTAAAGCCAGATGTCTTGTAGCTCGGTCTTCTTTTGTTAAACATTCCCTTACAATAATTTTTTTTTAATATGCAACAGATCCTTCATGAGAACTTTCAAAATTTCTTAAATAATTAAGGCTAAAATGCTTCAAACCCAAGGGCTGATATATCCTAGAGGAAATATAAAAGTATTATACTGACTGTGCTGAGAAATACTATTTACTCTAACTTTTTATTATCCTGGGACTGCAAATGTTTCTAGTCAGTGTTTAGGCTGGATGTAAAATCTTTCTTGAAAGACCTTTTTCTTTAACATAAATTTAAATGTCATGTAGTCCATTTGGGATATAGGTGGAAAGTTTGGTATTTTGCTTTATTGGAATTGACTTAATTGCATTGACAAATGTAGAAATGAAAAGAAACAGAAACAGTTTTGGGTAATTCTAAGCAGATCTTTATCAGATACTATTTTCGCTTGAGTCAAGTTACGAATTCTATTTCCATTTTTGTTTTCAACAAGAAGGTTAGGTTAGCTCTAGCACTTTAGCAGAGTAACTGGAGCTGTTCAAAACCTATGGGTAATTTTGTATGTTTTAATGGGAAGAAAATACCGTCTTTCAGTGTTGTTGATCTATCTGTTCCTTGATTTGGCTTCTTACCTGCATTGCTAAAACTAGTCCTGTTTTTGTAAAAGTTCAAGTTTAGTCAATACATTTCCAGAACAATAAAAGCAGAGAGGCAAAGGCAGATCTTATTTAGAAAGAGACTTTTTTGACATGTGTTTCTTGGTTTGATTTTTTAAAAAATTATTATTTTACATCTTTGTTGTTTAGCCATGCTAAACAAGGAACCAGGATATTATTCAGAGGGGTTTCTTTTCCTAAGGTTTGCCTTTTGGGAATTGCACCTTGAGTAATTGAATGGAACTGAAAAAGGAAACTCATTAGGCATTTTCTTATAAGCCAACAGTTTTATCCAAAACTTCCACATTCTAGTGGAATATGGGCTGGTTTGTTGCCCCCCTAGCTGTTCTCAGTGGAGTACTCTGCAGAAAAAAATTAATCCTGTGTTCTCTGACATAGCCACAGCAATAGTTAATGCAGGAAACAAGGGTGGATGCTTTTAACACTAGTTAAGCTAAATATTACTTTTCTTATTTCTTGGCTCACTCCTATTTCAAATTGGAATAAGTTAGTTCTGGTGAGTTATATTCAAAAGAATTGTGTATTTCAAACCATTTCTAGAAACGTGGCTGGTGCTCATAGAAATGCTATGTCATGCTTCCTCTATTGTTCATAAAAGCACTTTCTGTGGGCATACGTTATCCTTTGAAATTCATGGTCTCAGAACATACTGACAGTCTTTATTTAGGGTGTTCTTCCCACATTTTAAGACAGGACAAGAAGGAATACCCATGATGGAAAATTGAATGAGTTAAAACCTGCTTGGAAATGTAATGCACATTTCCTCCTCTTTGAAGAACTGTTCTTCCGCTACAGTCAAACAACAGTTCTGTGCACTGATAACATAAATGAAGTGTCTAGCAGAGTTATTTTTCTTAATTATGAATTGCATGCCTTTAACTGAATCTCTCAGCAGATCTGCTTGGCCAGAAGCTCATTTTCTATGCAATTTACAACTACATCAGAAATCATGCTGGCTCCCAGAGCAGATGGAACCATTTCTGGTTGTTTCTAATCTGGTTGCTGTTTCTAGATTCCTCAGACCAATTGTTTGTGAGTTGTGGAATGCCATTTGGTCTGAAACAATAAATTTGTTCTAAAGAGTGTTCCTTTCCTGTCCCCCTCCCCGCTCTTTGTGTACATCTTAGCCATGAAGGCAATCATATATTTTCAGTTCTGATGTCATTCTGGGTTTTTTTTCTCTCTCTTTTTTTTTTCTCTCTTCTTTCAGTCCACAGCCATGAGTGAACCACAGTGCTACTACAATGAAACCATTGCCTTCTTTTATAACCGAAGTGGAAAATATCTAGCCACTGAATGGAACACTGTCAGCAAGCTTGTAATGGGACTGGGGATTACCGTCTGCATCTTCATAATGCTGGCCAACCTTTTGGTTATGGTGGCTATTTATGTCAATCGCCGATTCCACTTTCCTATTTATTACTTAATGGCCAACTTAGCTGCTGCGGACTTTTTTGCAGGGCTGGCCTACTTTTACTTAATGTTCAACACAGGACCCAACACTAGAAGACTGACTGTAAGCACCTGGCTTCTCCGTCAGGGTCTCATTGATACCAGTCTGACAGCCTCTGTAGCCAATTTGTTGGCCATTGCTATTGAGCGGCACATTACGGTTTTCCGAATGCAGCTACACACTCGGATGAGCAACCGCCGAGTGGTCATTGTCATTGTTGTAATCTGGACTATGGCCATCGTCATGGGTGCCATACCGAGTGTCGGATGGAACTGTATTTGTGATATCACCCACTGCTCCAACATGGCACCACTCTATAGTGACTCCTACCTGGTCTTCTGGGCTATTTTCAACCTGGTCACTTTTGTGGTCATGGTGGTCCTATATGCTCACATCTTTGGGTACGTTCGCCAAAGGACTATGAGAATGTCCAGACACAGTTCTGGACCCCGCAGGAATCGGGACACCATGATGAGCCTCCTGAAGACTGTGGTCATTGTGCTTGGTAAGTGCTTATTTTTCCCACCCTGTTCTCCCTGCTCTGTTTCTTATCAGGTGATTTCAGTAATGCATGCTCAGCTCCTGGGGTCAGCAGAATTTGGAAGATGCTGGAAGAGGTGCAGACAATAAGAACACCCAGAGTCCACTACTGTGACCACTGGGACTATCAAGTTTATTTATGGAAATTGATGTGACATGGTCACTCAGCCCTCTAGCATGAAACCAATGAAAGTCCAGACGTAATGTGGTGGTTTTTTGCAGCAATGCATGTTTAAAATCTTTTCTAGCAACCTATTATATAATGTTTGTCCTTTTGCCTTTGAAGATGCCAAATGGCTTCAAACTTGAAATAGTACAGGGAAGGCTCAGTATTCCAGTGAAGTATCTGTTGTCTCCTGTTTGTCACCTGAAAGGTGTTGTGTGTATTCATGTGAAATTCCAATATATGGAGAACAGTCAGGAGCTACAGGCTATTCACAAAAAGATTATGTGTTAAGCAGGACTGCTTGTACCCAGTCCTGTAGTGTTTGGTGCATTTGCTAATACAGGAAAGTAGCGTGTGAGATACTGGTGTGCTTCAGCACACAGCTTAGGAGGTGCATAGGCTTCAGTGCTTGGCATGAGGGAAATACCATAACAAATTTTGGATTCAGGGGGTTATTGTAATTTTGTGAAAAGTTTTACTTGGTTTGTTTCTGGGGCTCCCAGTTTGCTTATGCAGAAGCACAGCTTAAAGACTGAGTACCGTTCCCTGTTGATCTTCTTTGCTGTTTGTTCCGTTCTTTGTTCCTGCAGATGATAGTGAGCTGAAGGCAGCAAGGATGGTGCAGGTTGTCTCCTTGTCCCAATATGCGTTCTCACATATTAGGTCTTCCAGTACAGTACCTGGGTCTCCAGGCATCCCAGTACCCTGTGGCATCAGATGATTCCCCTAACAGTTCATAAATGCAATTGTTATGCAGTCCACAAATCCTAAAACTTAGCCCTATTTCTGTCCTTGACATTATGGTTCCCATAGTTTTATGCTGTGACTTGACCTTTCTATCATAAACGTGGCAGAATGGTGGCAGAGATTCTGTGTGAGTCCCTGTGTCAACTCACTTTTTAGTTTAGGAATTTACATCTTGTACTCTGACCTAGTGATTTGCTTTTTTACCAGAATATGAATTGTGCAGTTTACTAACCAGTTAAACCATTGATCAGATGTATTCTTCACATCCTGCTCTTCTCTTTAAGGAAGGAACTTACATGAGTTTTCCAAAGGAGACTGTAGTGGTTGGTGAAATATCTCCTGATCTCCTGGTTCAAAAATCTCTTCTTTCTCATGGCAGAGAAGGTGAGATTGGCAGAGATTCTCATGGCAGAAGGCGAGATGAGGTTAAGAATACCAAGAAAATTTGAGTTTTGCTGTCCTCTTTTAGGAAACAGTTCTCTGCTTTCCTTCTTGAAGACAGAATTGTTCATACAGTATTTCCTATTAGGTGAAGGACAGGCTCATTAAAAAGAAAAAAAAAAAAAAAAAGAAAGAAAAAAAAAAAAAGAAGACCCCCAAAACAGCTACTAAAAAAAGTGGATGGAAAATAGTAGGCACTTCTACCAATGCAATGTGGAGTTGCAGTCCAAACAGTTACTGAATGAATAGCAAATGTCAGCTAATCCCAAGCATGTACGGTACTAGAGATATGTGTATGCAGCAAAAAGCATCCTTCTCCTGTGGGAAGAGGTCAGAGGGAATATGTACAGGCCACTCACTGTGGCCACAACAGTAGTGGTGTACAAAGAATGTAAAGTGACCCCTTTTTTCTCTAATAAGTATGGTTTTTTTCAGGTATTGTTCTAGAAAGAGTGAAACAACTCCAGGGGTTAAGGGGCATTAGCTAAACTGAAGGTGAATTCAGTTTAGCTGTAATACCTCTGATTCCTCATAAAGGTGAGGTTTTTCGGGACTGCAAGTGGCATGTGTTGAAGCTTTATTCAAAATTAAATCAGGATCTTATATCTTAAGTAACTGTTGCACTTTATTCAGTGTTTTGCACACCCTGTGCTTAAGTGTCTCTTTAATCTGCATAAAAATACCATTTACAGAAACAATAGCTTATTATTTTATTAAATCTGTTCAAAGGAAACAAAAGTGCTTGTAGGTTGTGGCACTCTATCATTTTTGCAGCTCCCACTTTGGTATTATTTTGCAAAGGGTTTGGGTTTTGGTTCAGTTTGGGTTTTTTCCTAAGCAATGTGGTTTCTAGAGGAAAGCTACAGGAGGTCAGTCATAGGCCTGTAATGTAAAGAAGCAGCAGTGCTTTCACCTCCTTACCACCTGGGAGGCATAGTTGCAAGATAAAGATGGCTGGGAAACAGCTGTGGGTTTGTTGTGTAAATTCTTTTTATTTAGGAAATAAATAAATAAAGAATAGACTGAAGTCAAGAATTAGGCTTTGGGGTAACCGCAGAGACTTTGGGGGAGTTAAATATTTGTGCATCAAGGTGTTACCAGACTGCTACGTACACCATGAGAAGTTTTCATTAATTGCCATCAGCTGGGGAGTATCATCCCATATTGCTGAATTTGCAGTCCTCCTCAGGGGAGGATTGTTTTGTGGTTCTAAAGAAGAAAAGCTAAGCATCACTTCAAAGGACTTCTGGGCAACAGATATCTCAGATATCAGCAGGTATCTCTCAAGCAAACTGTGTGGTCGGCATGTTGATCAGGCAGGTGTGGTGGTGCTCTATCACTGTTTGCAGTCTACTTGTAAGTCTGGCTTAAAGTTTTCTTAAGCAGAAGATTTAATTTCAAGGGTCATACTTCCTGAGTGCCTTCTTGAAAAGGTAGTGCTTCAAGTTTATCTACTGGAGCTTTGGGAAGGGCAGAAAGGTGAGTGTGTTAGTCTGCATGGAGCAATTTGCTGAACATTTAACTCATGTTATCTGGCTTTTTCTACATCAGTGAACCTCAAAAACACAGAGGAAAAGAACCCCTGCCTTTCTTAATGGTGCAGATCAGGGTAATGATACATTGCTCAATACACCGGTTTGAGGCAGAAACCAACTTTTTGTAGGAAGTGAAGCTGGGAAGGAGCGTAGTTTATCTGAAGATGCCTCTCCCTCCTCTCCTTCCCCACAGCTGAGTGGGGAAGGGAGCTGGTTTTTGTCAGCCTGCTTTACATAGGAGAAGACAATTCATTTTGGAGGAGAGGGAGTGTGCCCTGGGATTGAAAGGAAAACAGAACTGGGTCTCTGGGTAAACCTGTGAGCATTGGCAGAGGGAGGCAAATCATTCCTCATTTTAGAATCTTTGTTAAAATGTTGCTCAGCCATAAGTAACCCTATTGTGAATTGGGCAGCCGTGAACTGTTCATTTGACTTTTAAACTTCCATAAACGGGTGTCCTGGAGTTGTCCTGCTGGCTGTACTCCCAGGCAAAGCCATGCTGCTGCTGGTGCAAGGAGAAGACCATCTTTTCCCCTGTCTGCATTCTCACTGTGTTTGGGGAGCAGGAGGGGGAGGGAATTATACAAGAGCTTCTTGTTTGTTAGCTGCCTAACACGGCCTGTCCTCCTCATGCCTTGCTCCAGGAGGAGAAGAGCTGCCCCAAAGGGGTGCAGTCCTGCAGGCAGTGATGCTGTCAGCATGTGCAGAGAGGGTGCCAGCTGCCTCTGACAAGAGGGTGATTGTGTGGGGAGGGCTATGGCCGCTTGACGCACTGACTGGAGCGGTCGGGATCTGGCACACTGCGTCATCCCACAGAGCGGGTGGGATGCTGAATCCTAGGAACGAGTCAAAAGCAGAGAACAGATTTTTTCTTTTTTTTTTTGTGCCCTCTTGTTTTTTTCCTTGAGTAAAAGAGTTTAAACAGAAGGAAGTGATTTCACAGCTGAGCTCTTTTTTCTTTTAACAAGGCTGCTTTTGAAATCTTTCAAAAGTAACAAGGAACATAAAGCTCTTTCTCTAAACCATGCCTTTCCTTTGCATTGGAACTAAGGAAGAACTGATCTGTGTACTGCACATAGCCATAAAATCATGTCTGGTTTGGCTTGCGGCTCAGTGACACTTTGCCTTTCACCACCACCATGTGTTCCCTTTAAATGAGCAATCAGGGAACAGGCAGAAACTGAGCAGATACATCAGCTGAAACTTGGCATCCTGTCTTCTGTTCTCCACTTTTTCTCATGTTACATTTAAAGACAAAGCTAAACTGTTTTTCTGCTGGGGATCATAGTTAGACTCTGAAAGCATATGTCTGGGCCAGTTGTAGGTTTGGCCCAAAACTGGATGACAAAATCTAACTATTGTTTTAAGAAGTAGTGAAAGCATCAAATTAAGGATTTCAGAGCCCAGCCCTGGATAAACTAGCTCTGGTCTGGATTTCCTTGGCCTGGAGTCAGTCATGAAAGGCTAGGGTCTTTCAGGTATTTTCAGGTGCATACCTGCATTTCTAGAGAAGTACTGGCTTAGAACGTTGCTGTTGAAAAGTTAGCCTTTATTTCTCCTGCCTAAATGCTGATTAAATATCCATCCTAATTTGTCACCTCTCATTTTTACAGTGAGGATAACTCTGCCATACAGTTCCATATGCATCTTTGGGCATTCCTCTCTGTTTAGAATTTAGACTGTGAGATTGTGATACTGAGGGTTTATAACTGAATTTCAAATAAGCACGATATCAACAATCCTTTTTTGTATTTTACTAATCCTGATGATTAGCTTTCTATGTTGGGTGAGTTCTCAATGTTGTTTGGCCAAAATTAGGCATGCCTATTGAGCTAAGAACCACAGCTAGCTCCCAGGATGTAGGGAGACCAAACAATGAATTCAGAATTGTTTACTCTTTATATTCCTGGGAAGTAAAAAAGACACGACTTTCCTGCCTGTAGAATCATCCACTTTGTTTGCAGAAATGTGGTTTACTCTGTAATATTGGGACACTAATGTGGGCTCAGGTAAAAAAGGTGAAGGTTTCTTTTTGTATAAACTCTGAGTTTGTATAAATTTTGATTTAAAGGCATCTCACAGTGTTTGAAGACAGTCCTTTACTTATTATAATGAAGAAATAAATATAAGAAAAACATCTGGAAATTCAGTATAAACATCTGGAAGGGTAGAACTGCTCAGCAACAGCTTTTTTTCCTGCCCTCTCTGCAGCAGTTATGAATTGCATGAGACTTATTTATGAACTTTTGTAGCTTTTCTTTCACATCAGGTACCAAATGGGGTTGGAAAACAGCAAAAGCTTTAAATGCACATGAGTGTTCACATGTGCTGTAGCTACACCATTGAAGCAAATAAAGTACATTATTGATAACTTTAACTTTTCTGAATGGTTGTTTTGACATGCAGTCTGCATCTTCACTCCCTTTTTCTTCTCACGCAGTAAAAGCACTTGATTATCAGTAGAATATAAAAAGACTGTGAAATAATGCTACAGCCTGCCTGACAGCACATGGTGTCTTGACAGGGGCATGTCTTTATTTCCATACTCCTCATGCAGCATCGGGTAATTGACTAGAATGGTTTATCTTTGTTGGCCTTAAGGCTTGAACAATACGAAATACATTTCATCAGTTACCTAGGCTATGGTCCTGGACTGAGATGAAGATGATCATGTCTAGATGGAGCTTGGTTATGGTGTCTCTCAAACTTTGACAGACCTTCCCTGCCCATGGAACATTATTCCTGTGGGCCAAAGGATGTATCAGCCCTCTTAGCACAGTGCAGCTTATAAGATGATCTTTTGGAGAAGCCTGGGTTTAACTCTGAGCCCAGTGACTGTAAAAAGACAACTTCACCTATTTACCTCCTCCTTGAGGAGTCCTGCTGCTGTTGGGAGAGATGAGCTTTGCAGCAGCATTTTTCCTGAGATGACTGAAATTGAGGATGCTGTCTTAGCCTGGAGATGTCCTTCTACCAGGTAGCAGTGGCCTTATGAGGCGAAGAGCAGCATCCAGTCAGGTATTTTTCCTTGTAATTATCACATTTTCCATAGAGAGTTGGGCTGGGCAGTGACATAATGCTGGAGTTCAGATGAGAGCAGCATTTTTCACAGCTTCTTGTCTGGAAGTGGTGCAGTGTGAAGCCATAAATACTGTGTTACCCTGTGGTCTGCACAGGGGGCCAGTTCAGAGTCACCAACCCTGCCTGACCCCCGCACCACAGAAATGTTGCTTGTGTATTGATTTAATCCTGACAGAAAAATAGGGCAATAAACTCTGTAGTTGGTGCAGGCAATACAAATCTGGGCATCAATGACTTTCTGTTCTAGCTCACAGGTTGCCGTTATGTGCAGTCCTAGTGTTTTTATATCAGTATATTTTAAATGTCCATAGACTGTGAATTTAACCCTACAGTCAAGTAAACTGGGAAACTGTAGCCTAAATGGAAAGTTCATAAGTTTAAAGGATAAAATCCTGTTTCATAGTATGGAGAGCAAAGGTTTGTAACAAATGCTTTCAGAGATGCAGTGTGACAACAGTACTTTTGAGCTGTATCATCAAATATTTGCCTGAAAAAGTGAAATCTTGATTTAAATTATTAATATCGCACACCTTATTTATCCTTCTGGATTTTGGATGACTTCGATTCCTCCCTCTTCTCCTCCCTCTTCTCCCTTTTCTCTCTCTGCCTTAGGAGTAGTTTTGATTGCTGCTCAAAAGCCTCCTTGAGGGATAAAACATGCAATTTAGGGAGTTGGTGGTTTCTAGGCCGTGCCATTTCCACTTATTGTGAATTATGTATTATCTTTTTGGTTTTGTTGTTGTATTTTTTCATTTCCCCTGTGCATATTAATGACATTCTAGTATTGACTTAAGTAACAGTGTGTTTACAGCTTGCCAGTAGATGAAGGGGAATAAAAGTCTTTGTGTTGTTGCATATGTTTGTTAGAGGGTTTAATTGTGAAATCATTCTGATTTAATAACAAGAATTTTAACTTTTAGTCAGTGATTCATAACAAGTGTACTAATATTTTTATGTGTGTAAATGTAAATATCTGTATTCTATTTTCTTGATAAATACAGACTGATCACTATGTTAGGTCTAGCACTGTTCTCTAACAGGAAGACAAATTTTCACAAAGAATTGTTGAAAAATCAGTTAGGTTTTATTTTTCCAGTTCAAATAGTGGAGGCATGAAAACTTGCCAAGAATCTATGTACAATATGTATGTAATTATGCAGTGATTGTAGTGTGTTTTAAATTTAACACCCTTTGTAGAATTTTTCTTGATTGCTTGATATATTTCATGCTGCTGGTAGAATCAGTACTATGTGTGCTCTGTCTCAAAATCTCAGACACTGATCATTTTTATTGTCATTTATAGTCCAGCAGATGAATTCTGGTGGATCTTCTTGAATTTTTTCTAGTAGTCCCAAACCAAATTCTTCCTGTTAATGGTTGGCTGGTGAGAATGCTGGAAGGAAAAATAATAAGGAAGCATAGGATCTGGAAATTAGAGTGTGGTCAGTTTGTTTCTGTGATAAACTTCATAAGTAGCTTTTTCTTCCAAAACACTTGATGAAGCAAAAGTTATTGATGCCTTGTATCTAGGCAACTCTCTCTGAACCCAGAGTATGGCTGGATGTGTAGAAAGTCTCATTCTCAATGTTTTGCTTAATTTCTTCACTGACTCTCTCAGTCGATGTTACTGCATCCACAGTTAAAGCTGATACATCCCTGTCTTTTCTCTAAAGTATTCCAGATATCCGTGCAGCATTCAATGCTTCCTGACCCTGGGGAATCCATTTAGAAGTTTTCTCCTTCTTTCTCCTTCAGTTAAGAATCAGAAATACTTATTTTCATTCAGAATCCTTTGAAAATACACTTTGAGGACCTTCCATCATTTCCCAAGACAGGAATATGGTTTTATTTTATTTTATTCTTGAGAGAGAAAAATGTCTCTAGTAAATACATTCCTTTAAGTATGATGAAAATGAGGCCTTGTTTAACAAAAGTCTTTCCCCTGACTTCAGTATAATTTATTACTTTTCAGGGAAAAATAAATTTAAAGGGCAGATGAAAGCTCTCTTCATTTTTCCAGGAATGGCCAGAAAGTAGTAAGAATGACCTTAAGTAGTTCTTACACTTCACATTTTGATTAAAAAAAAAAATTACAAACAAAAAACTAATTCTTCTTGCTTGCATAGGTTTTGACCTTTTCCAAGAAGCTTCTAAAAATTTATTGCAATGGCAATAGTAGGTATATTTCTCAACAGGCCTTGAGAATGGATTTTTATTTTCCTTTAATTTAATAATAGGATTTGGAAATAGCACCTTGACCTTGAAAAGTAGAATCCGAGATTTTCACTTGGATCCAGGTAAAATAACAAAATGCTGACTAAGGAATGATATTCACTTACTGAAAATCCACACCAAATCAAAATTAATTGGTAACCTATCTGACTCTGAGATCAGTGCTACATTAGCAGTGCTGCGTCCTCAAGTAAGTAATCATCAACATGGGCTTCTCCAAAACAATGCAGATGGGTATGTTTTGTGGGACATTTGCCCTAAAACAGAGGCCTTGGTAAACTTTGCTGAAATTTCTGCAGGGCAGAAATTGTTACCAAGAAGAAATTTTGAAAATCAGTGTGTACAAGAAGGCTTACAGTGAAATACCAGCACATGACCAAGTCCTGCTCATCTCTCAAAATTTGAGAATTTTGAATTTTTTGGAAGAGAGGATGGGAACCCATCCTTTCTTTAGAAGAGGCAAAAATAGTGCTTTTAAAAAATGGCTGTTCACAACACAACATTTTTGTCCTCCAGAAAGCACTTAGTTGCATAGAGAATTTGCTTTTAAATGTTTTGCTTATTTTGTTTGTGGACCTTCCACATTATATTTCTTGCCCCCTCATCTGAAACTGATACATCTTTGGCAACTCTTAAAAGGAAAGCGTTTGCAGTCTGAAGGTACGGGGTAAGGTCCATGTCCACCCACTGGCTTCTGTTTTCACCTTTGTGGTACCATTTATCTTTCCTGTGTTTCAGCAGACACCACCCAAGTGCTAAGTCAAATGTACAGCTAGACCTCAGCTTCAGAAATTTTGTGAACAAAAATGCCAGCTGTTAACTAGTCTCATTGTAAAACTGCATTCAATGAGGCACTGAACTCTTGTTTGTTTCCACCAGTGGAAAGAAAGCACTGACAACAACAGACTGTTTTGTGCAAGAGAAGCAGTGGTCCTCCTACATTGCTTCCTTGCACATGAAGCAGTATGATTGCACATTGCAGTATGATTAAGTATTCTGGGCTTGTTTTTTTTCTGGGATAATCCATGAAAACAGAAGAAAAACAATTTTTCAGTATCAAAATAATTTTGCCCTTATAGTTTCAATGAAACTATGGCTTTTAACCTCAAATCACATCAGTCAAAGAGTTACTGCTGATGGCAAAACTTGCTGAGACATTTGAGGTACAGCAGCCAGTCAGTGCAGTGGGAAACGGTCAGCAGTGATTGATAGCTTTCAGACAGCAGCCATGGTTCCATCCTTCTAGCCTCAGCATAAAAAGAATGTTTATCAAAAAGGCTTAGTTTCTGCGTTTTTTTAAATAAAGGTATTTATAATCTGAATGTGGAAGGAAGATATGATTCTGAGTTCTTCTGGTGGCAGCAGGACAGCTTCCTATTTTCATGTTTCATACTCATACTCATGGGGATGCAGTCACTGAGCTCATTGATGGACTATTTTTACTTTCTTTTTTTTTTCTTTCAGAGATATTTTTAGGGTTTTTTTTCTTCCTTCCCCCCCACCCCCCCCCCCCAGCTCTTCCTCTGTAAGTTTCTCTCAAACACTTACATTTGATAATTTGATACCCTTCTTTAAAGCTGAAAGCAGCAATCGCAGCAGAAGATCCCCATCCTTTCTGTAGTTCTTGTTTGGGAAAATTTCATGTCACACTTCGACTTTCCTTAGCATAAGATAATGTCTCTGAAGTTCATTTTCCTGTATCCATATGGAGAAATGATGATATTGCATCCAAGTGTGCTGCATGTGTAGTGTGACAGGTCCACTGCTGTACACATATCCTCTGCCATCAATGCCTAGAGAACAGCAAGAGCTCAGAGCTTGTATGGAAGGTCATGAGACTTTGGAAGCTATGACATCATTTTTAAATCTGAGGTATTTAATTTGCATGCTCTGGTGTTGTCCATCAGCCTGCACTACTTAGTGATGTACAGGAGCAAAGGGAATTGCTCAAACCCACTAGCAAGCCGGAGGAATTTGAACAGGGATGAGTGCTTTGAAGTTTGTGGATAGGGTAGTGTAAAGTTTTGCAACTGGGAAAGTGAGAACTTGGTCTGTAGAACTGCCCCAGATATATCTGCCATGGGGCTGGCCATCTGCTGCTGTTAGGAGAGTAGCCTCTTGTGTGTTGCAGAGGTTGCAGTAATTAATTCCTTGATATTGGCATTAAAGCCTGTGAGGTTACTGCAAAGAAAAAAGGTTGAGGCATGTTTGAGAGGAGTGAGAGAGTAATGCTATTGCATTTTTTTGTGTTTGACTAAGAGCTATCTGCCTGGTCTTTCTGTTTTAATAAAATACGTGGTATCTGATTACAAGTTTGTTAATATAACCATTGATATGTGAGAACAGTTAAGATTTTTGAAATATCTTCCTTCATTAAAGAAGTCATCTCCTGAAGAAAAGGGAGGGGATTTAGCTGTTAAAAGGAGGAAAGGCTGCCAAGTTCTCCTGGATTCAGTACCTTTATTGTTCTTCTAAAAGCAGTTTTAAAGGAACTGTTTCACATCTTCTGGTATTGATATAACCTTAGAAAGAACTTGTTCTGACATATGGCATTGATAATTCTCATCTTCCCTTGTTTTAAGTTGCTTTAAGGTGCTCACTTTTTACTTTTCTAGAAAAGTACAAGGAGGAATTTATAGATGAATTTTCTAAGCAAAAGCTCAGTATATAGAGAGTAAAAAATTATTGTTTAAAACTATTGTGGAACGGTTGCTTGGCTTGGTTCACTCTATGGGGAGGAGGAATCAATTTAAGTAAGCAAACAAAGCAAAGTACTTAGCTTGAAATAAGTAATGTAGCATTCTTTAGAAGAACTTTCAGCCGATTCACCCATCAAATACCTGAGTGCTGTCCTATACCATGTGTAGTCCTGTTATAAAGCAGAAGGCCTTCAGGTACACTGGCCTGGCCCCAGCAAGGAGGGTAAGACGTGTGGATAAAACCATCTGCACTCCAGAAATACTAGCTTTTAAGCACATTCCAGAGAGCACAGTACTGATTGATGCTGTTTCCCATGAAATTTGCCTTTTATTTAATATTTTTTTTTATTCTTCACCCTCCTGCCTCTCCTTTCCCTCTGTTCCCATCTCTCCACTCTCTTTATTTCTTGGTGTTGCCTTGCCTCTGTTTGGCTGGCAGGCAGGAGCAGCACCTCTGACAGCCAGCTTAACTGACAGGGTAATTTGTGGGAACCTGAGCTGTCAAAGGATTTTTCTGGGGCCTTCACAGTAGAGACCACCCTGTCTTGGAGCACTGATGCCCCATCTCACATGCCTCTGAGCTGGATTGGGCTGCCAGACTGTCCTGGCTTGTGGCATGGCATAGAAAAGCAATTTCAGGCCTATTTCCAGAAAACAAATTGTAGCCACCTTCCTGCAAATGACAGTCATAGGCATAAATATCCTGTATACAGAGATTTACTCTTAGAAGAAAGAACAATTTTTTTTTCCTGATTATTGGAACCAGGTTGTGAAACAGCAGGCCCATGTTCCATTTTTGCCCTGCCAGTTCGCCATTTAGGCCTCTGATTGATTTATCTCTCTGATTGTAGGAAAGAAGTACCTCAGCAGGAGGAGTACTGAGTACTTTGCCTGCTGGGTAGGCAGACATTTGCTTCCAGCTTCCCTGACTATGCTGATCCAAGAAAGGGGGGCACCAGGATGCAAAAGAGCCTGCTGTCTTTGGCCACTGGCCAGGCACAGGTCGATTTACTATTGCTGCTGAGATTTGGGGGGTTTAGGGGTTGGTTTTTTTCCTTGGCTAGCTCCTTCTGCATCCACAGGAGCTCGGAGAAACCAGCCAGGGCTGAGACACATCCTCTGGTTAAAGGTGCAGAGGATACATGATTTTCCAGGGCTATAACCTCTCCTCAGTGCCCTGGTAAACTCAACATCAAAAAGATACTATTTTTTTCATTTTATTTTATATTTTAATTTTATTTTATTTCATTTCTTTTTTGTAGTTGTCTTGTACTTCCAGTTTCTAAGTCCAGGACTTCATTGATCATCAGTAATTAAAAAAGCAGATTGCCCAGAAATAATGGCCAGTTAAGGTTTGATTCATAAGAAAATTTCCCCTCTTTGAGTATTTACCATTGGGAGGGGTGTACATCCAGAGATGCAGCAGTTTTCTAGGATGCAATGCCTACAACAGTGCCTCAAATTCCAAAATCTCGTACATTTAAAATGAGCTGAGAGAGCTGGCTGAAGCACAAGTTCTGCATTTGTCTGTGTAAACATACGGATTTCTCCACAAGTACTGTTGAAATCTTAGCAGGGACACGAACCAGATTTCAAACCTGGCCTTGATCTTGAAAACAGTGATGAAATACATTAAAACCTTGACCACAAAGCATTCATAAGCTTTGTACTTTATGCACTTCAGTTTAAAACAATTCACCTTTCTCCCCAAAGTTTGCAGAGTGGTCTCATGCATCCACAGGCTACCAAGAATTACCCTTGACTCCTACACTACACTGAATCTTGCAAAGTGTCTCTTATGGGACGTCTTCATGGTGTATTGCACTGTTGAGTGCAGATTTCCCCCACAATAACAAAGAAAATATTGTACTTGCCTTTATTAGAGAAGCATGGCATCCTTTTCATTTGAAATTTAAGTTCACTGTCTCTTTTTGCTGTAGTTGCTTTCAAACAGAAGAGGTAAATGTCTAACAGATGCAGCAGTTTCACTGAGCATTCCTCAGATGTACGTAAGCCAGCAGAAAGCACAACAAGTAAAAATGCCAGCCCAAGTAGAAAGCTTCTGATACTGTTGTAAAGAGTTACGTTGGGTTTTTTTAATAGGATGTAGTGTTAGTACAGTGCACAGGCTCTAGTACCCTGATAGAATTGCCTCAATATCTGCATGCATGCAATTTTGAAGGCAGCATTTTGCAGCAGTGTATTATGGTAGGGCTTCTGTGTGTGCTGACATCTGTGATAGTAAGAGATGTTTGTTGCCACATCTTGAAACAATATCCTCCACTTCTGTGACACAGACTGACCGCTTTCAAAAAAATGAGAGAAGTCCACATACTTGGAAGATGGGTAGTTTATTTTTTTGTTGTTTAAACACCTCTATTTCTCACACCTCAGAAAAATGAAACACAAAGTTATTGAAAACACCAGGCACATTGCCAGCTTTTTAAAGACCTGTGAAAACAGTTATTAGGCTAGCAGTAGGTTTGGAAACTTGATGAACAAACATGAGAGGTATCAGTAAGAGAGATATGTGGAAATATTTAATAATTCAGTAGTTCTGTTCATGTATGAATTGTTCTTTAATTTAGATGGAGGACTTGTGTTAGAATATTTTCACCATTTTTGATTAAAGGGTCTGTAGGCATAACGCAGTTTGTGCCCTTGGTATGAGGGTTTTCCAGGAGCCCCCTTACTGTTGTGACCACAGCTGCCCTCTTCATGGCAGTGTCTTCTGGCTCCAGGACCTGCTTAGATTTCAGAGCACTCAAGAGCTGATAAAGACACCTCTATGGTGCTGTCACATTAAGAGTAAGGCAAACCTTTCTGACATATGAGTAAAGAAATTTAATGGGGAAATAAATGCCCTTGTTTTCCAGCTGGTCCTCAGATGTCAAAGGGGCTAGTGGTGGCTGGGCTTAGATTCTGGATCACAGACAATTCCACACTAACAGAACTACAAAGGCAGTGCAGCACTCTAAATCCAGCAAATCCAGCAATGTCCAATAAGCACTACTCCTATTACAGACTCACAGGGAGAACAATACTGTGCAATACATTGTAAGCCTAGTCATGCACAGTGAACCCTCAGAGCCAGAACAAAAAGGTTTGATGGCATTCAGTAGCACTCACAACCAGGTACAAAACTGTGTTATTTCATGAGCAAAAGATGCGGGTTCTTCTTGGATTGCTCATAATCAATACAATCTCTGTGAAAGCATGCTTGAATACTTAAAATACAAATAATACAGGTGACAAAAAAAAATGCATTAAATTGCAAGATGAGTATGTGTGCTAGAAGTGTGATAACAACAGAAGCTAGCTCTCTGAATTTCCCTTAAGTATAATACTTAGTATAGCTGAGTGAGACCCAATAGGTGTTACTGTGGGTGAGGAGATGTGTACAGCCCATTGACCATGCCTGGATACATTGAGAAAAGACAGCTAGGGATAAAGATGGAGAGGTGGCAAGTTACAAATGGCTCTCTTCTGCCATAAAATAACTCTTGGGGTTGTCTCTTTCCACCTGGCTGACACATCTCAACACAATATTTCTCTGGAAAAGATTGAGTTTTTGTTGTGTCCATAAACTTTTACGTGTGTCTGTTGCAATGATATGCAATGCTCTTGCAGGCATTGCTACCTCTGCATCTCCCTTTCCCTGTGCTTGTGGATAGTGCTCATATGGTAACCCCTTTATATGGTCATCTCACTGCTTTTCACAAAGCCTCCTGGCAATGTCTACTGGAATCAGCAAATCAGCTAATTTCTTTACTTACTGATGGGTTTGCTCTTGCCTGTGCACTGCACCATCTACTGTGAACATGTGGATTTTCCATTGAAAAAGCTTGTGTTGCAGCAACATTCAAGCTCAGACTTCACAGCTAGCAGTAGTGTTTTACAGCCACAACTGAACCATGGGAGATCTCTGCATTCAGCCCTCTCCCATCAACCCTGAACTCCTGCACAAAGTAACCCTTATGGATATAGGAATTAGTCTGTCATGCAGAATAAAGGAAGAAATTAAGAACATCCAGGCTGTGGATCAGTTACTGGTGCCTTTTTTCTTGGTTTTTTGTTTGTTTCTTTTATGAATGAAACATACAGCCATATCTGTAGTAACATGCTGCCATAATTGCACAAACATGGAACTCATCAAAGCCAGTGAACATCAAAAAGGTGGATTTCAACAGTTACAGTTTTAATCTGTAGGGAGCTCCCCTGGTCCACAGAGAAGGTATGAGATCCACTACCATCTGAGACAGTAACACTGTTTATAACTTACTGGAACAAAACTTTCCTGTTTGGGGAGAGTAAGAGAGGTCCAGCAATACTGCTTCTCCCCATTCTCATTCATTCCCATCCCCAGGCACACACAACTCAGGTTTTACGAAACCCCATGTTTCAGGTACTGATGCAAGCTCCTCCAAACTTGGGTCAGGTGGGAGGAGAGCAAAGTTCACATAAAAGCTGTGTCAATAAGGGAGAAGGATGGCTGGATTGTAACCAGGATAATATATTGTGCAGTGGAGCACAGAACTCCCCAACCCAAGAGACTCATATGGCATCCCAACACCACAGGCTTTGTGCAGTGCTCAGCCAGCTTCCCACATGAGTGCCACAAAAAGTGGATCAAAGTAGCAGGGAGTGAAAACCATCCTGCCCAGACCATGTTACTTGCCTTGCACCTGAAGCTTAGCCACTAATGCTGCATTGTTAGAGGAATTCAAGGTGGTGAAACTTGAATGAGCCTTCTCTAATAAATGCAATTAAAGACAAGAGGACACACAACAAAAAATATGATTAGTGAGTGCTTGTTTTCAGAAAAATATGTACTGGAAATACTGTGAAATCAAGAAATTTGCAGTAGGTCAGTCTATTCACAGCTACATATTCTCATGCCTATAGATAATTAATGAGCACGATTACAGTATCAGGGTTTGGATAGCATACAACAGCAAGAACACCAATGACAGTAAAATGCTTGTGGTGTCACTGGGTGCCTGAGGAAACTGAATGCTCATTATTTTGAAGGGCAAATAAGTGGGCTTATCTCTTGCTGCTTGTCTCTCCTAGAAAACACCAGGGACAAAGAAATCTCTGCTTCTGTTCTCCTTCTGTAGCTTGCAGAACAGTTAGACCCCAGCAAATAGAAAGCTCGCAGTGGTGTTTGGTTTAGCTCCTTATTTTTTAAGGCACAGCTGTGATCAATCTCCAGGCTATAAAGTTTATAAGAAGGATCTGGAAGCATGGGCTTTTCCTACAGCACCGAAATGGCCCCTCTGCCTTGCATTTGTCCCTCATTTAGCTAGCCTGACTTTAGTGTAGCTGCTGCTCTGAGCTCTGTAGAAAAATGGGGAGAAGCCATCAAGTATCACCAGGAACTTTAAATGAAGTCCAGCAAAAGCTGATCTGAGTTTGCCTCAGGGCTTTTTCTTTATGCATCTTCCCTATACACTGCTGCTGTGTTGGAGTTTACCTCAGTGTTGCTTGAATCTTCCATTGTTAAAACATTTTAAAAGAAAATAAAGTCATCTCTGAGTGTTTCCCTTCAGTGCATTGCTGAGTTGTTAGGAGAGTTTTAATCTCTTCTGAAGGAGGAAAAAAGCTTTGTATTTCGTTTAGAACAGCAGAGGTACTTCTTAGAAGCAGCTAATTTGCTGAGTAGAAGGATTTTGCAAGCGATTTTCTTACAATGTACTAATTGCTTGTTTATCTCTTTTTTTAAACCCAAAAATTCCTCAGTGGAGGGCCTTTTTGCCTGGAAGGTCTCATTTTATCTCATGCAGTTTCCTGTTTACTTTAGGCGCAAGCCTACAAGGATCTGCTAAAACAAAATAAAAAACCACAATCCTGGAAAAGTCTTTCAGATTCATATATCAGCATGTCTGTCCCAAAATAATCTGACTTGAACTACTGTGGGCAATGATGAACTAAAACATCAACATGAACTAAAACTAAGAATGATCCCATAGGTACTTATTTGGGGGGGTTGGGGGGGGTGCAGTGTTGGAGGAGGAATACTCTGTGGAAGTGCTTTGGTTAGTTAGAATTGCAATAAAACATATTTCCCCTGTCCCCAGGTTCTACCTCCTCAGCATGTGCTGGTAATATTGAGCAGTGCTGGTGGGCACAGCCTTTCTGCTTGGTGTGGTACATTTTTATTTTTTTTTAACATGGAGCAAACAAAAGCTGGGACCAGAGATTCGAGGAGGTGTCTTTTTTTTGATCCTTTCAAAATGCTTTTGATCCTGTTTCACCCCTTCTGCTACTCTGTCAGTTTACTGCCTCCTCAGCCCCTTAGGTGGGCTGCAAACATGTGCAGCTGCTGAATGTAATGCAAGTGGAAATGGTCTTTGTGGTTTGGTAGCAGTCTTGGTCCTTTGCTTCCTCTTCCATCAGGAAACAACAACTGGCATGTGCTAGTTCCGTTTTCTATTTCACAGTTCTGCATCCATTGTATTGTTTAAAGCAGGACACAATATAGTAGATAGCCTATGCATACTAAGACCTTCTTTTGAGGACTGATAACTTTGCCAAAACTTCTTGTGGGTTTCCACAGAGTGTGGAGGAGCCTTTTTTTTTTTCCTTTCGGAGGCTTTCCAAAAGGAAAGTTTTCAATGCAGCTGTAGCGATTGCAGTTGTTTGTTTTTGCAATTGCTCCTGGGAGTTAGTGGAGTTATAATATCTTTGATGGCTGACTCCCTGCTTGTATGCTGTCCCCTCCCTTGGAGCCAACATCCCAGCCCTGCACCTAGAGCCTGTTGACACAGAGGGGTCAGGGCAGCATGCTCCACACACATGCCTGGAGATGGCACAGGATCACCCAGAGAGGATTAGACCGCTGTAAGGGCCATCAGATGAGACAGAACATATTAGGCTTGCTTTCTGCATGCTTCATCACTGTCTGCATGAAGTCTCAGGCATTCCAAGTGTGAAGCAAATGCTTTCACAAGTATTTTCTGTCTCTGGCAGTTATGGTGTGATCTGCATTGTATGTCATTATCTGCCACATCTGATGGAACTGTTATTAGTGGTTATTTTTAAAAGTAGAGTTCTACCCTGCTGTACATAGTGGTGATCTTTTTTTTTACCAGATCAGCTTGGTCTGCATCTTAAAAAGTTGTTTAAACTGTCTTTTCTGTTTTGAAAACATTCTAGATTGTTTAATTTTCAGCTGGCAAAGATTTTACTTTGGATGGCATATAAATCTTTCATCACTTGAGGACTGAAGTTCGTGGCAAACAGAGTGCTAAAAAGGAAGAGTTTTCAAGTTCTTGCCCTGCAGAAGCAGCATGTTCACTGGCAGATCCATGGGGAGCAGCCCTTGTGTGAGCACAGCCATGAGCTCTGCCCTGGCAGCAGCATCTCCTCTCTGTGTCACTGTGAGAAACAAGCTGGCATTGCCCTTGGGCTGAAGACAGGTGACAGAAGAGAATGATTACTGTTGTCTTTGACAGCCTCATTAGAGAGGCCAAGAGTTCAGTGGGAACTCCTGCTCATACCCAGCAGCAGAAAATCCAGGACAAAGCCAAGCAGCAAGCAAGGCATGCTGCAGAGAAAGCACCAGTGTTAACACCTCTGCTTTCCTTGCTTGGTAGATAGGGGGCTGGATCTAAATGACCTTTGTCTGGCACTTCTCATAACACCCCTGAAAGAGATGAAGGTGGCTGGGAGTCAGCCCATTTTCGGCACAGACAGTTATTTCAGTTTTCTGTTGCTATTCAATTGCTCTTTCATGGGAGGGTGGGAGTAAGGCAACTGAAAGTTAAGAGACTTAGCACCTTTTTTTTTAAAAAACTTAATCATTGTTGTCCCTTGTTATATATAGCCAAAACCTACAGTCTTTTATAGGCACACTGGAGCAAACTGTCTGCCAAAGGTCAAAGGAGTCAGATCCTCAGAAATACGCAGACTGAGGAACCTTCAAAAAAGAATGATAGTGTGCTTTTTTTGTGGTTTCAGAGGCTATTTATATGGCAATCTTTAGGCTAAGCAACCAAGGATGTGGTGCTAACACAGTCCAAGCACACTATTCTTGGGTGCTTTTAGGTGCCATACTTTTCTTAGCAGAGCTTAAATTTAGAACAGGAGAGCAGACTGCCAAAGGTAGAAGACTGTTCCTGTAAGCCAGTAGAAAGACAAGAATCTGTTCTGTAAGCCGAATCAAGCTCACTTCTCCAATAAATGCAGTGATTTTGGGGAAGCTTAGTTGTAGGGAGAAGGAAGAAGTCATAGGGAGAAGACATCACTTGTCTAACACAGGAGCAGATTTAGTGACTAATCCTAAGTGGATGAGTCTGGGATGCCCTCATTTGTAGTCATGAGGGTGTAGCTACATACCCAGGGTTTTACACCAGTGTGTACTGCTGAAAGAAGGAACTAGCTGAAGATACACCTTTTTCCCCCTATATAATGCATGGCAATGTGATTCTTCATGATATGACTTGAAAGAGAGGCTAGATTTTATTAGAGCTCTCTTCTGTGTTTGTCTGAAAATTTCAAATCAATCTAGATTCTGATATGGTAAATTATTATTAAAAAATTACAGAGAAGCTGCCCCTGGAATCCATCAGCAACAGTGAAACATTTTCAGTCCTGTTCACTGATTTTCTCATTTGAAGTACAGAAAATACTGTTGTTACCACATTGAAATTATATGCAGCAAGACAGCAAGCATCCTAATGGTGAATCCAGAGAAATCTGTGAGAGCCAAAAGGTAGCTGCATCCCTTTAAACAGTGTCTCATCTTTGCAGTGTGGAAATGCAGAACAAAACCTGTATTTTCTGCCCTAGATACCAGCCTCATCTAGATAATTTTTAACAGATACATGTAAAATTAAGTGCCAAAACCTAGAATTTACCCTTTTAATAATCTGTTAGTATATACTTACCACAATCAAAACACGGATGGTTCTTTACTCAGTGCTTCTCCTGTGATGTGCAATGCCACATCTGTCTGCTCCTCTCTGTTTTAGCAGTGCCATTTGTAGGTGCCCCCCTGATGGTCTGATAGCCTGAATAATGTCTGAATTACTTTAACACTGCTTGGGTGGTGAGGTGTGCAGGCAACTCAGGTAATAGTGCCATTCATGTGCAGTCTGTCCAAAGCTACTTTTGCTTTAAAGCAGTAGTTTGATTGGTTATATTCAGGTGAGGACTAGAAAGGCTTTTCTAAATTGTCCAAAGGTAGGCAGATTTTTCTGAGCAGATTTATCCTATTTATCCTAGAGTGGCATTCCCTTTTCCTTAGGGGCTTACCCTGTTGCCCACTTCACTTTGGAGCTTGTGCTCTTCATTTTCTCAGAGAGGCACAGCTGTCAGCATGGATTCTGCTTCTTAAAATCACTTTGTGTGACTGATCTTAATGCAGTTCCCTCAAAGGATGTCTACCACAGCTTAACCAGGTAGCTATAATCAGATTAATGTTAGTGTGGCTATATAAATTAAAAACACACATAGTTTTTCTGTAGTTGAGGTAGAGCTGGTAACACTTGGTAACACTTTTTCCTACTCAGAGTCTGGTATTAGCATGTTAAATAAAACAAGTTTATCCCTATTAAGGGAACCGACGGAGGCTAATATTTTTCTTCTAATATTATTAGTTTAATCTTATGTAAGAATCAAGGCAGTCCTTTACATATTAAATTGCATCCACCCAGGCTTCATTTGGAATCTTGTGTTGCAACTGGAGCTTATCCAAACATAATACCAGTAACACTTAATGTCCTTAACAACAAAGGAAAATACAATTAAACAATCTCACATAGCAAAGTTGTTTGATATCTGCTAAACATGCTGTATTGTTTGGGCGTAGCATTCTATCGATGTAGCAGAGTACCGCAGAAGTTATATGGATTTCTGTAGAACAAATTGGGCAGAACAGGGCTTTTTCAATATGGCCATGAATTATTTTTCTGTGATTGGAAACTGCAGTTACTAAACAAGCAGCGAAACACCTAAGTACCAAGCACACTAAACATACCTTGCAGAAGTAGGCAGAGTCCAGACTGCAAGCCCTGCTTGTTGAGTGCCAGCTGTCCTGCCCTTGCCTCACGCAACCTCTTGCAGTGAGCCTTCACTTCTGCAGAAGCGTTTTCATGTTTCAGGAGACCTGGTGACCTCCAGCTGCCTCACATATGGGACCTGAAAGCCTAACCAAGAGGACCCACAGGGTCCTCTTGCTGCCTCCACCTGAAGTCCCAAGTCATTCCTATGAGCAGTCAGGGCCCCTAAAGAGAATCCTAACTGAGTTTGGACAAGGGTGTAAACAGGTTGCCGGGTATCAGCTAAAGGTTGTTTATTTGACCCATTAGAGCAAATTTAGAGAAGGGCCAAGATGATCAGAGCGTGGAGCAGAGGCTGAGATCATTGAGCTTGTTCAGCCTGAAGAAGAAAAGGGTCTGGGAAGAACTTATAGCAGCTCTCAGTACCAGAAAGGGGCCTTCAAAACCACTGAAGAGGGTCTTTTTACAAGGGCATGGAGTGATAGAACAAGTGGGAATGGCTTCAAATGGAAAAGGAGTAGATTAAGATTAGAAATTAGGAGGAAATTCTTTACTATGAGGGTGATGAGGCACTGGAAAGGTTGCCCAGAGAAATTGTGATTGTCCCATCACTGGAAGTGTTCATCGACAGGGCTCTGAGCAATCTGATGAAATGGGTGTTATCCCTTCTCATGGTGGGGGGTAAGAACTACATGTTTAAGGTCCCTTCCAACCCAAGTCTTTCTGGACTTCTAAAATTCTTGCTTCTACTTTTCCCTAGACATCTCTTGCCTGCTTTTCTTTGTCCTGAGACCCAGGGGGACCAGTACCAGGAGCATCTTATCAGCTGGGCTTACGTGTTCATTTTGCAGCCAAGCTACCAACACTTATTTGGGACCGTAGTAGTGTTTGTTTTCAAGTTAGAGCATAAAGACTTGTCTAGAACACCAGAAAATTGAAAGAGACACCAAAATTTCCTCTGTGTGTCAGGTTATTTGGCAACGGAGAAACTCTATGAGGACTACTGTTTGTCTTTACACAGAGATAAATAATCAGATTGCTTTGGCAACAGCCAAGCTTTTATTCAGACATGAGTTTCACATATCTTTATGAATTTAGAAATCAGTTGAAATTCTGACCACTGGCATTTAATGACTTCCTGTTTTTGTCTAAAGTCCTTTCTGTAGATAAAAACCTTTGTTTCTCCCTTTGAAGGGGGGCAGTGCACCATCTCCCTCCTGCAGTTACTAGATCAGGAGCAAATTCCATTTTTCTTGTTTTGAGGGATTCAAATGGATACAGATAAATTGCAACAGGATTAAGCTTTTGCTTTTATTTTTGGAATGTGTTTTTGCACATTCCTCTTTTCAAGTTGTTCTTTAAAGCCATTACAAGTATGTTCTAAGAGAGGACTATTCAAGCACCTTTGGTTTGCAGATGTCGATTGAGAAACCCTCCTGGTCTCCTCCATTTGCGTTAGCACTGAAGTTCTCCTTCAGAGATGTCAGCTGTGGAATACTTGAGGGCAGCTGGACCAGCTGGCCAAAAACCAGTATACTCATTTGCAAGACTGCAAGCATCAGGTGGGGAATTACAAGTGTTAACCTGGGCTAGAGTTTAGCAAGTACCCATGAAATAGGCAGATCGCTTCTGGTGGCTTGCTACTGCCCAGTTTCATTTTCTCTTCAGTTAGTTTTATTTTGTTATTGGTCCTCCCCAGTATTTTATGTCTTTTTGCTGTTTCACACTTTCAAAGCTTTAGATGCTACAGAGATACCAAAGTGCTTGGAGGCCATGTGGTATTGGAAACATCCACATCTGGTGGCAGGTTTTGTGGAAGGACCACCTGGTGGTGTCCTGGTGGGAAGACATGCAGCAGATAGGATCTCCAGAAGGAAAGCTGGGAATCCCAGTATCAGTGTACCCTGCCACCAGCACATGCCAGTGAGCGCTTGGGGCAGTAAGCACAAGGTACTGCAGAGAGTGAGCTCACAAAGTTTCCCACAGCTGCCACTTGGGAGTCTGGCTGAGACTCTGCTCTTCATCACCTCTGGTCTGGATTTGCAAAGTGAAGCAGGAAGAGAAGATGAAAGATGTTGGCTCAGCCTGAGATAAGGGAAGGTATGATCACTGTAGATGCAGCCCTGCTCGCCACAGGCATTTTGTGTCTGCGTATCTCCATGCTGCTCAGAGATGGTGGTCATGCAGCTACTGATGCCAATGGAATTATTGGCTAATGGTTGTTGTCAGCTCCCTGTGTAACACCATAATAGGTCAGATGTTTTTTCAGTTAACCCTTTGTGTAGCAGGTATGGATGCCAAAGTGTGTCTGGTTTAAAAAAAAAGGCTTTGACCTAAAGATTTCACCAAGATATTTATGTGTTTTTCAATATGGGCCATGTGGTGATGTGAGTACTGGAAGAGAGCAGGTAGAGCAGAGGCCAGCCTGTAGCAAAGGAGTCTAGGTACCAGTAGAAATATCATTGGTAGTCAAGATGGTGTGTCCCCCTAGAAAGATTTTTTTACTTTCTTTTTTCTGAAATGAAAGAAGGTGATGAGGATTGGATGGGTGAAAAGACACACGTGAAATGCTAAATATTAAGGCCCAGAAAGAGGTGATGCTAACATACACAGGACTTCACTCTTTGGGGTCAAGGCTTGCTGCTCCTCCCAGCCCAGCCAGAGCACAGGCAGAGCCCCAAGGCTGCTTTCATGTTAAGTCATTAACATGTTTTAAACCAGACAAATGTGTGAAGATGGAAGCAGATGGATTCCTCAGAGAAGGTATGGTTTGTTGACAAAGATAGCCATGCCTTAAAAACCAAAAAATTCTGTGCACCTTCAAAGGTGAAGACAGATGTTTGAAGCAGACACATTCTGAATTCCTGCTGAGAAGAGGAAACACATTTTTGAGCAATACGTGATTTCTCTATTCCTACACAATCTAGCCATTATTTTGTACAAAGTCTGGCCAAACTTGCTAGCTGAAGTTCCCAGAATAAGATTCAGCAAGGGGTTGGATTGTGCGCATGCATGTAGCTGTGGAAAAGGTAGGATATCAGGAATCTGATGCAGTACTAGCATAACCAGTTTATTCTAAAATCTCTTTACAAACCATGGGTACAGTAGACTGAAAAATCTCGCAAACCCGACAGTTACAGAATTCATGCAGAGTTAAGATATTTGATAAAGCTGAGGATTGGTTTTTATCCATAACTTGCACATTTAGAGCTGCGCAGCTCCTGGGAGACTAGGGATGGGGCATATATAGTGTGATGAAAGACAAGATAGTAGCTTGTATCACCCAGCTCCTTTCATATGCTCTCTAATTTTGTATTCTCTCTTATGTGCTCACATCCTCTTGCTTCAAATCATCTTAGAGGAGTATATGTAAGATAGCATTACATGAATATTAATGTAGATTTTATTTATGTTTGCATTGTTTCTCATTTCCTGTTTTACACTGCTATCCCATCTTTCTTTCTGGAGATATTTCCTCTTTCTTTCACACACAGCCTCACCAGATTCATGTTTGGCTTAAACAAAAAGGCATCCATAGTGTTAAAGTCTCCCAGAGGCACATCAGAGAAGGCAGCATTTTACAATCAATCAAAAACTGCAGGAGTGTGCTATGAATCTCTTACTCTTTCAGAATTCATGCAGCTTCCTTAAATAAAGACACCTTGAATAAATGAAGCTGTTCTGATAGCACCTTTTTCAACATGGCCATTTTTACCTGTGCCCTGTAGGCAGCTCTCCCCCACCTGGGGTATTTTTCAATTATCTTCCCTCACTGTCATCCTCCTCAAGTTTTTTGGAGTCTGTGGATGGAGAGGCAAGCCTTTCATATATAAAGTTCTTCAGAATTTGTCAAGTTTAGCACACAATTATTTAAATCTATTAATCTAATCCAAATGTGGTAGTCACATTTTATTTCTTCACAGGAAAATTCCATAGGTTATAGCAAACATTACCCCTATGTTAATTATTTCCAGCAGAAAATGCAAAAACCAAAAACAGTGTTTTCATTCACATAGAACTATGAGCATATATTGTAATAGTGTTGTGTCAAAATTGGGAAAAAATAGGTCAGACTAGAATTAGAAGAATTGCTCCTACACTCTGTATGTTTACAGCATGATAAATCCTCTTCATGATCTTTGGCATCTATAATCATTCATTCATTTTAGATTTCATGCTGTCATGTTTGTGTCAGGGGAAAACAATACATAGCTGTAAACAGGCACTATTTCTTGCAATATTTATCTCTGTTCATGCCATGCATAAGACAATGCTCAGTGTAATAAGGAGGACTATTGATGCAATTTACAAATGGCTAGGGCATGAAGAAGTGCAGTTGTGTTATAGCTGATGAGCTTGCGCCTCAGCTAGCATAGCAAGTGGCTTTCCCTGATGAGGATGGGATTATATCAGAATGTGGAAAATGCCGGGCACTTCTGCAGCCCTTTTTGGCTATGGTTTTGTTAATTACAACAAATCATTCTCCCAGAGTGTTGCATTTAGCCTGCACCAAGTGCAAAAGGACTCTTCTTTCTGTTGGTAGCTGTGATAGCAGTGATGTTCAATGTCCTTTCCTCTCTCAGTCACCGTTGTCCCAGAGGAAGAGGGGATGCAGCTGCCTGTCACAAGTACCACTCTGAGGGCAGGAGGGGATTTGGAGAGGAAAGCAGATGGACAAGAGTAGGAGGGCAACAGCAGCAGATTATAAATGTTCCTACAGTTGAACTGGAATGGATCTTTTCTGGTTTTGATATGCTAGTTCCTTATCCTATTCCTGTAATCTTTAAAAAACTGCACATACAGGAGAGATTTTTTTTTCTTCTCTCACCCCCTAAAAGAGGCCCTTTCAATTTTTTTTTCCTCTCCATGTAGACTGAGGAATTTGCAGGGTGAGTGTGAACCCATGCCAGATATCAGGGTTAACACACAAGATGAATAGAAGAGAGCACATAAAAGGGACACAGTATGGTTAAGGCAAAGAAGGGTGTTTCAGAATAGGTGTGCATTGACAAGAGCTACATCTCTCTGGAGCCTCTGAAGGACAGCAGTGTATGACTTGGCAGAAGCAGAAGTGCTTCTTTTATTTTGCTCTTTTGAGTTAGAGGAAAACAAATGTTCACAGAATAAACACAGACACAGGCTCTCCAAGGCAAAAGACAAAATGAAAAAAGAGTGCTGCTGAGGAAACACTTCGCCTGCTAACACAAGAAGTTTCATGAGTAGCCAACCAGTCTGGTATCCTAGTAATGAGTGACTAGCACTCAGTGTTTATTCTTGTGTAGCTTATTTCTTTTCTGCTGCTGGTTTTTGGAGTTGTTTTCTCTTTTGTTCTTGCACTCACCCATTTTTGTGTGATTTATCATGGCTGGTTTCATATGCCTACTGCCTACAATAGTTTTTAGTCTCTTGAATCAAACCTTGCTATGGAGGCCTTGTCTTGTTTACCCAAGGGTTTCCAACATCCAGCTACCATGGAGACATAATCTGCACTGATGCACCAGACAAGGGTTCAAGACAGATGAGATGCAGTCATATCAAGCATATTGGAAAGCTTCCAGTGAGCTTCTACCACAGCTCTGCGAGACAGACAATGCACAAGGAGTCAGAGTTTCATTTCTTATTGGGACGAGAGGTATCACACCTCAGCAGAAAATAAGATTAGGTCATAAATGCTTTTTGTAACTCATTCCTGCTGTAAAACATGCTTCTCATTCTGTAGGGATCCTTCAACCTTTTAAGATGTGCTATTTCTCTGGTTCCCTCAAGCTTTTCTGTCTAATGGCTAGCCATTCACTCCTGATGGGCATTCAGCCTGATTGGCATTTCTTCTTCACCCAGCCCTCTGTGGCCTGACCCACAGGACAGACCTTGGCCATGCTCCATGGGAATGTTCCTTCTGCTGCAACTGAAGATCTCATTTAGCTTCTTGCAGTGCCATCACCTTTGAAGGACTGCCAGGGCTGGAGGTAATATCCCAAGGTGCTCTCTGTCCAGGGAGCAGTGCTCTTCAGCCACCCAAAGACATAAAGTCTGCACTTTTTTTCAAGTACGTTGGGTTCTCCTAGTGCCATGGTATGACTGTGGCATATCCACAAAGGTTCAAGTCATTGAATGCAACAGATCTGCTTTGTATGTCATTGTAATTTAGGTTTGACCAAGTTTGTAAAATGTTAAGATGCACCTGGAAATTACTAACACTGTACTTTAGACTGCTGTCGGTTCTGATTCTGAGCAGAAAAACATCAATATTTTGGTGTATGCTTAAGGCTTTCCAGTATATGGCATCAGGAAGCTTTTAGATGTCTCTGTTTTATTAAATGTGGTATTTTTAGATCTTCATTCTTGGTGAAGTCAATTCACAACAACAAGATTTCTAGGAGGGGAAGAATTTAATGTCACTTCCAGCTTACTTCAACAAATATTCTAAGAGGAAAAAAAAATTCAATCCTTGTTTTCTTGTAGAAAAAGTCCATCTTTAACAGATGAAGTTTCCTGAATCTGAAGTATTAAGATCCTGACAATTATGTTTTCCTCTGTACCTAATTCAAACACATCCTTTCCTGAGTGATGCTTCTCAGTATTTTCCAGTGTACCAACAGTTAAATAAAAAGTGAGCAAAGCTGAGGCATTTTTGTGTCGCCCTTTACATGCACTTAATAAGCTGCCAGAGCCATTAGCATGGGGGAATGTTTTGCTAGGAGCAGAAGGGTGACAACTTGCACAATGGTGACTTCCTTCCAGAGCTGGGTGGGAAGGCAACTTTTGTTTTTATCATTTTTCAGTGTAGCTTGAGCTGCACAGAGCAATTAGTTGGTTGCTCAACCACGGTCCACTTTTTCTTGAGTGCAGCCGATCAGGCCTCAGCACGTCGGTTATCAGACTTGTCTGAGATGCTGAGGAGCCCAGAGAGGCTCAGGAGCTCCATCTGAGACAAGTGTTCAGTGCAGTGGGCTGCTTGGGGGTTTTTGTGGATGACTTTATGGTGTTGTCAGGAGCTAATTCCTATCTGCCTCACCATAGAGCTTTTTCTTCTTGCTGTTTCTGACATATCAAAAATTATGCTAACAGAATGTTCTGTTGTTCCTTAGCAACAGATTAAAAAAAATAATAATTGGAAGCCTTCAATTGCAACTTTTAACAATGCTATGAGAGCTTTCCTGCTAGCTCCATTGTTTCCACATCGGACTTTTCTGCTACAGGCCTGGTGAGGATGCTGTCATTGTCTTTTGTCCTTCACTGTAAATCCCATGACTTGCAGTGTTCCCATCTCTGATCTTGTTCTCCCAAGGCAGCTTGTAGTGAAGAAAATACATGCTTAAGCTAGAACAAAGTCCACTGCTGCCTTTCTAGCTGGGAGGCTGAACACAACATGCACAATTTCAACAGTGAGTGGTTGACTTTGAATTAATGACTTTGCTTCTGCAAAAAAACAGCTCAGCAGAGCTTTTCTATGCAGGGGGCAGATTCTATCAGCATGGACAATACTGCAAATAAAGAGATGCAGTTTTCCACTCATATGGCAACAGGTACAAGGAGGGGACAAAAGCCTGTAGTCCTTTGCATGGGTTTCAAGTACTGTTTTCTAGGACTACTGGAATCCAAAAGAGCTGCAAAAAGACAAAAGCTATGAAGTGGGTTCATGTGTTTGATGCCACCTCAGCGTGGGAAATTTTCATCCCCATGCTGTCAAATTGCTCCTAGAGACCCTAACAAAGTCATTTGGTGAAAGAGCTTGATGCTCTGACTGGGCAGCTGGCAATTCATCTCCCAGCTTCTTTCCATTGGTGAGCTTTGTTGGTCAGCAAAGCGATAGGCATTGAGTGGCACCATTAGTTGCAAGCAAACTCAGTTTAGGGATGCTTTTGGTGTGTAAAAAGCCTGTGTGTGTGGTTTCCTGGTTGGTAACTAGTGTCTTGTCACCTGGCATATATTGTAGGCTTGCAAACCCCTTTGGAAAATCTTCTGTTTGATCTGTGTAGGTTTGCTGTCCAAACTACACAGACAGTTTACAGTTGTCACTGCCCAAGCTGGAGATGGCTGGCATCTTCTTGGCAGGCATGACAAAGTCTGCCTGGTGTGAGAACTGACTTAGGTGCTAGTACTGCAAGAGATCGTAACTGTAATAAAAACGAGAGCAGTATGTAAACAAGTAAATACCACAGTGACAGGAGAACCAGTTTGAAAACAGCGCTCTCAGCATAGTGCTGGGAAGTCCTTATTGCTGCTGCCTGTGCTAATCCTGGTGTTGATAAGACTTTGGTTTCCACCTCAGTAAAGCAGCCTGGAAAATTTCAGGAGTCCTGTCTTTGTTCTGACATGATTGGTGTGTAAGGGTTTCCCCAGCAGAGCTTATATTTAAAGCCTCTCTAACCTCCTATAACTCCTGCAAGGAGTTACAATCTTCCTTTAATTCAGTACTTCCAATAAAGTACAAAGCATTTGATTTAATTTCTGCATTGAGCCCTGAATTTTGTTCTGGGCTTTGTTCATCTCAAAGCTTTGGAAAACAGAGAAAGGAAGGGGGAAGCATTTTAATCGGTGTAAGACTCTGTGGCTTTGACACTATTGAAGCCTGATGAGCCTCTGAATTTTGATTGAATAGAGCCCTAAGAAAAGAAGTAGATCTGTTGAAGGACGGCATTTCAGTGCAAGAAGGATGTGTGTTTAGGACTTTCCATTACATAATGGGGCTGAAATGGATTAACAAGACCCAGGCTTTCTTTTCCTTGAGAATTGCTGCTGCTGCCTGCACCACTCTTTTTCTATTACTGATGCTTCAGCCACAGCACTCACAGAAAGGTTTCCTTTGTTGTTATTAGTTTGAGAAGTAAATTGCAGTATTGTTTCTTCTGATCAAGAGATTGATTAGTCAGGGGTCTCTAGCTGAAGGGAAAAAATGTTCCTCATTATCAACTTTAAATGTAAATGTATTTGCCAAGCAGAGTTTCAGATGGTGGGAGGCTGGGGCTGGGGCTTGGGGGTGTGTCTTGCTCTTTTGATGTGCTGCCCATAATCATTTACAGATCTTTGAAAGGCATCCCTCTCATTGGGTCAGTGAAAAGAGAGTGTGGGAACAATGCTCCTGAAAGAGAAAATTAACCATTGCTGCTCTGTCTGAATGGTTCTTGTGGTGTTTTGACAAGCAATGGTGTATTAGTATATTTGTAGACTTTGTGTTTTGTCCATTCTTTCTAGGGGCTTTCATAATCTGCTGGACCCCAGGATTAGTCTTGCTGCTCCTTGATGTTTGCTGTCCCCAGTGCAATGTCCTGGCCTATGAAAAATTCTTCCTACTCCTGGCAGAGTTCAACTCTGCCATGAACCCCATCATCTACTCCTACCGGGACAAGGAAATGAGTGCGACATTCAAGCAGATCCTGTGCTGCCAGCGCAGTGAGAGCACCAACGGCCCCACCGAAGGCTCGGATCGGTCAGCCTCCTCCCTCAACCACACCATCCTGGCTGGCGTCCACAGCAACGACCACTCCGTGGTGTGACACCACAGCCAGCCACGTGACCAACAAAGAACAGAAGGCAACGCTGCGGGTGGGGTCAGGTGCGCAGCCCCGGGGAAGGTAACCCACTCACATTTTCTCAAACACTAATGGACTACAAGTGCATCTTTTCCAGGGGGCCTGACATACCAGCGCAGACCGCCCTATCGACAGGATTGGCCATGCTGCGAAGCCTTTGATTTCTACTTTGAGAAAGTAGAAAGTAGTTGCTTTGCAGAAGAGGCCATCAATAACCCACAGAAAGCCTTGCTGAGACTTTGTTGGACTTTGCTGCATCTTGGTGCCAGTCTGAATCAACTCTGATTAATTAAGCTTATACCTGCTTCACTGCATTTACATGTAGCCACTTAGTATTTTTAAAAAGGGAGTAAAGGGGATAAAAATATGCCTATCATTTAATAGACATGTAATATGTATCACCATCAGCATGCTTGTGATGAACATTTTCTGTGCAGGGAGTAAAACTGTGCTCTAGTCTTTGTATCCTTAGCCACACTGTCATAACTACAGTAAAAAGAAAAGTATTTTTTTTCTAACACAGGCAACAGGAAGATGAGGGAAACTGACTCCTCTTAGCTTCATTACTGGTGTTAGAGAATGCATGTTCTGTGTGTATGCAGATTGTTTTAATTATGAAAAAATCTCTTTGTAAAGTCTGCTGGAAAGTAGAAAAACATAGACTGTATTCCAGTGTTTGTTTAGATTATGAAATAAACAGTACTTTAGTCACAATGTATATAAGGTTCTTCTTTGAAGTACAGTATGAAATTTGTAACATGTGAGGGGTACTAGGTTTTTTGTGGATAAGTTCTTAAAGTAGGACACATCCCTAAGGCTCTTAAAGGGCTACAGTCAGGTTGGTAAATTGCAAAAATTGTATTTATGGCATATTCTTGGAATGCTTTTCTTGTTCATGGCAAAAAGCATACGCATTTTTAATGGCGAAAAAGAAAAGGTATGTTTTTATGGAACCTTTCTTGTAATTGAGAACAAAACACCTTCTGTATTTTTGGACTGAGAAGTATTTGTAGGGTACCATTCAAATGATGCTTCCTTCATTTCAAAAGCAGTGGGCTACTAAGAGCCAAGGCACAATTTTATTTTGTAAAGCCGACACTTTACGAGATAGTCATCCATTCCAAATGACTGGACCATATTACAGATAATAGCCACACATGTACACTGTTATAAATACCTAAGCTAACAGGTGTTTTTTTCATATGAGACTATTTTGAAGAGAAATGTCACTCATGTGAATATCAGTTACGAAGAATCACTGATAGTAAACAAAACTCATCAAGAGGGGTACATGTGTGCAAAAGTGGGATCTTGCTGATAAAAAATTTGGGACCTCTTTCCAGGAAACTGTGTGTTATTCTAACAATGTAAAATATATCAACAGTAAATTCCTGGCACTGTTCTCGTCATTGTAATTTGTCTCTATAACAAAAAGAAAAAAACAAACAAGACAGAAAAAGGGGAAAAAAACAAACAAAAAAAACCCCACACTCACAAAAAAAATAACCCCACAAAACAAAACAAAAAACCCCAGAGATATATAGCCTTCATTGTACCATACTGGAATGTAACTTAAGGGATGATATTCTCCCATTCGGGCAGGGAAAAAATGGAGAGTGGAGGGTCAGTTCAGCAAAATCCAGTGTTTTCACTATCTCTTGCTTTGAGGAGATGCTTGGATTTTATGCTTCCAAGCAAAAAATTGATTGCAATAGGCAGTTCCTTACTGAGAGAGGGAAGAGAAAAATCCTGCTTCCACTGAATGAAGTGAGAGTTATGACACTGCTTTCAGTACAACTGAAATCTACCTGAACTGTCAAGCTAGTTTTGTGTAGACACTGTGGAAAGTGGAGTAGGCAGAGAGAAAAAACATTACATTGTCTGCCAGTTGACCAAGGTTTTGAATATATCCACTTGCTTTGAACACAACCGGTCTTTTTTCTGACTGTATTTGAGAGCAAGTGAATGTACTGGTTGATTTGGTTTTATTCGCAGAACTGTACTGAGAAACAGAAGAACAGGCTGTATGAACTTTTTCTTTTAAAAGCATCTGCTTGCTAATGCAGTCATACTTTTTCCTTAGTGCCTGCTTGATACTTGAACTAGTGCAGCTAAGCAGAAGAAAGGAGAGGGTAAGATTGCCTCCAAAGACAGAGGATATCTGAGTGAAAAAGAATTTCTTTTTCTCAAGAGTGCTTGGAGTTCCTTTCTTCCTTGGATCCAGCAAGAGTACTTTTTCCTATCCCTAACATCCCCACAAAAGTAGAAGATTGTAGACACTTTAGGCTAGGGTTTGGGGGTTTTTGAACTGGGGGGGTTGCCCTTTCCTTGTGTTCTTTTCACTGCTATTTGCATGCTTTTATTGAATCTCATCTGGAAAGGGGGGAGGATGATGTTACAAAATAGCAGCAAGTCATTCACCCTAGTTTAACCTGCTGGAAGTCTGGCGGGTTTTGAGAAGCCATGGCTGAATAACTTGCAAACAGGAGTGGTGTGCTTGTTTGAACATGGGTGGGTCCAAAGGCCTCTTGTGAAGACAGATGCCCAAGGAGGTTTTCTGTCGTCACTGTGATTGTGACAGAGGGTAGTTGATGTCCAGGTACATAGTTCAACCCAAGGAGGCACTCAACAACTCAAGAAGGTGAACCTTTTGAACTCTTAGGAGTGGTTAAATTTCAGTTGTCAGGTATATTAATCCAGGAGCATGTCTGACAACAGGTGGCTTTTCTTCTAAAAGATGAAGTGCAGTGTTTCAGATCAAATGCGGTAGGAGGAATATTGCTTGTACAATTCTGTTAGAGGAGCTCACTGAGCATATGGCTGCAGTATAACAATTTGATTAGTGCTTTGTGTTGTTGACATGTTGTTCCTATATTCTTAAGAAATCTGATCTGTGAATTGAGTAGTTCTTTGCAAGCTAATGAAATTAAAGCTCCAGTGAGCAAAGAGAATAAAAACCAGAGCCTGGGATAGAAGGATTCATTTGCTGTGTTCCTTAGAATGGTTCCCAGCCATTTGTTGTCATCTCAGAATTTTTTTAAGTTTTGCTCTTCTATGCCGATTTTCCAGCCTCATTGTGCAGTTGTAGAACTCACTTCTGCTATGTGAAAACATGGTGCAAAGTACTTAGCAAAAAAGATTGCCCCACTTATTTTTACTTATCTCAAATTCTTCAAAAGATTTTAGAAGACTTCTTAAAATACCAAACGATCCTCCCACAGTCATTAAAATTCTTTTGTTGCTGATTGCCTCTGGTCCAAGTAAATCCTCTTGAAGTTCAAATGTAATGGTGTTTGTGTCAGCAATTGTAGTGGTGGGAAGTTGTGTATTAAAAGGAATATCATTTGCAGATCAAGGAAAATGTGTTTTTCTACTTCATGTATTTTCAGTGGGGGTATAAATCTGAAAACTAATTTAAAAGATGGCCTTTGAATTTTAATTCTGTTGCTGTGATATATACAGAAGCTAGGTATCCCATTGGTCAGAAAAAGCACAACTTTTTTTATGAAAGATTGAAAATATATTCTATGTATGTTTGACACATTGATTTTCTTGTCAGCACCTTTTTTTTTTTTGTTCTGAGTTTTCTGGGATCCCTTGGCAGCTTCAGGCTGGCTTCTGACTGAGATACTAAAAGCTGGGCAGATAGAAGAGAGGGCAGACCAAAAAAAGGCTTTTTCACTGATTCCTAAAATTAAGCATACCTTTCTGTCCATAGTGCACCAGTAATGGAGTTTTTTTTAATAGTTGCCACATTGGTTTTTTTAACTCTGCCTTTGCCACAGTCACAGCTGTAGCAGCATTTAAACAATTAGGCAACAAAGGCTTGGAGTAGGCACTTGGGGAAAAGGAAAGGGCAGGCCTACTATCTTCATGGGGCAAACTAAGCCTGAGTAACTTGGATGTCAAAGAGGAAAGGACATGTCTTATGTCCAGTGTTTTAGTTCTCCTTCTTCTGCTGAGTAACTTCTGAATATCAACATAAATTTGTCCCAGTATGGGATTGCACTTAAATTAAACTTTTCAGGTCACTCCATGGACTATCTTTTGGTCTGTACTGGTGTGGTGGGCAGGGCTTTAACCATGGCCAGTCTGGGTCCCAGGAGCAGTGTGTCAGGGGAAACTGAAGTGGGCTCTGCTTCTGAAGCAGGTTTTGTAGCTTTTTCTGACCTTCATGTTGCTCCAGAAGTGTGCTACCAAATACCATACTTAACTACTGTAAAGCCATCTAGGGTTTCTGTCTGTGACACTGCTGCAGCCAGATCTGTCTGCAGTGGATATCCAAAAAACAAGCAGATTTTTCTGTAAAAGAAATAAAAACCCACCATGCCGATTACTCTAAAAGATAGGATTAAAAAGAACAGCAGCAGATGGAGAAGCTTTGATGCAAACACTCCTGGTCTGTCTTTCAGTCTGTGTGAATCAAGGTGATGCAAAGCAGGGTAGGCAAAGGCGTTTCTCTAGGGCATTGTCCCCACCTCGTGCAGAGGCATGACCCCATCCCTGGCATCCCTGTCATTGTTCTGGGTCTCTTTTGACTTTGAGACTGGATGTAGCTGGCAGAGGTCAGTCTTAGCAAACTGGCTAATTTTTTCCACTTGCTGCAGAGGTAAATACAGGCTTTTCCTTTTTCTGGTCCTGGTAAGGGCTTTCGTGTTATTGCGAGTGTACCTGTTGTGTCCTTTCAAACCAGTTCGTGCTGTGAGGCATAAGTCTGTGCTATACACTGATGTCTGTAAGGAGGGGATTTGCAACTGCAATCACATTTGTTCAGACAAATTGCTTGGCTTTTCCATTTGATTGGAAAGGCCACTTCCAATAGAGAGTTAGCTTAACTGACATCTACACCTGTCCAGCCACAGCTCCTTAAGAAAATGTGCCCTTATCTTTCCTTCAATTTTCCTCTCTTAGAGGATTTTCTAAGAAGCTATTGACCCAGCTCCTCTTTTCTAAATCTATCAAGAAGACAAAAAAGAGGTTGATATTTAAAGAAAACAAAACAGCTAAAACAAAACAATTACAACAAAAACCTCACAAAACAAACTAAAAAAGCCACAAGAAAAACACAGAGCACATGGATATTAAACTATGCTGCTGTCTTCTGCGGTACATAGAAATCCAACACACTGATAGCTGCCAACATTTTATCAAGAGCCTCCATGAAATGTTCCCTTTTGCCTGTGATAAAATTCTGATAACCAGAAGTGTATGTGGGAGACTCAGGAATCTGTTAATTTTTCCTGTTTAAATAAAGCCGTGTTTGTAATTCAAAAGTATTGAGAGAGCCAATGAGCTTTGGCAAACAATTTTGTTACTAAGTGCACTTACTGTAAATGTTTAGAGGTTGTATCTAGTACAATAAAGTATTTGGCATGTGTAATACGGAGCGTGAAAGAAATACCCTTTTTCGGGAGAGCTGGTATTTTTGAATGTGGAGAGGAATTTACCAAAAACTGTATCAAGGCACAGGCTTTTCTCTTCCAGGAGATAGCACAGAGCTAAAACATGGGCAGCAAAGGGACAGGTTATTTCCAGTAAATCACTTAATCCACTCTGTGATTCTTATATACCCACCTTCCTTTCTTTGAAGTTCACATTTGCAGCATTTAACCTCAGACCTCATCTTGTTACTATAGAGAAAACATTTCCTGCGCAGAGAAAACAAACTTACTGCTTCTTTTCCTTCTTCCTATTCCTTCCTTCCTCCCTCTGCTTTCTTCCTTTTCCTTTTGCTCTTCATCTTCCTTGCTTTTTTTCTTGTGCATGGACATGTATCTCCTACAATGTGTCCCCAGTTTGGATTTAACCACAGAAGGTTAACTAAACCAAATCTGGTTGGCTTATATATAGAAATGGATGTGTCTACACATAGAACTGTGTAGCCATAGGAAAAGGGCAGAAGTGAAATAAAATTATTTTTTTCAGTACTGTTTGAGTATAAGTTTTTATGACTGTATTTTTCTGCTAAATCCTATTTCACATTTTGAAGAAAAGAGGACTTATGCAAAGGGTTCATTAGCCCCCTGCCTTTTGTTAGAAAAGCCAATCACTTACACACTGATGGAAGCCAAGTGTCTGCTTCAGCAAAACGACAGAAAAAGAAGTTGGTGTTCCTAATCATTCTAAGCATTATTAAGTACAAAAATAAAAAATGAGAAGAGTTCAAGTTTTTTCATCTCCCCAGATCCTGGTGATTCATGACTAATGCCTTGGTGCTGGGCTTTCCATGGCATCGCGTGCGTAATGTAAAGCAGCCCCATACAGCTTGATTACTGGACATAATGAGCAGAAAGCCAAAACATACAATTGCAAAATAAATCACGTCTCATGAAAATGCACTGCAATACCTCTGGGATTTTCTGCTTGAGCCCTGGATCACCATTTGCTGGGAAAGCCAGACTGTTTATATGGCGATCTGTTAACATTAAATACACAACACGTGCAGTGCTGCAGCTCTCAGCCTCAGCGTGCAGCAGGAGACTCACAGAGCTAGAGCTCTGAGAGCAGAGAGCCAGCACATTTGAAGTCACAGTGCCCAGAGCCTGCATCCCCTGGGCCAACACTCCCTTCCTGCTTTGTGTCTTTTTGTGCCCCTTCAGGATAGGTGTGTCTGGGTTGGCAGCACTGCCTCTCGTGAGCTGGACCCAGCAGGAGCAAATGCAAGTCAGCCTCTTTCATGTCAATCAAAGCCTTTCTCCCCTTAGCTGCTTAGACTTCACATGGTTACAGATCTGCTTCTCCCTCCTCTAGTCCTTGCATGCCCAGCCTCCTGCTGAAAATTCTTATCCACCCCTCAGAGTCTTTCCAGAAAGTTCCTTATTTGTGTTGCCTTTCTCTGTGCCTCCTCCAGAAAGCCTAAACCATCTTTGTGACAACACAGCTAGGTGTTTTACACCACAGATGCAGTTCCTTTGTAATTCCCTGGAGGACAAGGTGGAAATGGAGTTCAGTAGGCAGCCTGTCACAAGTGGTGTTCCCCAGGGCCCAGTTTTGGAGCCAGTTTGGTTTAATATCTTTATCTATGCCTGAAGGGTGTCACTGTCCCTGGAGATATTTAAAAGATGTGCAGATGTGGCACTTAGGAACAGTGCCCAGTAAGGATTGCTGCTGGGCCTTACAGTGATAGGCTAATGGTTACAGTCAATGGTCTTAAAGATCTTTTATAACCAAAATCATTCTATGATTCAATGGGAAATAAATAAATACAATGTATACAGAAAAAGGAAGTGAAAAATTGTGGGAAGGAAGAGACAATGCAGAAGATACTCCCCTACCTTCTGTGCAGAATCTGGTTTATAACCCTTTCAAAGACTTTCTGGCAAGTTCAGGAAAGAATCCTTGGTTGTTGCTTTTGTTCAAAAGGAAAGAATAATGCCCCTTCTATGGCATTACTTTTTTTTGTTTCTGATGCAAAACTTTGTTGTTTTAGGTGTATCTAGTTTAATAAGAGATCAAAAGGCCAACTGAAACACGTAGAAGCCTTCCCATTTACCACCCACACTGAGCACAAAATTAAGCTGTTTTCATATAAATGGTGTTTTACCACTCAAAAGATTGAAGGATGCTTCAAGGATCACTGATAAAGGTTGGGGTTTCTCTATTTCTCTGTTTTTCCAGAGTTCATGATATCTGGATATTTTGCTGCTTATTCTGCCACAGATTTTTAAGTTTGTACATTCTTCTTGTCCTCAAGTGTCTCTTTGCAATCCTGCTTTTCAAAATATGTAAACACTCCTTAGTTCGAGGGAGTTACTCAAAAATGTGCCTGATTTGAGCTAGTCCAGCTGCTACTGCCTTCCAGACCCCTCTCCTGTCTGATCACAGTGAGGTCTGATTTTGAGCCACAAATATATACTAACAAGTGACAATTACTTTGTTTGGAAATTTTTGTGTCAGGGAAAATGTCAGTATCATATATATGTCTCTACAGCTAATGCAATATTCTTCAGGCAAGCTGGCTGCCCATATGGTGTTTCTTAAAGCGACTCATCAGGAAAACAGACTGTCCTGAGCTGGACTGGGTTAAGGTTTTGAAAAAGGTGACTGACCTTTCTTTCCTTTTTGAAACATCATTCCTACATCTTTGCATGAATATGCTTAGAGGTGAGCTGTTGTTTGGTCTCCAGATCATCTGTCCTTTTTCCTGCTGTTCAGACATATGCACACTCCTATTTGTGCTCCTGAAAAAGCCTGCATATTTTCTATAAAGTGGAAAACCTGATTTTCAGTCCACATGCTTAGAAGCACAAAGCATTCACACCTGACCTACCACAGAGTGCACAGGGAGTGGGAAGTGTGAGAGTGAGACCTTGACTCTCAGACCCCTTTACTTGACAGCTGATCACATGCATAGTCTATGTTTTGATGTCTCCTTTGTTCTGAGAACACCAGACGTGTTTAATGACTTCTTCTAAGAGCAGACATAAAACACAGTCCTGACACAGGCAATGATTTTGTTTAGCCAAATTCCATGAAAACTTGCAGGATTGGAAAACTTTCAGGAAAAACTTGAAGGGTGTATTTTTTTATTTCTATTTTTTACTTCCGTGCAGAAAACTGGAAAAGAGTGGGCAGCATTACTTTTTTTTTTGTAGGCAAAAACATACCCTGAATCTAAGTAGGAGTTCCGACATCCTGGGAAGGCACAAAGAACAAGACTAAAGGGAGAAACTACTTTTTTCTTTTTTTTAATAGCAATCCATGGATGACAACTTCCTTTTTCGAACAAACCATGTGTAACCTAGCGGCTGTAGGAAGATTACTGCACTTAACAACTGCTGCCAGCCTCTGAACCTGACCTACCCCCTCTGAGCTCAGGGAAGGGGGAGCAGTCAGGGAGGTTTTTTTCACCCTCCTTCCATGGCAGCATGGTGTAGAGGCAGCAGGGACCAAACAGGTTGTGGAGGGGGGGGGTAATCACTACTTGTCTCTCTGAGGTGTGAAGTCAGCCCAGGTGAGCAGCTGTGCCAGAGCCGCCCAGCAAGCAGAGGTAGCCACAAATGAGCCACAGGGCCATAGCAAAAAATGTTTGGAAGGAGTTATATGAAATGGAGACAAGCTGGACTACCCTCTTGTCTCCTCTAGTGTTTTACAAAGTGGAATCTCTGTGGAGATACCGCAGAACACCAACAAATTGGGATTGAAGGACTATATGGTTATAATGAACCCACAAAATGGATTGTAAAGATTCAAGACCTGGCCCAGAGAGCAAGGATATAAATTTTGTCTGGGATGAGGCTTGAGAAGGAGGAGGTATCAGAGTGCTCCATAGTGAACTCAGGATGGGATCCTAAATCCTGCACTGTCCCTAAATAGTGCTTTGGCTGTAACTTGGCAAAAAAGGACAGGTCAAATAATGTCGCGGTATGCATCCGACCATGAGTGATCTCTCTGACCCCACTGGCAGCAGAACAGCTGGAGATGGGCCAGCAACAACACCCTGGGGGATCTGTAGGGTGTGCAGGAATACTCTCTGGTTTTGGGAGCTTAACAATGATGTGGTCACATGGCACAGGCAACAAGGAAGGGACGGGTACAGCTGAAGTGCCAAAACTGAAGATATTTATTAAATAATTAAAAGGACACAAACAAGGGTGCAAAGCAAAACATGAAAAGGCTACTTCAGAAGACCCTGAAATGGGGCTCACACACACACACACACACACACACACACACACGCACACATATATATGTATATATATATATTTATATTCTAAAAGCCTTCTAGCCAGTCATGGGCTGTTGATCTGCACGGTCACCCCAGCTGGTCCCAGAGTCCTTTGTGAGTCCTTTGCACCTCACCTAAGCAGCCTGGATGTCATCAGTTGTGGCTTCTTATTTCTTGAGGCCCACTCTTGCTTGTCTGTGGTGTGACTGTGTGGCCAATATCTGGCCTGTCCCCTCCAGGGCAAGCTCCAACAAAATAATATATATGGCTTTGAAAATATGAGAGGCTTGTTCCAGGGGTGTGTTAAAAATGGCAGCCTGCTGGTCCCTCTGCCTCTCCAGTGTGTACTGAATAGTGGACAACTCTGGCTTGCATTGCCTGGCCCAGCAGAATCCATCCCACAGCAGGTACTGCCAGCAGGATGCATGTATCCTGCACATAGAAGCACAGTGTGGGATTTTTTTTCCTGTCTAGCATTTGAGTAGCATTTTTAAAGTTTCTTGCAGCACAGTAACAGGCAAGGTAGATGCTTTATTAATTAATTATTAATTATTTCATTATTATTATGTAATTATTAATTAATGAGCATCAGATAGTGGTGAAAGAAAAAACATCTAAGTCATCTCTGCAAAAGTCAAGTTCTTGCTTTTTCTACTCATGTTCTAATGAACAGTGGCATAAAAGGAAGTCTTTATAGCATTGTTTTTTTTCCCTAATGTCTGTGTTCTGTTCTTTTCCATGCAAGGCTAGCATTTTCAAAAAGCATTTGCATAGCTAAAGAAACATCAAGTTTTATTAGAGTAATTTGGCTCTTAAAAATTAAAAAAAAGTTTTCTTCACAAGTGCCTTAAATATGCACAGAAGTGGCTGCATTCATTATACTGAGTTTGATAGAAGAGACACAACTCAGCTTGTGTCAAGGTATCCATGTTAGTCTCCAAAGACTTGTGCCAGTCCAGGTTAATCTGGTTCAGGAACTAAAAGAAACTGCACTAGTAAAAGGCACCTTTGTTCCTGTGCCTTGTATTTCTATCTGAAGGTATAAGCCTTGAAGGAAAAACATCACATCCAGTCCAACATGTGCCAGTGAATTTTTTCTGGTGTAAGCCATGGACTCATAAGTAGCTCAGACACTTTTGAAAATATTGCTCTTCATCCAAATAAAGTAAAAGAGCAGCCAATATTCAGAGTAAGTGGCTTTACTAGTAATGTTGCTTAAAGCAACCTTCCACATGCTTTACCTTCAGTGAGTAACTCCATAACTGAAATGCCTGGAGATGGTCCAAACAAAACAGTGTGTTTTCCATTAAGAGTGAAAAAAATTACACAGCATATAAATTTACAATGAAGCCATGTTTTTTGCTATGAACTAGCAGTGACATACATGTGATTTTAGTAAGAAACCCCATAATTTCATTAGTTAACACTGTCTGCAAGTCAAGCATACAGTGAAAAACAAAGCAGATCCAGTCATTCATCAAAGAATTGTCCATCAATAAAGCTCCTAAGCCTTTGCAATCCCACCAGCGGTCTGGGTGGCCTTCTGCCTCCTCCCCCTCCTCCTCCATCCCTCATCATGCCCAGCTCATTCACGGCTGGATTTGCCCCCACAGTCAGCGGTGGAGCACTGTGCTGGAGGGCTGTGGCTCTAGTCCCAGTGCTTGCCCCTCTCCTGGGGCTCAGTGCTGAAGCACAAGGCTACCACATGATACGATGCAACAGTCCAGACACTGTGCAATCCCGTGCCTTCCCCTCTGCCTCTAATCCAGAGACCCAGGACAAAGTCAACAAATGCAAGGAATAATCAAAAGAAAGAGGAAATAGTCAGATGAATAAAATATTGTGCCAAGAATCCAAACACAGAAATTACCCCTGGCTCTGCCACATGTTATATATGCAACTAGGCAATTAGCCCTCAGTATTTAAGTTTTCCATTTCAGAAAGGGGTATTAGGTTTATGCCCTCTGCTCCCTTTCCACCATGAGTTCTACAGTACGGGAAATACCTCTTTGTAATGTGTTTTTGCAGAACCCAGAGCAATAAATGAATGTGTTCATGGGAAAACATGTCCAACAGCAGATGAGGCCATTTCTACATCAGGACCCGAGTCAATCTATTAGACAGCTCTGTCACCCTGCTGATTCACTGTCAACTCGGGCATGAGGTGGTTAGTAATATTTTTACCTCATTCTTGGAGGAGAATTTGGACAAGAAAGAGAGAATTACATAAGAATGCAGTTGGACACCAAGAAGTAGTAATTAAGGAAGAAAGGAAAATATATGTTCAGGGATTAAAAACAAAAAGGAAAATTGTAGAAAAAAATAAAATTAATGGATTAAATGTAAAGGTGAAAAACTGCTTATGATTAAGCTTTGCTGAAGCACAGACAGGAAACTAATGGGCTGCTAAACTTGATTTTCTGTAGGCCTGGAAATGAGGAAGCCATCAAAGGACATGCTGAAAAGTAGGATGCTGAAGTAGAGTCCATCAGGAAATGGCTGTTTTTCCTGAAAACCTGGAAGAGTTGAGTTAGTCAGCAGGTTCATCGTTTAAACAAACCCCTTACAGCTGCTGCAGAGGGCTATGGAAAATCAATGGGACCATGTAGGCCTGTGGAGTGGTGTTGAAGGGGAACCTTTGGTGCTTGGGAGGAGAGAAATAAGGGAATGGGCTTTGCCTGAAAAACACGGAGTAGAGACATTCAGCTCCAAAATATGACTAAAGCACAGAGCAGCATCTGTTAGAGCAGACGTAGTTAACAAGAGATCCATTATGGAGGATCTTGGCTGGAGCCTACAGCATCAAACTCACTAGCGGGTGAGATGGCTGCTGGATGGGGGCATGAATCCACAACACTCTATGAAAAAACATGACCTGAATTTTCCCTGGTTTTCTCCCCTGGGGTTATGGTCCTTTCAGGCATGGTGACTCCTCAGGGGCAACCAAGAATTTTCATTCATAAATCCTAAGATGAAATGGGAAAAAAAGGGCCCTGGTGACCATGTCAAACTGACCCTCTGTGTGCCAGCTGCAAGCTCACTGGGACTGATTTCCACCACACTCTTTGCAGGATGGAGGCCAAGTCATCCAGCTGCCAGCCCGTTTCCTGTTGTGTTTAGTTCACTTGGACTTATTTCTTTCCTTCTCTTTGTGATGGCTGAAAACATGTTCCTTGCTTCCCACACCAGAGCCAGGGCCATGGCCAAAGCTATGTTTTGTTGAAACAATCAACCTGACGGTCTCTTGCTGAATTTTGTTATAATAATTAAGTTCAGAAGGAAGGTAGTACAGTTGCTCAAAATAAGCCTTAGGACAGAGTGTTTATGTCTCTCTGTAGAAACAGACCAAAAGGCAGAAAGGATTTTCCCCTACAAGTGCAAACATAACTGAATGTGAATGCGGCATCCAAGACAGACAAGGTTGGTGCTATTGGAAGGGACTTCCTTCTAGCATAACTGAAAGTATGACATTCTAATGGTCTCATGGCACATGAAAGTCTTCTCATTTAAGTTATTCTGCAAGATCATTGAGTTCAGAGGTCTGGTATCTTCTCCCAGGACACAAAAGATGATGCAATGAAAGTCTTGCTGACTTCACAGACTTTTGGGTGGGAATATCCCTGCTATGGAAGGAAGCAGGACTTTCACCAATGGCTCCAGGGGTTAAGCTAGCACAGATCTTCCCTTATTGCCCAGCACCAAGCGTCTGTATGGAATGTTCAGGATGCTCAGGGTGTCAGTACCCACTCAGCCCTTGGACATCTCCCTGGAAGCAGAAAAGAAGGCACCACACCAGGGGTTTAACTGGAACGCACAACACTGACCATTTTTGTCTACTTTATAAGCACATTTGTCTATTAGGTAAAACAAATGCCCTTCAGGCAGGCCAGTGGCCTTTTTTAGGAAGAAAAATAGTATTCCTTTTTTATTAATTCTCCCTCAAATCTGCTGCAATGTTCAGTGCACAGGTGGGAACTACTTCTGCAATAAGATCATTAACTTGTTTGCGCAGTTTTGCAGATAGCATACCCTGGAAAAATCAATTGTCACAGGTTTAAATTCCTACTAAAATAGATCTTTTAAGCTGTTTACAGAACCTAATGAGAACAAATACAGGAAGTGGTGTTTCCATCTCCCAAACAGTCATGGTCTTGTCTCTCTTCTCTGGAAATGTCAGATGATCTTATTGCAATCAGAAAATCAAACCCAGATGTATGCTTCTAAGACCAATATCAAAACCTGGGCACTGCCTTCTACACTTTTTTAAGTAGGAGTTATACCTGTCTTTGACATGAAAATAAAAACAAAGGCCAAAGTACATACCAATATTCAGGACAAGGGCAAAGTTTCCCTGTACCAAGGACTGGTATTAAGACTCTGAGCAAGTGACAGCAAGTGATCAGGCTGAGGAAGGCACACACATGGCTGTGAGTCACTCATAGTAGCTGGGTGAGTGTTGACCTGGATCCTGGATTTCCTACTGTCCTAATCATTATCCTCATAATATTTTTGGGGTTTTTTAAAGGTGAAGATTAAGTTTGTAATTTGAAATGGTACCAATGCAATGGCTGAGATTTCCAAAGAAAACCTTTCCACATTATTTTAGATGGAATAAGTGCTAACCTTGCCACAACCAATGAGATTCTTAAACCAACTGTGCAAATGAGTTTCAGAGAAATATTTCCACCCTACCTCACAATCTCCTACAAAACTGCCACTACAAATTGTGGGCTGTTCATAGAAGACATGTTTTGGAGAATTTTCAGTCAGGAGGGCTTGCCAAAAAACTGGAGCTCTGAAATCAGGTAGTGATCAGCATCCAGTGGGGATAATACCTGTTCCCTGGTACATTATCATCTTTGGGGAAGCAAGCATGCATTTGGAGACCCAGTAACATAGTGGCATCCTTGGCAAGAGACAGAGGCACTGCCAGTGTTATCAAAGGTAGGTTTTAGAGTAACTGGAACAACCTGCTTTTCCTGTAGTTGTTTTTATATATTGTAGACATTTAAAACCTTGTGTTCATAGAACCTGACTATAGAAATGTATTTACTTTTCAGTTTTTTAAAAGTCTTTGTCTACCCACTGTTCTTTTAGAAATCTAAAAAATACCTGAGAATAACATTATTTACCATTTAGTTTGATATTCACCGTTTTTATCTGCTACATAGTCGGGTAGCCACCTACAATAAATTTTGCACTGATGTACAGTGATTTTCGGTAAGGTATTTATTTTTCAGCAAATATGTTGCCATCCAAAAGTAAACTGAAAAGAAGGATGACCAGAAATACAGGTGCAGTGCTTGGCATATAAGTTCCTTCTTCACCTCAGTTTGACCATGTGGTGAGCTGTTCCCAGAAGACATTTCCAAAGTTTGTGCATCTGCCGAGGGGCGACACTCCCTCATGCGAAAATCCTCACTGTGTTGTGATGTTTATTATAAACAGAGGTCATGGGGTGGTGCGGAGAGAGGAAAGCTTAGGGAATGTATAGGAGACTGGCTGAAGGATACTTTTGGCGTGTGCTTTATTGGCCCACAAGGATGATCTTAATCAGCTGAAGAACGCTCACAGTTTCAGGCATAAAGATGGGCCATCTTTAGAAAATACCTAGAATATCTGGCCTCCAGTAATTATTTTTGGGAGTTAGAAGGCTGGTTCCAGTACCTCACCAGCCCTTGCAAATCCCAGACTGTGCCTCTCCCATTTCCAGCTGCAGCAGAAGGGCTGAGGGGCCAGAGGTGCTCTGTAATGACTTGCCTTCAGCAAACTCTGAAGTACAAGACAGCAAACTCTGACAGAGTAAATAGAAATAATGAACTTGAATGAGGACAGACTGCTGGAGATCTTTCCAGAAATGATCCATCATACATTAGCATAGACATGTCAGGATTGCTGACTTCATTTCCTATTTTTTTGTGAATGAGCACTTGTAGCTGAGTTCTCTCTAAGGAGAGAACTTAGCTGAATGATGACTCTAGGAAAGGATGTCACAACAACATTCACAGTATGGAGAGATGTTAACAACAGGAAGGGACAAATTTTTGGAAAAAGGAAGTGTGGGACCCATAAAGAGGAAATGGAAACTGAAAGCACAGCCTGCATAAATGCAGGGTTTTCTCTCTAATCCGGGCAGTGGTGTCACTACAAAGTAGTTTGTGGATTCTTGCTTTGGATATTCCAATCCAGTGCACACAGTTTTCTCCCAGGGAAATGTCACTTTCATGTAGTTGTTTAAAACAACTTCCTCATGATTTCAGAGATGTCTTTTTCCATAGGATTTGGGACTACCCTGTTTCTGAAATTGGTGCTACAATGCCACTACAGGTGAGGAAAACAGCAAAACTAGTACAAAGAATTTGTTTGTTAGAGTATCATTCATCAACTTACTATGGGATGGAAACACCTTTTAACTCATATGCTGACACAACCCAAACACCAGGAAATGCTTGTGAACCCAATTGAAATCTGAGCTACCAGCAGACCTGAGAGGGGGAAAGGCAGTCAGGCATCTGTCCTGAGGCACCTGAGAGGAAAAAAGAAACGTTGATGCAGCAAGTAGAAAATGTCACCATCTTCCACCAAGAAGTCCTTGCATGCCAGAGGGCCTCAAAGCACTTTACAGAACGTCTGTAGTGATGCTAACCCCCAGGATTACTGTGGGCCTTGGGAGAAACAGATCAAACTTTGCGTGTTGGCACAGGAAGATCTCTTCATTCACAGCTGCCATCTTTCTGTAGTGAAATGGGAATATGAAAATCCATTGATATTGCATACCTTAGCTCTGCATCCTGAACAGGTAGATTAATCATCTGGTCTTAAAGTGAATCAAAACATGTGCTCCTGAAGAAACTGCACAAAGCACCATAGTCATGTGAGATGTGCTGTAAAAAACTATTCCAGTAACTGGGGCTGCTCATATTGTCAAGTCTCTTCCTGCAGCTGGAAAATACATATTCCAGCATCGTGATGGCCATGGGATTAACAGAAATTCTTGTGGGATGGATTCTTGCAAGAAAGGGTGTTATTAAGTGACCTTTCTCCTAAAAAAATCTAGAAGTGCTCTGGAAAAATCTGACTGCCTATAATAACTCCAGGCTGCTAAAACTTAGTTTGACCACTGCAGAAGCAAACTGTCTTCCTTAAAAACAAAGGAGAATTCCTCATTTTCCACCAGCTGGGACATTGATTGCTTCAGCTCTGTTGCCACAAGAGGGCTCTTCCCTCTTAACCTCTCCATTTCTTAGTTTTTCTTTGACCATGGTCTTCGTCTTCCAAGTGCTTCCTGACTCAGTGATGTTCTGACAGTCAGTTCTACTCCCTGTTGATTACTTGCTTTGACCACAGCTCCTTCAGGTTACTTTCCATTAGAAAATTTCTTCTATTTCTGGGTCATACCCTCTGCGAGAGCAGAACATGAAGACGAACTCAATCTTTCTACCTTTCAGAACATGTATTTAAGGTGTATATCTCTCTGGTTTAAGCTCAACTCTTAGACTCATGAAAAAAGCTTTCATCTGTATCTCTGGCTGTCCCAAGCACAATTTTTCAGGAATATTCAATCTTAGTGCTTCTTTGTGTCCAAGTGCTGTAAGAAGAGCAAAAGCAGTTTACACAATCTAGGAAGAAACACAGCTCCAGAAGGTGGTCTTCCAACGACAGTTCTCAACAAATTGGCTGCACTTGTTTATCTGAAAATATGCTTATATTGCTACCTTACTGTCTCCTCTCTCTCTCCCTGGCCTCTTGTTTCCCCCATCTGTTGCATATTTTCATCATTTTTGGACAAAATTATTTTATTTCCTGAATGCTTCTGTATCACCTAGCACCATAAAGTCCTAACTTTACAGCGAGCCCTTGGAACCACCAAGATTTTTGTAGAAAATTTAGACCCCTTAAGTTAGGGTCAAAGGATTTGTTTTGAGGATTTGTTCCAGCATGAAGAAATAAAATGTTTGACATTTTACACATGCAATGATCACTGCAAAATTATACAGGTTTTTATCCCAAATGAGCCCACCCTACAGAAAGAAGTATCTGGGAGGCTCTTTTCTGCCTATCCTTGCATGTTAAGGCAAGATAAAATTTGTGCTGTCAGAGAAATGGCACGCTAAACTCATAAGCTGCATACTTGGTGGTGTGGAGTATCACATGTGAGATTCTGTCTCACACTGTTGCTAAGCCCTTTAAAATGCTTTCGAACAAACAGTTACTCCTCTAAGGACTGATTCAATTATAAAACTGAATTTTGGATCGGTGAAGATATGAATCAGGAAAGATATTTTCTGGTGCTCTCTGGATTCCACAACTTGAAATAATCTTGCTGGAGAAAACAAAGTCAGGACTTTGGGGAGTAGTTAACATGATTTTGGAAAGACACAGGATAGATTTGCATTTCCTGGCCATTTTTTTCCTCTTTTTTCACAGTACTTTGTTCTCTTTTTTTGTATGTATTAGAATTTCTCCCTTTTGTATTGCATAAGCATTCCTTTTCTGTAGCTGTATGCTGTTAACAAAGGTGCTGCAGCACGAATAAAAATGGATGCATAAATGGTAATATAAATATCTTCCCATTTATTAGATCCATTGATCTGTGACCACCAATTTTACTGATTTTAGTGGGACTGAAAGAACATTTAACTGTGACTTGGGCAAGGAGTCCCAGCTTGTCCCTGTTGCAGGTATGGGGCCACTCCTGTAGTCACAGGTGGAATATGAGTGGCTACATGCACACACTTTTCAAATCATAGGGAAAGTCTGAGTATTACTTCATACAACTCATTCAAGACTATTCCCAGCCCATTTCCTATCAGCAGTCTGGTTAATGAATCAAAATTCTTTGAGCTGGCAACTGTTTTCTGTGAAACTGTCCTGGGATGAATTTTTGGCTAGTCACAGAGGCCTGTTAGTAAGAAATAAATTTTCTGAGCAAAGAACTGGTATGGGAATTTTATCACATTGCAGTGGTAGAAACATATGCAAAGATGAAAAATTATTCCCAAAGCGACTCTAAAGAAGAGAAAAAATAAAATTACCTCATACCAAATCTCTCCTCACAGTCACATGCCCTGAAATTAAAACTACAGGAAATCATTAGCAGGTTTGGTAATAACTCCCTTTACTTTTAATGAAAAACTGCTACAGAATTTCGACCACAATTTCTCTTAATCTGCACAGCCCCATCAAAGTCACTCTTCAGTTTCTGAAACCTAAAGTTTTATTCTGAAGGAGATTACAGTAAAAGCAAGTCATCCTAGCAGCACGGATCCATTCTACAGGACTCTAAATATCCACTCACCAGACAGGGAGGGCATCATGCACTGCAGAGCAACTTCAGTTCTAACTTGGATGGAAATTATGTTGGAAAATATTTATAATAGGTTAATGCAAGATTTCAAATGTTTCATGTTTAATGTGTGTCATGAAGGATTTCAAGTAACTCTGAAATAAGTAAAGGCTACAGGAAACTCAATGTCCTTCGGACTCCTTAAAAATTGATAACCAGTCACTAAGGCAATCTATTAAGCACCTATTAATAAATTTTAAAGCCATCTTTATTAGGGCCTTCATGAAAACTATGATCTATGTTTAATTTTTAATCCTTCTTCATCTACATAAGTCCCTGTTTTGCAACAAATAATCACTGCCTCTACTTCACCGGAGCTCATCACATGATTCACTGATTTCAAAAGAGATGTTCTGCAAGTAAAGTACAACTTACACTGATTAAAGAAGGCAGAATAGATCTCACACCCCCGTTATTCTAAAAGTGGATTTTTTTTTCCATAAAGAAGAAGAAAAATGTCTGCAGATTCATGGAGAGATAGCAAGTATGAGATGCTTTCAGACAGTTGCAATGCAGAAGTCAGAGCCAGGATGGGTGAGGCCCTGTGCCTGCCAGGCACATAGGAGCAGCAGATAATACACTCCTCCAGATGACAAAACCACCTGCCCTGGCCCTGGAAAATTGTATCTGTACTCTGACTAACTTGTTAAACTTACCCTGCCTTGTCCTTACTGTTCTGCAGTAAAGTAAAAATGGTCTGTTTGCTTTAACAGAATGAAAGAGCATAAAAGAAGGCAACAAGGTAGTTTTAATATCTTGGCTCACAAATCTAGGAAAAACCCCATCACACAATTAGAAAGTCAGATATTCTGCAAGCCAGTTCAGATTATTAGGAAACATTCGGTAGAAACCTCATGAAGAGGTGTTTGGGGTAAACTAGATTCCACTTTTTTCTCTGTACAGCTGGGTGGAGTTTTTAAGGACTAAATATCTTGAATTAGCACAGCAGAGTACTAAGGACACAGCTGGCAGGGGAGGACCTTCAGAGACTCACTTTGGAGAGGGAGAGGTTAATAGCAAAGGTTGGTCACAAGGGCTGAAACTTGGAAGAAGGTATGTGCTTGGTGCTCTTAAGGGAGCATGAAAGGGAAGTTTTTTTCTTCCAACTTGCCTTGTGTTCAGCTGTAGGATAAAGAGAAGGGTGCCTGGTTTACTATCTTTTTTTCTCAGATAAAATTTCCCTTGAGGAAGGCATTGAGTTTTCTTCCCTTTCTGTTTCCTTCTCCTTTATTTACAGTCCGCTTATGAAAGCCCAGGAGCACTATGTGGGTGCATGACTGTGGAATGGTCCTGTACAGCATGGTTTTTCTCTAGTTTTGCATGCTTTTCTGCTTTTTTTTAGCTGCATCCCCTCTCTGCTCACAGACCTCTCCACTGAGTGTCACTCATGATCCATAGCTGGGCCATCTGTACATAGAGACCTTGAAAAATGAGCCTCTGACATGTTGGCTTCACATTGTCCCTGTCACTTCCCACAGCCCCAGCTGGTTACATACCGCCCTATAGTCTTCATGGGCTTTTAATGGATCATTTTAATGGAAATCATGGGGATACATGAGACCATGTTGGATTTTGCTGGTTTGGTCTCATTTTGGTTTTTTGGTATTGGTCAGGTAAATTTTTCTTAGTATAGTATTTCAGGGCTTGGAGAACTCAGAAACAGTAGTGCCTTCTCCCTTCTCTCCTTTCCCCATAGATGCTGCTCCATTCAGCAGGAAAATGAGGCAGATTAGTGTGATTTATGTCTTGAGAAAGTTGGTATTTTGCCAACAAGCCACTTTCTAAATATTTTGGGTGGAGATCTAGCTTGCTCCATGGTTAAATACCATGTGCTGGCATGTTTCCTCTTGCTGTCAGAAACTGAACTGCACCAGCAAAAGCAAAAGGAGGAAGCCTGAACAGGAGTATAAAAAGCTTTTTACAAAAAAAATACCAAAAAGCCAGAAGCAGCAGGCTGCCCAGGATAGATGATCCAGCTCTTCATGTGATCTGCTTGTAATAAAATAATAGAAATTGTGAACCATTTGCCATATTTACAGCTTCCAGTGGAACAGGATAGCCCTGCTATTTGCTCTTTCAGGGTCTTTTTGTTCCATATATTTTCAGTATGATGCTTCTCTGTGCTTTTATCTCTGAATTTCACTTTTTTCCTCTTGTTTCATTTTTGCGTTGTGCAGGAGAAGCACAGTGCAAAGCAAAGGGAGTAGAAGACTGGCTGTGGCTCATTCCCATGCTTGGTGCAATGCAGACAGGTGGCAATAAAACTGCTGGCTTTCATGAAGGAAGGAAGATGTGTACCTCTCTTTTTTTTTTTTTTTTTTTTTTTTTGCCTTTGAAAACATATGGTGAGTACCTGTCTGAAGTTTGCCAATTCTGAATTTTCTCAAGGTGTTTAATACATTAATTTGATTATTTTGCAACACAGTCTTCAAAAACTCTCCCTGGTTGGCTTATCTTTTAAGTTAGACCATCTGTATAAAGATGTCTGTGGGTTTTGTCGCTGTAAGATAGAAGGAATCCACTTGTTAGTTGGACCATTGAATTATTTTGGCCTTAGGCAAGTGGCAGAGAAGAAAAAAGAGAAGATATTAATTTGATATGTGCACACAGACTTTCAGCCATTTTCCATTTTCACCAGGACCTTATCCTGTTATTTTTCACCTCTCTTGGCTCTCCTGCCATGAAGGAGTTTGCACTTGACAAATATTAGATACTTTCTTTCTAATTGTCAACATGTTTCGGCCCAAAGACCTTGAAGTCAGGTCTTCACCAGTCCCTTTTGCTGAAATAAGGACCCTTCTGGCACTGCGCTCACATTTTCAGCATCTCCAAATCTTCATTACACTCCAGATAAAAAATACTCAGTGTCTTTTTTATTATATTTTTTTAATTGATGGGATGAAATAAACTGAAAAAGTAGGTCTCTGTGAAATTCCTAGCTTGCATGAAACCAAAAATGACACATATCAGAGGTCAAGCATACTCATTTCTGTTCCATTCTGGAATGAAAAAAGTTTCAGCCCTTCAGTGTTTTCTGCAGTAGCCCTAAGGACTTCTTTCATACTTTCTGCTTTTTACTTCAGTTCCATTTTAACACAATCATGCTATGTAAATCCAGCAATTCAAGTTGCCTTTGAGCATGTGACCTTGTTACATATTTTTAAATATTATATAATATTACATTTTGACATTAACTTAATATCATTTGTGATTCACTTAATCATCTGATAAGAAAATAAATGCATGTATAAGTGTTTTTTCTGTTCTGTCACAAAGTAGTTATGTCATCTCTTTTTTTTTTTGGATCTTTGGCAGCCTCTTCAGCATTTTGTAATTTCATATGGATGGCTATTCTGACGTAATTCTTCATGTGTAATGAATTATTGTGTAACAGTATACTCAAACCATGCTATCAACTGAAGGAATATATGGAGACATTAAAAATCTGTGGTGTGAAATGCGGCATTAAAACCATACAATGTACAGCTACGTCTGGTTATGTCAGAGCTGTAATGAGAGCACAACCTCTGAGAAACTAAGACAATGCTTGTTACATATTGCTTGAAAACCCCTGAATAAGTGCATTGCTTTGGTACCAAATCTTAGCAATAACTCTAAACTCAAACATCCAAAAGTTATGGCATTGCATTAGAAGTTATTTATAGTTTTAAACAATGCCTTTAGGGCACTTTTACTTGTCTCTCCTCTAGAATTTTTCCAGCATATTCCTATCAGCTACAGAAAGGTTCACAGCATATGTCCAGACTCAAGACTTAAAACCATCATTTGCAGAATTTGTTGTCTGAAATTTAATAAACTGGGATGCTTGTGTTTGAAACTAGATGGGGAGGTTATTTTGTGTTTGTCTTTCACCTGCTTTTTGCCCTATCCCAATTAATCTCTGATCACTCAGGTCCCCTGTAGCCTGAAGAGAACTGAATGGCCAGGTCTCACAAGCTGCCTTGAAAGACCCAATCTGTGGTTTTAAACTGACTTCTTTGCACTTTCCTGCATCAATGACACCTCTGTGGCAGCCTGCAGTGTCAGATAAAAGTCTCCCTGACACAACTCATACCTTTGCAGACTTGTTTTTGGACAGACTGTCTTTGCTCTCAAATTGAGGGAATTTGCAATGGAGTAGCAGAGAGTTTTCCTAAATTACTGACTTGGGGCAGTCTCTACAGCTTGCAGAGGGGGCATTTACTACTTCTGTTTTTTTAAAGGATAATACCAGCAAAGTTTTAAAGTTTGTAGCTAGCAGCATTACCAAAGTTTCCTCTCCTCCCTTTGGAGGCATGCCCGTAACTTGCAGTAGTGTGTGGTCCAGAACACTGTGAGAGGTGAAGAGGTGTCTACTACTTTTGTAGAATCTTTTCTGACCTCTGGTCTCAGAGAATGCTTTCTTCAGGACCTTGACACTAAAGCACAAACAATTCAGGAGTGGATAATCTGAAGGAAGTTCTTGTTTGGAATGGAGGTTGCTGACTTAATACTGTCTCTTGGGATTTACTTTGGCTCAGCTCAAGTTCAATCCTCCAAAGTCCTGAACATCTCTTGCCAGGGTCTGGGCCTTGTTTTGTTTTCAACTGACCACAGTGTTTTATGGAACTCCTGGAAAATTCCCCCCAACAATATTATTTAATTCTTTATTCATAAGTCTCCTTTGGCTAGGGAGCTGAGGAACAGAGGGCATCTAGAGCTGCAAACACGAGCACCTCCACAACCAAAGCTCTGTAACAGCTTCCATCTTCTACAATGTGAAACACGGTATGTGTTCCCCTCTGGGAGATGTACTTCCTCTGCTCAAAAAACATTGCCCCATTGTTTGAGGCATGTAATGTCACAGAGGCTGTGACCCTTCTCTTGCATGACAGCCATCACTTGGCCACAGATGGCACCTGCCAAACAGGGACTGGAAGATCCTGTTCTTCTCACAGTGCAGGAGCTCCAGTGCTTGACGCCCTAGACAGGGAAAGGCACTTTTTTTTTTTTTTTTGCACTGAATAATGCAGGAAGATCACATCTTTAGGGGAGAATTTCTCTCCCACCTGTAGCAGGACCTCAGCCAGAAATTTATGTGACATCTTCACTGAATAAAAGGAGTTGGAAAGAACTTGACAAGGTACATGTGAATAAAAGGGTAGGCAGGGCACATGAATCCTCCTGAGTTTGGCCTGCTGACAAAGTGGGAGACTTTATAAATTACAAACACACATCTGTAATGAAAACACTTCAGAAATCCAGCACAGGCCTTTGGAGATGTATTTCTGAAAAAAAAATCCTACAATGTCTCTGCTCTCTATAGTATTAATTAGGAGAAAAGCACTGGCAGAAGACCAGTTTATTCTGGGGGTTTTCTGTTGTTCTGTTATTTCTGATTCAGTGCACGTTACTGACACAGAATGAAGACATAAGGCTAGAGTGACAATAGGTTGTCCTCTAAGGACCCATATCTTTACCCATTCTTTCTTAAGTACTTTAATAAAAAGTAACCTGTTACAAACATAGCCTTAAATAGAATATATATTGCAACACCTGACACTTGCTGTTTACTGTAAAAGTTTTACATGCCCACTACAGCATGCATTCCTCCTCCTGACAAGTGGGCAAGGAAGCATTTGCAAAGTCCAGGGATGCAGTATCACCAAGAGGTTCATGGATCTACAGCTTTGCTGAGAGAAAAGAAGAAGGCCTGGCAAAGGATACACAAAAAGGATACAAAAAGCTCCCTGGTACTGCTCTGGAACCAAATGGGCGGAGAGCCACATTTCAGCTCCCATTTTCTATTAAAGAGAATAGCTTGACTTCTCATATACAGAGAGATTCCCATGTGGTAATTGAGCAAATTCCTAGCTCTGCAAAAGCCTGTGGGGTAAGATTTGCCAGTTTCCCAAGTCCTGGGGTTCCACAGCAGCCCCTACAAAGGTCATCTTCTACTACGAGGAAAGGTCTGTACTGCTCCAGCAAAGTATCTGAACACATGGTTGGAATTAAACATGCATTTATTTGTTTTGCTGAGTAGAGGAAATGAGTAGAATTGAGGCCAGTGATAAGGAAAAGATTATACTTTGAAGTATAATATGAATGCAGAATTAACTCATTGAGTTATTCACCTTTTGCAGCCTGTCAGAAAAGCATTTGTGTCTTGAAGAAAGTGCATGTCTGGCTTCCAGATCCTTCTTATTTTTGGAAAATATCTGTTGCATTCACTATGGCTTTTCCTCAGACATCTAGTTTTATCCTTCACATATATGGTTTTATATTTCTCTGCCCCTGCAAGAATTCTGCAAATGAAGTAAACCCTGGATAGAGACATTATCTCTACCCAGAAAAAAATCCTACAATGCCTCTATCTCTATTTCAGAAGACTGAGTCCTACCAAAACTGGAGGTATTTTTTCCTTCTTCTCCTCAGAAAAAAAGGAGTAGCACTCTCGTGAGTGTTTTCATAGTGTGGCATTGATTTTTGCAAAATATTTCTGGGTTTTTTTATCATAACAATTTTCTATTATTTATTCTTCTTGTAAATTTATCTCCAAAATCTCTTCTCAAATTTGTGGTCTCAGTACCCCACCTGTATTGTATAAGGCAAATCAAGAGAAGTGAAAAGAACATGCAGGAGTCTGTTTCATTATTCAGCACCTTCATGGAACCTCCTGACCACACATAGAACAGTCATGAGTAATCTCTATAATTTACCACGAGATCAGAGTGTACAGATTATGCACACAGCTTTGAAACTGAAGATTTCAGTGGAGATGCCAAACTGTCATGCTCTCAGGACTCACATCCAGGGTGGAGGCTTTGATACCATGAGAGACTGGCAACTGCATGCAATTACTTCAGCTGTGTTATGAATTGGCCCTGCAGCTGTTTCACCGCTGCAGCATCTGGTAGGATAACAGAGCTGCTGGTGTCATGCTTTTTGAGACTGGCCTCAGGGGTAGACAGCATGGGCAGCATCATGTACACTATTCATCTTCAACAAAAATTCAAGATTTTGTATTGGCTGTCCATTCCTGTTGCATCAAAGGCTCTGAAAACACCTGGGCTGTCTCTCATCTTGTTTCATCTTGCTGGACATCAGAGTGTCTCATGTGGTCACTGGTGAAACAAATGTGTGTGTTCTCTCACAACCAGTTTGAGATAGGAAGTGTAGTGAGGTTTGAAAAATTCTCTGGAGTGGATGTGGCAGAAAAAATTAAGCAGGACTCATGATTTTCAGTCTCTACTGGCATGGTCCTTTTGTTCCCAGTACACCTTAAAAGACGTCCAACACCTTGAATTTCTGTGCCTTGCAAGAGCAATGGAAAAATTGACAAAATTGCATCTTTTCCCACCTCTTCATGTATCCACAAAGAGAGCTGAGAGCCAAACCAACCAGCAAAAAGTGTGGAATTTCAGAATCTTTCCACAAAGATCCAATGATGTGCAGAAGTACTTACCAAAAAAACTCCTTGAACATGAGCCGTAGCTTAAGACACTTAATTACTTTACTGAGTGCCTAGTGGATGCCAAGACATGCCAAGATGCTGCTGCTCTCATGCCATTGTTTCTTGACTCCTGTTCCCAGACTTCAGTGGGGTCACAGATACATGAAGCTGACTGCAGGAATAACACAAAATAAGAGGCAGGCTCTCTCAAAAAAAACTTGCCTTTAAGACCTAAGCCCTAAGTTAAATCTATGTGGATAGAGCTTTTATCCTATTTCCAGCCAGGACTTTTGCAGTAGCCAAGAGGAGGATAGGACCTGGAGATTATTCTATACCACCTCATGTCATTGCCAGGCAAGAGAGTTTGGGGGTCTGTTCCCAGGAGAAGGGGTCCCTGCCAGGCTGACCTAGTGTGGTGCAGGGAGTGATTTGGTATGATTGAGAGGTTTCCCTGTGAATCGATTGCCTCTTTCTTGCACCCTCTGTAATTAGTATTGTTGCTGTTGTGGCTCATTTTCTTACCTCATTGCTGTTTCCAGTAAATTGTTCTTATCTCAACCTGTGAACTTTACCTTTTTTGCCTCCTGTTCTCAATTCCAGCCACCTGTAGAGAGAGGGAGAAGGGGAGGGATAACAAGCAAGCAGCTTGAGGTTTGGAGTCTCAGTGAGAGCGCTTAATTAGTGAATACCATTGCTAAAGCATGATAGCCTTCTGTGCTCCAGGGATGCACAAGGAGCATTGCCCCAAAGTGTGCCAGTTAGAACAGGACCTAAGCTACGATGCCACTGGGCCAAAAGAAAGTAGAAGGGAAGGAAGAAGCAGAAGATAAATAACTGGAAATGGAGCAATATACTTTCACTTTGTGCATTATACATGGGCTTCAGCCTTCTCCTTGTCTCACAAAACTGTGGACTTCTCACCAAATTAAAAGCTCCAAGTTTCATTCAATCTCTGTTGCTGAGCTTTCTGCAGGCAATCTGGCCCATACTCCCAGACCATTTGGGTTCCAGTTGTGCCTCATGTGATTTGGAGCAGGGAAAAAATTATCATCTATATCAACTTTCTCATTTCCTCATTTGCTACAGTCTCACACTTATCTGCTATGGCTCATCTTTTCCTTTCTATCCCCTGGTGGTGTACTGTTGTTCAAGACATTGTGCTAAGCCTTCAGCTCTTTTACCATGGTCAGTTTAAAAAAGCAATAAACTAGCCAAAAAAGCACCTAAACACCAGCAGCTTCCTATTTATCAACACTATACTACTACTAAAAAATCCCTGACCTCTTAAAAAAACCTATTTAATTTTTTAGGAAGACATTACATTTTCCAAGGGCCTATCTTCCAAGAGTGCCAATTGGTTCCTTCAGACAAGGATGGCTCCCAGTTTGCAGCAGCAAATTTCTGTTTTGGCAAATGCCAGCATAGCCATCAAAGGTTTGATTTAGTGCCTGCAGATGTGGTCCAGCTGCAGGAGCTCCAAGGGAGATTAGGACCAAGTCCCCTTCCACAGGCAGAGGCATCTTGCTGGTACATCCCTGGACCTCGCCACCGAGAGAAGGGGGAGAGCAGCATGTATCCCTGCAGGAGACCCTAGACATGGCTGTGTCTTCTCATTAGGAAGCAGGACACTGAGTGAGTCGGGACACTGGGGTGACATTTAGCTCTCTCCTGTTGGAACTGGCTTGAGTGGGGCCAGGACTGTGTGAACTGGGACTCTGGGTCATGGTCATGATCAAGTTGATGTGATCAGGCTTGGTTTCCAAAAACATGTGAGATTATGGGGAGAAGTTACTTAGCCCCTCAAAAAAAAAAAAAAAAAAAAAAAATATATATATATATACACTTACTTGTGGATTAAAAAAATACAGCCTCAAGGGACATATTTTGAGCAGTACTGGATTTTGCAGCCATCCTGAAGTGTATACTTTTACTTTGTTTGTGAGGCAGGGGGAGGAAATCTGCTTTCCTTGTGCTCAAAAATGATTTTGCTGGGCAACTACCAGACTAGATTAGTCAGGCATGCCGAAGCCCATCTCCCCTATTCTGATCAGAGCTGTCTTGCTAATAGTTCTGTAACTGACAGCCTTGTAAATATTTATGAGCTAATTCCCTGCCCTGAAATGCAACGGCTGTTGTTTCTAAGAGTCCATAGATGCTGTGTGTGGCCTGAGACTGCTTGAGTTGGCAGACATTGCCACAAGTTTGAGAGCACACACAAAGACACTCAAAATGTGTAGGCAAAGAGAACTGTGGTCCAGAAACAAAGCATGAAACAAAAGCTGTAAACCTTTTCTGTTCCCCTCCTGGAAGCGACATCAGCTAGCCAAGAGTCAGTTTTATCTCCCTCACAGGGAGTGCAAGGAGAACAGAACTGAAGGAGCTATTAAATGACCTTCAGCCAGCTCTTCCTCATGACTTTTGCTTTTCACGGAATGCTGATTTGGAAGGGACTCACAAGGATCATCAAGTCCAACTCCTGGCCCAGCATCTGCACCCAAGAGTCACACAATGTACCCAAGTACATTGTCCAAACGCCACTGTGACCGCTTCCCTGGGGAGCCTGTTGCAGTGCCCAACCACACTCTGGGGAAAGAATTTTTTTCTAATATCCAACCTAAACCTTCCCTCATAGGCCACTCCCTCACGTCCTGTCACTATCACCACAGAGAAGAGACCAGTGTCTGCCCCTCCTCTTCCCCTCACAAGGAAGTTGTAAGCTGCAGTGGGGTCTCCCCTCAGTCTCCTCCAGGCTGAACAGACCAAGGGACCTCAGCCATTCCTCACATGGCTTCACCTCAAGGCCCTTCACCATCCTTGTGGCCTCCTTTGGACACTCTGCAATAGCTCAATGTCTTTTCTGTGTTGTGACACCCAGAACTGCCCTCAGCACTCGAGGTGAGGCTGCCCCAGTGGAGAGTGGGACAATCCCCTCCCCATCCCCTGTGATGCTGTGCCTGATGGCACCCCAGGACACAGGTGGCCCTCCTGGCTGCCAGGGCACTGCTGGCTGGTGTTCAACTTGCCACTGACTAGGACCCCCTGGTCCCTTTCTGGAACACTGCTCTCCAGCCTCTCATTCCCTGTTCTGTCTGTACATCCAGGTTTGCCCTGTCACAGATGCAGAATGTGGCACTGTCACCTGTTGAACTTCATACAGTTGGTGATTGCCTAGCCCTCTAATTTCTCTAGGTCTCTCTGCACGGCCTCCCTGCCTTCAAGGAAGTCAACAGATTTTCTGATTTCATTCTCCTCCCAAAAAAATATTCTGTGCTGTTATCTCCATTGTGGCAGCATATTCTGTGGATGTGATTTGAGTGTGCATCATATTTTGGAAGTCCAGCATCCCCTAAAAAATAGACACATACCTCCTATAAAACATCTGAACTCCACAAACCTTTCTCAGCCCTTTACTCTTTACACCTGCATAGCTGGCTTTTGTGTGACCCTCCTCCACACCACAGCACAAGCCACGGAACTCAGGAGCAGTTATAGCTCCTCTTGGGGGTTTTTTTGGAAGGAAAAACTTACTTCTTCCTGAAATTTCTTAATTCTGTTCAGACGGAAGACTGCAGGTAATTTTTATTTTCCATCCATGAGTTTCTAACTTTTTTTGAAGTGTGTTTTAGTGTTTCCATTTGATGAACATACAACCTGTAGCTTTTTAGGCAGCCATGGACTACTCACTACTCATGTCTCAGCCTCTACAAACATCAACTGAGTGCAATGCTTATCCTTATCTTGTCCTCAATCTGCTGTTTTATTGAGAGGGAGGAGAGTAAAGCAGCCTGACTTAAAGAGTCGTGAGTTACTGCCCTGTTTTCTCAGGATCAGAAAGGAGGATGGAGGGAAGGTCTCCATTAGTCAGGACTGTGAATATTTTGGGCAATCACTGTGAGAGTTGATTCTTCCAGCACTTCTCTTTCCTTTGCACAACTAAAACTGAAACAGAGACTGCACAAAGGTACCCAACCAGGACCACTGTTCGTGATGATGAAGCCTGTGTGATCCAAACCATTTCCAACGCTGCAGCAGTATTAATTTTTCCATTAATGCTTTGTGCCCCAGAACAACTGAAGAAATTTGTCGCTGCTTTGTCAAAGTCAGGGAACAGCCATTAAAGTGATATATGTTAGAATGAAAGAAAGGAATGGAAATCTTCACCCTCTGCCTCAGTTTCCCACATACTGTTTTAGCAGTTTCAGTTTAACTGATTTATAAAATATCTTTCTTGAAGAAATTATGTTCTGTGCTGGGAAATGAGCCCATGAAAGAGCTTTCTAAGGACCTGGGTTTTTTTCAAAAATAAATTCTCAAATAAAGATTCAGGTACATCTGTCTTCAGGGATGCCAATACCAGACAAAACAACCCTTGCAGCACTCCTTATTGCTTTTGGAGTGTTCAAATTTGTGTTTAACTTAACTGCATTTGGCCATGAATTGTAGCCATCTCCTAAGTGAGGTCAATGGGAATTGTTCAACTGTCTTCAATGAGAGCTGGATCAGACCCTATTATGCCAAATGTAACAGTTGTAATGATACATAACATATTTTTGTCTGTACTTTACCCAAAACAGGGTGAAGAACATGACTGAACTTGTTTCAGAGAACTATCCTATTTGGCAATAAGTTTTTGGTTCCTAGTCAGATGTTTATAGGCAAGTCTCTGTCAAATGCTGAACTTCTGTGCTCAGAAAGGGATAAACTGCACACACCCTTAGGGCAAGCTTGCTTAAGTATTCTCACCTATTGACTTCGTGGCAGCTCTCAGTAGCTCATACAAAATACACAAGAGGGATTAATTACTATCTTGATCTCAATCCATTCACAGTAGGAGCAGAGAGTCTTTCCTTGCTCACCAACAGGCAGACTATATCATTTTGTATGAGTCTCACATAATGAGCTGTATGTGGTGGGTCTCACAAAATTTCCATTATGCTACTCTTGGTGTACATTCGATGCCTTTGTTTGGACAGAATTAGGAAAATGATTTCTAGACAAAAGCATGCTTCAGGGAACATTGCTGAGCAACTCACCATGACTCTAAGGGCACCCGTTTGTTTGTTCAGGAATGTAGGTAAAACCAAGAGTAATGTAAGGGGGAACTCAATGATCTTAGAGGTCTTTTTCAACCTTGATGATTCTGTGATCTCAACAGCCCCAGCACCTACTGCCTCTGGGTCTCCCATGGGGCTGGCACTGTGCCTCTGGCTACCCTTGGACTGGCCTTCAGTTAGGTCCTGTGACGGATGGTTTGCCTAATTGGAGCCACAAGTCACAGCATTCCCCTTCCCATCATGCAGGTTTAGGTAACTGCTATGGAATCTAGCAAGGTGTTTTATGTGTCTTTGTTTTTTCCTCTTGCTCTCCCTCTGCTGCATTGATCAATGCTGTGTTGCAAGCGTTTAGGAGGCAGGAGACTTCCAGTGCCCTCCTGTCATTTTTACTTAGGAGACTCACAGCATGAAGTTGTACCATTATAGGTGGCGAACTGCCACATTTTGGCCTTATTGAAACATGCATTTAATTTTAAAAAAAGACAAACCTTATAGGCCGGGCAGGAAGGGCACTTCCCCAGAGCTTGCTATAACCTATTAATTCAGACAGGCAGGGATTACCAGAAGGCCCTTCTTTATGAAAGTACCTCTGAAGCAAGGGGAAGGAGGAAAGAGGGAGAGGAAATTTTCCTTGTCTGTCTGCCACCAAAACTGTACATCTGGAAGATGTGCCTAAGGCAGCATCAAGCTATTTGGAGTCTCATCTTACCAGAAATTTCTATATCTGGAATTTGCCAAGCTGTTTGGATCTGATCATAAATTTGTCACCAGAAGATTTCTAATTGTGTGGGAAACTGCCTGGGGAGATCAAGTACAGGTCATTCTCATGTAATTCTAGCATGTATTTGCATCAACACAAGAAACTGTGTTATGTCCGTATTTACAGCAGCATAGGTGTTATAAATCTTTGTCTTGCATAATTGTTGATATTACAAAAACTTTGTTGTTAACAGTGAGGCGGGCATTTTCAAGCATGCTCTGAGCAAGCCAATTTCTCCTGATAGTGCCAAATCATAGTAAGTTCAACTTCGAGGGCCAGCAAGCTGCACTAACAATGCAGGGGAGAGTGAAGGATGAGTCTCATACTTCTGCCCCACTTTTCCTTCCCCAGGAAATGGAGCAGATCAGAAAATGATCCCTACTGTATCCCCATGTCTGTTACTTGGTAACAGCATCAACACACTTGCTGCTGCTTGGCTAGGACAAATTGTGTTCCCCAGAAGGACAGAAAAGTCATCCCAATAGTCACACCCATCCTGGGTTGCCTTGTGGATGCTGTCCCGCAGTATCACAGTATCTCTGCAACACAAATTCCCACATGTGTATCACATGTCTTTCTCCTTCCTACCACTCAGCCAAACATTGAGACTGAAACAAATAGCAAGAAGTTTCTGAAAATGCAGAGAGGTCCATGCCAGCCGTGTGTTCACATCCTTGCTGGGGCAGCAAGCACTGGGATTGTCAGGTTTTTTGGCTGTGGGTGGAGCTGCTTGATGATTCAGGGAGCCATCTGCAAATGAATCACGAGTTTCTTTGGAAAAAGGCTGCCCCAGGAGACACCAGGCAGCCAGCTGCTTAGGTCAATGGTTTCAGGGTTTGGAAGTGAAAGAACTGTGTTTGGCTGCAGTCATTTAAAGCTGAGGACTGAGGGCTGCTAGTGACTAGATGAAAAAAAAAGCACTTGCTAAGTACTGCTGCTGGTACTGTGCTGGTGTTTTACTAATTATGGCATTGCCAAATCTGCAGGAAGACTCTTACATGATCCTGTGATGTGTATGACCAAATCAGTTCAGTGCAGGGGTTACCTTAGGGATACAGATGGATTTCAGAATCCAGTGGAGTGTGCATCCACCTGTCAGTACACATTATGGCTTGCTCAGAGACAAGGGCTCCAAATGCAGGTGTTCATGATTTTAACTTGGAAAATATCTGTGTGCAATCCAATCTACCACAGTGGGATCACAGATTTAGAGTTCCCAGCTGAAGTGTGGGTACTGTGTCCAGCTGTTGGGACAGCAGTCCCTAGAAGCCTCTTCTGCAGATGAGCTTGGCTTCTTACTCTGTATCATGTAGTCTATTTTTCCTTATGCCTTTCAGTTATTTCCCTTCAATGTTTAATACTGTTGCATCTCTATCAGCTAGAAACATATTCAAAAGTTATTGACATAGTCAGTGGGTAGCAATACTTTGGGTTGCACCAGGAGTTTGTTCTGATTCTTGTAGCCTGGCAGGGGCACACAGGGCAATTGCCCATTGAAGGATGCTCAGGTTTTGGTTCAGAAGGTGTTATAAGCATTATCCAAGAGAAACTAAAACACAGCACAAGAAAATAGAAAGTTAAAATTTTTTCGACCAGTTACATGCCAATGCCAAGGCCAGACCAGCCAATTATCCTTCGGGTAGGAGAAATCTGTGATCTGAGCCCAGATTTTACAACCGAGGCCCTTCTGCAAAGGAATCTTAAAATAGAAGCAGTAAACCAGGTATCAGAAGGACAGATATTTGGTATCATCACTACAGCTGTTGCCACCAGTTCAGATCATACCGGCACCCGTAAAGTAGGTTTTTTGCTCTTTGTTCCTCCAAAGTGCTCTAGAAAACAGCACTGTAAAGCATTGAAAACATCAAATGTAATGCAAATTAACAGGGCTCTCCCATATGATTTTTTGTAATTTGTTTTTTTTTTCTTTTTCTTTAAATGCTTTCATACTTCGGCATCTGTAGCCTCATGTGCATATTATTGTGCCCTGTGTATGATTTTTTGTATCCTTGTTTTGAAGTTCATTGGAAGCCCCTTCATTTCAGTGGATAATTATTGGCCCCACTAATCTCTGAGTAAAGTTAGAATAGCCAGTGAAGGCAAAGAGGATCTCAGAGTACCAAAAGGATGAACTGTTCATATTTTTTATTGTAGACAGAGATAATTTCATTTCATGTGTAAGAATTAAATTTAACATTTTATCTCAAGTTATTTTTAGAAACTTCTTGCTAACAGATAATCCTTTGTATGGATTGGCATAAAAGGGCAAATGTGTAGTAGTAGCAGCTACTTGAGTGCATGGTAGCTGTCCAAGAAAAATATTTGTGCCAGTCTTGCTGAGTCAGGGTAAGTTTCCAAATAGGCAGAGTGTCCCTCTCATTGACAGGATTTATTTCACACAAACTAAATCAAACACTCTTCTGTCCTGTAGGCTCAGGGCAGTAGTGCATACTGTTAGCAAGAGACAGCAATCCTGTTCAACAGAGTGTGTAAGTATCCTAGCGTTGTGTCTGTATGAGGTGTGGTACACAGTAAAATAGGTTAGCCAAAAATTTATTATTTTGTCTAGACAGGTGTCACCTGGTGCCCAGACAGTCACAATTTTTCACATCTGAGATTACTAAGAGGACAGTTCATTAAAATGCTTTGCTGTTGACTTGAAGATGTCACATGTAAGACATACCAATACCAAGTTGTCTTGCCCATTTCCCTGCCAGTCCACAGCTGTTGGACTGCAGTGTGCTACTGACACCAAGCTATAAATCAGAGCAGGTTCTCTTGAAATGTAGCTGTTCAGCAGCCTAGCGGCATGCAGATACTCTTGGCAAACTTCATCAGGGCCAGTAATGACACCCAAACCTGGGTGGCTTGTCATTGCTGGAAGTTTTGATCTGAACATTTTGTACTGTCCTCTCCAGGAGCTCTTTCCAAACAAAATGCAGTCTCCCAGCCCCAAAAAGACTTGCACCTGTATTGCAGGTCAGGTACCCGCCTGGGGTAGGGTAGGGATGGTTCTGCTCTATGCAGGAGCTGCACAGCAACAGCTCCACCACTGTAAGAGGTGTGGAAACATTCTCATTTACTGGTGTTGCCCTGCTTCACAAACAGGTGCCTATCTGGACCCTGTGATCAGATGAAAGTGGTGCATTGCTGGGAGGAAAAGAAAGAGAGCTGTGCTGTCCTGCTGTTTGCCTTGAGAAGGGCACAAGGTATGGAGAGTTCAGGGTCTTGGAGCACAAGCATCAAGAGGTCTCACTGTATTCCAGAGCAGAAATAAAAATAACAGAAGCACTGCAAATAAATCTCAGCCAAATCTGAGTTAATCTGGCATGGGACTGGTTGTGCCTGGTGTTGTATCCCTCAGGAAAATGATGTGCTCCTTGGCTGAGGAATGCCCTGCCTTGCTGCGCTTCCTGTGTAGTGGTCCCACATCATCCCATCTGTTTGCAGCCAGACACGGGAAGTTCTCCTTCTTCACAACAGCCAAAGCCCTCCTGTTCTTCAGTGCGACTGCTTTGAAGTTAGCACTGCTTTAAAGAAGAAGTCAAATTTAGCACAGCATGATCTCAACATCCAGAGGGTGAATAACCCCCATTCATTCATCTGGCACTCCTCATTTCTGCACAGGTCCTCTCTTCCATTAAGTTTTTTGTTTACATAAAAGTTAGCTAGCCTATATAAACTCCCAAAGTGCAACATCTCTTTTATATGAGAGCCATGAGGGAGGGCAGATAAACATACAAGTGCTTCAACATGTTCAATCATGCCCAGTAGAAATGTATGGTGTGGTTATCTCACAGACAAAGTAAGCACACTGGCCTATAAATGGCAAAAGATTTAAAGCATGCCAGCAGACAGAGAAAAAATGTTACTTCAATAAAAATAACAAAATAATTAGTTGATTGCTTTTTGGTCCAAATTTATCATAAAATCTTCTGTCTATCAGCTGCTGATGAAACTCTTATTTATTCAATACTAAATTTGTGGGATATTATAAGATGCTGTGTTAGCACATGAATATGTCAGTGGTGTAAAGTATGACCTTTGCTAAGGGCTACCATTCCAGCACTGAAGAAAATTGCTAGTTCTGGTTTTAAGGACAGCTTCAAACTCCTCATATGTTCCCCTTTCTACAGTTACAACTGGCCACTGTACCACTAAGTATGGAAAGAGGGCTCCAGGGAATGCTCTTGGCTGTGCACAACAGCACTGTATAAAAAGGTGAGTTTCTAAAGATTTGTCAATGCATGAGTACTTAATTTTTCTCCCAAGGTTGAGAAACTTGTAAAACACCTGTGACATTATTATGATAGGTTCTGTGGTTTTGGTGGAATAGGTAAATTGATAGGGTTGGGTTTTTTTGTTTGTTTGTTTTTTCCTTCTTGTTAATAATAAAATTATCCTAGTCCTGCATTTGAACACCACTGAAATCCTCTGGATTCTTTACAAAATATGAAAAACTCTTTCATGTTACTTCAGAGTTCCACACCAGCAGCAGAGGGGCAGCAATTCCCACATCACTGCAATGACAGAAAACTCAGCAAAGGCCTCTTAGGACTTTCCTTTGAGGAAGTGAGATATCATTACATTCAGCTGAAGAAGCAAAGTTTTAAAATTAATGGAAAGACACAACAAGGAATTTGCGCAGAGGATTGAGTGAAACCTCTTTTGCCCTTTGCACAAAGCAAGCTTCCTCACCCTCTTCCCATACACACCTACATAAAGACGAGGATATGCATTTACAAAATCACATATAAAAGTCAAGGAAAATTAAATTATCTATTACTTGCTTCTGCTTTTCCCAGCCACATGTGACTCTCATTGTTTCATGCAGGATGGCTGAATTACCCAAAATACTCAGGGTGACTCAAGGCACTGGGGACATCCCATCCTGCTGTCTGGTTCAGGCGACCTCAGATGTGGATTGGAAAGGGGCGAAGCCCGGCAGAAATTGAACTGCTGAAGACAACAGGTTCTGTCATAGGGTCAACTTTTTAGCCAGGCTAGAAGAATGTTTCTCTACAGATTCAAAAGTCTGTTCATTTGGTGGTGGGAAATTAATGCACCACATCTTCTTGTGCCTTGAAAACCTTGTCATGTCAACCCTTTAATATGGTTCAATCTGACGGAGAGGATGAAAAATAACTCCTTTCCTAATTCAATAATGACTTGCTCAGCAAGGACAATATTGACAAAACACTTTTTCCCTAAGGTTTCTAGCAAGAAAATTTGCAGAAAACAGTTTAGATTGTATTGCGGGGGGGGGGGGGGGTGGTGGGGAGAAGAAAGAGAAATAAATAATGTACCTCCTGGTTTGCGTGACTAATTGTAGTCAGAAAGTTTTTGTTCGAGTCTCCATTTCTGATTGTTACAGATTTGCAATTAATTTTTAAATAGTTAAAATTCCCATAGACTTGATGAGTGAGTTCATCTTCAAGGATCATGTGCAGAAAAAACAAATTATAGTCTTTTAGATAAACCCATCAGCATGAAACTTTGCTCAGCTGTGTTCTACAAACAGCAAACTCTATTCCCTTCTGATTTTATATCACACTTTAATTCCACACATCTAGGTGTGAGACCAGAATCCAGGCACAAATACCAGCAGATATTTGGAGGGAGACAGATGTCACTCCCATCTGTGTGAGGCATTTTTCACAGTCATAAATGGACTCCTACATTGCTGTAAAAACATTCTCCTTTCCCTTAACTAGCCCTTAATGTGTTCTCATAATGTAAAGTTTCTTGATGTGTTCCTACAGCACCCAATTTAACCCATCAAAACCACACGCCTTCAAGCACACATAAATTAACTTATTACTGCAACTGCCTGCAGTATAACCATTGTGATATTAAAGCTGTAACAAAGATATTTCAGTAAAATGAAACACATACATTTTTAGAAAAAAACACAAAAACAAAAGTAAAAATTCCCAAAACCATGTTGGGGAAGGAAGAGAACAGAGAGAACAGAATTAATATTATCCTTTTCAATGTCTCTTTATTTTATAAAATATTGCACACAGGAGTTACACAGGTTGAGATAGTGAGAAATGTACATCTCTGCTAGGGATGTGTTTCAAAGCCATCATTCATGAAGATATAACGAACAATCACAAAATAATAACTAGTATATTCCCTTGGATAAATGAGACGAGACAGTTACGTTTAGCCCACAAAGTGTTTGAGAGGATGTGAACCAAATTTGATCATGTTGTAAACAGTGTCCAATCAATTATGGAATTTATGCTTATAAAAGTGCATTTTAAATGCAACTGTCAAATAAAGGCACAGGAACGTGAAAGGATTTCTGTGTTGTTCTGTTGGTCAAATTTCACAATATTTCACCGTGGATAAAGATGTATGTGTGCTGCCAGTGCTCAAGGCAGCGCACTTGCAGAGGGAATGGGTACATCAAATGTGCTGCAAATCCTTTTCTTGGGGTTCTCATCCAGTGCCCCAGATTGCTGGCTCCCTCTGCTCTCAGTGGGAATGGGAGCCAAAGCACCAAAAAGTTCATCTTAAACTCATATGTTAGTATGGTCCCTGCAAAAGGGTGACATGCAAATTCATTAAGCATTCCATATTTTTTGGGCCTGTACGGACAGAACTAAAAGTAGAAAAGTGCTCTACCTTGCAGCACACAAATGTTCTAAAATGAAAACAAAAATGTTCATTTTTGATTAATCCTCTCTCTCCACATGAATTATAAATCCAACCTAGAAAAGCATAATATCTTTGCTTCCAAGCAACTTTTTTGAGCAACAAACTTTTCTTGCTCTTCTACTCTCTCATAATCCCTTTGTTTACTCCCATTCAAAAAAAAAAAAATTGTGTTAAATGATAATTGTACAGAAAGTCTGGAAGAATCTGGCATAGCAAACTGTGTAACATAGAATGAAGACAGCAGAATCTTGAACATAAGGAGGAGAAAAAACATCTGTGAAAGGAGACATGTCATGAAAGCAGTCAACCTCCAGCTCCTAGCAAGCTGAAAAGCATACAGCAGAAGGACATGCTAAAATCCAGGTACATATTAAGGCAGCAGAAGTCCTGCTACAATTTAATCCTCGAAGTACAACACCATCTAGGTGCTAAGCCCTCCTCTGCTGGATTGGTACACAGAAGCAATTATCATCCCTGGAGAGCATGCTGCTGAGAGTTTCTGAGTTTGTCTTGAAATGATCTCTTTCCTCCTGCAAGCAAGGAAGCTTTTCCCCTCCTGACCTGCAGACACTGACTACCTCAAACTTCAGTGCATGCTTATAATGCAAAGGCTGGAATGCTGGACGGGGAAGACCAAATTTTCCGCTGTTATTCTAAATAGGGGGCCACTAAGACAAGCGTTAGGAAAATGAGATGAAAAGGACTACACTTCCAAGTTTATGGGAGTCTTTCTTTCACAAAGAAAGTGAGTGAAAATTCCTAGCACGTGACATTACAGTCAGCTAACAAGAAGAAAACTGGTTTTGAAATCACGTTTCTGGGGGAATGGGAGAATGAACAACGGAAGGCAGCACTGGGATCCTAGAAGGCAGAAAGGCAGACTGTCCTCCAGACTGTAAATGGGTGTGTTTGTTGACATTTAGCACATGGTGCAGATTTTGCACCTGTTACTGTGCACTTTGCTTAGTGTAAGAATCATTCCAGCTTCAGAGGAGGTGCTGGGTACCTGGACCCACACCACTACCCACATGCAGTTTGTGACCCGGCCCTCTCTAAAGAGGGTGACAAAATGCCTTATGCCTTGAGGACTAGAAGGAACTTGAAAGTGCCCCCTCCCTTACAGGGATGATGCAAGTCCTGAGCTGTACATTCAGACTCAGCTCAGCATCACCCCCATCCTTCCAGGCCTGCCTCCTCACTTCTGCCTCCTCAAAACAGGGAAGACAGACAGGGAGCTTATACAACTGAACAAATTCAACCATGCACACTGCAATGTGCTCATAATACGAAAGCAGGAGATGTATAAGGAACTCCAGTATAATTTTTTTATAGAAATTCAGGGCTTTGGGAATTTCAAGGGTATTTGTCTTTAGCATCCAAACTTCAGTAAACTGTTGTGTGATAGCAGCATGATGGTAGGACTGCTAAATGAGTAAGACAGCCCTGGCCATTTTGTGCTCACTGTGCAGATACCGTTTTAGCACTTCAACATTTTGCAGCCCAGACCTCTTTTCTTGCATTGTCTCTGGTAATTGCAAGCTCTTTGCTCCAATTGAGGGTGACATCAGTGGTCTGAAAACATTAAATCATGCTGTTGTGGCTGCAATCAGAACAAACTACGGTTATATGAGAATAACCCAACAAAACCAACAAAATAAAAACCCAAACAAACAGGAGAGCAGCAGAGGAGAGTATAATCTTTCCAGTTCTGTACTTTATAATAAAGACCTTTTCAAGCCTACCTTTCAGAAACCATAGATAGCTGCTCTCCACTGCTGCTTTCTGGGTAGGCTAAACCACTGTGTCCAAGTTACAGAAGCCACACTAAACACTCATTCATTTGCACTCCTGCTCTATAGTCATAATGCACATCCCTGCCTCAGGCTTCATTTTTATCAGCAATGGGGCTCTGGGACAACTGCTCCTCACTCTACAAGGAGCTAAAATGTTACACCTGTCACCAGAGGAATAAAATTTACTCTGGCACTGAAGTATCCATTACAATTTGGAGAACTTTTAGCAGAGAAACATTTCATGTTTGGAGATGGGCTGCAGGCTATCTGTAACTGAGGCAGTCTCATCTTTGCCCTGCAGATGGACAGTTTGCAATTCTTCTTGCATGCACCCACTTTCTCTTCCTTCTCCTAACTGACAGGTTGTCTCTGAAGGACACTGGTGGCAGACATCCACCTTCCTTATTTCTCTGTCTCTAAACTGCAGCACAATGAAAGATGGCCAGCAAATATTGCAGTCATACTTAGGAGACCCTGTCAGGAAAGGAAGCCAGAAACAGGAGGCAAAGATTGTAAAGGAAAAGGAAATAAGCAATTAATACAACCTGCCATGCTTCTGCAAGAGGGGATGCATTTCTTCCTGCTTTCAGCATAGTGAGGACCGGGCAGTGGCAAATAAATACACCTTGGATACCTACGAAGTGCAGTACCAGGCCTTTGGGATTAATTTCTCCCACAGCACCAAACAGCTTTGTTGCTTCAGGGGAAGGTAGATTAGATATGCTGCAATACTTAAGGAAAGGTTTTATATGAGACTTTAACAAACATCAAGTGAACATGACTCTGGATTTCCACAGGAAAATGGAAAGTGTCATGCTTGACAGGAGTTTGCCTGTCTCTGTAACAGAAGATGCAGGCTGCCAGTGGTCCAGCAGGGTCCTGTTTTGACTCTGTCAGTGTCATTGCAATGAGAAAGAATGAAAGTTAAAAGGAAGATGAAAGTGGCCTACAGCTTCAGAAACATCCTTTCTCTGCAAAAAGGACTGAGTATGCAAAAACAAAATAGTAAACATTGTGCAAAAAACCTGTAATAAACGGTATCCCCAAAAGAAGATTGAACTCTGCAACCTTTTTTTTAAGTGATATTAGAAAATGTAAGAGAAAGAGGGGAAAAAAGGTAAAAGCTAAGAGTGTAAATGCAGAAGGGCATGGTGAGATCTGTTAGAAAGGGAAGAAATAGTGCTTAGGAAGAAATATTAGTTTGCCTTCCCTGGGAAAATCTGTGCTCCTGGAAATGCTAAATGTAAGTACTGAGTTAGCATGACCAGCACTCTCACCAACCTGAGGAGTCCTGTCTTGGTGGCTAAAGGTCAGCCCAGTTGTTTGGGAGGTACAGTCCTACTCAAGGAGGTGCATAAAGGGGTACAGTCTGCATTTCTTTTTCAGTAGTGGAACAAGCTTTTTCTCCTCCCTGAGTGGGACATTGTGTTAAGCCACCATCACTCAGGAGCTCATGGGCTAGTCCAAGTCAGTCTAGATAGGTGGACACAGGAGATAAGGAAGGAACTGTATCCCTCAGACAGACATGTTGGCCACGGCCCTCTCGTACATGCGCTCCAAGATGCGGTGGATGCTGGCAAAGCCTGGCCGGTCAGCAGGCAACTTGCTCCAGCAGAGGCGCATCAGATTGTAGAGCTCCAGAGGACAATTGTCGGGGCAGGAGAGGACATTCCCATCCCTCACGTAGTAGATGACCTCTTCGTGAGCCATCCCATAGTAAGGTTGCATGCCGTAGGAGAAGATCTCCCACAGCACCACCCCATAGGCCCACACATCAGACTCCGTGGTGTAGCGGTTGTAGAAAATGGACTCAGGGGGCATCCAGCGGATGGGGATGGCATCGTTCTCATTTGCTTTGTAATAGTCAGCTGAATACATGTTCCTTGAGAGACCGAAATCTGCAATTTTCACCACCATGTTCTCCCCCACCAGGCAGTTTCTGGTGGCTAAATCCCGGTGGACAAACTTGCGCTCAGAGAGGTATGCCATGCCAGCAGCAACCTGCTTGGCAATGCAGAGCTGGCTGGTGCAGCACAGCGCCAGAGGGTTTAGGAGGCGAAGCCTTGTGTCCAGGCTGCCCTGTGCCAGGCTGCAGAGGTTGCGGGGTGAGCGGTCACGCAGGTACTCGTTCAGATCCCCGTAGGCCATGTACTCAAACAGCAGGCACATCGGCTTCCCAACTGCACACACGCCTGGCAGACGACAGACCCCACAGGTCATTTGCATAGCAAAGAGAGTTCTGCTGTGCAAAAGCCAAAAAGCACACAGGTGCTTACACAAAAGGGAGGCTTTCAACAATGCAAGAGAGAGAGGTGACCATGCAAATACCATCCACTTTGCATGCATCCATCATGCACGCTGCCTCTTTTCAAGCATCAAGGATCTGATACTGAGCTCCGTGGGTGATGCTAACAAGTCATGCACATGCCTGCATGCACAATTTTTCTTGACATCCCAGTTAAAACACAGAGTTTTGGAGCTATGTCTAATGATGAGCCAATCCTGCTTAAGTTAGAATTAACTAAAGTATTGCCTCTTCCCAGGTGCAACTACAAGGACTTTCACGAAGTAACCTTAAAAGTTCTGATCAAGTTATTTTTCAATTCTTTCATTTCTTGCAATTGTTGTATTATTACAACAATAATATCATTGTAGGGGTGACACATATGCAGGAAGACCTCAAAAATATTCACAGGGGGCATGTTCAAGGGTTCAGTGGAACTCTTGGATTGCAAGGAAACTCTTGCCCTTGTTGATTTTTCTTTTTTTAAACAATTCATGCAAAAAATGTTGGTTGAGGAATTACTTTTGGCATGACAGATATTCAAAAATGAAAGAAAGACAAATCAAAAGCAGACAGGAGAAAGGAGACATTTGCCATGACTGTTAGATGTGGAATGCAGTCCCACTGAAGGGCACATGCTTGTCACTTTATCAGCTTTATTGGTGGGCCAGCATTAACCACACTTGCATGAGCCTTAGTGATCATACAGTGATATAGTAATGTTTGTGCACCTAATGTTAAACTGCTAACCAGCAAAGGCCAACATTTAAAATGTATGTGTTTTGCTTTCTTAGGGTCATCATTTAGCAATTGTTGATGCAACTTATTGTGAAATCTGAAATTCTGGTTGATGACCTAATATTTGAATCTTTGAGGAAAAACAAAAGCATGACAAGTGTATGTGAGAGATTTATCATCTAAGCTGTTTTCAACAATGTGGCTATTTCTCCCACAGCCCCATGATGTGGTACTAGTTTGTGCCTGTAGCTTTGTTCTTTTCTGACCTAAAATGTGTTAACAATAAACACAAAGTTTAGTCCTGTTTAGTGCTTTTCCCGCTTTTCTTTTCTGGAGCCAAAGTACCTGTATCAACCCAGCTTTCCCAAAACTGTGGTTTATCCATTTCAAAATGTTCTGGAGCTTCCTGCTGAAATAAATTAAGATCTCAAATGCCCCTGTCCCTGCATACAACAACTTAAGGCAGGATTGCCAGATAAAGGTGGCCAGCAGCATCTACTTCAGAAAAAAAATTACAATCTTCTAAAAGAATATTTTTGTCAGCAGCTTTCTTCTCAGAAAGTGCCTTATTAGCCAAGCTTCAGCATCAAGACTTTCTAGAAAAAAAAACCAAACCCAACAAAGAAGGGTGCTCATTCAGATGAGAATGGAAGGAAGAGATGGTTTTTGTGGCTGGCTTTGTTTGTTCATTTAATTTTGTTTTTTTTAAATGCTATTAAGAGTTCAGACATGACAGTAGTAAGTGAGACCTATAAAACTAACAAGACTTGCACTATTTCTTTTTAGTACCTAGAAACTAAGTTGCAGTTGCAGGAAGTTCATGTCTTCCCTGTAAGACATCTGGGTCAATGTTATTAGACTGGAAACAGAGTTAGGCAGCAAGACAGTCAGCAGTATACTCAATGCAGCATGAGAAGGCTTTGATGTCATGCACCATCTTGTTAAGGCAACAGGATGCCTCCCTGGGATACCTAAAAGCTTGACGATATTCGGATTGTCAAACTCTGCCATGAGAGCTGCTTCCCTCTGAAAGTCAGCCTGCATGTCTGCAGATGCTTCCTCCTTCAGCATTTTCACTGCTACCATGGTGAAAGGTTCATATGGCAGCAGCCCCGGAGCCCTGCAAGGAGAGGTAAGAGAGGAAATCATCAGTGATTAATGCATCCACACTAAATATAGGTTCTGCTTCTGATGCAAAAAGAGAGGCTGACCAAAAAAGGAACCTTGGGACTGCAATATGCATTGCATATTACAGAGGTTTTTAATTTGGTTCAGGTAGGACTAAATTCAATATAGCTTTTTTTGATCATTGGTCTTGCGGCTAACAGACTCATTACTGTGTCCAGTAAAGACATAAAAAAGTAACAGGTTGGTAAGGGGCAACTGTTCCCTAGGCTGGAGATCACATCATAAACTTGATGGAGGACAGAAGGGACTCTTCAGTCCAAACAATTCACTTTTGGGGTGTAACAGTGGAGTTAAAAATAAACCTATTTTTTATGAAATTGTTGCAAGAGCCTTCTTTCCCATACCTGCCACAGTGGTGACTTTGGTATATCTAGCTACTGTTAGAGTGAAAGTGACAATTACAGGAAATGTATTCTCTTGGTTTTGTAAGGAAAATAGCCTTTTGTAACTGTTCTCTGTGTATGTGTGTGTGGCATGTGTATGCACCTTTAACAAGTTGTAAAACCATTTGCTAATTTCAGCTGGATTTAATGTGGTGTAGCTGAGGTCTAGAAAACAGTTAATATTCCTTCAAGATTTGTGGAAACACATGACAGGACAGAAGGGACAAAGCAAACCTGTTCCTTGCCTGAAGAACAAATTAATGTGTAAATACACACATTTTGATACTTGTGAATCTTCAACTAAAGCTTATAGACACAAAACCTTCAGAAGCAGAATCCTAACTTAGAGCAACAAACTTGTTTTCTTATCCACATGTTCCTCCACCCTCAACAAGTTTAATTAGATGGGCTTGGCAAAGATTAAGGTGTAGCTGCTGCTGGAAAAGAGTAACTTTCCACCTTCAAACATGCACTAAACCTCAGACGTACATTTTGTTTCCTGCACAACTCTTCTCGGGGCCTTGCAGCTAAAACACATTCCGTACAGGTAGCCAGCCAGAGCCCATGGGGAGTGGTGCCCATTTATGTGTCATGTTGCTACACCAGCCTGACTGCCCTCCCATTGCTTGAACCCCAGGTTATTTTATTGCTCAGTAGCATCTAGAGGAGACTCTAATTTCCAAAGCAAACTTCCAGCTTCCTTGTCTTCTACTTCAGACACATGGCAATTGCAACAGTTGCACTTGGATACTGTAAATGTCAAATGTCACTGGATGGCAGGGTGTCCATCAAGAAAGGAATCAGAGGTGGCCAGATCACAGCTGAGACACTCAGGCAAGGAGGTCTGGCATGCCAGAGCACAGGATCTGACCCCACACTTGTCTGCTACTCCCTCCATTACAGCACAATGTCTTCCTTCTTTTCCCCTGTGCTGCCATCAGTTCACTGTCTGGCAGAAGGGGAGGAGTACGAGCACCTACCACCTGCTGTCAATTCTCAGCACTAGAGTCAGCAGCAGCAGCCTGAACAAATTGATAGAGAATTTAAAAGTAAAAATAGGAGGGTTTTATGTCTTCCAAATAGTCTCAGAGATTACCACTCATCTCCAACTAGCAGACCCAGCCCAGTGCCAGAGCAGGGGTGGACAGAGCTCAGCCCTGCCTGCTTTGGAGACAGAAACTCCCCCCAGGCTGATGTACACCCAACCACCAAATTTCACTGAATTCTGTAATTTAAACTAACCTAATAACCAGGGTTAAGCTGCACAATGTCTTTTAAGGGGCCCTCAGGCAAAAGCCAGAAATTTCACCTTTGGTAGCTCATGGTGATGCAGTACAGTTCTTAGCAGACCTGGAAAACTCACACTGCTCTGGCACAGAGGCAGAGATTTCTGAAGTCTTGGCAGACAGCTATAAAATTTGACCCCTTTCATGCCCTAAAGACAGTCTTTTCACAAATGATAGGGGCACATCTTCAGGGTAGCAGTGGGAAACTGCTGCCTCTGAACCTGGAGAATTCTGGAGGAGGGCCAGAAGGGGGAGTGTTTTTCGAAAAACAGGTTAATTCTCTCCTAGAACTGGGAAGCATCAAAAGAAATTACTTTAGGTAATCTCTCTTGCAATTAATGAAAAGCTTAGGAGAAATTTACACTGTTTGTGCACCGGGTGGACAGCCACAGTCCTTTGCCTGCTTCACCACCGATGGATTTGTGCACCAGAGGCATTAATTGGCATTTTAGTGCATGCCATTCAAAGAACTACTCAGCAGCGCAGTTAGGAATTTCGCTCTGAGCCTATGTAGAGAATGTCTGACTTAAGTTCCCAGTCAGGTTTTCTTTCCTAAGCAGTAACTATGTAAAAAAATGAGGAGCAGTCTGAACCTGTAGTTGAGACAGTGTCCTGTCCTCATCTTGCTCACCTTAACAGTTGGGTAGCTTCTCTTAGATGATTAAATAATGCAATTGACATCTACTGAGTCTGGTGGGAGCCTACCTTTACCTTATGCTTAGGTTAAGTTAATATGTGAGCAGGAGACAACTCTGAATCAGCAGGAGCTTCTTTTTGAGGGGAAAGGGAAGGTTGGGGTTTTTTAATTAATTAACACCCACACTATTTTTCAGTAATATGAGACAACAGGTCAAATAAATACCCTTTGCAGATGGAGAGAACATGAGGAGACTTCTGTCAAGAAACTCTGACCTTAGGAACAGCCTTGTCCCTAAGGAGGGACAACAAGTTGTGCATTTGTAGTGTAGGTCTTCCAGCCTACTAGCAAAAACTCCATACCGGCCTACTAGCAAATACTCCACATCCAGGCTTCTAGCCAATCCTGATCTTCAGGCTTTGCCTGGACCACACTGCTCCAGTTCATGAAGAAAAGTTGCATGCTGGCTGTGCTGAACTGCACAGAGTTCTGGTGGCTTATGGGGCCAGCGTGGTCCTCCCAGGATGAGAATCAGCCACAAACATCTAGCTGGGACAGACCTGAGCCTGGTCCTGAATTTTGTTTTAAGCATGGCTACTTCCTTATCCTTCCAAGTGTGAAGCTGATCCTGGTGAAGACAGTAGCCTTTCAGGAGAAGCTAGTAAATGATAGCTAGACACTTCCTGTCCTAACATGTTGCTTGACCCAGGAGTGAATAAACACTGAATCAGGACTCACAGCAGCCAACTGGCAAAAGCACTGCTGGCACTGAGTGCAGAGCTGTGTTTACAGAAGAGCGAGAAACATGAGAGCAGGAGAAGTAAGAGGATTGCTAAACTTAGCTTGAGATGTCCATTTAACACATGCAGGAAAGTACATTTTATCCTTCTGAGATGAGAAAGCAATAATATGAGTTTTGATAGTTTCAGCAACCTGGATGGATGCACAGCTTGTACTAGTGGATCAGCGGTCTGCACTGATATGCCAGCAGTGCACAGAAATGTCCACATCTTATTATAAGGAATTATAAAGCCTTGGAGGCATTTTTGATAGAGATGGTAATAAAAAAAGGAGGTCCCTAAGAAGCAATATTTCTGTGGCTCCTTCCCTGAGCCACAGAGAGCAAGCATCTCTCAGGATGTGGTACTTCTCACTTTGCAAATGCTAGGTAAGATGTAATACTTTCTTTTTTTCTCCTGTGTCTTTTTCTCTGTTTCCATTGACAATAACAAAAAGGCTTTATTGAAAGAAATTGCAGTGCTGAAGTGGATGAAATCCACATAAAAGGTCTTTACACCATTTTGGCACTTGCTTAACTAGCACTTTAGTGATGTTTGTATACCCTTTGAGAAATCTTTTTTGATATCCATGAAAGTCATTTCAAGCTCAGAAAGGTCTGTGCTGCACTCAAATTGTATTAAAGCTCCCAGAGCAGGGCCAAAGCAGCACTTGGGAAAAAGAATGTCTGCCCTGCTCGCACACAGGTGAAGACTCCTGCAGCATGAGCAGGAGGGTGATGCACCTCAGGGCACCCCAAGCACTGCACTGAGGCTGGGACAAGAGCTGTCCTGTGCCCCTGGTGTGCAGTGCCCCAGGCACAGCTGTTGTGCAGTTTCTATAGCTGTGTTTTTGTTTCAAGCTCAGATGTGTTTGGCCATCCAGGCTAACAGTTCATCACAGGCTAAGCATCTGTGACGATACCACTGTGCACCCTTTGAATTTTGTTATCTTTAGTTCTCTCTGTAATAAAGAAAAGTATACTTGCTTTTCTTCCATTAGAAATAATTTATCTCTTCATTAGAAAAAAAAAGTCCATCACAGCTATTGAAACTGCTTCCCAGCTGTAACATGTTTAACCTGTTCGGAACTCATTTTCTAGCAGGTACATCAACAGCTTAACTATAGACTTTACAAACACCTGCATTTTGACTGCTTTTTGCAAGGATAGCCCTTTGCTTTGGCAGTCAACAGAAGCATTTCACCAAGCACATCTTGGCCTATGGTGGGATTCTGATCCTTCCCTGGGTTTTTGTGAGGTCATCATACAGGCCTCTAGCTACAGCTACAAAATCAGCCATGCCCCATACTCCTTAACTGCAAAGGAAAAAGATCACTGCCCCGACTAAGCAGGGAACTATGCAGCCTGTACACTTTCTTCTAGGAATTTGGGGATCAGACCTTAGAAGGAAACCAGCGGGACAACATCCAGATTTTCTTGCAGAAATTATGGATTCTGTCAAGAAAAACCAGGTATCTTCCATCCTCCTCATTTTTGGGGTTGTCAATTAAGGATTATTCACATTTGTAAAAGTGCACAATCTCACCTCCCATGATATTATCAGAACTGGGCTGTTGTCTAACATCTTAGGTTTAAAACAGGTAACAGTGGCTGCAAATTCCAAAAATAAAAAGTGAGCAACTAACTAAAGGGGACACTGTAGAAGTCTAGAGATAAGGGAATTTATGTGTGTTATTCAAACACTGATATCCAGATAGCCATGGAGCCAACCAAGGATTGTTAGGGCAGGAGAAAGGGGCCATATAGAGGTAGGGCAACACTTCTCTGAGACAAGTGTCCTTGGTCTGGCTTCTGGAGATAAGCTCAACACTGTACATCAGAGGTGCAGGAATGAGGCTGAGAAGTAGGTGGGAACGGACTGCAAGGGGGGATCAAGAGCATCCAAGGCCCCAAAGCCCCTAAACCATTTCCAGAAAGGTCTAGAAGAAGGGGCTGCCCATACAACTCACTTTGTATAGAAAGTGAGGAAATTAGCTCCAGGGCTCAGAAATTTTACCATAAAAAGGTATCCCTACAAAGCCTAGACACACATGTGTTTTCTGTCAGCTGAACTGATGGTGGAGCCAGGACCACTGATCTATCTTTCTTTCATTCTTTCTCTCCCTTTCTTTCATTCTTTCTTTCTTTTCTTTCTTTTTTTCTTTTTCTTTCTTTCTTTCTTTCTTTCTTTCTTTCTTTCTTTCTTTCTTTCTTTCTTTCTTTCTTTCTTTCTTTCTTTCTTTCTTTCTCTTTCTTTCTTTCTTTCTTTCTTTCTTTCTTTCTTTCTTTCTTTCTTTCTTTCTTTCTTTCTTTCTTTCTTTCTTTCTTTCTTTCTTTCTTTCTTTCTTTCTTTCTTTCTTTCTTTCTTTCTTTCTTTCTCTTCCATCTTTTTGTCTCCCTTCCTTTTCACACTACCCCTTTATTCAAAACCCACTGCCCTGTGCTTATTTAGGAGGTCAGGGACAATAAAATAGCTATTTCCATGGAAGGTGTGTAATTTACTAATAAAAATTTGTACACTCTTGCAGATACTCTGGCTTTTGCCATTCCTTTCACCCACGAGCATCTACAAATCTTGAGTGTGCATTTTCCATTAAGGTTGGGACACCACAGACACACGACCATACGCCCATCCCCCCTCTCCCCCCCCTCCCCCCCCCCCCCCCCCTTCCCCATTGGCCTATGTCAGGAAGGTTTTTAGGGGATTTTTGGTTTGGTTTGGTTTTGCCACGGAATCAAATTGAAATTCGGTTTGGACTGAACTGTAGCATGACACAATGACTTTCGTGGTAATTACACAGGTCACTACTGGTGTTATAATGGAGATCACCACACACTGACAATTCATAAATACTGGGAAGTGCAAGAACGCCACAATAGGTCACATGTTACAAGCAGTACTCTTGGCAAAACTTAGCTGAAATTTTACACCAGACTTCAGTATGTGAGTAGGGCATTACATCTACTAGGGAGTAGAAAAGAGTAATGTGTGGCAAAAGTTAACAAATATTGACAGATAGCAATGGACAGCAAAAACAATTATTCAAACCTGAGTGTTGTGTACCATTTGGTACCCATGCATTTGAGTGGATGGATGGATGGATGGATGGATGGATGGATGGATGGATGGATGGATGGATGGATGGATAGATGCATGGATGGATGGATGGACAGATGGATGGATGGATGGATGGATGGATGGATGGATGGATGGATGGATGGATGGATGATTTCCAGTGCTGATTTTTTGCAAGTACTTTCAGATAAAGAAGACTCACAAAAAGACTGGTTACCTGGCTTGGAAGACTCTCCCAAATGCTCCCTCCCCAATATCTCTCACATATTCAATATTGTTCCTGGGATACTCCAGGCTAAGCAATTTTGGGTTGAGGAGAAGAGGCATGCGCTGGTACATTGGGTTGGGGTGCAGCCGGTCCAGGAGCAGTTCGGAGGGCAGAGTGGTGAGAGTTGGTGTCTCCGATTCTCTGAAACAACAGAGAGATTTTTGGTCAGTGTGTGCACAGCCCTCAGTCAGGAGATAACTAGCTTCATCTCCTCCTGAGCTTATTTATTTCAGGATGAAAAAAGGGAAGTGCAGCAGGGCTACTGAAGGAACCTTGCAGCAAGGTGTCCATGTCCCTAGTCACCACCTTCTGCTTTGGCACAGGAGTTCAACAGAACATACAATGGGGGCTGCCACAGGCAAAGGAAGGGCTGCTGTCCTCTCCCAGGTGTTCACAAGACTTTTCTCTCAGAAACAAGAAAGCCCTTTTTCCAAAGCAGTTGCACTGAATTAATTTCCAAGATTTACCTTTTTTTGTTTTTCCACTGTTTTCGACGACGGCAGCAAATCAGGGTGATAATGCCAAAGATCACGACCAGAGCAAAGCTGGAGATGATCGAGATGATAACAGTCATGGAGTATGTAGGGGAAAATGGAGGAGGAGGGGGAAGATTTAGAGTCTCTCCATTTGGTTTTCTTGTTCCCGGGGATAACAATGCTGTAATGCAAATAAAATCAGAGGGTTATGCCTCTGCTAGTTTATAGAGCTTTCTCTAAGAGGAATTTACAGAGCTAATCTGTCACCCTGGGAATTACTGGCATTACAGATACAGCCCTATGACCACATGAGAGGATCATACTAGGGAAGCTTGGTTTGCAGGAAGCAAAACCCATTTGTGCTTGCCACATGTGAAAATCCAAGATCTGGTAAGACCAATGTATAGTTCCCATTAGGCTGGGAACACAGTTTTGGTATAGAATATTTGCAAGAGTTACAAATGGGAGGTCATATCTTATAGTCTCAACAGTATTCAAATATAGTAATGTCTGCAGTGGGAAAGATCAATGGTGCACAATGTAAACCACAATGTATCATGTGTCCTAAAAGGAATCTGCAGGGCGGAGTGTAAGACCAAGTAAGTACAGAGTGATACTTTCCCAAAATATCCTCTTACCCCCAACAGTTTGCATCTCAGTGTCTTTATGAGGCAAATGTGGAAAACTAGCTTAAAGCACACTTGACTGAATTATTAGGGAAAAAAATCACATAACTACCTGTGGAGTAGTTTCTGAGATATTCTAGAAAATGCTGTTCTCTGCATGCAGTGTTTGAGAACAGAAAGAAATTTAAATTCTTCTCCTTAGTTGCCAGCTAAACTGAAAATTACTTGTGTTCACTTATGTCCACAGAACCTCTGTTCCCTGTGCAGGAAGTTTCCAAATGCAGTCTTATTTCTGAGCACTGAAATCCAGAAACTGGGAATCTTGGATGAAATATTTTTCAAAATTTTTCAAAAATTTGTCTGTTTTTGAAAAAGAAATTACACGAATACTTAGCTTCTATATCAAAAAAAACAAAGATGTTTCGATCTTTTTTTTGGCTTATTTTTAGTTTAAATTAGGGGCGGGGGCAGGAGGGGGGTATTACTGAAAAAAAATCACCCTAAACTAAACAAGGTTGGAAAACAGCCTGAAGCCCTACCTTCTAAACAGTATGACAAAATAGTTTTCCAGAATACCACAGGACATTTCACTTCATCTTTGGCATTTATATAACCTAGTGCAAGGTGCTTGATTCATCTGTCTTCAGTCTGAATCCAGAAGACAGAACAGATTGGTGTACTCAGGATGCAATCACCTTGCATGGCCACAAAACAACCACAGTGGCAGAAATCATAAAGTGCAGTTGCCTACCATCTCCACAGGGAGACACGCTGCAGTATTCCCAGGTCACAGCTGGATCCTTTGTGTAGCACCAGGGACGCTCGTTCTCACCTCCTGGATTGCGGCAGTAATTCTCAGCATCAAGCAGCTCTGGGAAAACCTGAGGAGTCCTCCTGTGCCGATGGGGAGCCTTGGGGGAGGAAGCAAATTTTATTAGTGTTTCAGCATAATTTCCATGCTATTATTATTATTATTAAAACAAAAAAGGAAACAAACAAAAAAAAAACAAAAACAAAAACAAACAAAAAAAAAAGAGTGAAGCAAGACAGAGCCTTTGGTGAAACAGCCTTTCAGTGGCCTGAAATGACAGAGAACACATCTTGACACAGAAAGGAGAACTTGTAGATTGAAATATGATGAGATTATAAAACACCAGTGAGCTCAAGAATGAAGTCAACTTGTTCCTCTCTCATCCCTTTCACTGAGAATGGGCTGCCTGACTCTGAGAAAATCCTTGGAAAAGCACACCTCGAGCACATCTCTCCCTTCGGTGGATCTCACACTGACGCTCACCTGATCACTCCACTTCTGGCAGGGGATGCCAGATGCTGTGACATTGGCTGTGCCCTGGTAAAACTGGCCATTGTCACTGTAGCAAGTCCCTGGGAGAGAAAATAAAAACATGGGGTCAAGGCATTTCAGGCCATGTCCTGCAGCAGAGAATTACAAGAATAAAGTTCATGATGTTACATAAGACCATCTGACAGCATCAGATGTGAACCACACAGAAGGACTAGACAACACAGGAAGGGTACTGCTTAGCCTCCTGTTTACTCTCTAATGTATTTTGCACTCAATACATAGGCAGAAATCTGGTAAAACTTCAAAGAGGGCACTGCAGCTCTCTCAGACTGAGAAAACAGGCCATGTGCCTATGATGGTTGAGTTGCAAATATGTAGTTCACAGTACATCATGCAGAAAGTGCAGGGCAAAGCCACGCTGAATCCACCCAAGCCAAACCAAGGCAGAAAGCAAATCACAGCACTGGTTCCATGATTCACAGCCTGCATTTTTACTGGGACACTAATAGGAAGACACTCATATTCCTCAGCTGGTAGTAGGGAGCTAGGATTCATAAAGTTGCCCTCCTCCTTCTTTTGTACAGTGCTTATCCTCTTTGATTATTTGGAAACAGCCTATGATTTTCAGCACGCATGGAAACAATACCCTGAAGTATGATCTGAACTATGATCTAAGAAATGCTATCAGCACAAAACAATGTTCTTTATAATGAAGATAATGTAGTCACTGCATATATAGGGCTTGTCCCAGCGGCAGAAAAATTAGGCAGAAAATCTTGAGATTTTACTGTAGGAATATGCACGAATGTCCTCATAGGACATATGTCCTCACATACACCTGTCCCCATAGGAGAGTTTAATGCATGCTGGCATAATCTAGGAAGCAGAAAGACAACAGAGGAGATGCAGCCTTACAGATTTCAACATATAGTAGGTAATCTCTAAACTCAGTTAAGCCAAGGCCAACATTGTAATAGATGGCATATATTAGGGTCCACCGCACTGTTAGCCTTGAAAAATTAACAAACCAGCAAATTCTTTTTTCATAATTTTATTTTCTATTATGTTCATAATCTCGCAGGTCAGGAATAAAGAAGAACAAGAAGAAATGTGATGTGTTCTAAAGTAATGACTTTTATAAGCAAACACTTTTCATCTTCCTGAAAGCTTTGTGTAAGTGTTGACCCAAATTTGACACAAGGCTATCCATCATTGTGGATTGTACTCTTTCTCATGTACAAGGACCATAGTCAACACACCCTCATAACTATCTGCTGTTTTCTTCTTGCACTCAGGATTGCAGTTATATATTGTGATAGACTCTTAGCTTACCAAGGCTTCAGAAGGTAGCAGGCACTATACACATGTAGGTAGACATACTGCCTTTAAAGTGTTAACTCCAGTCGAGTGAGCTTGAACAAAGGATTGAATTCATGTAGCCCTGAGGCATCTAAACACTTCAGTAGAGGAATGATCATGGATTTTATGGGAACATTTAAACCCAAGACAAAAGCAAAGTAAAATACTCTAAGGTGGATTTCTTTGGCTGATCCATGAATACCATTTATGACTCACATCTGCAATTAGATAGCAGCCTCACATGACCAGCACCTGCAGCTCTGCAGAGATGTAACATTTTAATCAGAGGTGTTAAACTGTCCTGGAACATATTGTGTACCTGAGATAAGAATTTTACTTGTTTCACATTCAAAGGCAAGGAAGCAATGCCTGAAAGGTACCTCATGACACAACTAGTAATAAACAAGGAAAAGATTTCTGCACAGACCTGAAATAAATGTCAGTGGGACACCTTAAAAGATGAATGTGAAGAACCTTAGGGGCAAGAGCAACACTAAGAAAGAACCTCTGAATCCTTCATACTCTGGAAATGCAGATGTTTTTATAGACTGTCTTCCTACAGTGAGGACAGAAGAATAATATAGCTGGTCCACCTGGGCATTAATGAATAATTTGATAACAAGCTAGAAAACAGTTCAGTTAATGCTCAACAAACCCCTGTGCACATAACAGTGGGTCTAAAGAAAAAAAGAGGGGCAATATTACTAAAATGTTACTATCTTCCTGGTTCATGACTGAATATTGTACATTTGTGCAATGCCACTCTGGAAAATGCTGTGGAAGCTGAACAGAAAAGTTCATGCATACACAATACACAGGAGACAGAGGGTATATCCTGAAATATCTGTGGGGAGACTGAAGCCATCCCATAAATTCTCATTTCACATGCTGACACACCTCTCTTGTGGTTCCTCCACTAGCGCAGGGATGGCTGCACTTGCAGGCTGTAGGCACTGGCCCAGAGGGTGCTGAGGCCCTTGTCACCATGTCTGCATCACCAGGCCCCTAGGTCTTGGGTTGTCAGGTGAAGCCAAGATCTTTCCATGAAAGAACATTCCCCAAAATTCTTTATTTCCTTTTTTTTTTTTCCACTTTGCTTCTCTCTCCATACATAAGGTGTGTGACACTGTGAAATCTGCAAACCTCACCTGCTTAGATGCATGGCAAGAGAGAGATTCTTCCTTTTTCCAATGAGGCAAGTTCAGTGGCTGAGCTTGAAAATGCAATTACACATGAGTGGAAGAAGTGGGTGTGCATGCTTCAGCCATGACCAACAGTAGGGGGGAGCCTGACAGAAGTCAAAGCAGCACTGCAGGGGATGTCTGGGTCTCACCACTGGTCATGGGAGGTTCATACAAGAAACAGCCAGACTTCAGAGGTGATTTGAGGAGAATACTGGGAGCTTAAGGTCTTGCAGGGCCAGCCTGTCATAGGTAACCATGTTGTTAACATACAAGGCTGGAATGAACCTCAGAATCAGAAATACAAATGTGGGTAGAGGAGAATGATAGCCAATGGGTAGATAGAAAAGGAAACAGCTGGAGGGAAGGGTACCACCTAAAACTACCATGCCTCTCTCATAAAAAGTTACCAGCCCGTGGTCTCCCCAACCTCCAAAGAGCTGGAAATGTGTTTCCCCATGCCTTGGATGTGGAAACCCAGATATTCCTCAGTAGTAATCTAAATTCAGCCAGCCAGGACCAGCAGAAAACACAAAAACATGTGCAAATGGCAGCTTCAATAAAGAATATCAAGTCCATCTCTAAAAACATGAAGTCTTGAGCAGTCTACTTACTGGTTATGTTCTCCTTCTTAAAATCTGTAAAGAGACAAGACAAGATGTAAGGAGGGATTGTCCAGGACGCAATAACACCAGATGCTCACTTAGAAGCATGCTACAGGAAAAAAGTTCTCTCCCTAGCAGTGCTTAAACAGCTTGTTTCTTTGCAAAGGCACCTGAGTGGCAATTTTGCTATCATTAAGACTGTTTTTTTAGATTGCTATGATCTTCTCAATAAAGATCCAGGCTTTATTTATTTGAGGGATTTTCCCCACACCCCAGTTGCACAAGAGAGGCAAACAGCTAAAGCAGCTGTCACAATTCCATGCATAGGTGCTGACAGGATAGTACCCACCATCAGCTTTTACTTTAGTTGTAAATTATGGATCATACACTTCCCCTCTCCCTTACCAAGAGCATAGCTCTCTGGACAATCAGCAGCATGTGCCACCTTACCAAAGAAAGGGATGCGGGTACAGGAGCTGGGATTCTGGTGCAGGCTGGGCAACCTGTTGCATTCAGGAAGAGTGAGCAGCATCAGCCCTGGCTTGTAAATCCCCTTCTGAGAGTTCTCCTCCATTGAGAGCCATTCCTTAAAGCAGTAGAGATCCTTTACAGCAAGGCAATTCTCTCTACATTGTTTTGCAAAAAACAGTGAAATACAGCTGTCAATGGTTTGAAAAAAAAATGGCTGCACGTAGCAGTGTTATGCAGGGGTTATCCGGCTGACAGAAATCCATTAATGGGGGGACACTTCTTTAAAGCCAGACTGTCTGGCTCATAAACGATAAAAGAAATGCAACAGCTTCCTTTAAGAAACATACAAACCTACATTTTTAATGAAGCAGGGTTACGCTCAAAACACAACACACACCAAGCTATGAGGAGTTCATTCCTATCTTTTTCTACAGATTTTTTTACATCTTCTTCTAATAAACATCATCGACTCATGGAATGGTTTGTGTTGGAAGAGACATCAAAGATCATCTATTTCGAATTCCCTGCCATGGACAGGGGTATCTTCCACTGGACCAGATTGCTCAAAGCCCCATCTAACCTGGCCTTGGACACTTCCAGGGATGAGGCATACACAGTTTCCCTGGGCCACCTGTGCCAGTGTCTCATTACCCTCACAGTAAATAATTTCTTCCTATTATCTAATCTAAACCTCTTTCAGTTTGAAGACATTCCCCCTTGTCCTGTCACTACGTGGTCTTGTAAATAGTCTCCCTCTCATTCTAGAGTTAGAATTTTTCAGTATATCCTAAAAATCTCACTTGGCTTCTGTAAATTGTACAGTAGAAGTGTCATCTACTAAAAGCAAAAGGTGATCTGCAATTCTTAACCTTCTTATATTAAACATTTGCATATACTTTCAATCTTACTGAATAAAAAAATAGAAAATTTTAATTGTCTCTACAGGCAACTTTAAATCCATTTATTTTCTCTGTAGATATCTTCAGATTGCCTGGTAAAAAAAGTGACCTGTCTCCCACTTAATGTGTTACCTCCATAACAGTGTGAAACATTCACTGACAAGAAGTGCTTTGGATTTTTAAATGGGCCTTATATGAGAAAATGTTTGTGGAGAAGGGCAAGGTAGAAATACCTGCACTAGAAAAAAAAAAGGAAAAGAAGAAAAAGAAAACACGTCATACTGAGAACTGGGAAGTTTGTGGATTTGTTATATTGGTCAATTTATCTGTGATTTCCTTATTTATGTAGACATTCTTGAGAGCCTGGGTTACCAAATCAGCTTTGAGGTCATGTGCAGATTTCTTTTGCACAGCTCAGCTGAAGTCTTTCCCAGATCCACAACTTTTCCAACTATCACACAATGATGCAGAAAGACAAATGTACTTCTAGGGTATGTGGGGAAGGATTTAGCCAAATTCACCACCTGGCAGGTTGATGCAACCTCCTTAATTATATAACAGTTTTGACAAGAGCAGATGGTCATGAGTTTCAGCAATGGCTAGCAACACTGCAAACCCTCTAAAGCACCTGAAGGATAGAGGTCATTGAGAATTCTACTAGAGCATCAGCTTTTCTGCAACAGCAATGGATGCCCCTCAATTCAGCAGGCTGAAGTCATCAATGCCCAGATACTCTGTGCTGGGTTTTAGCCAGTCTTGGTTTATTCCTTCCTCCCTTCCATGGAAGCCAGAATGCAGCCAGATGGCAAATTCATCTGTCTTATGTTAAACAGCATGTGCAACAGGAAAGACCTTGCAAAGTAAAGAAATACTTAGATAGGGAAATGAGAAAAACTTGCATTTGAAGCACTGGCTGAGACTTGGGAGATCAGGTTTGAATTACCTCTGTTCATTCCTGGATCCTGAGCACCCTTAAATAAGCCCTTTATTTGGCGTTCAATTGCAAAACGCAGAAGACCATTCTTCTACAATGCTGTCTGCTCCAGGGTTAAAGGAAGGTTATCTGCACCCTGGAAGAATGGAAATGCAGCCAGAGGGAGAGGTGGTCAATCACTTCTAGCTGGGTTCATACCCTTGCTGTAACACCCAATGCTGCACATGGAGGTTTGCTGAGGTCACAGGCAAAGATTACTTCAGGTTATTATTAGAAATGTTATGTCATGTAAATGACAGATGGACAAAGAACAGTAATGGCATAAGACAGCAAGTGTACCAGTGGTGTTTCCAGGGACCACAAAAGACTATGTAAGAGGAGATGGGGACACACAGATCCAAACAAAGAGACTTTCCCCAAAATAAGACTGTACCCTACAGCCCAATCACTTCCTATCAGCAGTGGTTGAAACAGAAACTGGGTGTACTTCTGCTACTTCAGTAGCAGCCAGCAACAAGAGAAAGAAGTAATCAAGAGCTATGAGATGAGACATCACTTTCCCTTAAGAACTCTCATTTTAATCAATTTGCATCTAAATTTACATTGAGTGAACTTTTCCCATGTGGTTTTCTTCTGTTTCATTTCATCTTGTTTTACCCCCGATTACTTTTATAAAAGCTTTACTCAGCCTGCCAGTTGTTATTCTTGCTAGCTAGCTTCCAAACCAAATAAACATTAAAAAAACAACATGGAAAGCAAAAAACTGGTGCACAAAACAAATAATAATATAAAAATATGTGGACATACATTGATGGCAGTACTTCCCTGAAAAACTGTGAGAGCTCTGCCACATTGGAGAGAGTGGGAGAGTACTTCATACTCATGAAGTATTTCAGCTGAAAACTTGTGTAGTCTAGCCAGCTTTTGCAGAAAGATATAAAGTTGTCAGTAAAAAGAAATTAAGAGAATTGGAAAGTAATCAAGATCACGTGAGATGTGTTCAAGAGCCCCCAGACCTCGTTCAGCCATAAAGAAGTACATTAGATGTCTGAGTTATCAAAAGGAGTATTGGGCTCTGGAAGAACTGCTGTCCAGCTGATGCTCTCTGAGGACAGGAATTGGGAAGGATGCTATTCCAGAATTTTTCTTATGAAGAAAGCTGCATTAAAATCAGGATGGAAGGAGGGAGGAATAATTAATAAAAAACAACATTGACTCAATGGATTTGAAGAAAAATTATTTCAGGCAAGGCCATTAACATTTAGATATATTTGCAAATGTTGTAACTGTTAGCATCAAGTGCATATTTATGTTAGTTTATATAATTCTGATTTTAGAAGTGCCCCAGAAGTACAGGTCTTCAGTCAAATCACTGTGAGTTCTGGTCCTGCAGGGCCATTCATGGGCAGGGGTAAATGAAGCAAGGCTGAGATCCAACCGAAATACCTTGCAGAGCAATGTGCAAAACCCTTAGCTGACTAATGTGCTGTGCATGTGTGGCTGAGATATAAATACTGTCACAGATCTTGAAAAAAGGTGGAGCAATCATGTATTTAAGGGCACAATGACAAAGAGCAGAATATTGAGGTGGCAGGGAGGAGCCTGCCAGCAAAAATAAAATGGTAGTACTTGGCTGCATGATTATCTCTGGATACTTGCACATAATCTTGTTTCACAGGATATATGCCACCTCTGTGTCAATGGTAGAATACTAGGCAGCATAGGTACCAAGTAGAAAGCTAAATGTATGGTCAATATTCATAGGGGGATTTTCCTCTGTGCCTTTGTTTTAGAGATATTAAAGGAGAAGCAACAAAAAAGGTCCCAATTATAAAAACATGTTGCTGATTGTTCTAAAAAGCCCCTACATAACTTATTGCCATTAGATATCTGGCACAAGTCCAGCAAGCAGTGTGCTTGCCATGTCTGTAGAAAAGATTTGTATTTTATTTGGGACACTAAAGTTGGGGTACTCTTCCAGCAAATGCAGATCTGAATAGTATTTTAAAATGTGTTTCAAGGAAGACAAGAACAAAGCAGTGCACTTTAGGCAGGGATGTCAGCTGCCCAAATGTGATATGGGTAATGACTAATTTTTTAGGGGCTGAATATGACAGGAGAAAGAAAGCTTCACCCTGATATGTGTGTGTGGGGCTGTCCTCTGCAAAGCAAGCAATCATAATTCCGTTATAGTTAAAAATAACTAAACCTGGACTGGGCAGAAGAGCAAAAGCTATGTGCAGGGCTCAGGAAAACCTGTTTTATTCTAGTCAGAGAATCTGGGAAAGATGTAAAATTTTTCTGCAAAGAGGAAAGAAAAAACTCTCCTCCATGACCATGGTGGGAGGACAAGGAATAGCAAGGGAAGGGCTGCTCAGGAGGTTGCGCAGGGAGAGAGAAGTGTCTGTCACTGGGATGTGTTTACAAATACCTGTCAACAGTAGATTAGCTATTGTAAGAGATGCTTTGGACTCCTCAGGGTTCCTGTCAGCCCAATTTCAATGCACATTTCTCTGCATATAGAAGGATACAATAACCACATTGTAGTTTTGGTTTCTCAGGTACAACTACACAGGCAATGTCTCTGATCTCATCATTTTTGTCACATTTTTGTCATAGCACGAAGTGCTAAATGATTGGTATATTGCCTTGGCCAGATTTGTTGCATCTTCTGGAGCTGCATTTAGTCAAAATTCAAAAGAAGCAATTAGTCTTTATAGTAATAAAAATATAGATACTGGCCTAGTAAGATAACATAACAGAAAACAAAATGTTAATTATGTAATTCAAAATAAAACTTCTTTTCAACACAGTCCTGCAAACACCTGATATAATGTAGAGGTCTGGACTTCAAATTCAGACCACACTCTATCAATGAGCACAGTGAGAGCTGAATCAGTCTGTGTGTACAGAGGAGAGAGTAAAGGGAAAACCTGTGCAAACCTAGAAGACCCAGCTTCACTCAGCTTCACTTGCTATTGCAAGCAAGCCTGGACAGTCCCTCACCACTCCCCTGCTGCAAACATCCCCATGAAATGAAAGTGAAATATGAGCATGTTTTTCTTCATTTACCTGCACACTGGTTTTGGAGCTGGCCCAGCTCCCGAGGGATTGCACTCCTGGAAGATGTAGTTACACAGCAGAGACTCAGCAGCCGGTTGGCAGAATGAACTCACCATTTTCAGCTCAGTCCAGGCAGTGTGCACAAGCAGCTCTTGGGTCTCCTCTGGATCAGCATACGAGGAGTTGAAGAAAACAAGAGCATTCTTCGCCAAGATAGCACTACACACCTCACCTCTGTATGTGCTGCAGTAGCCTGCATCACCCTTGTACAGCTTGCTGTCAAGGACAAGAGCACATATACACAGTAAGCTCACAGATCTAAACAGCTGCATGAGCACAATGGCCCCGTTTCTGAATAAAGTCGCATGTGTAAGGCTAACAGGGGGCAGAGGAGATAATAGATGTTTATACCACTAAAACTAGCTAATATAATACAAGAATGAAACTTCTGTAGGGTACCTTGGTGCCAGGCCAGGTGAGCTCCAGGGATGAGGCCCTGACCAAGTGTTGTTAAAGCTATAAGTGGACTGAAGACTGAGCAATCACACAGAACCATGACCTAGAATGGCCCTTCACTCTGCCCCTGGGCTCTAATGGGAAAATATTTTACTTTCCTGCTTCCCTGCAGTAGGGATAGCCATGCTGCTTGCTTGCAGTTCTGTGATAACTCAGAATTTTTTGCTCTGCTGTCTAACAAGAGTTAGAGTTTAATTTAAGATAGACTTGATGAGCAGGAGCCAGGGAAGTTCAACCCATCATGTGCCAGGGAATTTTTCACAAGGTCAGATCAAGCTCCTGCCTGCCCATCCACAACTCCTGCACCACTCCTGACCTGCCCCTCTTCCACATCTTTAGCTGGGAGACTCAGAGATGAGGAAGGCACAAGTCTCTGTGTTTTCCTTCCTGGTGTTTCTCTGCAAGGTACATCTTTTCTCTTCACCACATCTCCCATTTTGCAAAGTCCTGACACATAGCATGGAGACAGAGCTATGCAGGAGCAGTAAAAATCACAGTAGGGTCATCTTATTTGAGGGCCATTTACTTATCTTTCCCATGTTATTTGTATCTAGAAGGAGATCTCTGCCCTGTCCCCTCTCCCTTCCTCCCTTTCTCTCCATGGCCATCAAAAGTAAGCAGCAGGGAAAGGACAACGCACAGGTCAGCCATGCTTCCAGTAGTTCCCACAGTCACCCAAGGTGCAGCAAGGTCTGCAGGTGAGGAGGTGCCCTCTGCCTAGGCAGCCCGTGGGATGCAGAGTCCTGGGTATGAGCGGCAAAGCTGTGAAAGCAGACTCCCTGTGTGTGGGGCATGGCCAAATCAGGGCAGAGAGGAGGGCTGGGTGCAGCTGTCCCCACTGCCATTCAGTCAGTGTAACTGGGGTCAGAGAGTTCAATTCACGACATGCCAACCATTTGGAGCAGTCAACAGAGCTATTTGTATCTTTGCCTTTTATTTCTTTCCTCTGTCCAAATAATCACCCATTGTTAGCTCTGGGGTTTCTTCCTGCCTTTTTTTTTTTTTTTTTCAGAAAGCTGGAGGTACATGGACAAAGGATTACAGAGGATGCTCACATTTCTGTTCTTCAGATGCTGTTTTCTGCAGATGACAATCCCTGGCCCTGTTCTAGTTGTTCTCTTTTGGGCTCCATGTGAAATTTTTCTTTAATTGTTTTTTTTATGTGTCACATTGGATAAAAAAAACAGGATGGCACCAATCCTTTGAGGTTTACCAAAACGGCAGTGATGTTCTGACTCTGCATCATCTCAGGCTCCATGGACACACTTTCATGTGACACAGGAATCCCCCAGCATGCTGCACTAGTGTCACAGACCATGACATCTCCCCAGCACACAGCAGGTTTCCCCAAAGCAATGCACAGATCCCAGGACTCTGCTAGAACTGCTCTAGGCATCACAGGGGTTATGTTATTTACATTTCCCTGATTTGTGCTTAATCTGGAAGTTGCATCCTTCCTGTGCCCCAGGGGCAAAAGCAGGGACAGGTGTGCATGGGGCACCTGTACCACTGATTTCAGGGTACTGCAGAGGCAGACTGAGAAGACCTAACAGTGCTAACATTATGTCTCCTTGTTTTTCTAAAATATACAAGGAGACACAGACCAAGTTACAATGGAGAAGTAGCAACAACATGTTTCTCACAATGGTTTGTCAGAAAGGAAACATCATGCAGCAAATGTTAAGAACACCTATGGGACAGATGGGCTGAGCACTTGGTCTGTGTCCCTATGCCTGTCATACCTGCATGAGTGCAGGTGTAAGGCATAAGTCTGACATCATCACTGGGTGGTCACTTAATCACTTACAAACTTCCTGAATCAATATTGCAAGCTCCTGTGATGGAGGCAATAGCCTTTGCTGGGAGTCTGTGTTAGCAGAGTGGCAAAACCATTTGCTCAGGCTTCCCCAGGCTCTGCTCTTTTCTGTGGTGGCCAGAAGCCCCCAGCCCATCTCCCAGGCTAACATTCTCATTTTCCTTCTAGACTGATCAGCCAGTGCAGCATGTAAAAACATGGAAGGATTCTAAAGAGAAAAGGCCAGCTAAATTGTTCAGTCCTGCAAAAATTACTAAGCAGAAGTTCATTTCTCATCACATGTAAGTGGCTTTATTAATCCATAACTCTGCTTGGAACAAACATAATCTTCTCTTGCCCTAATCTGGTGACCACCAAACCAAATTACATTTATTAACTGTCAACAGGTAGGAGTTTACCTTGCAGTTAAACTTTGCTATGAAATTTACAAGGTCAAGGGAAACTGTGGATCTGTAACCAAATAGAAGTTCCTTCAGAATACTCTGCCCATTACCATATTTCAAACACCTTTACTGCTGGCTTGATTCAAAACCACTGTTAACCACCCAAGCTTAGTCTCCAATTATGCCTCTGTAAAGGAGCTCAGTGATCCCTATGGGTGAACCTCATCTGCACAGTTGGAATGCAGAAACTCTACCCCTTCATTTAAGCCAAATTAACCAAACCCCCTTGGTTCATCATTATTCTTCTCCCTGGCCCAGAAAGAGCCTCCACAAAACCACAGAAAGTCATTCTTACCTCCATTCTGCCAAGAGGCACCAGATCCAGGAATTGTGATGAACCAGGAGAAAGAAGAAATGGAAAAGACATCAGTGACCCTTCATTGCTCTCTCTGAGATGCGTAAGTCAAGATTTTCATGCTAGAAAATGTGTCTGACAACTGTAAGCTGTATGAAAAAAAATGCACTAAATTCTGTTCCTTTGTTTGTATCTTTTTGTGGGGAAGAAAAGTTGGCCAACACTGAATATTGTAAAGTGAGAAAGAATGAGGAGAAGGAAGTGGATTGTTGATGGCAGTGTCAGCTGATGTGAACTCTTGCACCATAAACCCACACTTTTATGCTGATCCTTTGGGTCACATGTAACCAGCAGGTAGCATCCTTTGTTTAAGCCACATAGATATCCATTACTTCAGGCAGCAGCAGTAACAAGTAGGAGAAGCCAGGGCTGGAGATGCAGTACTGGCACACAGCAGTGGCCCTGGCTTACCATGCCACAGGGAGTTGGGCAGTGCCAGCACAGGGAGGAGGCGCTGGGCATCAGCCAAGGGCCAGGGTACCTCTGCCCTTGGAGCCTTGTGAGCTGAGGCAAGGCCAAGGTAGACTACTGCTCAGGTCTAGGGGGCAGCTCTCCTCCTGCTGAGCGCACACAGCCTGGAGGAGTACAACTTCCACCAGCCCCAAGTACCTGTCTGCACCACTGCATTTATAGGACACACACTTGCCTGAGCTAAAAGCAGAAGTGGGGATGGGAAACACAGTACCAAGTGCTGAGTACATTATGGAGCAAAGATTACTGGTAGGTTTCAATGCCCAGTGTAAGAAAGGGCATGATTATTTTCTCAAGAAAGCAGAAGCTAAGGCACAGAGAGATAAACAAGTACCTGCCTGGTTAAAAGCAGAACCAGGGCTACCATCCCATGTCCAGTGTGATTACTCTTTCCTCTAACTAAATCCCCTTGCCTGTCCAAAGAGGGATGGGACAAGCTACCACCTTTCTCTCTGTATGACAAATGCTGTTAGTTAGCTCTGACAGAGGTATTTCTCCTCTTTGGAAATTCATTTTCACATTTGGGACATATCTCTGAAGGAAGAGATTACTTCAGGCAAGGCAGGATGCTACTCTGACAGCAACCACCCTGCTCTCTGGATGCCAACCCGTTGTGAAGCTGAACTGCTTGAAGCTATTTTCACTTTGTTAGATGATACTGATGCTGGGTCATGGCCACAACTTCCTCCATATGGATGAACTTACCAAGTGTGCTTCTGGGACATAAAGTACAAGACAGCATCAAACATTCAGGAAATGACAGCTATGCCCGTCTCCGAAGTGTAAGAGTATATGAGGAAATAGCCTGGTGGAGCATGTACTTGTACTCAAATTTAGGCCCCCCACACTATCAGCTCTCCAAGGCTTTCCCTCTTCCACCACAGTACTCTACACCCCTTTCCTCTTCCCCAGCAGGAAAGGCTAAAAAAATTAATGGCCTCTTCTTTCCCTGCATACCTGAAATGCTGATGGTTGCTGCTGCTTTTGCGGCTCCAAAAGTTTTGCTGTGCTTGTTTGTGGCCAGACAAGTAAATAGGCCAGGTCGGGTGACATACACTTGCAGTCTGGAATCAACCACTCTGTCCTTGACACTTTCTGCTACTGACCCCACAGAAACCTAAAAGAGTGAAAGCCCAGTTCAGTAATATTTCCAACAAAGACACAAACAGGCAAACCAAGGAAAAATCTGAGACAGAGTGTCAGATTTTAAGCATTTAAATTAGCACAGGAAGATGTGTCAAGGAGACAAAAGTGGCAGAGACCTAAAGCTGCTGGTGTTACTTTGGCGCTCTCATAGCTGCCGACTTCACACACAGAAATAAATGTTAAAAGATCTCTCCTATTTCACACTCCAGCAATACTTTTGCAATTAGGTTTCAGTTCAAGAGGGTCAGAACCACAATTTGGTTTATGTAATTAAGCTGGCTAGTTACTGCACAGCTTCTTGTAGTAGATTGTTTGCCTCTTCATGCCCTAGTAAGGAACACCACAAGATGACTTTGTGAACATCCGCTATACAGAGGAAGAAAGGAAAATAGTTTGGAAGTCATTAATTCTGGATTAGTATAACCACTACAATACTCTCAAAGCACTCATAAGCACAGAAAGTGCTCTGGCTATAATACTTCAGCAGATATCTGGTAGAGTTTCTTATCTTGCAACTAGAAATATGGAAGGGGCTAAACATATGATGATTTTGGCCAGCTCTTCTCCCAGATCAGTAATTTGCAGTTAAAGGGGCTTGAAGCCTGCTGATTTTTGCCAATTGGCCTTGATTTACCATCAAGTCTTCCCTGCCAACATGGCATTAATTAAAGTAGGAGAGCACAGTACATACAGACTCAATCTTGCAAAGGCAACAGGAAGGAGATCATTGTCTGCTCTAACCTTCATACTGATAAGAAGCATCAAACATAATTCAAGTGAGGTATGGTGCCTGTGGACCCAAGTGTGACCTGACTCTAAGGACATTGCAGATTGTCCCTCTGGATTCGCACCAGCAAATCACTTTACCTACACATGTAACTAAGACAGAAATATAAATCTGACCTCCCTGGAGGTCAGTAAAAATGTACATTCAATGAGACCTTTCCGTGAAATGAAATACCCATGTGTGTTGACAGCAATAATTGAAAAAGCAAGAAGGAATTCATCAGTGTTGTAACATGTCTTGTAAGCAGATTGGATTCTTTATGAAAAGAAAACTCTGAAAAGAATATATTTGTTTTGCCTCTCTCAGAGTCAGCTTGGACTTGTGATGAGAGAATGTTCATGGGAAGAAATCACTAAATAATCAGACCAACACAGTTGGTACGTAGTGCACCAGGTATGTCCGCCTCTGTGCAAACGAAGGGACCAGGGATATATTGGCCTTTTAACATGAAATCAGTTCAAGAGAGTGGGAGCCCAGGAGATATTTTTTCACAGATATGTCTTTTTTTACTGAGCTGCTCAAATTTAGTTTTAGAATCCTTTTCTCAACAAAAACCACTCAGCACTAAAATGGTGCGGGGAACTTCTCGGTGAGAAGGAGGTATTTCCTATAGGCCACCCTCGCTTTCCAACATCTTGGTGGGATAGGTGGCTGCTTGCCATGAGCAGCTTGTGCTAATCCAGTCTTCTCTCCCTGCTGGCTCCTCAGGCCTCAGGTGTACCACATCTGGCAGCACTGGACTGTGCCTGTTTAGCACAGATAACTGGGATTGTTCCTTCCAGCTTGCGACACAGGAGGAAGAGGTTGCTCAAGTAACTGCAAGCAGTACAAGCAGTATGCACCATGTACAGTGGAAAAATCACAGGCAGTGGTGCCTAGGACTTCCACACTGGCCATCTCTTGTTACCCTTACTGGAAACTTCAAGATGTTCCCTTGTGTTAATTGATTCCCTTTCCTTTTCAAACACATTTCCTGAGATTTTGTTTCCAGGAGTTCCCTTTTTAGCCTTTAAATCATCACCTCAGCTACCAGGAAATTAGAGACCTCTTCATATCTTCACACCAGGCTCATTTATTCCTGGATACGTGGAAAACTACATTGTAAAGTCCATGATGCCCTGTGGTGCATAGCAGGAGGGAAATGTATTGTGTTTCTAAATAGGTACGCCAGGCAGCTGCTGCACAGAGGAGTTTTCATCCTCCTCTTCCAGCGACGCCCAGTAAGCTCAGCAGACTCCTGTTCTTTGAACCTCAGGACAATTACAGTTTGGTGTTCAGAAACCATAATGCCACAGGCATGCTGCGTCTTCAAATTACTCACCCTTGCTGTGAACCAACCCTCAAATTCACCATGTCCCATCCACTGGCTTCCTGCTGACTCTCCCAGAGACAGGCTCTCATTAAGGTTTCCTTGCCATATTTAAAGTGAGGCAATCAGGAGCACTACCCTCCTGGGATATGCGACTGGGACTGGGCTATGCCTTTCAGACAGGAATGGGGCAGAGCAGTTATCACCAGTCAGGCAGTGGCCCAGGCAGGGGCTGAGCATCATTTCATCTACCTCAGCTCTCTGGGATGCACTCACTGGGATCTCAGCAGAGCACAGGTCTGTGCTCTGGAAATATATTGCTCTTTCCAGATACCCCAGACTCCTGCAAAGGGTTTCATTCCCAGTGGGGAGGAGGTCTTCAATAAACACTTGCAGTTGTGTCAAACTAAATATTGTCAGAAACCATCAAGCACCCACGGGTCCCAGCAGAGGCTAATCTGATCCCTTTGCTGCTCTGCCTAGCAATACTGAAGGAATGTGGAAAATCAGCCCTAATCAGACTAGAGGTCACAATAAGGTATAGAGGAGGCAAGGAAGGCAAGGCAGTCGGCAGAGTAGCCATGGGGTCTTAGGAACAAGTTTTAATGTGTGGAGAGAGGACATAAAAACCAGGATGGTGATAGTCCCCTGAAGTAAGAACCAAGGGGGTTTATTGGTCCTCTGGACCAGCAAGTCCACATGAATGGTTAGGATCAGCTCAGAAGCACTTGGGGCTGACAAGAGGTCCATGAGAAAGAGCAGAGGCAAATTGCCGGCCTGCACTCAGCAGACACTCCACCTGCCTCCATAGAATCATGACCTGGCTCACATGCTTTAAAAAGCTGTCAGAAGACCAAAGAGAGGACAAAAGATGTTCACCTTAAGCACATGAAGACTAGAGGGAAACTGTGGCAGACTTGGGCTGCAGTGCTGCCATGACTGTGGTCATTGCTCACTCCCACACAGGCAATACTAGATGTCAAGCAGGTTTTCAGTTCACTGAAATGAAGGCATTGCAACAGCCTACACACAGGCATGGAAGCCTGGCAAATTGAAAGCAAGGACCGTATTAAGTGGTGAGGATCATTAGACCACAGAACCTTTCCTATGAGACATAGTGGATTTGCATCCCTTGGTGCCTGCCACTGAAGAGGGTGTGCTTTTCTTAAGAACATGCTTCTGCCCAGGGATACATTAATGACATATTTCACATCGCCTAGGTCAGCCTAGAAAACTTCCTATTATCTTCCTCAAATATGCTGTGCATAATGTCATTCCACAGGTATTTGACCTCAAAACAGTTTGCTCTACCTAACTTCATAGTTTATGCTACTTTGTCAAACATGTAATTTTGCCTTGTTATTGTTACCACATTATTAAAAAAGGAAAGGAAAGATAGCTGCAGAAATACACAATGAAGTCCTAGGAATTTTGTCTTGGAGGATGGTTGGAAGGGTCTAAAGCACTCTTCATCTTGGGCTTTCCAGATCCTAACAAATAAAGTCATACAACACTCTGGATAAGGGGGACAATGTTTTTCCAGAGAAAACTGCAGCAGAGAGATGAGCTGAACTCAACCAGTTTGAAAAACAAGGTGCTAAGTTTGGAAGGAATAGAAACCACTGGTGCTGACTACCAGCCTTTCCAGCTGATAGCAGTTCTCCACGGCCAAAAGCATGAAAAAGAGCTACTTACAGCTTTCCCATTTTCCAGCCAGGTGACAGTAGGGACTGGGAGGCCGGTCGCCGTGCACCGCAATGTCACCACGGACCCAAAGGTGATGTTTTGGGATTCAGGAGCCTTCAGGATTCTGGCAAACACTGTAAGAGAGGAAAAAGGTGCTAGTTGAACAACAGTGTAAAGCTGAGGCTGGTGCCAACATGGGGCTACTTCCTCCCCAGTGGTTCTTGATGTGAATTGCAGCTCCATTAATAAAGGTAGATCATAGAACAGGCTTCCCAGTGAGTGACATTGTTGGGAGACAGATGAGGAGGAGAAAAAAATTATTTAGTGTGGCTACATTCTGCACCTTACAGACCAAAAGTTTACCTCTCGAAATTTCAGTGTCAAGTCCAAAGCCTCAGAGGAGGTAGTGTACAAGAAAACCAAGAGAAAACTCTTCAGTAGCATGCAGATGGAACAGCTTACAGCAAAAAAAGCAGCAAGTTACCACGCTGCCCTGCCCAGGCTGACCTGTGAAACTTTGTCCAAACCATTAAGGACCGCCAGTCCTTCATGTGCCATGAAGGTTAAGGGTCAGATAAATATCTCAGTCTGATTACAGTGATTAGGACTTGCCACAGAGTGCTGCAAACACTGGCATTTTCCATGCAACAACAAGCTGCCCTGAGGGGAAAGTGTCTAACACCAAGCATCAAAGTATGAGAGAATGGCTGGCAAAAACTTCAGGAAGATGAGATTGCAGTGGAAAAGTAGATTTTTAAAGTGGTTTCTCATTTCTACGGCTCTTGCTTCTTTTGTGGAAATATGGTTACTGGGCACTTTGCAGATAAGCAAAATAAGCATTCCTTTCACCCACCTCCCTTCTGTTGTTGTTGTTGCGGGGAGGGGGCAAGGGGGAGGCCAGAAATAACAACTGAAGTATTTTTGCTGAAAACTGATTTTGATCCAGAAACACAACCCTGATGGTCTTAACAAGCTGCTGTACTTGGACCACATAGAGAAAAGCAGAGAAGAGAAACTTCCCACCTGGAACATTTGAGTTTTGACCTAAAATTTTTAATGGAAACACCAGAATGTCTGTACGGAAGCAGGCTCAAAAGCACTGCCATTTCTTACTCAAATTTCTCATGCTTAGTGAGTAACACATTCTGGACCACAGAGTAATGTCTAAAAATCTCCATTAGAAACTTTAATAAGCAGGGAAGTTTCTCTTGGAGTTGTCAGAAAAGCCTGAGATCTTGGTTTGCCACTTGTATCTGTGTGCTTCTCCTTATCAACATACCTCACCATGTCAGCATCTTCTGTTTGCCCTGTTCAAAATTAGAACATCTAAGTGTTCTAATAGTGCCCCCACTATTTGGGATGGGAAGTCTTTGTTTGCAAAATTTCAGTAGAACTGAGAAAAAGTATATGCTTTCCACATAGTCCTTCCACCCAGCTCTCAGCTGGTATGCAGCTGAGATTTGTTTTGACAAAGAGCCTAAAAACAGCTTTTGCTCATAGATAAGTAGCAGTAGGAGTAAATTTCAGCATGGAAACCTTTTTGCCTTTCAATAAACTCTTGGGCAGAGGCTTTTTGGAAGATTAAGTCTAACGTCAGTTAAGTGAAAATGGCAAGAAGATAAATATTACATTGAGCTTCTTAATTCTTCTGGGTGCTTCAAGCAATCCTACTGTCTCTGCTCAGTGCCACCTGCCTAAAGTCAAAGCAGAGCAGCATCAGGCTTCTGCACCTCCTTACCCCTCAGTGAGGCAGCAGGTATGAAGCTCCATCAGTAATAAGCAAAGCTGCAGTCACTGGCCAGAAGCCTTTCTAATGAATAATAAGTAAAATGAAACCTTTGTCTGAAGTTTCACTTCAGGCCATTAACACCAGATGGTTATGAATTCGAACCCAAGTTTTGCAGGCTAAGCTCATAATTATTTTTATACTTCATTTGGAGAAATACTAAACTTTGGGGCCTGTCCTCTGGCAGCAGTAATGTTCACATGGCTCCAGCTGAAGCCAGCACATTAGATTCCAGGGTTGGAATATGGCCCTTAGTGCTTCTCTTGTGCTGCCCAGTATGCTGCTGGGACCCCTGCCCACCTGATGCTGCTCTCTGACTCTGCTGCTCAGATCCTGCCCAGTTAAATTAATACCAAAGTGACAAATTGGCAGCATCCAGTTAGCTGATGCTGGACAGTGGCACATATGTGCCACTCTGTGCTCTGTACAGAGCTGCCAGCTCTGTACTAGCTGCTCTTCCAAAATCTGCTAGGATCTTTCAACCAGAAGGAAAAAAGACACACTTTGAAAATGGCAATAGCACAGGGAGGGTGCAAAGCCACAGCAAGCACTACGGCTGGCTCAGCTCATATCTGGCATGGTGCCTATGGGGAGGTCAGAAAGCTGCATTCCTCTTCCCAGGGTCCAACCATCAGCACTGATCACTGCACTTGCTTTAGCAGCCCAGCACACTGCTAGGTAAGCAGTTGTCTGCCACCATAAATAAGGTAAAACATCAGGCCACTCTTAAAATCCTAAAACACCAAATACAGGGATAAAAAAATCCAGCAACAGCTCCTAAACATTCACATGTTTCTAGTGGCAAGTACTGCAGGGAGGGATGGCTAAATAAAATTTGGCCTATAATGAACTAAGCTGATTTCCAAAGTATGGAAGAATTGAAATGCCTTCTATCCCCAGTGCTATCATGTGCATTTTTCAAGGCCTTTAAAATCAAAGTTACAGATTTAATTCTTTAACATTTCAGATACTTACATTTGCATGCTTTCAAATATTTTACCTAAAGTTTAGTTATGTACCTTAAGTACGTAGCTGTAGATGGTATTACTGGAATAAACTGGGGAGGGGGTATTAATTTTTTTTTTTTTAAATGAGAAATTTCCCAGGACAAGGGCCAGACTTTCTGGGTCCTAACAGGTTTTGGAGCATGGCTGATTGGCCAATCCAGGCACATATTTTCCAAAGGCCTCCTAATCTCTTTCGGAAAGAGTATTTAAAAAATAGTATCACCTATTTCTCAACCACATAATCTATGGGTAGATGATCAACACATTGACATTGCTGTCAGACTTGAGTGCTGTGGGAAATTTAGGATAGGTTGCATAAGTGCAGCCAGTGTCACCATCCACTGTGCAAAGCAGGACAAGAACACCAGGATGAGCTCAGGGTCCATTATAGCAACTGCATGAAAAAAAAAATCTGTCCTGTATCTAAGTGGCAGAACACAGACCCCACAACTATGATTTTTCTGCCCCCTCCCTCTCCTCCCCCACCCCCCAATTCCACAAGTCAAGACAAGAGGCAAAGGCAAGTAAGAAATGGCAAATCTGGTGGTAGTGTAGTTGGCAGGAAGAGGTGGGTGAAAGGTAAGAGGAAGGATCAGGAAATAGCAATAAATGTTTGTAAAATTCACATTTTTGGTGGGCTCAGGACCTTGACTTGTTCTCAGTTTTCCTCAGAGTGAAAATTTCCAACAATCAGGTGGTTTTTAATACTTCCATTATTTGCCTACCTTTTTCCACATCCGTCTGAATGTGGATTTTGCCTTTGCTTGTTTAGCTACATATTCATTACAATGTTAGCAACATTCTCATCAATACCCCTGGGCTCTCTGCATTGGGTTCACCCACAGACATGCCAAAAAAAAGCAGTTTGGGAAAGTGGGCAAAGACAGTTTAATTTATTTATTTATTTTAGTGGAAAATAAAACAGAGGTGCTGTAAATGAAATCCAGACAGCTAAAAGCCAAGCCAGAATGTCAAATTTCACTCCCAAGCCCCTTTATAAATGTATTTTTTTACAGCCTTGGTAAATGATGTTCTGTGCGCTACAGGGCTTGCTAGGAGGTATCTGTATCATGGCCAGCTGCTCTCATTTCTGAGAATTACGTAACATCATCCAGTCCAAACAGTAGGGCTTTAATTCAGCCACAAAATTTTTATACTATAAAAAGATTAAAGCAGCATGTCCTGCCCCCTGCCTCCACATTGAATGGCTAACTCTTTCCAGGTGACTGTTTTTCCCTATTGCCTTTGATTGAGCTATGTTTCATTTCCCAGGTTTGGGGTCTGGTCCCAAAGTCCTGGCAGATGCCTGCCCTCAGTCTGGGTAAGGCCTATTTTTTTGTTAAAGAAGGCTTGATTCAGCCAGTCACAACCAGGCAGCCATGTAGGTGGCCTGGAGCCATGCTGCTGCTTTGGGGAAAGGACAAAGTTATGCCCAGAGCACCAGTGATGCTGTTTGTTTTTTGCCTTTTTACTTCAATATGTTCTCTGTATTCTTCACACATATATTTGTAGCTCTGAAGCCTAGTGTACTAGTGGCTAGTTTTTCCAGTACTTTTCCATGGTCTTTTCCTAGGCAGAAAGACAAAATAGCTTCTAGAGCTCTGAGCCCTGGGAGGTGCAGGGCCCCTCTTCTATCTTGGTTCCTCCTGGGAATCAAGGTCTACAACAACTTTTCGGGACACATTTCATGGACAAAGCCCAGCTAGTGCCGAGTGGGGGACTCCAGAGAAGGGGCTTGACCCAGGGGCGGGAATTCCATCACCATCTGTCCTCCTAATTGGTGTTTTTTATCAATTATGCTAACTTCCTAAAACCTATAAAAATCTACTCATCCTTGGGAGGGTGGGCTTTTGTGGACATCCTTCCATAACTGCCCCTGAAGGCCTTCAAATAAAGATCCACTCTTGTATTACCTCTTTACTAAAATGATCTTGAGTTTCATTTCCAGGTTGGGAAAAAGGCAACACCAGGATCAGTCAAGCACTAGTTTTGGGGTGTGGGATAGGTTGCTTTTTATCCAGAGGTCACAGTTGCTTTGGTGAACCTTGTATTTAAGAGAATATGAGCAACACTTTCCCATGTAAATGAATTAACTTAGCCTGTCAACATCCACAGGTGTTCACATCTGAGAGTTTGTTGGCAGAGTCCTGGCATACTGCAAAGCATCTGCATCCCCAGTAGTCCAAAGCAAGGTGGAGTTAACTCCACCAGGAGTTAACTTTATGTTGGCAACTGCCTGGCAACATTCCCTTCCCACTGCAGCCTAAGCCTGCCCTCATATATGAGGCAGACCCAATGTGCCCATCTCCCAGATCTGATATCACAATCTGCCTCACTTTCCACAACTGCTTTGTATTTATCAATGAAACATGGCCTTTTGGGTGACTGAAACCAGGTCTTGTGCATTTTTTTTTCAGCTAAGCTGCAGAACACAGTGTGTAAAGGCAACTCTTGTGCACAACGCGTTTTCCTTTGCATCCAGTGTTATGTTAAGATCCAATGTGTCTACACTGCTGCTGGAACTGGTAAACCACATATTTTCTTGGAAGGTTTCCAGATATAAATACCCTGGCAAAGACTTTGCATTGTGTAATTCATGTGTAAGTACTTAGCTAAATTGCAAACATTTTTTGTTTGTGTTTGCCAGTGTTCCCATAGCTCTTTTGTACCTAAAATGTGAAAGGTCAGAATTATTTCTTGTCTGCAGAGGTGTCTCTAGGCTTGGACTTTGCTTACAAAGCCATAGAAAAAATATTTCTGCTTGCTAGCTGTATACTCTGAAGAGCCATGAACTTGTGCCACTGTGATTTTTGCCAGTGAGAAGTCCATTTGTCTAACTTCCCATTCAGATTCATTCAGCTCATAACCATTCACTTTTCCTGACAAGGCTAAACCAGGCAGTCAAGGAGAGGTAAAAAGTAGAGGGACTACCATTTCCTGCCCACTGGTGAGAGATGAGGGAAGGTCTGGCAAATTCATTTTTTAATACATAAAAACCAGCAGCATTTGTGTTTTCTAATATTACCTGCATAAAATGAAAAAAATTCTTGAAATACCAGTTCCAAGAACAGGCTGCACACCATGCTCATGGATCAGCAGTCACAGAGACAGTCACACCGAGCAAGAACCAGGACTGACCAGGCAAGATAGAGTCTCTGCAGCTGACATGACAGAACCGAATCCCACCTTGGAGAACAAACATATTTTCCAGCAAGGACAAGGAGACAAGGAGTCAAGCACTCCTCTTGCAGCAGCAGCAGCAGCAGGTTCTGAGCGTGGCTTAGCACTTCCAAAATGGGGATGAGTTAACAATTAAATCCCAAGATTACTGCAAGGTCAGTTTCACTTTGATCTCCAAGTATGTCTTACCTAGGTTGCAGCACTTATCTTTTTTTTGTAAGCCTGCCAAGTAAATACAAAGAGGAGCAAAACAGCTCCGGCAAAGCTGATATGAGACACTTCCATTTATCTCTATCAAATTGATTACCTATTTTATTTAATCTATGTACAAACATGCTTATTGCTAGAGAACCATTTGTATACAAGTTATCAAAACAAAAAAAAATTTTGCACACACTGGAGGAAATTCACACAATCACTGTCTTATTTCTAACAAGGAACAGCACTATTATGTATGAGGCCCAAAACAGCAAGGTGAGGAAGAGCTGTAAGCAAGCTGTAAGCAAGCAGCACTTCTTCATCCACTGACCCTCACACTTTTATTGTGGTAACCCAGGAGAATAAGCCTCCAATGCATCTGAAGTATCTGCATTTTGTACACAATGGCAAGATGCAAGTTCTTCTGGCTCCTGATATATTAATTGGGACACCTGGGTCTTGCTGTAGTCCTTAAAGCACCACACAGCACAGGCTAGACTCCACAGCAATACACAGACACTCAACCTGGAGCCTGAGGCTATGAGATGGGCACCAGGGACAATTCAAGATCTGTGTGAAAGGAAGATGAAGCAAAGCACATCTCCTCCATCCTGAATTATATGCCTTCAGATTCAAAGCTTTAGTGTCTGATATAAAAGAAGTTTTTTTCTTAGCAAGATAATAACTTTTCAAGTTAACTTTATTTTAGGGTGGACTCTAGATTTATGGGTGGTAGGAAAATTTGCATTAGTAGAAGGACTCATGTGATAATAGACATATCAGCCACTAATTTCTCAGCTGTGAAAGACTTTACACTGCATGTAGATGTCTGTGGAATCCTAAAAGGAGACACCACAAATACACAAAGATGTAATAACCAGAAGTAAAATGTAAATAGATAGCTTATATCCTGTGTAACTATATAAAACCGGTTCTGTACAAGTGTTCATCTCTATATACAGAGCAAACACTAGATTCAAGGACAAGCGAGGATAATGTGTTCAAATTACTTCCCAAGGAAATGAATGAGGAAATTCTTTTCATGTCATTACTGGTCCTATATTTGTGTTTGGTTTCTTTGAAGGAAAGACCCTTTTAAACTTCCCCATCCTCTGTCTTGTCTACAGTACAGAGTCATATCAGGGGCATTTATCTCTGCCTCTACCCACTACTGAATGTGAAATTGGAAAGGAAGTTCCCAGCCTCCCAAAGTCAAGGAGAAATTCCTTTGCTTGTTCCACTCATGATCATAACCCATCATGACTGCTGCCAAGGCTCTCTGTGTGCCCAAATTGAAATCATGGCTATGCACAAGTCTCCCTCTCCCACTCTAAGGAATTGAGCAAGCAATCATGGGGAATCACTGGGATACCCAAAAATGAGACAATTCATGCATCATCCTGACATCTGGTCTCTACCACTGGTATTAGCAATGCCATGAGTTTATTTACATGTCATGTGAAAAGTACTTCCTTCTGTCTACTTTAAAGTGCTGCTAGCAGTAGCTGCTAGGATGTTCCTTGGTTTGGGGACAGCAAGGAGCCTGTTCCCTGCTCTCCTTATCCATCATGCATTCTTGATTTTTAGTGTTAAAAACTCTTCTAGTTTCTCCTACGACAGAGATCCATCCCTTTTCCAAATTCTCAACTCCATCTTTGATATACCCTTTTTGTGAGGGTCTATGAGTGGCTCTAACCACTTCAGAATGCTTGTCTCAGTTTGCTCTGGTCCCCTTTATCAGCTAGCTGTGGATATTCTCTACCCTCCACTCCCTTCATTGTTCTGTGGGAAGCTCATGCTTTCTAGCTAACCAATGGTTTAGAAGAGAGAGGGATTTTAATAGCCATATCATTTTTTTCTCTTAAAACCATAATTCATGCAATGATGTGAGAAGGTCATAAATTTTTCAAGTGCCTTCCCAAGGTCTTTGTTAGGGGAAAGAGGGTTTTGCGAAAGGAAATAGCAGACTCAAATGCTTTTAAAGAAGAATTTTATGTATGTGCCTTATCTGAAGCCTCATTGCAGCTCCTCATTGCAAGAGGCCACCCTGTGATAATGACTCAAAGGCAGCATGAACCTCCTGCCAATGTCAGAGCGGAGCAAGCTTTGGGAGTAAATTGAATAGCTCACGCGTACTTGTCATTTGTTGAAAGTCTGAGGCTGCTTTCTTCCTCCTGCAGCTTGCCCTGTTACTCTGTAATTAGGGCCATGATTGTTTCTGCGGCATCTCAGAACCTTGGGATGACTCTGGTGAGTGCCATAGGTAGGAGGAGATTTAATAAGATATTCTGGGTTTTCAGCAATGCCCACACCACCCCACTGAGGTCAGTCAAATACTTTGGTGTAATTACAGGCAAACTTGTAAAGCTTCCTCCCCAGAAACCTTTTGCAATGTTTAAAATCAAACTGCTGTATTCACCCTGTCATAGGACATTGCCTGCAGGTACATACGCCAGCACCAACACAAACAGGAAAGGCATCTTTTCCCAGAGTTTCTGCCTCTGCTCAAGGCCAAGCCAAAGGCTCTTCTTCAGTGTTGGTATTAGAATTTCCATGAGGAAATTTCATCCAATACTTAAAAGAAGAACTGCAAACTTCCTTGCCAGTTTGCTGTTTGGCAATTCACCTGACCCAAAACACTCTGCCTCAAAAGATGATAGAGATAAAAATTCCGTTTTCACACTGAAATCTAATTTGTGGGAAATGCAAGGTAACAGGGCTGACTGGCTGCTACAGTGGTTTCTTGGTATCTCCCTTTCCTACATCATCTATGCCAAGTGCAGGCAAGTTGACACAAAAGTGTAAAAAACTTCCTGAACGGCATATCAGAAAGGAGTCAGCTTTCATACAAAATACAGATCATCTCTGGAATGGTCTATGCAAATGGATAGAATTTTCTGCACTAAATGCATGCTTTTATTCCTGTTACTTGAATTTTGGTGTGACTTGCTAGTCTGTTCATTTATCTGTGATGCAAATTTGTCCCTAGACTATATAATACTTTACAAAAACAGCTGAAGGAAGCTAGTGCTTTACACTTCACAGAGAGAGTCTCTTAACTTAGTAGCAATGGCTTTGCTTTCTATTGTCAACTAGTCTGCCATCCCCTCACTGGCACAAGAATTCAACTACATGATCAAAATAAAAATCTAGACCAAATCTGGCATGTCCTTTCTTCTGAAGGGATGGCTCTCTAAGGAAAACCTTCCTATTTTTAATGCTGAGGCAGGTTTCAGAAGTGGCTTACAGGGGAACATTTTTGTGGCCTGTGGCAGGGTATTATTTTAGTAGCTAGTAATAAGCAATAAAATGTGGCCAGAAAAAGACATCTATCTACCAGGGCTGGAACGCAAACCCAAAAAACATCTAAGTCAGGGGAGCATAAGGAGATTTGCTTCTATCATTGATTTAATTTGATTGTTTTATGTGCTGCCACATAGTAGCACAGGATGAAGTGGAGCAGTAACACTTCAGCAGAGAAATGAATTAAATGGCCTAATTTAGGAAAGGGCCAGTAGTCCTCAACAGATGCCTCTTCAGACAGCTGGAAAATGCAAAGATTTGAACCAAAAATGTTACTATATCCATGGAGAATACAGGTAGTTTTTTGTTAAACACCCTTCATCCTCTAATGTTTGCCCTGGGTATTTTGTTTGTTTCCTTACAGATGTACGATTGCTAATTTCTAGACATGTGCCTGTAGAGTGACAACTTCAAAACTAAAGGTTATCATGCAGTATACTGCTGAATTCCACAAGTATCTGGTGCCACAGGCTGGTGGAGATCAAGCTCAGTTTCATATAAATCACAAGATGGAGTTGCTTCTAACTCAGTACACAACCAACAGGACCATCCACATTCTCTCTCCTCTCACATAGCAGTTCCTGTATTTATTGTCTTTTTCTACACTTTTCAGCATTAAAAATGCACCACTGAGCAAACTGAAACTTCAAGAGTTTCACTAGCTAGATGCAACACTGAGAAAGACAGGAAGTTTGTTCTTTCCCCGCAGGGGAAGAGAAACCTTTTGCACACAACATTCCAGTAGACCATTCATACTGTCTTCCTACATCAGAAAACTGCCATTCACATACTGCTGTTGGATTGGAAGGATACCTCTCAGGAAAATATTTTACCTTCTCTTGTGTTAGTGCCTAATCCACTACCACCCTTTGTACATTGCAGTGACAATAACTCCATTAATTTCCATAAAATGCTCTTTCAATAGTTGAAGCTAAATATAAGGCTAAGACTGAAACGTGATTTATAGCATTTTTCCATTCGTAAGCAGGTGTTACTTCTAAACTGTCAGAAATTAATGGTCAACTTTTCAATTTTGTTTGTTTGTTTGTTTGTTTGTTTGTTTGTTTTGAAGAATGAAGAAGAACAAGAGCTCTTCTTCATGTGAATTTTACCAATTCACAAAGGGGCACTTTCCTTCCCCTAAGGGCAGAAGAAACATTGTCCAAAACAAAGAAAAAAACTGAGCCCAGAACTGGCAATGACATCTGTAAATCATCACAAAAATGTACTGGTTTGTGGCTGTTCTGAAATAGGCACTTCTTATTTGACGCAGGAATTACATATAATCTGAATACTGGCTATAAGGATAATATCTGAAAAAGATAGTAAGATATTAAAGCAAAACCATCCAATGGAATTTATTTTGCATGTTAAGAAAAATTACTGAGGCAGCTTCACTCTGTGTCTGAGTGATAAGCATGCTCATAACAGGAATATTCCCATGCCTCTCACTACACAATAGCTCATGGCTTTAAATATATTCTTTAATATCACACAATTCATAAATAATGGATATAGGGAATATCATTCTTAACTCATGTCAGACCTTGGAGACTGTACAGTTTTAGGCAGCCCGCCTAGAAGCTGAACCTGAAAAGCTCTTGCATGACTCTTATGGAACCGGTCCGATTAATGGACCGGTCTGATGTCACTGCAAATACAAAAAAAAAAAAGAAAATTCCTCCCCTTCTATGACCTATGTACATAAATAGCTGTCTAATGCATAAAGGAAAAACCAGAGGTCTTACAGACCCTACAGATTTCAAATGCTCAGAGGAGGCCCAATAAATGCCTTCTTGGCACAGCTTAAATCTTTATACCCTGCCCTAAGTTTTCACTTTCATCAATGGTAATTTCTGCACTCGATGATAAATCTCAACACTATTGATGGCAATGACTGCTTCTCTATTTCCAAAGGAGTGATTTCAGATTTCAGATAAAACTGGAACATCTTAGCCATCTCAGTCAACATTTTGTCAATAAACTTCAGCCTTCAGACATTTGTGTGAACTACAGATCAGGTACGCAAGAAAATGCCTCTATCCAACCATAGGATTGGATTAATTCAGGAACCTTTCAGCCAGAGATTCACTTTGAGAATAAATACAGCAAACAAGAAATCTTTGGAAATCCTTTGGCAATGTACTGCTTCACTGAGTATATAAATACTCTTCTAGGTTTTGCAGAAGTGTACATTACCAAAGTTGATAATGCAGTGATTAAAAAGCTAGTTAGCAAAATCCTTAAGAAGATAGAAAATTAATACAAAACTGCAGGTCAGAAATGTTGCCTTCAGGAAATTAAAAACTCATTTCTTGGCAAACAGTCAAGATTACAATATTGTTCCTTTATCTCAATAAAGGAACCTTCTGTATCTCAGTGTACCTTCTACCTCCTCGATGTACAGTAGCAAGAGGAAGTCATCTTCACATGCTAATTTTAGCAGACCCAACAAACTCAGCATTTATTTGTTTGGCTTTGCAGAAAGCAGAAGCCTTTTTCCTTTGTGGAAAAGGCTTGTTTCTGTCTATCGAACTTCTGCTTCGTGCCACTACTTTCACTAGTCCTTTTCTCATAAGCTGAGTAGGCTGTAATTAGAAGAACCAAGTGAGGAAAATACAACCATGCAGCTTCTGCATAGCTGTGAACTAGCTCACTAGTGAAGAACTAATTTATAATGACCCCAGCAGATGTCAGAAAGATCCAACCCTACTCCTCCAAGACATTCCTCAGAAGGAAACCAAAGACATGTATCATTTTACTGCTACAGGATGCACCAAGATCATAAAAATTGTGTGTAACTCTTCTTCAGGAGCGATGCCTATCTTGCATAGTCGCTCATTTGGCTCACTTGGCCAATGCTTGCCTCTTGCATCCTTTCTCCATACCTTATCTCCAGAGCCTGTTCTCTGATGTCAAATCAAAGGGATGTTCCGTTTGTGGTCTGTTTCTTCTCTGAATACCCCCCAGGCACCTCAAGTAGACTTTGAGTGAGGGCAGTGCTGTCCATTGACTCAACACAGCTCCCAGTAAGGAACCAAGCTCTTTCCACAAACCCAAAAATTAGGTCCATTATGATTGTGTATTTACCACTTGTGGATTATGCCTTTAAAGAAAAAAATCTATTTCACCACCACTTGTCCAAATTCATCTGAGTTTGCCCCAGATTTGGATAAAAGATGCAAAAAGGCAAGCTTTTTAATCCTTTTAATTAAAATCCTGACCCAGGATTAACTGATTATAACTCATGACCCAAGCCCTGGTGCCTGAAACCTGCCCTGGGAAAGCAAACAGTCTGCCCTAACTTAGGACAGGTCTTGGGACAGGTGCAGAGTGAAGAGCCTACAAAAACCTTATCTCCTTCACGACATTCACTGATGAAAACTGAAAAATCAGTTCCACTAAAAGAGGTCTTCAGTGCTTTCTTTTTCCTGACAAGAACTGTGTCTGAATGTTCATCTAAAACATATTGCTCAAATTATTTCAATTTTGCTTTAAAAAGAAAAACTTAAAAATACTAAAGCTGTGCTTTAAAAGTAATAAATAGAGGCCAGTATTATGAATGTTGAGGAAAGCTGACAAGGAATCAAGGAAAAAATATTTGGAAAATCAAAATAGCAGCATTTTTCAACTAGCTCTACCTTGGACCACTGAAACCAGACAAGTAGTACTGTAAAGTACCTCAGTAGTGTAAACTCTTGGGCCAAGTCTGTTTTCAGTTTGAACAAGTGAATCCTGCACAGTTCACTCTATGTTCTTGTGACTTGCAGTTTCTGGGCCAACTTGAGCAAGTCATTTAAGCATGTGCCTGATCAAAAGCACATTTAGGAGCTTGATTGCCTGCAGAAGGCAGAGAGTCAGTCTTTCAAGAACACCTCTGCGCTTTGAACAATGCCTTAAGCCAATTGCAGGATGTGGAAGTGTAGAAGATAAGGGGCTAATGTGTATGTCTCAAACACTGATAGACACATAGCTGTGGAGTCAACCAAGGATTGTTGGTAGCAACGGCCAATTACCAACCATCACTGGAGAAAGGGGCCAAATGAAAGTAGGGCAGTACTTTCCTGGGATAAGTGTTCTTGTTCTGGCTCCCGGAACAAAGCACAACAGAGTACAGCTGAGGCACAGGAATGATGCTGATGAGCCGGCAAGGAATGTAAGGGGGGATCAAGAGCACCCAAGATCCCTGAAGCCCCCAATCCATTTCCACAAAGGTCAACAAGAATGGGCTGCACATGATAACTCATTTGCGCAGAGAGTGAGAAACTTACTGCAGTGCATGGAAACTGCACTATAGAAAGGACGACAAAGCCTGGACACACATGTGTTCCAAGGGCCTGCATATCCATCAGCTGGATAGATGCTGGAACCAGGACTGGTGGTACCGCTCTCTTCCTTTCTTTTCATTCTCTCTCCTCCTTTTTAATCCATCTCTCTCTCTCTCTCTCTCTCAGTCCCTCTCCTTTCATCCCAGCCCTTTATCAAAACCCACTGCCCCGTGCTTGTATAGGAGGTCAGGGATTACCATGCAAATTTCCATGCCAAATGTGTAATTTATTAATAAAACTTTGTAAGCTTTTGCTGGCACTCTTACTTTTGTCATTCCTTTCAACCACGAGGACCTATGATCCTTGGGTGGTCCCTTCCATGTAAGGGTGGGATGCCACACGGGACTAATGCTGGACCCATTAAAATGGAAGCACACAATAAAACAGAATCCATGTGATCTAGCTCTAGCTAGGCATAAATATTTACACTTTTCCTTGAATGGACACTTGCCTTGAATTAAACAGTCCTAGTTAACCAGCCATGCGTATTAATTTTATTTTAATATTAAACCACACTATGCAGGCTGGCGACTACAGTAAATACTAGGACCAAGATTTTAAAAAAAAATCATAATGCTATTACAGAGAAGCAATAAACAACAATTTTCATCAATTTTATGAACACTATGAATGCTCAAATAATACTGGAGTGTGATTTTCCTGCTTGGAGTAATTTTATTATATTATTTACTTGGAATTATTTTTAAATGCTCATACTAATGGGGTAGGAGAGGCAGGAGGGAAGGGATACTAAAAATAATGAAAGAGGTGTGTGAGAGTGATGTGTGCGCATACCAACTTGCAGGCGTACACAGGTATGCGCACATGTAGTTATGCTAAATAGCCATGAAAATTGATCTAAAACACCATGAGGGGAAGGAATTTGTAAGCACAGCAAGCTGCTGTGTCAGGATTACGAATGCTGTTGTCAGCTTGAACCAATGGATCCCGTGCAGTTCACTCTATGTACTAAGTCAGGATTTCTACCTCTGGATTTTGGAAGCCAAAAATATAAACCAAACACATGTCTGTCTAGTTTGGATGGCCACCTGAAATTAGGTATATTATACAGGTGTCCTACCAGAGAAACCAAGGTGAGCCTGAAGGAGAGCATTTATTTTTTCATCCCACACATGAATGGAATACGAGGGGACAATTTGTGTGGGAGCATTGCCACTGATCAATTAGGAACTAATCTTCTTCCATTTAAAAAGAGCACACATACACACCCCAAGTAGGGTATTTGTGATTTATTTTGCTAGTCCTTGAATTTACAGGCCACTGCACAATTCTGGAGATGGAGAAAACCCAAGACATCAACCTTAGCAGCCTGGATTTTTTGGTGCAATTCCAGCTTGTTTTTAGATTCCCTAACTGGCTTTGGCAGATCTGGAGCAAAGAATTGCAGTGACAGAGGCCCTTCAGCATTTGTGTTCATGGCACCAAGTATCTGCCATTCTTCACAGTTCAACTCTTGACAAGTTTTTACCCATTGTCTCAATGACAGGGGTCAAACTAAAACCCAGGACTCAAGCTGTTCACATCAAGATCCAACTGCTTTCAGTTTGCTTCATCACTTTTAGCCTGGGAAGTACAGCTCTGAATCTGGGTTAAGAATAGCTGCCTTCCTGTTTTAAAGCTATTTAAGGAATTTCTAGTATACACAATCTGTATGTATAAATATTAAAAAGGGACAAAAAAAAAAAAACCTGGAAAATTCATGCATTTTTTAAGAAAACAGCAGACCTACAGTAATGCGTAGTTGGATCTAATATATCTCATACTGCTCCCAGAAAGAAGTCTATGTTCCTCTTAGAAATAGGATTGCACACTAAGTAACCTCGGATAGCTGCAGGCCCAATGTAACCTACAATAGTATTTTGAAGCTTACTAAGAAAATGAAGACCCTTCTCTACTTTCTGCATTACAGTCATCCTGAATCAGAAATAAAAATTTGTTCATCTACTAAATCAGTCATTCCCCACTCACTCCACTCCTTGCCCAAACCAAATTCTCTTATAGGATTCAGGAAGATAGAACGCCTTGTTGCCAACATTTGGGTACCCCTGTCTACTGTTCTCAGCACTCTGAAACTGGTGGTGGTTCACACCACAAAGCAAATCTCTTCTGTACATAAGAACTGGACACAGAGTACATAAGGACCCGAAACTGAAAAACCATCTGGTGTTCATTTAGTGGGCAGAAAATGTTCAAGTCCACAAAGGCAAAAGCTCTCCTCTCCTCTCCTCTCCTCTCCTCTCCTCTCCTCTCCTCTCCTCTCCTCTCCTCTCCTCTCCTCTCCTCTCCTCTCCTCTCCTCTCCTCTCCTCTCCTCTCCTCTCCTCTCCTCTCCTCTCCTCTCCTCTCCTCTCCTCTCCTCTCCTCTCCTCCTCCTCCTCCCCCTGCTCCTCCTCCTCCTCCTCCTCCTTTCCTTTTTTTATCACCCTCTAGGGTGGTATTGACAACATCAGCACAATACTTCAGGTTAATTCAAGTTAACTGGGCTGGCACATGGAGCTTGAGACTGGTTCAAAAGTCACTCACCTTCCACTACCACATTTGCAGGTTTCGAGTAGGCTGTGCCCAAACTGTTCTTGGCTACACAACGATACTGTCCTGCATCTTCTCTCTGAACATTGTGTATCCTTAAATTCCCAGAATCAAGCACGGCAATCCGAGCAGTCTCCTGCCAGAGGAAGGAGCCATTGAGGTGAGGACTCTACATGCAGGCTGCACACAAACAGCATCAAAAATCTGTTTACAAAGTTTGGGCTTACATGCATGAACACCATACATGTCCTACAACTCAAGGATTTGGGGCCAGCTCTTCCTGCTCAGCATTGTCAAGACACATTCACCCATGGCTATTTTTGCAGATCAGTGAATTATAGCTTCAAAAGAGCTCTTATTTAGGAGAACAATCACAAGTGCTTTCCTCAGTATTTGGCCATATTTAGTAATAACAAGCATATATTACATAAAATATAGATACACGGAAAACATTTTGTTCATATGTAGAATCATTGCAAATAAAGATATTTATGAGATGAGCCCTGGATTTTCCAAATGCTTCCTTTCTAGCAACTAGAATTTACAAATACTATAACTAATGCTAATATTTTGCCTTTGGCAAATAATTAGTGTTACTGAAAACCATTCCTACTCACCTTTACAACTGTTTCTCCTTTGACCCATGAAACAGAAGGTTTTGGATTCCCCATTGTAGTGCATGGAAGAACAGCCTTTAATCCTTCTATTATTTCCACATTCACAGGTGGGCGGGTTATTTTGGGTCCTAAAATTTTAAAAGCCAAAAAATTAAAGTTGAAATTAAGCTACAAGACCACAGAACAAGACAAATTCAGAAATTACATCCAAAACTCTGCTGCTTTTTCTGTGTATTGTTGAAAGATAAAGCAGTCTTTCTCAGTTTTGAAGTTATTTGGTAAGAAAGAACTGCTTTCTTCAGCACAGCATTTAGTTTAAAAAGCTGCAAAAGCAGCTAACTTGCATGGGTTATTTGTTTTCCTGAGTGGAGTTTGACAGTCATTTGAATTAGGGCCTGGGCTAAAATCTAATCTCAGATAAGAGTATTTCCAGTATTGAAGAATGTTAGCATTCCAGGTTCTGACATTTTTCACTGCATAAACACTGTCCCAAAGCTCAGATCTGTATTGAATTGATTTTGAAAGAGTTTTAACCCAGGCTTGCCTCTAGCTCAACAAGAAGGGCATGTAAATGCAATTAATATCCTTAACTGAAGGATTTCTAACTATGTTAGTGAAAAGGACAATGGAGCCTTAAAGAAAAAGCAATCAAACTCCCTTAAAGTTAATGAGGGGTAAATTTGAATTCATTTTACTGAAAGAACATGGCCCGCCTTAGTCTGAGCTGAGAGTACAAAGGATTATTATCTCAGTATTTTGAGAGATCTGACATTCTGAGGCCCTTGCATGAGAATGAACCAGCAGAAAAACAAGTTTCAGAGATCATCATCTCCTGGCCACCATCTGGAAGTGACTGGGATGATGCAGAGTTCCAGCATTACCAGACCTTGAGGGTCATCTCATTTGCACAGACAAATCCTTTCCTACAAACAGATTCTTTAGCCAGAATATACCTCTGCTGTCTTTTAAAGTGCTTGTGTAAATAACTCTAGCCATGTGAGTCCAGTTTTACTGAGTGTGGCACATACATAGCTCTCTGCAAGAGCAAATCTTTTGTCTTCCATGTGGGATGATGAGATTTACAACATGGTGCTCCAGACCATTCAACACTGCTGTTGAGAGCATCTGAACATAATGTAGTTGATTTTGCCATCCTCAGGAAGAAATCTGATTAGTGAAATTTTACAACTAAAATTAACCAGGGAACTATGCAATATTGCCACAGAGGACTAATCAAACTCTTTTACAGAGTTTTGCACAAAGGGCATTTTTCAAAGCATCAGGTTTTTTCTTCTGATCTTAGAACAAATGTGTGTTATTCAAAGTAAATAATCACAACAGCATTTAGTTATGATCCCATATGCCATGTCTCTGACTCAAAGAACTGCACCCATCTTCCCAAGAACATGGGTTTGCCCTGAACATGGATCCCCAGGTGCCATAGATGGGAGTCTGCTCTGGCTTTTGATTAAACACTCATGTGTCCTCAGGAAGAAATTGCATTCCCACTTACGCATTTTCACCTGGAGAGCCCCACAGCTCTGTGCAGCTGCTCCAACTCCATTATCTGCTGTGCAGCAGTACACCCCATCATCGCTGTCCTCCACGCTCAGGATGGTCAGGAGCTGCCCGTTCCTTTGGATGCTGTACCGTGTGTCGAACAGCCTGTAGGGCACAGCATGGATTGTCAGGGATAGCCAGGGACAGAGAAAGGGAATTGCATTTGAATGTGCAGACTGCTGATGCCGCTACAAATGGCAATAAGCCCCACCTCTGATTTTCAACCCACAAGCAGAAGGGAAGGTGCTAAAAATGCTGAGTTCAGAATCAAGATTCAGGTTTTCACTAGACCATGCAGTTCCTGACTGTCCCTAGTGTAGTGGCAGTTCTTGGTAAAATCAGTAGGCAAGTAGGCATCATGTTTGGGGTTTTGACTGGCCAAAGACAGGCATGAGCACAAATAATCAGTTCCAGACAGGTCCTGGTTTAGATATCATTGTTCAATGTAAGACAAAGATGCCTATATAGGAAACAGAGCCAGCTGAAATTGTGTAAAGAAACCCTCTTCAGGAAAAACAAGACAAAGCAAAAGAAGGGTTTTTTTATTAAACAAATAAAGTTATGGAAATATTTTTAAGGTTGTGAAAAAAGACACAAACCAAAGACCATGAACTTTTGTGTCTACATCTTGGGGTAGTTTTGTCTATTTGTTTTGCAAAAAAAACACCAAACCAACAAACAAGCAAAGAAATGTGCTGAAGCCATCTGAAAGTTAGAGGATTCAAGGATAGCTATGGCTTAATGACAGCAGGTTTTAACCTGGATATTTCAGAGAACTGCAGATTGCCCTGAAGCTGGAGCAACAAAAATACAGGATGTTGTAACAAAGTATGTGGGGCAAAGACCAATTTCATATGTGAGCAAGACAAGAGAAGCATGGTATGTGAGCAGGGGGGATGTGTGTATTCAAGTGGGAGAGCCATGGAAATCAGAAAAAAAATGATGAGAAATCAGTGAGCTGAGGTATTGATCTTCATTGCAAAGCTATGATAAATATATAGAAATAGCATAAATACAACACAAAGAAATTTACTATTTGTAGTGTCTATTTTCAGACCTTTGTTGATGCTTTTAGGAAGCACCTTCATGCAATTGGACTTTGATTCTAATGTGGAACAGTGGAAAAAGGGTTGTGACTTGAGGATTTTATCCCAAGCAATCACAAGTATCTGACCACTACATAGGTTTTGCCTTTTACTGTTAAAAATTGTACAGTAGTCATTGACTAATCTGAATGTACCATTATGGCGGTTTAGGCATGTATTTCCTTTCAACAGCATTTCACCACTCAGTATGACATCTCCCTCCTCTTTTCCAGCTTGGGAAGAAAGAGTACAATGAAGTCATCCATAGTGTAACAGACATGCTGACTCTGTCCCCTTCTTGTCCTAAGGAACGCTTATTGTGGGCAGCCCTGTTCTGGAAGATGGGCCAGGTAGCCATTTCACTCAGCACAGGGCACCTGCTGGTTTACCTGCGCAAGTTTTGACATCAAAAGGAAAGACACTTCCAGAAGACTAGTGCTGACTGTATTCTCTGCACTGGCTCTATTCCCATTGAAGTTGAAAGTTTACATACTGTTTTGTTTTGAAGAATAATCTTGCTGTCTGTCCAGGATGCTGGGACCTTGGCAGGAGAAGAAAATTTTGGAAACTAAATAACTGATATTAATTGCTTTCAATAACTAGGCCCTTTGAAGTTTGACAGACACACACACACACACACACAGAGGCATAGAAATACATTTATATGGGTTTTTTTTTCAGAAAAAAAGTGTCTTCTGATCTGACGTTTTTCCATTGTGCGAATACTTTCATCCAAGTTTTTAGAAAGTAACAAATATATTCAGCTTATCTTTTCCTCTGTCTTTGGTCTGACCTTTTGTATCCAGCAACACTGAATATTAATGCCTTGTGAAACTAAACACTTGCTGTTATTAATGCTGCTTCAGAAGTCCCTGTAAAGGAATGAAGCACCTGAGCTCTATGGCCTTACCAGAAGAGGTGTTTTTATCCTTATTTTCCATTTTGGTCAAAGCACTGTGTCTCAGAGAGAAAGTGGAATGGCTTTAAGAATGATGCATTTGGCTTCTAGAAGAGGGGATTGAGGTGATAAATGATCTGGATTTCAAATTACCTTAGAATACAGAGAGAATGATAATTTGAAAGACATGGGGAGAAAAAGACACAGTCCTTCATGGATGGCTTTCTCCCCCTGCTTTCATTTTCAGTCATGATGTCACCAATGGGAAAGGTGACCTGATTTGGAAATAACATCCATGGAAGTTCAGAACTCCATGTTGGAACAAAGTCAGGATCAGAAGATTAGGGCCAAATTTTGCTGATATTGCCAACAATGAAAAAAAATTATTTCTGAAGGACTATATTCATATTTGTATCTTTCTGCTTTGTCCTACTCTAAAGCAGTTTTCCAAGCAGTGAGATCTCCTTCTGCTGTGGACTTATTTGGAGCCTCTAATGCCAGTGGTTCAAAAGCTTTTTGGATGTTTCATCACAATAGTGAGAACCATACTTCAGGTGACCATCTGCCCAACATGCACATCTCCTGTGGAGGCTGGGTATAGACTGTGTTACACAAAGTTGTGTTGTGCTGCATTTTCCCTCACAGAGGAAGTCACAGCCATTTAGAATGAGAAACTGATGTGAAGCCACGTGACAGATGTAATGTGATTTCAGAGCTGGAAGATCAAGTACAGTTTACTTTGTAGAAACCTGTCTACAACAAAAGAGCAAAAACAATGGTAGCAATTTCCATAACACATTTCCACACTTCCAGAAGGCTGCCTTCTTTGTTGACATCTTGATGCCTGGTTGTTAATGTCTGACAGTGCATAACAATGAGAAGACAATTTCCAGATCCAGAACTAAAAGCAAAAAGGAATGGCACAGCACAACCCCTTCCATGCAAAGTTTCCAAGAACATTGAGACAGACAAGCCCTGCTAAGATCCTTTTAAATATTATACAGCACTCTCCTCCTTCATAAATGCATGAACTGAGGAAGAGAGCACATTGAATTGTCTGAAGCTGGAGAGAAAACTCTTTGCAGCAGAAACCAACTCTCTGCAAGCTCAAATGTGTGAAGGTGCAAGAGCAGCCCCCAAGTGCTCTTACCACTCCCTCAGAAATACAGAATCCTAGATAATTACAGTCACTCATTCTCTCTCCTGCCACAGACCAATTTTTATATTTCCAGATATCTCCTGTATCATGAAAAGAAGCACTGCCAATTTTGGAAAAAGGTGCTGGTGGGGGCTGGGGCTTCTCCCTACCTGATGGGAATGCTGTTTCGTGTCCATGTAATCTCTGGCTCAGGATATGACTCCACTACACAGACAAACTTGGCAACGTCTTCTACCAGGGCATCCACTGTTTCCAGAGGAGTGCTGATCAAGGGAGCTGTGTGAAGAAGAGAAAATCAGAACGCCTTCTGGTGCCTACTGGAGAGAGCTACATGGCCTACCAAACACCTTGGGTGGAGGGAGCCATGTCCCTGCAGGGTCACTCAATGGCATTTTCCCTTGAGGTCTCCCCATAAGATGCAAAACAGAGCAAACCAAGCTCCAACAAGCTCAGTGCACCCTGTGTTTCTGACCCACCTCTTCCTCAAGACTCACAGCAATAGGTGAGCATACTGTGGGGACACAGGTGCGGATGTCCCACTGCTACAAGGGTGGCATTGCATAGGCTGGAAGTGCAAGGGACAGCACACAAATTGAAGCCAAGTTGACCTGCCCCTGAAATGGGAAGAGTGCCTCCTTATTAGTGCATGAGATGTGGGCTTTTTTGTCATTATTATAGTTGAGGATTTATTCACTCAACTATTTATCTTCAAAGAAAAAGCAAAAAACCAAAACGAACAACAAAAAACTTGTTATATACAAACACCAAACCCATTATATAGCACTATATTTTTCTAAGCCAGGCTCACAAAGACCATTCCGGTCATTCAGATTTGTGTCATGTCTAGGGCACATTCTCGTTTTCTCACATTTTCTAACCAAGAAGCATGAGGGTTAGAAGTTTAATAGCTATGTCTAATGCTTTTTATCATAGACCTGTAGTCATACATTACTTGAATGTATCTTTAGAAACATTTTCCATCGCTCTGGTGAAAGACTTGAAGCACAGCTGGAAGGGATCAAAGCACAAGCCTAGCCACTCACTTTCCCTGCTTATGTTATTCATTGCAGCCACTGCCTCAAAAAACACTTGAATTTCTTGACCAATGGCTGCAAGAGACATACATCCAAATTGGTTGGACTGGATTTCACTGACAACTGTGCTGAGATAAACTAGTTTTTACTATATTCCTGAAATACTACCTTGAAAATACATCATGGATTCAGGAGTCTTCCTGTTCCTCACTGAGCATAGCAGTTTCTGGCCCATTATTTTTTCACAGAAAATTCCAACTGCTGTGTATCTACTGGCCCTCCATAGTGCAATGAATTCAAATTCAGGAAAAAAAAAATAAACTATATCCATTTTACCCTTCTCTCCCTAAGGAATGGACAAAAGAGAAGACATTCAGATTTAAGTGACTGAGAATAATAAAAAGTCAATACCTTAATCCTTTTTCAATTTCCATGGAAGTCAAAATTAGAATCTTTGGAGTTATGCCGGAATGAAGCTAGAGGAAGAAAGGATCAGCTTCCACTATCAGGTTTATGTAGAACTCTAAACGCTTTTGACATTTGATTAGAATGAATCTGCCTAAATAATATTTCTAGATTGTATGACTTTGGATTGTATCATTGATTAACAATAATGACTATACTTATGTAAATCTCAAAACTCATCTAAGATAGCCTAAAGGTCACATGGATGAAAGTTCAATTAGAACAAGTCTGTGACAAGTTCATTACTTAAGATCACTGCTTCAAATTGTATCATGCATCACTTTATTAGGTCATTTTGGGTCATATTAAACAGAAACAATCATCTGTGTTGTTCCTCAGATGAATCCTATGCCAGTGGAACCAAGTGGAAAACTTCTAGAAAGTCTTCATTTTGCTACTACTAAAGGTTGTCTTAGGAGAATAATCCCCACCAATGGTTATCCTGTCTGCTTTAAATGAGACATTGCTATTTTGTGACAAAATTTATCTGAGTTTAATGGCATTAACCCCAGAGTTTTGCAATCTAATTTTATATAGTATGGTTTTGTCGCTGTTGTCCACATTCCTCGATCTCTGGAAGGATGCTTTTCTAACCCTGAGAAATGTAAATTTTTACAGTAATATTAAGTCAAAGCAACCAGTTTTATAACTGTTGTAATGGTAAACACAGCCACTCCGACAAGTAATAAAGTTACATTTGTGCCAAGAGCTGGTATGCATAATGGCAGTATTTTGTTCTTTGGGCAAACAAGACCTGTCAGGTTTCTATATTAAATAAATTCTCTAGAAACAATTACATACTTTTAAGTATGTCTTTTATTCAGTAGATGACAGAATATTGCATAGACATGGTCTGACCTAGTCCCTTTTGAAAGCCAGCATACAGATATTGGTCAGAATCAAGCTGCGTGCTTATAAGAAAATAGTGTCCAAACTGACAGCAGTACAGTACAGTAACAGGAAAAGAAATAATTTTAAAGCTGCTTTCCCACTTCTACATCCTCAGAGAGCAACCATGACAGCAACAGGGATGTATCATTTTCTCTTACGCTCTTTTCACCTTTGTTATATTTAACCCAAGTAAGGAGAGTGAGCAGTGAGACTTGCTGTCATTTTGTGAGGCGGCAACAGAGTTCCAAAATGGCTGAGATGGTACTCACATGTAAAAGTCATTCAAACAGCTTGGGTGCTGGTGTCGGTCCATGTTTTTTCTCCAGAAAGCACGCTAAACTCATGATGTGTGCATTACCATATTTTAACATAGGAAAATAAAATCTGAACATTGTATGGACATATCTTTCATCACATAGAAATGGAGCCAGGCCTTTCCATGTGCGTACACTGTGCCTTTCTGATATTTTTAAGGTATCAGTGTGGCTTTAAATAAATTGAAAATAAATTCATCTATATATGTGTAAAGCCACACAGGTGCCATTTTTCTGGATGTCAGCTGTAGTTTCCCAAGATAGAAAATTGACCCAAGGCTGGTCACGGGACCATGAGAAAGCCAAATCCCCTTCTGTCCCCAGCCCACCAGAAGCTTCCAAATGTGTTGGCTTTGGATTTGGATTCACACTTTTGAAACCAGACCAACCAGTCAAACAAAACAATACAGAAAACAGAACCAGCCCCTCTCCAACAGTGCAGATACCTGGAGAAACTGCAGTTTGTATGGTAAAAAACAGCTCAGCTGTGATGTCCTAGAAAAGGGAATGTAACTATTCATTACACTGTGACACCAGAAAAAAAAATCTATCCCTGTTCTCTTTGTTTCTCTTGTTCCTCCAATACCACTTATCTTACCACAATATTCAAAAACGCAAAGTTCACAAACTTACTTCAGTGCCTTATGAATATACCAATATTTTTATTTCAAAACATTTTTATAAAGAAGATACATTATTTCTTTTTTTTTTTTCATTCTGGGAATAACCTGACTGACAATTGTAAAACATAGCCCTGCAAGAGCAGCAATGTTGGCCTAACATGTGAATACTGGCATTCCCCTTCAGATTTCATTTTGTTTTCCTGAAGCTGCAAAGTTTCTAGTAAGCGTTGAGTTTCAAAAACTTTGAATTGTAACTCTGAATCACCATTCAGCAAAAATTGTTGTCCACAGGTTTACCAAATGGTTCATCCAGAACGGTACCATGGTTGCATTCTGTACCTCAAAGACTTTTCTAAATGGATTTTTTTACCAATTCTTTTGTTAGCTAAACGTATGTGACCATCTGCCCATATGCATGTGTACGTGCAAGATAGGAAGACGGTATGATAACTTCTATGTTATATGCTATAACAAACAGTGGATATTTATACATATATACATATACTTTGTAAAGACATAGATATTTATTGCTTTTGAAGCTTTATATACTTAAAAACCTACACAGGTGCGCTGAACACAACAGATCTTGTGCTGTGCAGCAACTGGTGCTACCAGCCATTAACACTTCTGAGCTTCCTTTGACATGAGAAATTTACATCCCACCCAAGCTGAATCCAAAGGTCTCCCCACCTTTTACAATGGACTATGTGCTCTTCACAGACAAAGAATTCAATTCCAAATACAAATATGAGAATATTTTCACTGCTATCCTTCTAAAAGCAGAGAAGTAACCATCAAAAGCAGAAAATTTTTGATTTTTTTGGGAACCACCCACCCCACTGTTAGCAGAGACAAAAAACCTTTGCAAAACCTCCTTCAGCAAATGGCAGAAGAAGAGCAGGGAAAAAGCAAACCTTTCAGAAGTGTCTCAGCCAAGCTGAGGGCTGCCAGGGTGAGAACGTGCACCAGGGGCACCTTCAGCAGGTCATTCATGTTTGATCCAGAAGGCATCCAGCTCCTTCAGGCAAGACGTGCAAACTTCCCAGCCGGCTGCATTTCGGAAGCAGTGTGCAAGCAGAGCTTCTCTGAAAGTGACAGAGTGGGGTCTGAGGGATCTAAGTATAATCAGGAATTCTCCCACCCAGTGGTGGTGATGGACACGGCCAGCTGGTGTGTATCCACTTTGGTCAGTGTGAAAGCGTGGGGCTCATGAAACAAGAGAAAGCAAATCCCATCTGAATTCCTTCTAAGCAAACAGAGAACAGTACAATAGGCAAATGCATTTCCAGGGCGGTACCCTACCCCAGTGTTGCAAAGTCATCAGACTTTTATTCCAGCGCACTGTAAGTGCAATGGTAGGAAAAAATGCTTGCCAATGCCTTTTCCTTCATCTTAGTCCCCCTCTTTTCCAGTTTTTCTCCTCTCACTCACACACACTCCCTCTTATTATAACCTTTCAAGATTGGCTGTAATATGCCACCTGTTGCCCAGCTGATAGTATTTCTTTTCTTAACAAATGCATTTGCTGGAGCAGAAGAGGTTGGCATTGGTGACTAAAAGTGCTTTTCTGTAGGGAAATGTGAGAGTGGGGTTTAATCTCCAGAAACATCTTGTTAAACACCAGGTCTCTGCCTAAGATGAAAGACAGACAATCAACACTCATTTTCTAGGAAGATTTAAAGAAACATCAGAATCAAGATCTTCTGACTCATTCTTTCTTGCCCCATCCCACCACAAAGTCCCACATTATATTTTCCAAAAATGTCAGTCATTTGTACTGCCTGTTTTTCCAACATAAATATTTATATAAAGAGCAAAGAGGCTTACCACTGTGGAAAGGCTGATGCAGGGGCAATATCTGCATGAGCAGGGATAAAGATGAATAATCAGTCTGGGAAGAACCTAATTGATGATGATTCTCTTCCAACATGACTCTGCATACTTTTTGTCACTTTATCAGCAGAGTGGACGAGAGCTTTGCACTAAACTACATGGTTTGAGGAAAGCAAATGTGCAGTCATAACACATCACAGTAAAAGGTACTTTGAGATCTCTGGAATTTCCTTTATTTACTGAAACTCTTGACTTAAACCACTACTAAACAGTCATTTCTGCAATGAACATACATGGCTTAGCAGTGCTTCTTCTGAGGAACAAATGGAATAAAACTGACCAGTGCTGGGATTATGTGAATCCCTTTGGTTTGGCATGTCTTTATAATAGCAATGTTACTTTGGGGACATGCCATCATTGATTAAGAACAAGGATGTCTAGACAAGTGTTCCTCTGTAGATTAATAAAGGCAGAAATACTCATAGAAGATGTTAAAGGTATTCCAAAAATTCTGGAGCTAGCAATGACAAAAAAGCAAAACAAGAAGACAATGATGGAACAACAATAATCCTACCAGGGAACAGAGAAATACTGATTCATGGCTGAAGTTACAAGTAGTTCTTTTGTTTAAGTCCAGACATATGCAATTAAAATGCTCCATAGAAATGTGACTTGGATTTTTAGGGTAAAATTCTGTTCATGAAGGGACTTGGCCAAAGACCTTTGCATTGCTGGATTCCTGTTTGGAATGTGTTATGAGAGCTTTGAATCTGCACCATCCATATGACAGCAGAAATAATATTTCCCTTTCATTTGCCAATTGCAGCATTTAGAAATGTCACTGCCAGCAATGGCTGTTAAACACTAATAAACTTTGCATTTTGAGGATTACCAAAGTACTCTTAATCTCTCATTTTCTCTACTTCATATATTTTTACTAAGGATCATAATGAGCTCCACCACTCTAAACAGAAAGGATGTAAATTTACTCAATACATAAGAGTAGAGAGGATACATGGGCAAAGGTACACAAGCTCCAGCTACACATGCCACACAACTAACATACAATATATATGGGAAGCTGGTGGTCATCTGTGCCTATCACGGAACAATTTTTTTATGATTTCACAGTGAAATCAGTGAAAATCAAATGTTAGTGATATCAAACCTTTGATTCCAAGCATTTTCCAAGTTTATCTTATAAAAGTGTCATGGTTTGGCGCTGGCGCAATGCCAGTGCCCCCATGAAAACATATTCTCCCTGGTATCTGCTGTGAGATGCGATCAGAAACAGAGCAAAGCAGGCCTCTACTTATGAACAAAGGAGAAAAAAAAACTTTATTACCTTACAACTATAATAAAATGAACACACAGAGCAAAATGGAAACCTTTCAAAAATATTTCTCCTCCCCCCACTCAATTTCCCACAACATAAAATCAACCCTTAGATTTTTACCCAATCTTCACCCTTCAGATAATCAGCTCTCAGTCCATCTCCACCCTTCAGACAATCACCTCTCATTTCATCAAGGAGAGACAAGTCCCTCTTGTGCCACAGGCTTCCCCTGAAAACACAGCCGAGTCCTTTTGTGTTTCCACGTCACTCAGCACCACCTTCGTGACTTCTTCCTTCCATGTCCAGTGCTCTCACCATTGCACATGGACCAGAGCTACTTTTAGGGTTCTCTTTTCAAGGATGCTTTGCCCAGTTCCAGGAGAAAAACAACAGTCTCTCACTTTTTTCGGACACTAGTCCCCCCCAGATTTCACCCCCTGGGGCCGAGGGGTCTCGAGAACAAAGCTCCTCCTCTCCACTGAAGATTGAGGGCACCACCACCTTCCTCACCCGTCATCTCTGCTCACATCACTCCTTCGCTGCTCTTCTTTGGCACCAAGCCATCTCCTCCCCCTAAAATGCAGTCTCTGTATTATAGGGAAAATGGTTCTGTCCATGGCCATACAAGAAAAGTCCAGCCAAAGGCCACTCCATCATCTCTTCCCACCTAGGATTCATCTCAACTTCTCTTGGTCATTCTTCACTTGCACAACTTTGCATCACACTTGCCCATTTCCTCCTATTTCATCCCTATCTCTCTTCTCATTCAGCTCCCGGAGGATCAGCATTTGCAAGGTTTCCATCATCCCATAGAAGGGTTAAAATCACAGTCTCTACTTGTCCAGAACTCCCACGCTGGCCCTGCCGGGCACTCTTCTTGCCGTGCCCCCCTTCTCCTTCTCTCTCTCTCTCTCTCTCTATCTCTCCCTCCTGGGAAAGGGGGGCTGCCCGATGCCTCTCAGAGTTTCTTCCACCCTTCCACCTCTGCAGGGAACTCACTCTTGTCCTGCCAGGGCCAGGGGCCTTCACCTCCCTTCCCTGCCCAAGGCTCTGGCCTACCTCCCTCAGGCCTCGTGGCTTCCCCTCCCCCGCCCAGCCCACAGCTGGGCAGGGGAGGTCTGACCTCTCCATCCACGGGAATCAAGAGAGAGCGTTCCCCTGGGAGTTCTTTGCTTTCAACCCCTGTGTTCTTAGAGGCGTATCCATATCCTCAGTGGCCAAACCAGGTGCCAATATTCACATCTGAGCACCTATTGGTTTGACCACCACCTCCCAAAAACTCACTTCCTTTCAAACCACGACAAAAAGTAAAATGCGTCTTTAAATTTTACTCATGGGTTTATGAGTTTGTTGCTTATTGGCTGTTGTGCTTAGGGTTTTTCCTAACAAAGCTGAGATGCATGCAGTTTACAGATAATTGTTTTTACATCTGTTGTTTTTTACAGTCATGGCCCAAGGCTTCTGCTGAGATGAGTTCCCAGCAGCCTACACAATGAGAAGAAGTCCAGTCCCAGCTTCCAAACATTGTGGGAGAAGCTTTGCTCCCATGGATTTCTGCTTATCTCTCTGCACTTCAAACACTCCAAAGAAGTCAGTTCATGAAGTTCAGTACACAAGACAACGTGTGCTCATTCACCTAGCTATCATTTTTTCCCACTGCAAACTGTTTGTGAAGTGACAAATACAGTATTTTGAAATAAATGCATAAATACAAAGAAAGTAGTAATTTGTTAAGAGTTGGCAGAAGAGATAATTGTCTTGCAGTCAATGAACTGCTTGACATTTCACCACTATGATGAGTGGAAACTGTTTGCAGGACAAAGCCATGGTGGACATTTTCTCTGTACACCTCTGTACACTGCCCTCCTTCTCCCAGGTATTCTGCTGGAGGCTGACAGTTTTGCATGATAATGTGGCATAATCTGACCACTGAATTATTTGAAAACTGCCTTTTCTCCCACATCACCCTCTGGGATGTCTTCTCCCCAGGTAGTCCTAGATGTTCCAAGTAAACAGGCTAGGACAGGTATTTCCAGCAGAAACTGTCCAGACACAGAACAAAATCATCCTACAGAGAGACTTAATTAAATTGCTTTGGCAGTGGTCCTAATCACTCAAGCACCTGGTGATTCACACTGAAATAATGCAAATCAGAACTAACCCAGCCTGAGTAGTGATTGAGTTGCCTGACCGCAGATTGAGGTGAGGCTGACTGGCCTGTAGATCCCTGGATCACCCTTCTTGCCCCTTACTGGGTGGCATTTGCTTTCTTCCAATTCTCTGTTGTAGTGCACTAAATAGTTAGTTGTTGTATTGCACTGGGTGATTTGATGTCACATGGATTGTACCCTTTTTCCCTCATATGCTATGTTCCATTCACTCCCCTGCCCTACACCCCTGGTGGTGTGTGCCCTTGTAACCCCTTCCCTTGCCCCTCCTCAGTGGTCTCCCATTAGCTGCGGCCCTCCATCCCTGCCCCCTTTCCCTCAGGTATAAATGTTCTCTGGGATTGGACCACTTGCTCTTTTTCCACCTGGGTGGTCTTCCATACAGATGTCCCTTTCCAGCCAATAAAACAGGACATTAGAACCGCATGGAGAAAGAGCGCTTCTCATCTTTTGCTTCGTCTATGTAATATCCATGCGGGCAGAGTCCTAAACTAGCCAGGATTGGACTTTATAGCCCACAAACCCACGGATATTTCAGGTGGTGCCCAATGTGATTCGACTCCCATTTGGTCCGAGATGACACAAAGAAGCTGGTAATTCACACGCATGGATTATATTAGCTTTTTGGACTTTCACCTTCCTCTGCTTTTTTTCGTTGTGTTTTTGTCGGCAAGAAGGCTAGAGGGTGGAATCGGGAACCCGTCGTGCCCCAGGACAGGCCGATTTCGGACGAAGACTTCTTCATACCCATCCCAGCCAACCAAAGTCCCCAGGAGGGGTGAGTATTTCCCCTCGCGTGGTAGTGGGACCCCGGGGAGCCCTCAGAGGCGGGGGGTGAGCTCCTGGTGTTGGGAAAGGTCCTGCCCTGAGAGTCAGGGTTTGTGTGTTGCCCACAGGTCTCTCCTCGCGGGTGGAGCAGCTGTGGAGCTGTGGTAGCATCTGTGCACAGTCCCGGGGGCTGTGTGGTTCCATCAGTCAGGTTCCTGTGGCGTGCGGCTCCGAGAAGCAGCGGCATGGCCATGCGTGGCTTATTTAGCGGCACGTGCAGCTTTCGCGACTCTGAGCAGCAGCAGGGGTGGGTTTCGGCATGGCGAAGGCGTGGGCAGCGGCAGAGTAGCTGCGGCTCATGTTTTTGCTGTGAGCAGGCGTGCCCAGGCAGCAGGGGGACCCAGCGAGTGGCGCGGGCAGCTCCGAGCACCCGCATGGCAGCCATGTGGCGCAAGCTAGCCGGCAGCTGCCACCCGCCATTTTAAAACCCACACGGTTCACACGCAAGCAGTTTTGTCTCTCCCCCAGAGAGGACGGTGGGAGGAGGCTGCCCGGATTCTATCTCGGATTGGCTGTGGACTCAGTGCTTTCAGTTTTTGTTAGTGCTGGCTATAAGGAAGGTAGATTGAGTGCTGCAGAGAGCAAAATAACATCATAATGGGTGCAAAGCTCTCTGCAACACGGAGGAGCATTTATGCCTCACTTTTAGATACCCTAAATAGTGGAAATGTTACAGTTTCTAAAGCAGTTTTAAAACGGTTTGTTCGCTGGATATCTTTTCATTTCCCTCAGTTTACCCAGCAGAATGTTAACTCTGTCTCTGCCTGGGACAAAGTAGGAGCTTTGTTGACAGTGAAAGCAGAACAGGGAGATAAATCTGTGTCTCCGTTTTCTCCTGTGTTCCTTGTGATTCGGAAAGAAGTCCTAAAGAGGGATTTGAAAGGACAGCCAGAGCAAATCTCCCCTCCCGTGGCTTCCCCTACCCTTCCTCCCAAACCCTCTGCCCCCAAACTGAGAGAGACGAGCGAGGCATGCCGGCAAACACAGGGTTCCTGGCACTGCCACTGTTCCCCTGGCCTCCCATCTCCCTCTCAGTACCCTGGCCCTGGCAGCTCTGCGCAGGCTGACAGAGCACCTTCCCTGCACTCCTCCAACCTAATTCCTGTTACTCCGATCTCGCGTACTGACCCCCCCCCATCCCCAAAATGTCTACGACCGCATGGTTGGCATTCCAGATACTGCCAACCACGTGGTCAAGGCCCAAAATGGCGGCATCCACGTGTTTGAGCCTTCAGTCTACCCTTCTTCTCCCCACAATCCCTTTCGCCCACCTGTCCCCTCCCCCAGCCCCTTCTGGTCTCACAACCCCTTCCTTCCCTCAGACACTCCTCCCTCTCCCTCCATGCCCCCGCCCCCATGACATCATCCTGTAACCCCTGCCCCTGGTTCCCACAGTTGCCCTGCCCCCCTACCTGTTCCCCTGTTTCCCATGCCCTCTTGCCCAGGTCCCAAGACAGTGGGGCCGAGGGATGGGGTGTGGGGTCAGGGGTTGGGGGGGTGGGTGGGCCCCTTCCTGGCCCCCATGGGGGTGGGGCAGGGGGAGGGCATGTCCCTCCTCCTGGTTACCAAGGCGTCGGGGTGGGTGGGGCAGGGGTAGGGGGTGTACCCCCTCCCAGTCCCCAAGGAAGTGGAGTGGGGAGTGAATCCCTGCCTACCTCCCAGGGCGATGCGGCTGGGGTGGGGATTGGTCCCTTGCCTTGTCCCCATAAGGGTGGGACTGGAGGATGGGGTGGTCCCCCTGCGGGGTCCCACGAGGGTGGGGCCGAAAGTAAAAAACCTGGGATTCAAAACCGGGAAGAAGAAGTCATTCCTTTGGTAGCCCCCGTTCAATACAATAATGGTAGAGCTGGCCTTAGAACCTACCAACCTTTCTCATACCAGACAAAGAGTGAATTATGTAAAAGTCAGTTGGAATTTGGGAGACATAGTGAAATCTTTAGAAGCATGATGAAGGCTACATTAACATCCCTTGAATGAATACATTAACATCCCCCCCCATCAAGGGGGACATACCTAACCTCATTCTCCTGGCGCGCTGTCCACAGCCACCCTTCCACTTGGTCAAGGGGCAAGTCATTGCCCCGGCCATTCCTGTTCCTGCAGAAATTCCAGTAGATGACAAGGCTCCAGGTGTATACTGGGCAGAAGTGGTTGGCGAGGACAAACCCATTATGGGATGCAACCTGATGCATGGAGAAGAACATTTCCACGTGGAAGGGTTGCCAGACACAGGGGCAGATGTGATAATCGTACCCGAAAGGTTGTGGCAGTCACACTGGGACTTGCAGCCCGTGGCTGGTAGAATCCAAGATGTAGAAGGAGTCACATTGGCAAAGACATCAAAAAGCATCGTGCAAATTGAGGGACCCGACGGAAGATTGGCCAGTGTCCGCCCGTTTGTCCCTGATTATAAAGCTCCCTTGTGGGGTAGAGACACCATGTCGCAATGGGGGGTCAAATTGGTCATCCCTAAGACTCCCCGGGATTTTTAGAAGCGGCCACTGTGGAGTGCCCTGCCCACAAGTTAACATGGCTGGACAATAATCCAGTCTGGGTACATCAGTGGCCACTCAGTAAGGAAAAGCTGAAGGCACTCGAGGAGCTTGTGCAAGAACAATTGGCAAAAGGACACATTGAAGAGACAGCTGGCCCTTGGAGTTCCCTAGTCTTCATAATAAAAAAGCCAGGGAAGGATAAGTGGCGGCTCCTCCATGATCTAAGAGAAATAAACAAGGTAATTGAGGACATGGGGTCTCTACAACCAGGGATGTCCTCCCCAACCATGCTCCCCAAAGATTGGAATTTGGCTCTCATAAAGACTGTTTCTTCCATATTCCCCTACACCCAGAAGATACACCACGGTTTGCCTTCTCGGTTCCTACCATCAATCAAGAAGCCCCAATGAAGCGCTACCACTGGAAAGTATTGCCTCAGGGAATGAAATGCAGTCCATCCATCTGCCAGTGGTACGTGGTTTCATTGCTGTCCCCAGTGCGCGCCCAAAAAAGGAAGGCAATCATCCTACACTACATGGATGATGTGCTTGTGTGTGCCCCCGATGACATAATACTCCAAGACACACTTGACCTAGTGGTTAAAGTTTTAACTTCTGCTGAATTCCAACTGCAGGAAAGCAAGGTTCGGAGGATGCCACCTTGGAAGTACCTGGGCTTGGAAATCACTGCGCGGACCGTTGTTCCGCAGAAATTGGAAATCAAGAGTGATCCCAAAACCCTAGCAGATCTCCATTCCCTGTGTGGGTCTTTGAACTGGGTCAGGCCTTGGCTAGGCCTCACCAATGAGGACCTAGCACCCCTTCTCAATTTACTGAAAGGGGAGAGAGACCTAGCTTCTCCCAGGGAACTGACCCCAGAGGCAAAAACCGCCCTCCAAAAGGTGCAGAAGGCTTTAGCTGAGAGGCAGGCTCACCATTATCAGCCCGAGCTGGCTTTCAAATTCATTGTTTTAGGGAAGTTACCACTCATACACGGGTTAATATTCCAGTGGTCTGCGGGGCAGAGGGATCCACTTCTAATCATAGAGTGGGTTTTCCTCTCCCATCAGCGATCCAAAACCATCACACAGCCACAGGAGCTGGTAGCTCAGCTGATCTGGAAGGCCAGGGTGTCTGACATGGAAAAAGCATCTTTGACAATGCATGCCAGCATTAGGGGAGGAGATAAACATCATTTTAGTTCTCTTATTACACAGTGCAAGTCACTTCTTTACAGTGATTCTGAGTCGGAACAGCTCATGTAGCCTCCAGCTCCAAGGGATTCAACCCAACCTCCAACACACATCTGGTCCTATTGCTTGTGTCAGAACAGCACGTGCTGTACTCGGTGTGATATGTAAAGGAGTGAGCTGTACTGCTCCTCTTCTTTACCCCACACTCGACGATTTTTTGTTTAGTGTTTTTATTTTTTAATTGTCAAGATGAAAGAAAGGCTTTCCTCTAAAGTCCTTTAAGAAACACAGACCCTTCCCAAAGCCCCACTTAATGTTTAAATTTCAGGATTTCAGACACACTTGGCCTCTACCCTCAGCCTTCTGGACCAATCTCTGGTTTCCTACTAATATTTCAACACTTACTAAGCTCTGATGCTTCAATCTAAGATAATCCTCTTTTATTCTCTTGAGATTTTGTGGCAATTCAGAAAACTAAAATTTGCATTAATTTCTTGCTATCATCTTACTATAAACTTCCCTGTAATTCTTCAGTTCACAGGATCTCACAGTACTGACTAAGGACAATCTAAGATGCCATACTATGTTTTGTGGTGGGGCAAAATTATGTAGGGTTATGAGGTGTAATTAATGTGGTGGAATAATGTAAACAATGTAAAGAAAGAGAAATAACCTTTGTCATGCACCTAGCTAACTGTGGACAGTATATATAGCACAGAGGGTGAACTGAATGCACTTATTTCATAATATATAAAACTAATTCCTCTGCCGGGAGATCTGCCTCCTTTTTCAGTTGCTGCCAATGTTATCCAGTCCCACACCATAACACTAGGAAAGACCCTAGCCTCAATAACCCTCTAATCTCAGAGGGTAACATTCTCATGGTGCTGAGCTAGAGTGGGACAGAGATGCCCTATTTCCCCAAAGAGAGCTGCCACAAAAAAAGTACGGCCCTTGCTCCTCAGCTTCTGTTTTCAGTCTGTCATCCTGTGCTTGCCATTGGAAGAGCGCAATCTGGGGATCAGGATGGCTGTAGACACACAAAACCTGCTCTCCATCACATGGTATCACAGCCCAGCAAATGAAAAGCAAGACCTACATTTAGATATAGTTATAGCAGAACTCTTAGTGACCCCTGCTCAGGGAACAGGGAAAGGAGGGATCCAGCCCGGATTTCCAGGCCACAGCAGCCACATGAAGGAGAGCATCTACCTATGGGATCCCTTTTTGCAGAAATAAGGAAATGTTTCACAAGAGGATTGTTTCACAGCAGGAATACATTAGGGACTTAATATATCCCACTGATTTTCATCCAGATTACTGCACCTTGTAGTATCTCTCTCTGAACCGAGAAATAAATAAAACCTTATCTTGATCTGACAGTAATATTGGCAGTTACTGCAAAAATAAAGTCACTACAAAATAAAATCTGGCTATTTCCTATCAGAACTCCTGTGAGTATTATTTTAATTATTGTTAACATCTTTTTAAAACAATTAAAGTTAATACCAAAGAAAAGCACAATGAAATAAACATATATGATATCTCATGTGTCAGATCAATAAATTTTCAATTTTCAGATTTTTTTTCTGTCATTATTTGCTGCTCTTGATTGCTGTTTTATATTGTAGAGGAGCAAAAGGCAAGCAGTGGGAGTTTATAGGCATGCCAAAAGCAAACAACCAGCTTGGTTTCAAAAGATTGTGGTCCTGTACACAGTGTAGAAATCAACTGTCCTGAGTGATCATAGAATCATAAGCCTGTAAATATGTTCTCCTTCCATCTCCCTGACAGCTCTGAAACTCACAGCATCTCTCTGCAGCCAACTGGGATCCAAGAGGTCTTATAACATACGGGTGTGATAGGAGGAAACACTCAAGTTTCAGAAGTACCTGCACTCATGCAATTGCTTGTCTGTCAGTGGAACAGGACACTTGAAATGGAGCTGCTGCATCCTGCCAGCTGATGGCAGGTTGCCATGAGTGGCTGCAGGAGGTGTGCAACACACAGGTCCCAGGGGCATCCTATCCCCTTTCCTTTCACTGAATGTGGGCAGCGTGCAGCAACTCCATTTCAAGTTGAAACAGCTCCACCCTATTTTTCCAGACAAGAGAGCTTTTTCCTGTTGCTCTGATGGGAAGAAGAACTTTACAGCATGAGTAGCTGAGGAGTTTTTAGGCACTGTGCTATATGCTGGAAGTCATTTTTAGGGACTTTGGCTATTCGTATTAAAAATGAGAAATAAAATTCTGCTCTGAGCTCACCCCAGGCAACCCCACTGACGTCAATGGAGTGTAACTGAGAGCAGAAGGTTGCCTGTGATCTTTTTTACTTAGAGTTCACCTGCTGCTCATTTGAAGCCATAATCCTTGGTGACATCGCAGTCAGAGAGAGGCTTGCACAGCGGAGATCAGGTCCCAGTGTGAACTTCACTCAATGAGGCATTCTTGGCTATGGGCATTTTGGATCATCTCAATAGCTACCTGCTACAGCAGTCACACTGGCAGCCATTTAAACATTGCTGTGTATTATCTGGGAGCACAATAACTAGCACAGCAGTATAAGTGAGTACATCTCCTCAATCAAATGGCAGATCATGGTCCAAAGACACACTCAACACATTGAGCACATTTAAGAGCAAACACTGCAAAAGTGATTTCCAGATGATGTGAGGGAAGAAATGGAAGGAGAACCAAAGACAAAAGCCTCAAGGAAACATCCTTAGCAACACATAGTTCCCCATGGACCGTAGGTTCCTGCAGGGGGACTGCAGCCAGAACAGTGTTTTCTGCAGAAACAACAATGGGGTTCAGTGCCCTTATGCAGATTTAACAGCCCAGCAGAAAAAGCATTTGAGGCACACAGGGTAAGAGGAGGGTGTTCAGGAGCCCATAAGATGCTACAAAAGAGGGACACGTATGGGAGTTTGCACATGGCCTATAAAGCTAGGGAAGAAAGCTCGACAGCGAGAAGAACCTTCAGCAGGTTCTGCATAGCAGGTGGCATTTATGACAATGAATGAGATGTTACGTTTTTCTGTCCCATATTTATTAGCACTGTCCAATAATCCTCAGGTTTGTTTAATCTTGAGAAAGAACTAGGAAATAGAAAACCTGACCCAAAATACTGGCATATCCACAACATTAGTCCTTTAACTTCATTGGACTTGACCTGAGGGTCCTGTCCCTGCATGTTGTCAACATAGCATGATTATCACTTGATAAGTTTTAAGTGAGGGCAATATTCACAGTTTGTGGGCCTACCCCTACAGCCCAGGTGTGTAGGATGTGCTTCTGCCATTTACTATATTGTTAGTAATTAATGAATTGTGCATCAGCTGTATAGCTGGTCAGGACATAATACAAATGGGGTCAAGGGTTTGCACCTAAACTGCAATTGTCTTGGGGCTAACTAAAGCAAAACACTCACTTGAAAATCGCACAGGGCAGAAGCCATTTTGGGTAACTCTGCAAGAGACTAAGACTCAGAAGGTAGGCTTAGAGCCCTTGCCAAGGGGCCTAGCTACTGCTGCCGAGTGGCAGTGATTTCTCCTACGTACACCTGCCCTGACATTTTTCTCCAGATGGCAGCTAGAGGGAGACGTTAGCCTGGGTGAGGGCTTTTTCTCCACTCCCTCCTTCCCTCCTTCCCTCCCTCCCTCCCTCCCTCCCTCCCTCCCTCTTCTCCATTCCACTCCAGATGGAGAGGGGGGTTCTGGTCACTGCTTCAGCACATCTCCACCTTGGACCTCCTTCCCTCACAAGTGGCAGATTTGCTGTGGGCAGAGGGTCACTGGAGAAGAGGTCACATTAGGGAAAATTGCATGGGCTCAGTAGATGTTCCTCAGGTAAGATACCTGAGTGTCTTTGCAGAAGTGGCCAAGGTTTCATCAGTGTTAGAAATCATACTTGGCAAGCAGCACTGGATTTCAGCCCCTAAAATAGCTTACAACCTAATCAGTCAACTCTTCCAGTCAGTGCTTCTGTGGAAATCTTTCGTCTTGGGCATTTTCATAGCATTTGCCTTTTTTCTCTGAGTAGGAGTAGCAGCTCTGAAGCATCTGGATGAATAAAAAATTCTCTGGGCCAAATTAATCTCCTCTGACCATTGCAACAGACATGCAGCAAGGTTGGATTTCCCCCTGCCCAAAACCAGTTCAATGAACTGCAGCTGCTGAGCAGTGCCTGCCGGCATGCCTGGAGCAGGCGGGGTTTTCCCATGGTAAGATCCTTGTGTGGTTGCAGACTAAGCCTGTCAAACTGCAGAGTCATCCATACTGCTCCATCAGGCCACACAGCTCCACAGGATGCAATCATCTGTGTCCTGTAGCCCTCCCTGTCCTACATCAAGGCATTGCATCCCAACTTCATTACTCTTCCCCAGCCATCTAGAGACCCAGGAGATATCCATGAGGTATGTACAGAGACCCACTCCTCTCTTAGCAGTAGATGGGAATCTCACTTTCATTGACACCAGAGGCCAAATTTCTAATGGTGTTGACAAGATAGTTGAAGATGCAAGACAGAAAAAGCAGGATGGACTTGAATTTTTCAGCAAAATGTCTACAAATTTCCAAGTGGTGTAAACTGTTATTATTCCCTTGTCAATAGTGAAACTATGTCAGTTTGCCTTTCCTTGAGAACTTCATATTTGATTGGTATCACTGACAATTCAGCTCTTTGTGTTATCTGCGCATCAGTATCCCTGTGCAGCTGCTCTGCTCTGCAAACTACTCTCTCCCACACCTTACCTTCAGCTGAGAAAGAAGATGCTTAGCCCATGGACACATTTTAAATCCAGTCTCTGTGAAGACTTGTGACACAGAAACTGTGTGGAACATAAATTTACATTTCAGTGGATCTATCTTCTTACTTGAAGCCAAATCAGGGCAGAAGCCAGATTCTGCATATTGAATATGAATTTTCTGTTAAAAGTCTTAATTACTCACTTGGTTAGAACATGGTGCCAAAAACGCCATGCTTGTGGTTTTGATCCTCATGTAGGCCATTCACTTAAGATTTGGACTTGATGATCCCTGTGGATCCCTTCCAACCCAGAATATTCTACAACTCCTGGAACTTTTTATAATGTACCAGATGTGAAGAAAAATGCAGTTTCTTTTTACCCAGGTTAAGATGAGAAGGCTTTATAACAGCAACCACCACCCACCAGTCTACATCCCTGCTGTTGAACCACTCAAGGTGGACAGCATTCCAATCACTTTCTGGCAAGGGGCCCATTCTAAAATGCAAGCCATCTCTAAGAATTGTTTTAACCTAGCCCAAAACTGTGTCAAAGCGCTCATAACCTACTGAATAGTATGCACCTTGAGCTTCTAGCACTGGGACCATCAATCACTACAATCTCCAGGTATATATAGAGCTACAACAGCCAACCAAAGTCAGGGACCCCCTTTCTAAGAGACCCTAGAGTTTTAGTCTAGACCAAACAATGTCTTTGGGATATCTGGGTGTTTGGCCCTTCCTCAGCTTGCATGGCCCCAGAGTGCTGTCCCTTTTCATGGCAGTGTGCTTTTCACATAACCAGGAGTACTCTGGACAGGCCTTTCTTAAACAACCATCACTTTCCTTTTTTCACCCAGCTGAGCAGGGCAGTTATTAGAGAGCTGTCTGCAGCTCTCATGTAGAAACCACAGCCCTAGCTCTGGTAGCTGTTGTCACTAATGCCAGCTGGTGATGCTTGTCCCAGGCCGTGTGCTTATCCCAGTAAACTCCTGTAAAACACTGTTGCCTATCCTCTTTCTCCAGGGCTACAGCACAAAAATTCAGCTACACTTTAGTGGAGGCATTGTCTTCTTCCCCCTCAGTTTTCTCCTTTGCCTCCTGTGAGCAAGGAAAAGCCTTGCACAGTCATGCAAGAGGCAACATCACTCACTAGCATTATCAAGGGTCAGACAACATGAGATGCATTTCTTCCAGGAGTCTCCTCAGGGGGATGAGAGCATGTGTCTGGGTAATGCATAACTTTATCTCCCCAGATACTGGGCCAGAAAAAGCAGGACACAATTGTACCTGTAAAGTGACTCAAGCATGTGGGATGGCTGCATGGAAAGTCATGGTGCGAACACAGGTCCTTCACAGCAGTTGTGTGTCTGCTTTCAGACATTGGAAAAGGAAAGATATCTGCATGCCCTGGTGAAGTTTACATCCTGAAGAAAGTGTCATCACAGAAATATGTCAAAAGAGACATTCCATATCTGAAAATGACTGTTTTGTTAGGGGATTTTTGGTTTGGTTTTTTGTTTGTTTGCTTGTTTGTGGTTTTTGGTTTTGGAGTTTTGTTTTGTTTTGTCTTTTGGGGTTTTTTATGGACAAGCATGATTTTGGATCTATTAATGTGTGGTATCACACTTGTCAAGGCACCTCCAACAACAGATGCATGACAGAGGCTCCTGGGGGCTTGCTTCTGGAATGCCAGAAATGTATTACAGAGCTACAATGTTCAAAACATCCAGAGGAAAAAAAAATTCCCAAATTAGGCAATTCTGTCAGGCTGAGGAAATAAGATAACAAGCTGAAAATCTGAAGAATAGTTGTATTTTTGAAAATACACCAGTGTCCCTCAGGCATTCAAAAATAGTGAATCAGATCTTAAAAAATCATAGTTGCCTTAAAAATGAGGGTTGTGGGGGTTAGTAACCTTGCATTGTCTGCACTATTAATGGTCCCATTCCTAAATTCTTCTGGGAAAAATGGAAATTGAACTTTATTTTGTAATAAAAGCAGAGATTCTTACATAATCTACCAGCCCCAGGGGCTGATGCATTTAGCAGAGCATCAGATAATATAAAACCCTAACAGTTGACAATGCTGGAGCTAAACTTATTTGTGTAGCCCTGGCAATAGATTTCAGGTTTGGTTCAAGAACCCACATCAACAGGAATGGTGTGCTTCGGTAGAGTCATTCACAGACATAATTTTTCTAGGACGCAATTTTTTGATAGTGGCTGTCAGAAATGACATGATATCTATGTTTCATTCAATGGAAAAAGTCACTCTGAATAAGAGAAAAGCCCCTGAGGGACAGTCTTCTGCAGTGACAAATTAACTAGCAGAACAAAGCACTACATTTCGAAAGAGCTTCTGAGGTTTTAGGGGCTTTGCTTAAGGCAAATGTCTCACGTTGTATTTCAGTAAATGTACCGTGTTCCTCTAAAACTTGTGCCCCTTTTATTACATTGTGATGACATTCATGTGTAGCATTATGTTTGTCTAAAATACACTTATTTATTTACTAACAATTTAACTTATAAGAGGACCTAAAGTTTGATTCAAAAGGAAGTAAAACTCTCAGCTTCCAAAACTTCCAAAAGTCCTTGCCGATGCCTGGCCTCTCCTAGCATAAATCAAAGCTCTTCCAATTGTCAAGCTCCTCATGCTGGGAGATGACCTGTGGACCTTGAGTCTCCACCATCACACTGAGAATGGATCTGGCATGGTTTCCTAGTCTTTAAGGATGTCACAATGCACTTTGCACTTGAAGAAACACTTCCCATATTTGACTGGGGACAATTCCATATTTAGAAACTATTCCAGAATCACAGACTTATGCTAAACGTCAGATCCTCCACATGCTGGGGTTTTTCCTGGAACACAGGTGATTATAATCCTCTGCCAGACCTCTCATATTCCTCTGCCAGACCTTTCACTCACCCCCTCAGATCCACCCAACCTTGGTTGTTGCCACACATCATACTGTGACCAAAATGTTTTTCAGAAAAAATGTATCAACATTTCCAGCAAGAATGCTTCATCACAACTTCTTTGCCAAGTGACGCCGCATCTGGCCATGGCTCTGTTATAAAAGACAGAGCAACATAGACATTTGCTAAGAAAAGCGATGAGGCTCTTCTTCATCAGCTGTTATCCTTAAAAGCAAAGGTGCTTCCAATGTAGCACTCTGTGCTCAAGCAATCCTCACGGGCTGCTCCCCGCCTGTCAGAAACACAAAATTATGCAATCCTTTCTGAGCAGCTGCTATTTGAGCAACTGTGGTAATGTCTAGACTCTCTTCTCCCTTGTGTGAGCTCAGAGACATCACTTTGCTCCAGTCCAAGCTCCTACAAGGCTTGATAAAAGATCTGTGAACCTTCTTGTGTGACAGCCAAGAATATATCTGTCAATGTGGTCATCCAGCATAGGAGGATACAGACTCTCTCCTACAGTACCTCATGTTGAATTAGGTAAGAGAAGCTGGGGCTAATGGAGACCTGATGTTTCATGGCAATGACTCTGCTGCTCTCTCTGAGGCTGTAGTACCTGTCTGTGACAATGCACAGTCTCTGTTGAGGTCTGTGTGGAATGAGACACATTCCTTTGCTTCCATGCTGCAACTACTTGGCCTCAACATCAGTGCTGGCAGAAAGGAAGAGGGAGATGTAACCAGAGATGAAACTGGGTGTGTCATTAGCGTGGCACAAATTACATGTGGCAAGAAAGGAGGCAACTGTAAAAAAAGAAAGTGAGAAACAAGCCCATTCACAGCAGACAGAGAAGGGGATAGAATCTGAAAGATGTGGAGTTGACCAGGGACGTGTGAAGAAACCAAGTTTGGCCTTGAAAGATGAAGGTTGGAAGTAGATTTTAGACAAAGGGGATTGTGCTAATAGAAAAAAATCTGTACTTGGTGTTGTTTGGCAGAAGGAGATTTGGTGTGGTTACCCCAATCTCACCAGCATATGCAATCAACACGTCTGCTCTGTTAGGAATGGCGTTGTGCAGCTGAAGCAGGCTCACCTAGACTTTCACACTGAAAGGCTGCGCATCACAAATTTGCGATGCTGCCTACACTAGGTGAGGTCAGGCACTGACTCTGAACACCACTGAAACTATGAGCAGCTAATTTCAATACAGCAAGAGTTCAGAAAGTGGTGTTTGTAGGACAAGTAAAAAGCATAACCTAGGGATCTCCACTGAGGAACTAACCAAGAGTTCTTAAAGTCAGAGGAAAGTCTATTAGGATATAATTTACAATACAACTTGTGACTTTTTTGCTAACCTTGCGAGGGCAGTCTGAGTCTGCTTCCAGTCTGCTGCTTTAGGAATGCTCTTTAACCCCTTATATGGGTTTAAACTTTTAGTATGGAGGTATTAATCTATGAATATCCATGTCAATCACTGGGCACCAGCAGCAACCAAGAAACTGTGCAACCAGAATAATAGTTTCTCTCCTTATTAGCTGCTGTTCTGTAAGTTAACCATGTTAGCACTAGATCAATAGCGTGGAAAAAGAATTCTAGCCAGAAAATCCCTGACCAATATGGCTCAAGATGTGGGAGCATTTCCCTAGTGGTACCCTGCACCATGAGACAGCAGAACCAGAGGGCACAGGGCTTACACAGTGCGGAGTTTGACAATAGAACAGCAATGAACAGATCTAGTAGATTTTCATCCTGTTGTAGGTAACTGGTGAGCTGGGAGCCAATATACAGGGCTGGTGCCTCTTGCAGGGCATAAGGCTCTCCAGTTCTACTCTATATGACACACAGAGTACCCACAGGGAACAAACCCTGACATCCAAGCAAAAGGAGAGTCGAAATGGCCCCACTCCCGGACGTCTTCCAACAAGCCGAAATCAGCCACCAGCTCTTCCACCAGAACGCGCCTGGCTTGGTCCGGCAATTCCATCTTACTCGAGACCAAGCCCAGGCAGTCGTGGTCAAATGTCCCCCGTGCCAATCCTTCCAACTCCCTGCTATCAGCACTGGCGCTAACCCCCAAGGTTTAAAGAGCTGTGAGGTGTAGCAAATGGACGTCACTTACGTCCAAAGCTTTGGCAGGTTTCGGTACGTGCACATCTCTGTGGACACCTTTTCTGGTGCCATTTATTCCTCTGCCCACACAGGGGAGAAGACGGCTGACATTAAGAAACATCTCACTATGGCCTTCTCCGTGTTGGGCATCCCTAAGGAAATTAAAACCGACAACAGGCCAGGATACAAGTCCAGTGAATTCTGAGCTTTCCTGCAGCAGTGGGGAGTAGGACATAAGACTGGCATCCCCTATTCCCTGACAGGCCAAGCTGTGGTGGAAAGGGCCCATCAGAGCCTCAAGAAGATCCTACAACATCAAAGCAAGGCAATGAAGGTGGAGTCCCCCCAGGTTCAGCTCTTGAAAGCACTTTTCACCCTCAGTTTTTTAAATTATACCTTTGAGAACCTGAACCCACCGATCACAAGGCACTTCCAACAACATCAGAACCTGCAACTGAAGGCAAGACCTCCCATCCTGGTGAAAGACCGAGAGACGTGGAAAATCGAGGGCCTCTTCGACCTTGTAACGTGGGGTAGGGGATACACGTGTGTGTCCACCCCCACGGGGTTGAAGTGGGTCCCTTCAAAATGGGTGAAGTCCTTCTTATCGCACAAAACAGCAGTGGTAGGGGTTGTAGCCCAAGTGGAGGAAGCTACCTGGCGAAGGAAGAGGAAAAGTGTCTCCCCGTCCAGTTCCCCCAGGCAGAACCAGAGCCTTTTCAGTTAAACCCCCTTCCTTTTAATTTTCTTTGTTCATTTTTCTGTTATATTCAGTCCCAAGATGCTGGATTGCACCACCTTAGTCATCATTGTAATCATCCTGGGAGTCCTGGTCCACCCTGCCATCCTGTGGATCGTTTCCTAACCAAAGGTTAACATGTGGAAGACTCTCGCGCGTGCTCTCAGCCAAGATCACCTATGCCTCACCACTGCATCGGCAACAGACCCCATGTTGACCTGCCTCGTGGGGATCCCATATAAGCCCAGAGTTTTTCCCCCTTCCCTGGCCTCTCCCCTAAGATCATACATTCCCCAACCTGTTGCCCATTCCCCCGGTTCTGATCCCAACCTTTCCTGGAGAAACCTCCTGAGTACATTGGAACCCTCTAATAAGGAACCAATAGAATATGAGTTGCTCGGCTCCGCCCCTGCGACTTTATGTGTTCAGTTTACGTTTAGCCCTCCCCGGATGGATAAATCATTCCAAGTAGGACGCCAAACAAAAATCGAATACATCACTAAGAACTGGTGTAAATCAGTTATTCACATTAGAGCAGCCTTTTTTGGTCACCCTAGAACCCTCCCTAAAAACACCTTTTTGGTTTGCGGAGACCGAGCATGGGCAGGCATCCCCTCTCATCTTACCAGAGGTCCCTGCACTTTCAGCCAGCTGTCACTGTTTTCTCCCAACAATACCCAAATCACTTGGAGAAATAAAAATGTCGCACAAAATTCAGCCAATTGACCTTGAGTGTGACACAGAAATTATTCATTGGCCTCGCTCAACAAACATTGCGGTTTCGGTATTTTTGCCATGAGTAGCCGCAGCAAAAGCTCTAGGAGAATTGGAACACCTAGAGTGTTGGGTAGCAAAACAAGCCATCCTTACATCAGCTGCACTCATGGATCTGTCAGACAAGGAGATAATGAGGAAGGTGACGCTGCAAAATCGAGCAGCAATCAATGTTCTACTCCTCCTGCACGATCACCAGTGTAAGGAGTTTGAAGGGCTCTGCTGCCTCAACTGAACATCAAAAGCTGAGGATGCCCAAAAGTCTATCAGACAGATGACAAATATGATACAGAATATCAAAAAAGAGACCTCTGATTGGTTGGGGAACCTCTTTTCAAGATGGGGACTTTCAGGGTGTGCCAACTCTATTCTAAGGACTGTTCTTGTAAGTGTTTTCATTATTGTATATGTATTTGTTGGTGTCAGTATTGTTTACAAGTTAATTATGAGAATTTTAGATCAGTTAATTGCACCACCATCAATTAATCATACTACCTACTCCCCCGAAACTCAACTTGACGAGACCGAACCACAAAGCAATGGACCATCCTGGAATCAAGCTCCAACAGATCAGCCGTGGTTCGGGGATATGCCTCCAGAATTAGAATCTAATAATCCAGTTGAGTTTGCATCTTTCTAAAAACAGTGTTTATCCCCCTTCCTCCATGTTTCAATTGTTTGAAACTAAAAAGGGGGAGATGTTGTGGTGTGTTGTTTGGTTTTATGTATTGTTCAGGTTCACAGTGGTACAGTGGAAATTCTATATTTCCCCTGCTATTTTGGTTCTGCCCTGGTTCTCCTTTCCTGCACAGAGATGTGTCAATCCCCCTGTCTCCCCCCAGTTATTGCCCATTTTTGATAAGTCACTCCCTTAATCCCTCCCTGGCTCCCTGTCCATAACTCAGCAGCCTCTTCCTTTCTTCGGGAACCTTCTGTCCTTGCTGTCGAGCAATTGGATCGGAAGCCGGGGTCTCCCCACCCAGCAGACCATAGTGGTCCAACCCCATGACAGTTCCCCCTGTTTTACACCCCCCTGCTTCCCGATTGGTTCTCATGCCGGCTCCGTCCCGGGTCTGCCCCTCTCTAAAAACCCATGCACCCTTTGTCTCGACACTTCACCTGGTTGGATCCCCTGGAGTTAATAAATTCTGGACTGTGCCCCCGGACGAAGTCGCTCTCTTTATTCTCTTGCCACCGCTGCCACTCACCATTCTGGCCAGGTGCCCTCCAGATCCCGCCACATTTCTGGGCAGTGTCCCCCGGCACTCGCTGTGTCGGAGCTAGCCGCCCACGGTCCCGCTCCCCCTGCTCAGAGCGGAGGAACACAGCACAGCATACATCTTAATTTTGAATTTTATATGCATTACAAGCATATTCAACAAGTAAAGTAACTCCTATAATAATTTTTTAAAAATATATAAATTGTTGATCAGAAGTTGATTACAAAGATGTGTTCCACTTCTTTGCAAAGATATTAATTAATTTCACAAGATTTTTTATTACTACCGGGAGACATCTGCAGAAGCCTCTTCTTTGTAGGTTTTGCTGTGCATCAAACATTGATTCTGCAGAACCTCATATAAAAAACAATCAAGGAATGAAAATTTAAGGAAAGTCTCCTGATTTTAAGTTGGATTCTTATTCAGTCTTCATATAATCATTCTGTAATACTGTGTTAAGTACCTGATTTTATTTAAAAGCCATTACTTTTTAAAAGTCAGTTAATAGGGATCATTGAATATTCGCAATTTAAACTCCTCTAAACACTAAGGAAAAAAAGTGAGGCCTTAAAAAGCAAAATGCAGTCGGGGACTAATTTCCAGGAGATTTTTTGAATACAAGGCCTCTATTATATTAAAAGTACTGATAAATCACAGGAAAAGATCATGGATAATCTTCTTCTTTAATTACACTTCTATTTAAAGTAGTTAAAATCTAGCTGAGTTTGGACTACTGAAGTATCTGCCAGGAATTTTCAGGTTTGAGGAAAGACAAGTGGTGCAGTAAGCATTACCTGATCTGAAAAATAACCTCACTTGGTTATGTGCAACATTCCTTTTAAAACACGGGACTGTGTTTTAAAGTGACTCACCTGACAGTGGTGAGTACAAAGTTTGGAGTATGAGAATAAGATACTTTAGGCACATGTCTGAAATTGTGCACCCTTATTTACCTCCAGTGAACTTACTCTTTCATCAAGACATTTCTGTGAGCAATGGCATCTGAATTTCTGGGAAGAGAGGCTCGTAATAGCAATATATTGGGTACGTGCATGTTACTGAACTAGAGATCACTTTAAGAAAGGTTGAGGATGAGCTTGGGAGATAACAACCAAGTCTAAAGCAGATAAGAAGTTCAATTGTGCTATAAGGTCATTTTGAAAGAAAAATTCTATATTGAAAGTGAGTTATTGATGTGTGGGTTGCCTTCTGAGCCACCATGCTGCCTAAGGACACATATGCAGAATTATCTGCTTCCCCTGCACATGTTCTCTACTGAAAGGACAGGACCAGGTCTCAGATGTTATTTACTATTAAACTCCCCGAGACTGAGATTTCCATTTCCAATGGAGTGAAGCTTGCAATGGTAGACGACATTTCATGGAGAACACTAAGACTTGGCCCCATTTTTGTCTCATGTGGAGGAGCACAGCCCTTAAGAAATAATGTTCTGTGATGTGAAATTACATACTTTAAATTCCCTATTTTGAACATGCAGTCTTAAGACCTATCCATAGCTCAAGAAAACAGTATCTGGCAACTGGATAATACTGGGCATTTTCAACAAAAGGATTAATCAAAACTATTAAGACAATTGGTCTAGGGCCTTTTTGTTTCATCATTACAAAGTTTCACTGAGAAAATGTTTTCCTGCAACAATTTTTTTGTCAAGGCATGTTCTCTTTGGGTTTTTTTAATGCATGGTTCTGAATAGTCTGGTATGAAGCCATAAGGGCATCTAGATACAGGTTCTGGCAGATAATGCTGTTCCTCACAGCTGAAGAACCAGGGCACTGACAGCACAAGAAAAACACGTGAAAAAGTTAGCAGAATTCAACGTACCTAACAGGAGAAATAAAATACTGACTGTTAGGACACTAGTTCCTACCAGTCTGTTATTTTAGTGGTGCACAGGAAACTGCAGAGCTGACTTGGACTGAATGAGTCCTACCCCTGTAGCCTTCATCTGTCGTCTGCCTGGCAAACAAAGGCCGCAACCCTACTGACACTGAATATAATGCTGCTCAAAGCCTTGTGCAAGTCCTCACTGGGATTTTTCATGAGCTGTTTTCATTACTGACTTCCTTTACAAGGCATGATTCTGTCAAGGGCAGAGATAAAGTCCATTCTTTCAAAAGCGGTGAATCTGGTTTGTTTCTATATTACTGTTTATTTTATGACAGTGTAACAAAGCCTGAAAATGTTGTTAAGCCAGAGTCAGTATTAGCAATGGAAATAATTACTACCACTTTAACTGATGTTTTGTTAATGTTACTGTAGCGCTGTCTCATGAGTCATGACAGGATGGAAATTAATTTGTCACTGCTGTAGGTCTCTTTCTTTACTATAAAGCAAGTTTCTCCTCTTACATTCATCTGCTCTAGTGCCTGTAGTAGAGCTAATAAACCAAAAACATGCTTGAACATCCGTGTACGTGCTGCCTTCTCTGTGGCCAAAACATTTTAAGTGTTGTTTTGCTTAGGTAATGGAACAGTCATGTGAAATTGAGGCCCTGGAGAAGGCATCTCTGAAAGTCACATAAAGGCTTTGGACTCTTTCAGCCTTTGAAAAAGTATATTTTTAGTGTCTTCACAAAGAAATTTACTTCTGAGGACGTCATGGTATAAAAGTTGTGCCTCCTATCAATTCACAGCATAGCCAGCTCTCTCTGTCCAAAGTCGCCTGACAACATGGCAACGCATGAGTGTTGTCCCCTTGGCAGCCACCCGTGGATCTTCATTTCTTCACACCCTTTCCAGGGTGTCACCTCCTTTAAACCATAAGAGAGTGAAAACACATAAAGAACAAGCAAGAAAATGCATATTCTACCTGGTGACCGGAGAAGGTCCTTCCAGTGGTTAGGGCTGGAGCATGGACCATATGAGGCAGAGGATGGCAGAGGATGACTGGGCTGGTTCAGCCTGGAGAGGAGGGGAAGGATGGACCTTATGTCCCGTCATTATGCGGTGCACAAGATGATTTGCAAAAAGGTTAATTTTGGTTTCTTATTAAGGTTTTTCACCTTGAGGGTGGTTATTCCCTGGAAGATAGGCTTGGAGGCATTGCAGAATCTCCAGCCTTGGAAACACTAACACTTTGATAGCATAAGGCACACAGTAACCTGTTCTAATAGGTCCTGCTTCAGGCAGGGAGTTGCATAGCTAGAGGTCTCTTCCTTTCTCAGTTATTCCATGAGCTAATGAAGTCTTTAGAAAGTTTTTTGGTTTATTTCTTTATTTGCTTTATTTTCTTTGTTGTTTTGTTTAAAGAACTGGCTTCTAATCCCTGTTAAGTTTCTCTACCTTGGATATAGCAAACTGACAATGTTTCAAGCAAAATCTTAGACCAGCTTTCCACATAAGCATTTTTATTCTAAAAACTCCAATAGGAGAAAAGAGGTAGGTTCTCATGCAAAAATATAAAAGAAAATTCCTATCCACTTTTTCCTTTCCTGTTAAAGCAGGAATTTGTTCAATTTGTGCAACCATTTTGCCTTTATCTCTGGATATGTTCAGCTATTCTTCACTACACCAAGGCTGCAGCAGCCCGGTCAGTTTTTAGGTGGTGGCTTAACCTGCATTTCTCAGTGTGGATTATAACTGAGACAGCTGCAAATTTATCTGACTTCATCTGGCATTCCTCAGATCTGCTTCCACACTGTCTGAAGAGTGAATAAATAAGAGCCCTAATGCTAAACTCCTTCTACTGAAGAGCCTTTTCTCATTTGCAAAGCTCAAAGAAGCCTTTCTCCATTGTTAAGAGATTTTTATTTTAAAAATTAAATTCAGCATTTACTGAAATTTAAATCTGTTGTAAGTTGGAGGCATGTACTTTGGAGTGTTCCGTGATATTTTAATGCCTGAAAGTGGTGCAGTCAGAAAAGCTGTAAGAAATTAGACTTAAAATTAAAAACAACTTTTCTTGAAAACAGACTGCAGCAGTGAGGAAGCCTAAAGCTCTCATCCACATGTGTAGCTTTGTCTCTGGGAAAATATGCCTACTTTCTGTGACCAATGAGGAATCATAGCCAATAGCTTACCTGCCTTGTACTTCAAGAGTAAGATCAGAGTCCACTCACACCTCCACCTGCTCCCTTCACCCAGGCTGGTGCATTGCTCCCTGCCCCAAGCACCGTTGAGGAGGTGACAGTTCCGTCTCAGCACTGTGCTCATGCTGCCATAGCAACTTGGATATACAGCACATGCATCCAACCATGACAGGACCTGTGGACAAAGGAAGTGTCAGTCTCTTTTCAGAGGCTCCAAACATGTAGTTAAACACTTAAATGTTTCATTATGCCAGGATGTGCTTTGATGATACACAGAGCAAGTAACTAACAGTGGGCTTTCCGTCTGCAAACTCCACTTTTTCCAATGAAATTTCAGCTCTTGAAACCAAATCCTATTGTGAAACTCATTCCAGAGGGCTTTCTGTGAGACTGATGCATATTCCATAAGTTTTGAAACAATATAACATCCTCCTCATGACACAGTTAAACTGCACTATTTTCCTCATTTCACCTGTCTGGCTGTCTGGTTTCAAGCACTGCAGAAATACAGATGTGTATTTCAGACTTGAGAAAAAACAGGACTCTGATAGTCTACATTATGTATTGGTCTGCAACATAGCTCTCTCTTGCATCAGACAAAAAAGTCTTATCAAAGAAAGACTTGAGAAGGCAAACAGCTGCTCACTTTGGGGTTAGGAAGAGTGCTGGATTGGCATGATTTTTTTTTTTCTATTCCGGTAGCAGTTTCACTTCATTCAGTTGTATTAGAAAATGTTTGGACCTGATGGCTTGTTCCCAAAATGCATTAAGTTTCTCTAACCACTGCCTGAGAAAACTGTCATGCCAGTATGTTACCCACAGTAAACACAGTGCTCACAAGTTAAGACCTGAAGGGCATTTTCTCAGATTTACCACAAGATGCCAAAGACTTGGTAGAAAACTTGAAAATATGCTATATCCTGTCTATTTCTTATTTGTTCCCCATGCCTATAATCTTCAATCTCTTGACCCATAACTTTCACAACGAAGCTTTTACTAACTGAATGGATCACAAGATTATTCAAAATAACACAGAGCAGAAGTGAAGTAAAGCTACAATTCTCTTTCAGTAGATATTGCATTTTAGCATTTGCACTCACCATATGTTGAATGCTATGCTGCAGTGCTGATGGAAACCAACAGTGCACCTATATAACACATGAACATTTGCTCAACTAAACAAGAAAACCTGGATTCTTCTTATAGATGATACAGGATCTCATGGGACTTGGCATGAATTGCAGCAGATAGCTTGAAAGCAGAGAATTTGGCTCCTAATAGGTTATTTAGGAATATATTATCTTGTCTCCTTCAAATACAGAGAGAGAGGGTTAGCCAGCCTTACAGCCTAAACAAGTAGAGCTGAACGCATGCAGCCTCAGATAGTTCCTAAAGCTCTTGAGACATCTGAGTTTCAGATCTGCTTTCCTGATTCTATCAGTCAATGACATATGGAAGCCTGTCCAGTGTGTGGTTCAACTTGAGGAAAGTTCTTCTGTAAGTTTGACAAGGCAAATAATTAAGATCTATTGTCACCTTTGATCTTACCAACTTAGTAAATATTCTTCTGGATGGGACAGAATGGGTTGACTGTCTAAGATATAAATAAGGTCTGAGATGGTCCTTATTTCTTCCTCAAGATGTCTTGAGCTTGTACAGTTGTACTGTACAAGCAGTACACGCTTTGTGAGTATCACTTCTTGGTTTCTTTGACATCCTCGCTTTGTGTGTTAGCAGCATCAATTTATTAGATGGGGAAAGTCTGCTCATGAGCAATTCCATGGAGGTCATTAAATCAAAGGCACAAAACAGTTGTCAAATGTTATCAGTGTTCAACAAATAAAATCTGATACCTGGCCATGACTCAGAAATCTAGATGTCATAAGCATTTTCAGTAAACACCAGCCCTGATTTTCTTCTCTTCCTCTGGTTTCTCTTTACTTGGAGCACCTTCATGGAATATAATCTACAAAGGGCAAGAAAAAATGCTAAATTCTAAAAATAGCATGGACACTGCTTGATTCTGTCCATGAGTAAAACACAGGTACATTCAAGCTAGTAGCTATCCCATGTGACTATTTAATTCCCGAAGATGACTTGCTCTCCTATGCCATGTCATATAAGTGAGGAGCAGCTGGGCTCATTTGGTCTGTTCAGCCTGGAGGAGACTGAGGGGAGACCTCACTGCAGTTACAACTTCCTCCTGAGGGGAAGAGGAGGGGCAGGCACTGATCTCTTCTCTGTGGTGATAGTGACAGGACCAGAGGGAATGGCCTGAAGCTGTGTCAGGGGAGGTTTAGGCTAGGTATTAGGAAAAGGTTCTTCAGCCAGAGGGTGGTTGGGTAATCAAACAGGCTCCCCAGGGAAGTGGTCACAGCACCAAGCCTGACAGAGATCAATAAGTGTTTGGGCAATGCTCTCAGACACATGGTGTGACTCTTGGGGGTGGTGCTCTGCAGGGCCTGGAGCTGGATTTGATGAACCTTGTGAGTCTTTTCCTACTTTTCCCACTTTCCTACAGCATAATCTTTGATTTTGTGTAAATATTAACTTCTGGGGGAAAATAAGCAACCTTAGACTGTCCTCAGCACAGTTTTAAACCATCTCCAGTGATTCGTTCTTTGTGAACATACTGACATCTCGTGGTTCCATCTGAAACTGTAACTGGTTCACATTCAGAAGAGAAAATTCTGCAAGGGCCAGTCTAATTTTTTACATAACTTGCATTATTTTTCCTGATTCCAGCAAAGTAGGGGAAAAATAGATGTTAAACTTGAAAAGAGGAATTTTTTAAAAAACAGCTGTTTCTAAAGTGGCTGAACAGACTCTGAAACCTGGAGTACTGAAGTGCAGGTTGCTAGTTTCTAGCAGACCTACCAATGGTGAGACTCAGCTCTTTTTCCATCATTCACTGCACTGTCTTCAGATAGCAGGAGGTGAAGTTATTGTCAGGGGGGCGCCCACTGAGGGTGACCCAGCCTTGTCCTTCTCCCCAGGCCCCTGGGTCAGTGCACACATGCACTGACACAGACTGCTGCTGTGAACATGCTTACCTAGAAGATCTGCTCTGCTCATGCCAAAGAGCATTTCCAAATGCTGGCTAAATCAAGAATAAGGACATCTGAGTAACATACGACATTCACGCCAGAAAACATCCCGCTTGTGACGAAAAATCTCACCTTCTCCATACAAGGAGTTTTAACAAAGTCTGTGGTATTGCATTGATGGAAGCTGTAATGAAAGGGAATAGACAAGATGTGAAGCAGAAAGGCAGCAGATACAATGTTGGCTGTAAGGATTATTAATTTGACATGGAGCTTCTCCAGTTCGGACATGCAAGTTGTTTCTTCTGGGCTGCATGAAAAAAGACCTTCTTCCCATGAAAGTGGTAGTCACAGTGAGTGAGGGAAACAAGTAACAGGAATGCTCTTAAAACCACAAAGATTATGTGATCAACTTCTACCTCTGTCAAGCAGTAAAAAGTGGACCCGGTGTTCAGAAACCAGTCATACATTATGCATGCAAACTATGTGTGACAAGAGCTGCCATGTCCTTGCAAGGAGCTTGTGGCTGAACAGCAGCACTTGGCACAGGCAAAGCCCAAGGAGGCTACAGTCCCTCCCCATGGGGCACAGTGCATCCCTCATGGCCAGTGTGCCCCATGCACACCAGCAAACTGCTACACAGGCAGCTGCTCTGCCCCTTACCTGGCTTCCCTCCACCACTGGCCCCAGGGACATTTCCTCCAAAACATGTACGGCCAAAACACGCTTATCTAGAGATGGGCTAACATTTCTAAACCCTCTCTCTGCTTGAGACAGGAGGAAGATAACCATGGTAGGAAGGTAACCATTTCAGCTTGCAACAAATAGCTGAGACAGGAAAGTTTTGTCCCTTACAGTCTTTGTTTAGACACTCAGTTTTTCCTTTGCCTTGAAACAATCATGTTGATATCTCTTTGGGAAAAATTCTGTAGATTAATTTCTGTTTGAGTCCAATTCATTCAGCATCACTTCTCTCTTTTTCATGTAATGTCTAACTGATTCTGTGAAGGCACTGAGACTAGTCAGTGTGGTGCAGAGCACATCCAATATTCATCCCTGGCCATCAAAACATGCAGGAATGTCTTGCCTAAAGCCGTGGTAGCCTTTGTGGATAATTAGGTATGAGGCTTAGTCTGAGACTCGGGCTGCAATTACCAACCACATCTCTGTAGTGATGCCTGTTGCACTGCAACTTATATTCTCTCTGAGACACCCTTGTTACTGTGGGAGGGGCATGATGCAGGAGAAAAACTGTATGAGAAAGAGGGGTTGTACAGAGTAGTACAATTGTTATTTGTTCATTTCAGTGCCTCCTGAAAAAGAATTTTTAAAAAGAAAAAGAAAAAAAGAAACAAACAAGCAGAGATCTTGTGAGGGAGACTATTCCAGTTTTCATGTGAGCTCAGAGATAATACTGTGTTGAATGGTTAGTTACTTCTTTCTCTAGCCAGAAGCCTGCTTCTCCTGGAAAGAGCATTCAAGCTGCGCACTGCTAAAATTAACTTCATGGCTGGAAAGCTCAAAGTATTTACACCAGAAGAAAAGGCTGGAAATTGTACCTCTGGTAATTTCTATAATGTTTTGGGTGTATTGCTCTCAATGTCAGCATTTCAGGAGCTGTGGAGAGCGTTTTACTTTAAGTAAGATCCATGCAGCAGCCCTCAGAAAGATCTGTGCAGTGCCTTAATTCATGCAGCAGGGTCTGCTGCATTTTAGGTATTTTGGGATGGACGTTCCTTAGAGCGCAAGAACCTGCAGCCTTTGCGAGATGAAAGCAACCTTTAGAGGATAGGAAGATTTCCCTCAAAAACATGAGGCTTCACTTTTTACAATCTGCATTTGCAACATGTCATAAAATCCATGCCAGCCTCTCCTCCTGGTTTTTGCTGCCAGCTTGGCTGAACTTTAGTGATGCCCACAACAAGAAGCTCTGGAAGGGCGCATGGCCACCCTCAGCAAAAGTTGCCGTGTGTGGGCTCCTTCGATATGGATGGCAGGTGGACTTTGTGACAGGGGAGCAACAAGCAAATGTCAAGCTGTCAGCTCTGACCAGAAATAAGCCGTCTGGGGAGTGGAGAGGGTACCCTGCAGGTTTGGCCTCTCTCAGAACTCTGAGATGCTCTCCCCAGCTCTGCAATGTGGTCTCCTCATCCTTCCCTAAGTGATCTCAAAGGCTTATAAGGGAAGCGATCAAAGTAAAATTACTATAAAATGTTGTTTCAACTCATAAAATCCCTGACAAGAGAAAAATAAGAGCAGCAAATAGAAGTCACACAAAATTGGGACTGGGAAAATATCTTATCTGCTTCAATGGATTTTGAATCAGCCCTTCAAAGCCCATCAGAACTCTATTTTGCCCTTACTGCTTTCAACATCATTCTCTGTCCCTGCACCTGAAATGTTGTACACCAGCAATTCTGATGGATATGCACCACATGCACCTACCTGGTCCTCAAATAAGAGGCCACTTCCTGTGGCTTAGCTGTGATGGAAGTGGTAACAGATGCTGCAACAGGCAGAGAGAAGAGTGGACAAGAAAAGAGAGGGTCAAAGTATTTTCCCATGCCTTCAACTGAAGAGATTGTCATTCTTCTGCCATCCTGAAATAGGGAGGAAAACTTTTGAAAAATAGCAGTGGTTGGCTGAAATGAACAGAAGGTATTATTGATCTTAAAATGAAAATTACTATTTGTTGATTTGGATTTTCTTCATGTGTTGAAATGGCCCAGTTTGACAGCTCTTGCTTTACAATATCTATCTTCTTGCATCTCAAAGCAGGTTAATCTTTCTGGAGAAAACTTCATGGGAAAATGCCACTTGTTGTCTACTTTGCAATGTACAGCTTCACCCTGCCTCTTGATCTATGAGGACACATGAGATTATTCCACCAGGCAGAAGTGACCAGCTGCTTGGTTTATTGACTTTATTTGCCTCATTTGTGCTGCTTATTTTAAATCACTTGTGGGTGTAATAAAAATAATGATCTCAGTAACTCATGGTTGCTCAGATTCTGCTCAGAGCCCTTGGGCACTAGAGCAGCTTCAAATGTCATTGTGGCTATAGTATGTCAGTAATTGAATATTTGTAGCTTGCCCAATTTTAAGCTTTTCTTGTTTCTATCTCTGTGAAAAAAAAAATAGTAAAGTATGCAATACTATCTTAAAATGCCTCCTCTCCCCCAAGTAGATGGCAAAGTCCAGACTTAATCCGTCTTCACCAGGTGTTGCAAGTATGCTGTGTTCAACAGAATCAGATGGGCAACCACAAAAATTTGTCTTTTTCAGGTTTGGATTACATTTTAGGAAAGAATTTGTGTTAATGACCATACAAGAAAACTGCTAATGCTTGCAGCAGTTTCACTAGAGCATCACCAGAGGGTGGCAGGACACTTTGTTGAGGCCACTGCTGCTGACTTGCAGTGCTGAGTTTGTACAGACACCCATCTCACCTCACCCTGCATTAGTTCACTTGATCCACAAAAGAAGTTAACCTCCTGAAAGAGTAAATGCTATTTATTATCTTTATCCTCTTGAAAGAGAGCAGAGAAAATTGGGACTGAAATCTGCATCAGAAGAGTTTTTGTTGTCTCTCTTGAATGACAGCGTACCTCACTGCTCAGTTTCAGTGGAAAGACTAGACTCACTCTTCTCATGCAATTGCAATAGCAGTGACTGTCCTCTGACTTACCTTCAAAAGCAAATGCACTGAAATAGGACCTTGTCTTCTACACATTTCAGAGCTGTCTTTACGGAAAGCAGTTGTTAGAATGCTAGTTTCCAGAATTCAGTTTGCACAGCTTTACATGGTTGCTGCTTAGTTGTGAGTACTTGCAGGACCCACAGCACCTCCTTCTACATAGCAGACTTTTTTTCTTTCACCATTGATGGTCTTGGAGGGTTTCCCAGCTAGGACCATAGTGGTTCTTGTCAAGCAAGAAAGAAAGCAACTCAGGAAAAGAGGAAGACGTGTATGTCTCCCAGGAACTTCAATGCATTTCAAACACTTCCCACTCATTGGCACAAAGATCGAGAACCACAATGTTCATAGGTGCACCAGCATGTTGGTATTTTTCACTGTTGCCTTTACCTGCTCAGTTTGGGAGTGTCTAAAGCATCTCTGCAGAAAGAGAAGGCTAACCTTGGTGGAGACACTCAGCTCATCTAGCAGCTACTACACCACGCTGTGTATAGCTTGGCTGGACCAAGTCCTTTCCAGAAAACCTTTCCTTCCGGAAGGAAAGAGAGTATTTTCTGCCCCACGTTGGAAAAAATGCTATGGGCATTCGTTTATGTTCAGCAACTGGATCATCCAATTGTGACTTGAACAGTTTTGGTCAGTTCCCACTGGATGATGCTGTAGCCCCTCCAGGAAAGAGAGGCTATTGCAGTCACAGGGTGGGAAGTACATCCCTAGTTTTGACAAAAAGTTTAGCTGAAGCACTCTTTCTGCTCATCCATGGACATCCAAACCCGACTCTTTATCTTATGCTAAGATCATTCTAAGCAAGGTGTTTTGCATTGATGACAAGATGATGTGCCGAGAAGACCTCCCACTTACTTAACAGGATATTCATGCCTGGGTGGCAGCAGGCTTCCAGTGTTAGCCTGAAGTTACAGATCTCTTCTGTCTTCCTCCTTTCTTCTATATGTATGGGACATTATTTAGCGTATATTAACATCAGGGTTTGGTGGTCTATTTCCAGAATATATTTGCAACAAATCAGGCAGGGCAGATGTCCAAAAATCCTGCCTCATTTAGCTGGAAGCTGAAACAACTCTTCTGGTAAATCTGTGATGTGGTAGCAATGGGGATCATAATTTTAGGAAAACAAACCTAAATTATCATCTTTCATGTTGTAGTGGTTGGGGAAAAAATGAGAGGGAGGGAAGTTGTGTATTCTCTCTGTGAGTGACTTTCTTAACGACACTCTCATTGAGAGTGACTTTTGCCAAATGCTGTTTACTTTTTGCTGTCAAATCTGTCTGAATTGATTGAAAAGTGAGACTTGTTCCCCTCTGCTTCCTAAGTGACACACAGACTGAGTGTGAGAAACGGCCTGCCAATGGCTCCATCAGGAATCCTGTGTCAGTACAACAGCTGAAAAATAGAAGACACTTTGCCAAGTCTCCATCTTAGCCCACAGTCTCTCCTACTGCTCTTCCATGGGTGCAGTTATGTGGCTAGAGCTTGGAGAAGGCTCAGCTCAACAGAATTCTTGTCCGTGGAGCTGTTCTTGCACTGCTGGAAAATTCAAAAAATAAATAAGGCAAGAATCTTATTTCAGCCCGGACTGATCACACACAGGTTACAACTGAGAGAAATTAAGCCCGGATAGCAGTAGATATGAATTTAAGAGGTCACATGAAACCAGACTAGTGGACTAGAAAAATATGAGGGAGTGGTACACCAGATTTAATTAACTGTGTTCATTTCCAGGATTGCAAAAATTTTTACAGGCTTTAATGCAATCTTCATGGAGTAGCTGGACTCTAGAAGAAGCAATCCTCAGTCTCTCATCCTGTGAATACATCCTTTTCTACAGTGATCTGTTCAGTACGTATTGGTGGTATTTATTCTGCCCTTACAAATTAAATAAGGAATTCTTGTTACTTACACTTATGTCACAAAAAATAAATGTACTCTGAAACACAGGCTGTGACTTTTGTTTCCTCTCTTCTTTTCTCAAGACATCTAAGTTAAATGTGTTTGCTTCTAAGTTAAGATACCTGATTTGTCCTTGGCTTTCCAGGTGCTTCACAAGGAGTTAGATCCCTATTTGACCATGTCACATGGTCAGTACTGTAGCTTTCAAGGTCTAGTTATAGCTGTGAAGATTTTTGGCTGGCAATACTTGATGACATACACATTCTTTCTGAGCTTGACCAAAATACATGACTTTGGTGCTCCATTTCTCACAGCAGCAAAGAGTGAATAACTCAAATGAGAGTGAACCATCTTGTTTGAGCCACTCTTTCCTGGACAAGCTGTTGACAAATGGGAAGCATAAATAGTATTTTAAAATCTAAGCATAAGAGGAGAAAATTAGCATGTTAAGTGATCTCAGATGCTTCCACATGAACAGCCAAAGCAGTGCTTAGCAAGCCCTTGCTCTCCCCTGTGAGAGACTAGGCAAGCACCATCACTTTTTACAGGGCAGAGGCCTGTATGAGGATGAATTACAGGAGGCAAAAGCTTTGTGCCAGCCTCTCTCCTCCACTTGATCCCCACAGGGGGCACATTACTGTCACTATGCTTTCTCTTCCATACCTGCCTGACACCTTTATTCAAGAGAAAAGAAAAAGGAAACTTCATAAACCAGCATACTAAGTCAGAAACATTGGGGATTATCTCTATCATGGTCTTTGAAATCTAGAGGATTTTGCACAGCCATACTCTGCCTTTGCACTGCTAATGCTTTGTCTAAAAAATCCCTGTCATTTTGACAGAAAGAGCTAATTCTATGCAAAGATATTTTATGATTTAACTGACACTAGAATGGTGAAAATCTGTTTGTTCTCTGTACCTCAGATTCTCTAAGACAAGTATCATGGCTGTGATCCAGCCAAGCTTTTAGTATGAATCCACACTCTAAGTATGTGCAACATCTTATCAGATGCAAGCAGCAGAAAAATAAGAGTCATCTTAACAGAAATGCTCACTGGATTGCATATATATGAATTTGTCTCTTTAAAATGGATGTTGACTATCCTCTTTGCATATGCTTTTCATTGGTCCTCACTTGAACAGAAAGCTTCTTTAAGAAATTTTTTGTAATTGAGCAAGTGGGGACAAAGGGAAACAGATTAAGAAAGAAGTAGAATGATTATTTCAAGTTAGCGTGAACTTGTAAATGTCTGTACATTTTCATATGCTTGCAGAGTAAGTCTTGTTCTACATTATTTTTGGAATCTGGGTGGGGTTCCTCCACTGTCAGTTCCAAATTTCTTCTGCTGTCTGTACAGGCCTCTCAGGCTATCCCATCCCTGGGTGGGATCTCCAGGTCTGTCTGCTGTTCCAAGGCTCTGACCTAACAATTGTTATGTTTAACAACACCCCTGGGAGTGAGCTTTCCCTCTCTATCTGTCTTCAGGAGGGATGGGAAACAGACTTTCAGCTCTCAGACATGCACTGTGCTCTGTTCTTCCTGACTTTGTCCAGGTTAGCAGCATGCACAAACACAATCAAGAACTCAACTACTGTGGTGACAAGCTAGATATAGCTTACAACAGAACAAGTCCTGCTGCACTAGTAAATGGCATATTTCATGATAAACTGTAAAGCTGCTCAATCACATTTGTTGTACTTTGAGGCACCTGAATGAAACAAGACTTTCCATCTTGGCAGTGTTGAACAGCCAGTGCTAAAAGTATTGACCTGTTTACAAGCAGGGAAACATTCCAGTTATGTAAACAGCAGAGAAGTACTTTTTTTCTCTGCATTCCTAGAGTAAGCTGGCTTTAGCTGAGTCCATAACTTCTGTGTGTGCTGTTCTCTTTGCTGCCTCCACACACACAAATTCTAAAAATATTTAGAACCACAGCTTGCTAAGTAACCTCTTAAGCAAGGAGTTTCAATGTGTTCTTGCAAAAGCCAGCAAAAGAAATTGAAAAGAAATTGAAAAGAAATTGAGCGACCAGCTCTAAAATGTGTTTCCAAAAGAAGCAAAAACTGCTATGCTGGATGAGGCCAAATGCTGCTCTGAGCAGCAATTGTTTCCAATAACAGTTGCTAATGACAGTTGAAGAAAACTTTACAACAGGACAGTTAAGACATCTTTTTTTTTCCTCCTGCTCTTCTTCTTTGTCTCCTTCTTCTTCTTCTTCTTCTTCTTCTTCTTCTTCTTCTTCTTCTTCTTCTTCTTCTTCTTCTTCTTCTTCTTTCTGCCTCTTCTTCTTCTTATTTTTTCCTTCTTGAAGTACTGACTACAATAACAATTACTAGCCATACATAGCTCTCTTCCTTGAATCTGTTGAACCTGTTTTAACCTCTTAATGTCACTGTCGTCTGCAAAATTCCCTCCTAGTGATTTTCAATCCAACTTCTGTAGTGTGTATAGTAGAGAAGAGGTCAAAAAAGGAGGGAAAGAACATATTTCTGCTGGTTTAAATTGGCTGCTTCTCTGTTTTAAATCCACTGCTTCTAACCCTTGAATTATTAGCAGTAATAATTCTCAATCCTCTACACTTTCACTTTTTATAGTTACATTCTCAATCATTGTGCTCCCAGAAGCAAGAGTTATTTCACATATACGATGGTTTTTCTGTTCTTTTGTTTGCTGTGACTTTGAAATGAGGAAAGAAAACAGTAACAATGTTACTGATCTGGCTACATGACCAGTTCATATAGGACTGGAATGCTTTTTATTCTATCTTTCTCTCTGTAGTTATAAGAGGAAGCTGTATCTTATTTTTTTTCCCCACAATATATACAGGGACTTGAAATGTATGGAGTGCAAGAATATTGTCACAGAGATGCACAGTGGGCTCTGGTTTTCCTTCATTTGGATTGGACCTTCCCCTTGACCACAACAACAGAAGACAGGTGGAAATTATGCTTGAAGTAAAAATAAAAATCTGAGATTCTTCTTGTGCAGCTCAAGCTCACTTCTTCACTCATTTATTCAGGAATGTTGTCGGCAACGTATGTTGCAATCAATCCAATCCTACATTCATCCTACTAAAGTGACTTCACCCTATCAACAAAAATGTTATAAATTTTCTGGTTCATTGACTTTTCAAATTCAGCATGAGCAAAAAACTACTGGTCTTCTAACATGGAGTGCAATTGTTTCACCTTGTCTTGACTCTTTCAGATGCATTTCAGGCAGAAGACAGAGCAGAACAGACAGATTAACTTCATCTATTTGATAACTAGTATCCACGGAGTCCTCAAAGTAAGGCTTCTCTGGAATGTCAGAGATAACGAAAGCCCCACATAACTAAACAAACAGCTTAGAACAATAAAGTGATCCATGCAATTTCCCGTATTGTCTCTCTGGAGTCCATGGGCTCATGAGGCTCCTAGGTGAGCAGGAAAAAGACAACCAGCTCAGCCAAAAAGAGAGGTACCGCCGTAAAACAAACACTCTGCAAGAGCTGTGTCAGCTGCAGTGGGTGTTATTTCACCTTTTCAAACTGCAATCAAAATTGAGATTACCAGGAAAAAGAAACAGCTTGGGAAGTTTGAAGAATGTCTATGTCAGTTCTTGTTCAGAAGCCATAATTCTACTTTGATGACAGCATAAGCATTTGTAAGTGTGGAAAATACATTAGGAAAACCTCATTTTCAGGTGCACACCAGAGTTTCATTTCACATAAACATATGAAAATGGGGACCATGTTCTCAAATGTTGAATACTGTCCTCTTTATACTGAATCCAGGGAGAGTTGTGTTGGTGGGTGCAGTGTTTTGCAAAATGTAGCTCATCTGAGTAGCATGTAGCATTATATACACAACTGTTTGCATTAACTATTGAAAAGTTCATGGATTTGTGGAATGAGATGTTTTCTCCCTATATCTTTTTATCCCTGCTGGATTTTCTTTTTTCTTACTATTATTACTTAGAAATTTTTTTAAAGTATCTCTTTTCCAATTTGAAGATGAAGTCAGATGCTTTTTAAAATAATTAGCAAATGTTTACCTTCCATCCTGTTTTTTGGCATTTGGGTGTAAAACAATAAAACTGATGTTCAGCTTAAGCTGACTTTAAAGGACTCTATATATCATCCACATAATGCTGCATCTTCACCAGAAATAAGCTTATAAATGAAATCAGAAGAACAGCAGGAAGCCAACAGACCGGCAAGCCCCTCTTTCTACCAACAGAAACCCTTGTTAAATGCTTGGTAAACTACTATGAATAGTTGTTGGTCCAATTAAAGAATCCAGCAATATTTGTACAGAGTAGCCAGCCCTGTGAGAGGCACAGCATTAATTTAGACTAATTCAGTGCGTGCAGCAAGACTAATTCTGTCAGCACTCTTTATTTATTGTAACTCCTGCTTCACTCAGAGCAAGCAAACAGCCAAGAAAACAAGATATCTATGTTATTTCCCAGCCTCTGAGTAACCACTTTTGCAATCTGAATGTATCCCTAAAACTTTTCAAGTGGTCTTAGATATATGATTAAGGTAGCAGCCAGATATTGCATGTTTCCTGTGGCTCTCTGAAAAAAAAATGGTGTTCTAGACAAAATACAAACTTTAAAACATTTGGAAGGAAAAAACAACAGAATTTGCCAGAGGGTGGCTGTTTCACAACAGCTCTCAAGTTTTCAAAACTTATTTTCAACGTGTCCTAAAAAACAAAGCTCTTTCAATGTTTTTAGCAGGCAGAGTCATTACAAAATGGATCTCCCCTGACACAGAAGTCCTGAGCACACACTTTCCACCTCTCAGCAGCAAATCTGTCATGTTTGGCTTGAGAATGCTCTCAAATTGTATGTAAGACAAAATCATGTTTGGCAAATCATTTTGAAAGCCTTTGGGCATATCTAGCGAGTCTATGAACTCTAAACCAAGTGTCACTTTGCAGATCTGACAGATCCATACCAGCCCCAGCTCAAAGGCAAAGGAGACAACAGAAATACTCTGGGTAACCTTTCTAAGATATTAAGTTGTTTTGTTTTGTTTTGTTTTGTTTTATGGAGGGAACTAAGTTGTTTTTAATATATTTTAATCCTTTCTTAGTCCTACATTTATTGTCTGAATATAATTCTACCTGTTCCTCTTGGAAATAAATTTTAAAAACAAAATAAAACAAAAGCACAAACAAAAAACAAACAAACAATCCTGCAGTGTGGAGAGCATATAAAAAAATCATGTCAGTAGAGCAGAGCCATAAGCTTTCCAAAAGGACCCATGTACTTCATGCTGGTTTTATTTGTTCTCACAGTGCAGGAGCACATTTTGTATGTTCTATATGGTCACCCATAGGATGCCAGAACATTTGCCGGTGAACTTAACATTTTGCCATTTAACCTTTAGCCACAACTATGCAGACTATTTAACTAGGCAGGCCAAGGAAGTTAAAGTTTTTAAGCATACTTGTGTAGTGATCTTAGAATCTTAATGCGTAAGTGGTCAAATCTTTTTATATTCAGAGCCCAGAAAAATAAATGAGCTTTCCCATTTTGCTTCATGTGACTGTTAAAGATTGTTTTATAAAACAATAATCAATGTGACTTTCCAAGGTCATGTGCATGTTAGTGACAGAATTCAAATATAAAATTTCAATGCACTCTTAATTAGGTCAAGATGTCTGAGCAAAATTCCTTCTGTCCAAAGCATCCTCTTATTCCATGTGCATGATAATTAAAATAAATTATGCCCATGAGAAAAGCCATGCTCTAACATCAAAATCCCATTTATCTAGATAAGTCTCAAATCCTTCCTTATTTTGTTCTGATGAAATTCATCTGTCTTTATTTGCAATTGATCTGACTTTGCTTAAGCTTAGTGCAGTGGGTTGTTGGGGGAATTTTTGCCTCTGTAGCTTCCATGATCCAGTTTAAATCATTGAAAATATGAGTCCTTAGCCCCTTCTGCTTTCCAGCTCTCCTCATGCTCTTTATCTTAACCTTTGTTAGTGACCTTTAAGGCCTCTATTCTTGGCTGTCCTCAAAAAGCAACAATCCAGAGTCATCAAAAGGTCCATTTCACCCTGAGGTCATAAGGTGAGGCAATGGTTTGGATTTCAGGGAAACATCACACTTTGGTCATAACAGTGGACAGTTCATTTCACTGCATCTGTACTCTGGGGAGAAGGCTTGAGACAGGCAGTCGTGCCAAAGACACAGGAAGAGGATGAAATGCTCTAATATTTATTTTTCTAATAGATACTTCATTTCCTGTTCTTCCTTTTCAGTATTTACATTAGAAAAGTACCTCCAGTCGATTGCATTCTACAGCATAGTTCACTAGCAGCAATCGTATTCAGTCATATTGGTATATTCAACACCAAAAAGGATGGCTAACCCTAGCTTTTAAAACTGGAAAAGCACCCTCCCTTCTTTCCTACCACCTGGAGTAAGAAAACTAGCCGCTACATGTAAAGGGCAACTGCTTCCCTTACACCCTACAGCTTCCCAAGTATTCATCAACCTTCTACTCTGGGTTTTTCTGAGGTGTTCTCTAGGAAAAGGGAGATTGCTCCTGAGTTTTGACCCTGCAGAAAGATGTATCCTTAAACTCTCTAATGTGCTCACAGGAGAAAGAAGCAAAAGTAAACAATTAAAGGGAAATGATGAAACAAAGAGAAAAAAAGTTCCTACTAATATTTAATGGAGAGGGAGAAAGTAATGCTTAACTAGGTCCTGCCCACATTCATTATTTTAAAAGGTTCTTGCTTGATGGTTTGTAACATATGCAGCTGATAATAAAGTAACAAAATTTAGAAATGAAATTAACAGGTTTCAAAACTCTCACTAGTCTTTCATGGAAATAAACATTTCTGTGTTTTTTTGTAGCCTTTCATTAAGGACAAAACCCAGTTTCCATTATTGTCTCAATTTCAGTTCTGCAAACTTTACTTTGGGAGTTGAGATTTTGTACTTGTCTTTTGAAATCCAACTATTTCATTAATTCAGAGTGAATTTTAGCTGTCACTGGACTTGGATTTGATTTCGAGAGGTTTTATCAGGCATGTCTTTCCTAACCAGAGTTACATACATGAACTGAAGCATTAAATGCATGTATGCATATCAATTTTTTATGACTTTTGGTAGGCCTGCTGGGAACTCCTGCAGCTATGAACTTGATATTGCATGGAACAAAACAAGAGACAGAAGAAAAATTGAGAATTTTGTTGATCATAAATCTATGGGAGTGTAAGAATAATTTTCAGTATCATAACTAATTATTTTTTTAAGGATACCACAGTAGTAAAATTCAGTTTTAGATTTCATGCAGCATTAGGCTTCCTCTTCCCTCTTTTCTATACAGATAGGGTTTTTTAAAGGTTCAACAAATAAAAGGAACCTTTTAAAAAGCATATGGATGTACTTAATGCATTTTTTAACATTAAAAATTTCCCAACCTGTAATAAACAATATAGATTTGTGATATACTGTAGATTTGTGATATACTGTAGTCCTTTGTGTCACATTTTTTAAAAATACAATAATGTTACACTCCTAATCCATTTATTTTTGCAAGTAGAACATGAAAATCTGCAAAATTCCTGGTTAGGGAAATTGAACAATTCTTAGAAGGAACAAGACACTTTGACCTTCTATAGTTCTTGAAGGGCTTATCAATGAAATTATACTAAAATGCTATGGGGAAATAAACGACCCTTTTTTCAGTGGTTGTGGAGGTCTGGAAATACATCTGGAAATCACTCTGCCATTTCTTCATTCCTCTAAATTTAAGTAAATAAGATTTTTTCCACTTTTTTTTATCCAAACCACCATGTCTACATGAAAGTTAAAATCCTCATCAACAGTGACGAGAGAGGAAGAAAGCAAGCTTCTGCTAGCATGGGTCTAGCACATAGAAGCAGAGGAAAATAGTGATCTTATCCTCAGCAAAAAGAACTATTTTATGACTGGGTCCCAGTGAAGCTGGTGTGTTTTAAGGTGCTTAATTTACATAAATGACTCCTTGTTAGGGGATCTATGATGTTCTTAAACAGTTAACATATGTTCTTTATCTGGAAGGGCAGGGACAGTCACTTCTGGGACCCTGTCCATTCTTGAGATACTAACAGCAAAGACTGTGTGCCCCCATTACTGTTATTAAGTAACAAAATTGCTTCCAAATATCTTACTCTTTCCATTTTAAATTATGTTGTATGATGCAACATGTAAACACCTTAACAAGCTTCATCTATCAAGTGTAATCCAGGGGCTGACACTGGCACATGCACAAACAAAACAACACAGCAACAAAAAAGTGAAGCAATTCTTGTACTTCTGAAGAATAAAAAAGAGCATTCCTTGTGGAATGATTTTGCAAGTGTGTGTAATCAATTGTAAATAAATAAGAAAATTGGTGTTTATAAGCAAGAATCTTTGAGTGTAAAAGACTATTTAAACTAGGGTGAAATAAGCCATTGCTTTCAATCACAGAGAGAATTTTCAAACCAATTATGTTCTCTTATGCCACTTCTGATGTCAAGAAAGACCTTCTAAGGATTGTATCCAAGAGGATATTCTAGTCAGTTCATTGAGGAAATAATGGTATCCTAAATATATGAACAGAACTTGCCCCCCTTTCATTGGTCTGTATATATCATCACAGCCTGAGTCTACTCAAATCTAAAATTAGAATTAAAATCAATATAGATGCTTGCACAGGTGCCCTCTGTATTTGGAGGCCTAAAGGGTCTATTTGAAAGATCCAAACACAACCTGTTTACTGAACCCTGATATCATGGTAGTGCACTGATATGTTTAAAAGAGAGGGTAAAATCAAGAGCATATGTTTTGTGTGTACAGTCAAATAATGAGGAAGGAAAATGCAAATGCAAAGCTTGGAAGGAGAGCCACCAACAGACAGGAAAGAAAAAAGCAAAACAGAGCCAAAATACTTATACATACAGTTCGTGATTCCGGATCTTCAGTTCCTACCTAATGGCTACTACTAACCCTGGAATTTCCCTTCCGCATGTGAGTAGGTATTATTTATATCCTGTAAGATAAGTTCTCCACACTGCTGTAAGATGATTCCAGCCCAGTTTTCTGGTGAACACCTGTGGTTAAATCTTCAACTCATATAATCTCAAGAGACTTATCTGAGCCAACTCTAAATTGATTGATTCTCTTAGAGGTCCATATGCTAGGACAGTCATACCAGCTGTTGTAACTCACCTAGACAATGGGGCTGTAACATCCCTGATGGAGGCTGCAAAGCTGCAAGAAGAAGTAGATTCTAATTGAAGCTGATCTCGGTCATGCAGCGCTATTAAGTGCATGGTGCTGGTAACAGCTCTGTAACCTGGCATGTTTTAGGATGAGACACTGCTGAAGTAGAATTAAGTCCTCTCTGCTTAGCTACCCCCAGCCAAAGCTCTTCCCTCCCTGGGCATCTCTGTCCTTGCCCACAGCACTTGCTATAGGGACAGACTGTTTATTCACTGGTGACAAAGATGACATCACAGCAACAGAATGGAGATCCTTAGAGCAAATCTATCCCAAAACTTGCTGTCTAATGCAAAGTGAACCAGCAATTGAATAATAAAGACTTCAGTGAACATGACACTGGAACACCAGATGAAATTACAATGGCTTTAAAATACAGTTTCAGTTAACTGTGCCTGGAAAAAGGAGAGAGTACAAAGGAACACATAAGTGGAATAGATTTATAAAATGAAAGAGTAGTACCACTAAGTTGATTAGATATGATTTTTCATCATTACTATATTTTGCACACCTCAGGTAATTTCAGTGGGGAAAAAATTAATTTATTCCTGTTTATGACAAAAATAGGCTTTATTTATATACAACATACAGGAAATTTATTCCAAGAAACATATTCAACATCTTTTTTCCCAAGATATTTTTATGAATAGTGACAGTACTGACACATACAGCAATTTTTTCAAAGTAGTATGTGAGTTTTTATTACTAGCTGTCCATTGACAAAGGACGGCACAAATCATCTTCTACCATACACTTTTCAAAGAGGTATCAATTAACTTTATTGATTGCCTTTCTGATAATAATCATTATTTAATTTTATTTGAGGATCATGCTTTACATGCTGAGAAAATTCATCTAATGGAAAGATCAAAAACAATAGATGTGAAAGCATATGTTGACTGAACTAGATTCATCTATCTCCTTTTTAGTTATGCAATACTGATTTGCTGACACATGCACAGAAAATCTTTGTGACAAGCAGACAAAATAAAAGATCATGGAAAAGGTAAAAAGCAAGATACTGTTCCAGACATGACTACTGTACAGAGAGGGGAGTACACTAAGCGTATAGCTCATCATACTGATGTATCTTCTTGTACCAGACAGACACACTTAGGGCCATCACATAGGCGTGAAGACAGAAAGGTAATTCTTTCCTCCACACAAGAGAATAAAGGTATAACATTTAGATGATTTGCTTCAGACTCAAACCTGGGATTCCAAAATGGTGTCAACTGCCATGTCTCCATTGGCTTCACTGGTTTCCAAAGTCCATCCAAATTTTGCTGTCTTTCTTAGATCTTACTTTGACAAAATTTCCATCAGTAATAAACATGAACTATGCTTCAATATGCATAGAAGAATTAGTCCCAGAACACTGAGTTCTCAGTTTGAGTTCCTGATGGGGATTTTTGGTGAAATCTTAGTATTATCTAGTCTTTGTTAACCAGGCAGGAAAGGAGACACTTTGACTGTTAAGAGGCTATAACTTGATTGTCCCTTCAACCAGAAAATAAAAAAAAACCTACATGAACCAAATAGGTCAGACTGCTTAAAGATATCTTAAGCTTACTCCAAATACTTTTTTAGTTTAACTGCTGCAAACACATAGACCTTTAGTGTGATTTTAAGTGGGTGAGGGAGCCAAATGCAAAACACAGCATGTCCTCCTTTCTGTTTGCTTTAACTTTTCATAGGCTGACAAAAGGGATGTGGCATGGTTGCGTGAGTGACTTCAAACAAGGGTTTGTAAGCTCTTGGGGTGCTGAGTGTACCTGCTGTCAGGACAGAAAAGATGCAGCAGATGTCTAGAAGAATACAGGATGGAGGCCAACACTCTTCCAGCTGTCCTAGTATTGTGACATGGCTGTTGGCTGGGATGCCCCAATGCTGCCCTCATTAATGTGTAAAACAGGTAACTGGACCTTTCTGCTGATCTAGCTTTCATTTCAGTTTTTGTCTGCTCCCATCCTGAGCTCAAAGTTAATTATTACTGCTATTCCTGAAGTTAGCTAAGGAACTCACACTTTTTTCTGTAAGAGAGAAAGAGTGCCTTCTTTCTCCAGCCTCGTATATTTTCTTTCTTGTGGCACTGTGGTTGTAAGAGCTCTTTGTCCTAGATGTGTATCACAGTAATTCTGAAAGAATCTCAATTTCTCACATCTTCAGTCCTGGGTTGGCTTAATTTCAAAATAATGTTGTGGGTAAAATGCATAAAAATTCTTATACAGAGGGAGAGTGAGGTTGTATTAATATGAGCCGTATCAGACTAGAATAAGGATCTGACTATGTGCAAGTCTTTCAACTAACACATTCTAGGAAACAGTTTCAAGATAGGCAAGTATAGTTAATACTCTTAAAATCTGGGGTACACCACTTCATATTTTCAGAGGTGGAAGAGATATATTTGTACTTTGTTGGAGAACACTGGCAGTGGGAGGATTTTTATCCCACAGTTTTTCTGCACACAAATGTTGAGGCATCCACTATATTATTATATATATATGTATTACTATATGGCTTAGAGTTCAAGTGCTTGACCACATGCTGTGAAGCATTGTGTGAAGCATCTCCTTTTAAGAGAGGTCCCAGCATATACACTTAATATAATGTAATTTTTTTATTAGAAATTATAGTGAAGTCTCTCTTTGTTCATCACCTCTGTTCTTCCTCATAATATATTATCCTATTCCTTTTTCTGTGTTGGTTTTAACACTAGCTGGAAATTAAACCCCAAGTAAGCCACTCCCCTTCCCCCCGCCCCTTCTGGTAAAGAAAGGGACAAAAGCAGAGACTATGGGTTGAGGTAATGATTTCTAGAAAGCACAAAGCAGTGAAATAAGACATGCACCATAACAACAGCAATATTAATAATATTAACAAAAAGAGAAGGTGTTTTACCCACAAAAAGGTGTTCACCACCAGGAACAAAACCATGATGGCATGGGTAGGCCACAACCACATGACTTCCCCAGGCAAAGGCACTCACACAACTCTGCCACCAGGATACCATCACACCTCTTTTCAGTTGTCTCCACCAACAACTGATCAACTTTTCTTGTCTGAGAGCAGTATTTTCATCACAGTAACTTAAATGCATATCCAACATATTTCATATTCATATGCAATACTAGAAGTTGTGTGAATTTTAATAAGGTAGCTGTATCCCTTGAAACTGGAGTACTTGCTTTAACCACAGATAAAAGTCACACTTCTCCTGCTTGTGAGTTTCAGTTGCAATTGGGAAGAACTGCTCAGCATGCCCCAAATCTTCTTTCCCTTACTCCTTAAACTTTGGTACCTCTGGAAATTACAGAACTGCACTACTCATTCAGAAAAGCACTTTCCAGTCATGTTTTGAAGGTCATTTCTTAGATGCTTTGCAGCCTGTTAGATATAGCAAAGAGAGTTTAGAAATTTACCCTCTTTATCCCAGAGCACCGCTTTGCTGGGTTAGTGCACAACATCTTGAGAAGGACACATGCACAATCAGCAGTACCTCTATGCTGTAAGTGAGCAGAGTGAAAGACTGACAGTGCCTTTGTATTTCAAGGCTAAAATATACAGCAAGTTTTGAAAAGGCAACCTGGAATAGCCTGTCTACCAAACCTATTTTTTAATTGTATCAGCCTATTGAGGAGCAAAAAATGTCATAAACTTCATAGGCTTCACCCTACAGACTTTGTCTATATCTTTTGTCCTGCCCACTGGAGTTTTCAGAATCTCAAGTTACCTTGAACATGAACCTGTCTTTTATGATCAAAGGTGCCTTCCATGTTTTTCTTACATTTAGTGTTTGCCTGGATCTTTAAAAAATCATACAGCACATACTTCAGAGTGTAGGATATGGCAAAATATACTCACTTTAGTATGAATGTTGTAGGCCAAAGACAGACTGACTGTGTGCTTATGAATAAAGTATGCTTCATGAATTCTGAAAAGCTTAGCTTAGAAGTATAGTGAACATCTGCTGTGCAAACAGAGACCAGCAGATGTTTTGATTTTGCCTACCTTTTTTTTTTAATCTTGGAAGCTAGCCATATGATATCCTTATTGTGTATTGGGCTTGTCCACCAGTGAAAACAAAATTCTTATGACTAAACTTCATCATTGTCTGAATACTGAGAAGCAATACAAATCTTGTTTTTCTTTTTTTATAACTTGAACTAATAACCCATAATTTGCCCCTTTCAAATGCTTGTTTGCTGTGCAGAAGACTAAAATGCACAGACTTCTGCCTGAAAGGAGCAATTTTTGGCAGACTGACACTTCTCCTCCTACATAATGATCTTTTTCCAAAGTCATGTGGACAGACATTTTGCTCTCATTTAAGTGCTCTGTATTCTCTTCAGTCTGTGTCAGAACTCCCAGAGGTGTCAATGGGATTTGTGTGTGTAAATCAAAACTGCCTGCCTTCAATTTGTGTGTGTTTAAACAGTATTTATGTGGGAAGTCTAGACTTGAAGTTTCTAGCCCTGGAAAATTTATCTTAAAATAATTACAGCCAGTGAATTACAAGGATTGCAAAGTATCTCTCCCAACTTTTAATGTTAAAAAAGTGATAATTTAGGAGCTTAATCTCCTTTTATTCCTCCTTCTTGAGAATACCCTTATATTTATAGAAAATTCTTTGTTTCCTCCATATGTTCTGTTTGTGACTGAGGCCTAAAATGGCCCAACAAATCCTCTCAGATTTTATGACTAAGATCTTGATAGCCTAACTTTGGCTGAATGCACAATGCATCCTGTATAATGTTTTCCTCCACTGTCCTTTCACTATTGCCACTAAAAAAAAAATTAAAATTTTAACTGTCAGAAAGTGCTGAGACAGTGTGTTCTAACATATGAAGCTTCCAAGAGCAGACCCTGCTTTGTAAAAAGACTGCAGTCTTGCTTGATCTTTGCTGTAGTCTGGGGGCAGTGAATGAAGCTGCAAGCCGATAAGGCACTGCTGCACTGGGAGGCGAAGGTTCTCAGCCAAGAGGAGAAGACACACATCCCAGGACTCAGGAGCTGGACGTGTTCTTTCTCCGAAAGGGCACAGGAAGAAAGAGGATAAAGCAACTTCCCAAAGCCCTTTCTTTCTCCCCCTTTCCTGGAAGAGCTCTGCGGCTTTCATTTAAAGAGATTGAAAGTATTTCTACCCCTACTCTATAGTAAATGCTATTCCTGGAAGCTTTCCTCCTCATGCAGTTCTTTAAACACCCCCTGCTGAAATATTTCCCTGACATGTACAAGGGGAAGTGGACAGCACAGAGTAATCCTGTACCCTGGCAAAGGCTGAAGGGGCAGAAAGCCTAGCTCTGCTAGCTACACACTGTGTTAGGTTTCCCCAGATAGATGCTGTGTGCTTGAGCACAAAGAGAGTCTTAGAACAAGCTTAACTAACATCAGGCTCTGAATTCTGTTCTTAACCTGTTATTTTATCTCTAGTTTAGCTAAAATCTAGAATGCTGTAAAATTCCTGCAGACACCTAACATTTCAGTTGCAGCTGGGTTTCCACTGTGGTACAAAGTTACTAGCAGAACATCCTTACTGTAAAAACAAAAATGACCAGCATTCCTTCAAAAATTGTAGGGTATGTGATATTGTGGTGCTGTCTCTGCAGGCACAAATACTGTGTGGGCTGAGTACAAGGATGTGTTCTGTCCAGCTGTATTTGGAGGAACATGAAGGGGGGAAACACAATGCTTTTCTTCGCCATATTTGGAAAGATGCTTGGCCATGTTTCATTGAGTAATTCAAGCAAAAAGCTATTTGGCTAAAGGACAGCAATCCTCAGACTGTTTGTTTGCAGAAGGGTTTTTAACTGGGGGTAAAGATTTCCCTTTTGTTTAGTAATCAGAGTGGTGTTAAATGACCATATGGTCTTGTGGGGAGACAGTAAAGAATTACTGGAATTCACCAAGTCTGTGGATTTTAATAAGACAATGAAAGAGATACAGTAATGTGATTGTAAAAGCAGCTGAAGTGGTGCTCTTAAGCTTTCCTTTTCAGGGCCAGTCAGCCCTCTTCTGTCACATGACAAAGACAGTTTATTCACAAGATCTATTTTTTTTTTACCTGCTGTTTTGTAATGGAAGAGAGTCACAGTCCAGCACCACCTTCTTAACTACCCTGTCATCAGAAGTCACATTAAACCTGCATTTTCTGTTCAAGTAATGAAGCCCAGGGCAGATATTTTGACCTTCAGGGACACTTAAAGTGGGAAAAAACTCCTTCTGCTCTCCACCTCCCCATCTGCTACAGATCAGTATGAACCAAAGAACAAATAATATGCATGAATACAACAGGGAAAAGACCATCAAAAGAAGAGGGCTTAAGCACACCAACATGGAAAGGATTTGTAAAAAGCTGGCAAGCAGGCTTGGAGAAGGCAATTTCATTACAACAGAGATTTCCCCTGAAAATGCTGCTTTCAGAAAAGCTTAGTGAACATATAGTGAACGGAATGCTTGCTGCTTACACACACATACATGACCTTCACCATCTGCAAGACAACTTTTTCTTTTGCAAGTACAGCCTCATGGATAAAATACTTTCTTGAGGATTTTGCATGCTGAGTCCAAGCTTTTAAGTTTCAGTTTATTGCAAAAATTATTCTAGGGTTTTGTTAAATCACATTAGGAGCAGACTTGAATTCTTTGGCTGCTCTCACTCTTTCCCTCCTACCACTGGATTTCCTTTACTAGAGATGCTGATGCTAACTTCTCAGTATCTTGCAATGCTTTAGTGTCCCCTCTCTGCACAAATAGATCTAACAATGCAAAGAGAGGTACCTGTGTTATATACAAGGGGAAATATATTAGGAGAATTATTCACTACATACAAGTTACTGATTCTTTTCAAAGCCTTTTGCACACTAATTATCCATGGACTGAAATCTCCCCTTGCCATTCAAACTTTTCTGGATTTTATTTCACATCAGTACTAACATCTGATGTGAACATCTGTGCTAACGTCTCAGTCTTGCATCCATAGTCAAAGTTTAGCTGTTCACCTCTTTATTCCTCTACTATTGCAAACTCCCTGTGAGATAGATATATTTACATCTTGCATTGATAAGTTCACTCTGAGGCCCTGTACACATGTTTATTTTTGTTAAACCAGTAAGAGCTTCTGTGCAGCATGACTGGAGAGGTCTGTATGACTTAAGAAAAAACATGCTTTCGAAAATTGTACATGTATCAAGGATTAATTTAGATTTGCCCTGTTATTTTTTGCATTCCTAATTCTGATGACATCACCAAGACTGAAATTAACTACTGTGTTTTCACCATTAGTCATACCTGATTGCACACTGGCAACGGGCCCTTGACATGAATTGTTCTTCCTCTGCTAAAAGTGTTTTCAGTACATCAACTTTTCTTCTGCTTCTGAGTCCTAAAATGTGTGGCATTTATAAATATGAATCTGGGAATATGTAAATGTGGATGAAACAAGGGAACTGACAGTTAGGTTTCCAGCAAGCTAACCCAGACTGAAGTAATTTTTATGATTTGAAAACTCAGGGCTCATAGCAGAACATCGTAACAGCAAATGATCCTCTTCGGTTAGGAGAACCTTGAGAAATCAGACTCATCTAGGCTATACTTTTCCATTCTTTCATTCTGGTTTGTGCGAAGACCAACACAGCCTAGTGCAATGTAGATGAGAAGACTAGGTATAGTAGTGCTGTGGTGTGATCACAGTGGATGCAATTGGAGCATCATTTGTTTAATCTTCTAAAGACCAATTGAGCAAATCAACTTGCTGAGGACTTCTGTGATTGTAGCAATTTTCAGCTACCCTTTCAAGACAAAAAGGTCTCATAGCAGCCCAAGTATGATGTTGTCTCTTTCATTTCACTATAACATGAAAAGAAACTGATCAGTCTATCACATAGCACATCCTTCAGTACCAGAACTGTTTTTCACAAATGGTTCTGTGTCTGATTTCTATTTTATCTTCAAGCTCTGAGATGCAGAAGTATACCCAAGAAACAGATTTTTGTGAAGCACTTGGACTACTCCATAAATGTAAAACATGTAAAAACACGTTGGATGTGTATATCAGACACATCATTTCCCTAAGTAAATAATATTTTCTGTTACTTAGTCTCTTGTCATTTGCAGTGAAATTTGAGTATTGCTGGGAAGTCAAAACGGCAGTATCGGATCAATTTTCTATCAGCTAAAAGCCTCAATGTGCCAAGAACGTATAATTCAACCAAATGTAAATATAAATGTGGGGCTGAACTTGCAAATGCACCAACGTACCTGTGTATTCCTTCGCGCTTCATGATGTCAACAGAAGCAAACTCAAGAGGAGGAGTAGCAAATGTGCAAAAGAAGGAAAATACCAACACAAGGCCAAAAGTTGCAATCAACAGGTTTACATGGCTAATCGGTCCCAGGGGAATTTTTCTGAGACTAAGTTACTCCTGAAAATGCAGTTGATTGAGAAACAGTAGAAAACAGTTTCATTTTAAAACAATGGCTAAAATAAATCCAGGTTCTGAACTCATAATATTCTAGAGAATTAAATCTGTACTGAGATTGGTTGAAGGGTAGTGGGTTCTGAATTTGGCAGGAGGTCTCTGTGAGTGTATCTCTCTCCTAAAGTGATTCACAGACAGCAAGACAGCACAGGACCTCTTTGGAGAAATGGCTTGTAATGTCAGAGTTGGCAACCAGGAATTTTTCATAACACACACAGTTTATTGTCACTGTTGCTACATCAGTGTATATGTTTGCAAACACATGCTGATGTGCATATGCAAATACTGTCCCTGTCCTTTATGCACACACCCTTGAGGACGCTCACCCCATGTATCTGGACATCTCGCTGTCATTGCTGTGAGAGCTACATAAATAAAGTATTGCTACATCTTGAAAGTTGAAAAATCGAGTCCTCAGGCTGCTGAAGTGTGCCCTTGAACAAGAGAGGGAGACTGTGACAGAGCCAGGAGCGAGACCAGAGCATATGGACCCTTCAAACCTCCCAGCCGCAGGCGCATCCTCCCCGCAAAACAAAGGGCTAAATTAGCCACGATTAATTCAGCACGTGTAAGCCCCCACTCCGTCCCCGCGAGCAGCGTCTCCAACCCGCGCGGCGAGGGAGCGGAAAAGGCGCTCCTCACTTTTCGGGGGGTCCTGCCTTTCCGCCCCGCTTCGCTTCTGCTCGGCGCGTTTCCAGTGACCGCCACCCGCCCCCCTGCCGGGCTGGCCCTCGCCAGCCGTGCGGGACCCATCGGGGCGGGACGGGGTGGCGGGAGGCGGGGAGGGACGGGGGGACGCTACCGAAAGGCGAGGAGGGGAAAACGGAGAGAGGGGCGTGCGAGGGGCAGCGCCTTCAGCCGCGGGGGATTAAAGGGCGCGGATACCTGCGGGGCCGGCGGAGAGGCCAGTAGGGAGACAGAGAGGCAGGCCGGACGCCTCTCCGAGTAGAGAAGAGGTGGGGTGTCAGAGGGTGACCAGCAGCTCTTCTCCCGCGGGTGCCGGCGTCTCCCCGCGCCCGCCAAGCCATGTGGCCCCTGCTGGCTCTCTGCTGCTGGGGGGGACTGTCGCTGTCCCTGTCGCCGTCGGCGCCGCAGGGCCGGCCGGGCGGCCAGCCGGGCGCCCTCCTCCGCGCCCCAACTTTCGCGTCGCCTTCCCTGGAGGCGCCGCCGCTGCCCGACACGACGGAGAGCAAAGTGGAGAAGCTGGGGCGCGCCTTCAAGCGCCAGGTGCGGCGTCTGCGGGCGCGCAGCGGACGGCTGGAGCTGGTGTTCCTGGTGGACGAGTCGTCGAGCGTGGGTCCGGCCAACTTCCTCAGCGAGCTGCGCTTCGTCAAGAAGCTGCTCTCCGACTTCCCCGTGGTGCCCGCGGCCACGCGCGTCGCCATCGTCACCTTCTCCTCGCGCAGCAACGTGGTGCCACGCGTGGACTACATCTCGCGGCGGCGGCCGCAGCAGCACAAGTGCGCCCTGCTGGGACGCGAGATCCCCGCCATCGCCTACCGCGGCGGCGGCACCTACACCAAGGGCGCCTTCCAGCAGGCGGCGGTGAGACGGGGCGGCGGGCGGGGGCTGCGCGGGGTGCGGCTCCGCGGTGCGGTGAGAGGAGCGAGCGCTGGTGCCGTGAGCGATGGCGCGGCACCGGTGCGGTGTGGGGTGCGCTGTGGCAAGGCGAGGTGTCGGCATCGAGGGAAGGCACGGCGATGCGAGTCGCGGTAGTGCGTGGGTTGTACGGTGTGCTGTGCTGCGCGGTGTGTGGTGTGGGAATGTGGTTCTCTGCGTTGTTCGAGGGTGTTCCGCGACAAGGGGTGCAGGGTTGTATGATGGGGTGTGGAATGGTGTGGTGTGGGATGCAGAGTAGTCTGGTCAGAGCATTTAGGCACTGCCTTCCCGTGATATCTGCACCTGCATCTCCCATGTTTTCTGCTGCCTTTGCAAACAAACGTGTGAAATTCGTTCTTTGAAGGGACATGGAGCCCGTGTCTTAATTTCAGAAGTGATACATATGAGTCAAGTCTGGCATCTGAAATGCCTGCCTGGTCTCATGGCAGCGGGACTTGAGTGCCCGCTAGCTGTCAGACCTACCTACCAGGTGTCTGTTTTAATTGTTGGTGACTTACAAAGGTCCTCTTAAGATGCATGCAGTATGCCAAGTAAGTAGGGGCATGTCCCTACGAATGTTTCCAGACACCATAACACAATCACTTTTCATGCCGTCTCACAGACCCGTAGCAGAAATTTGGTCTAGGTAGCCCCTGGATATGTGCTGGCACTTGGTCATACTGGGGAGACTTCTCAGTTGATGGTCAAGGCACAGCCAGTCTACCCAGGAAGCTTTTTTTGCAAGGCTAAGCCTGTCCCTTCCTTGTCATTTGTCCTCTGTGTTCAGAAACAACCAGTAAACCAAGTCTCATTTGCGATTTTTTTTTTTTTAATCTAATTTCTGGTAGTGTCCTGTAGCTGAGCATTGGGTACACTTCTCTTGAAACATTTACGCATTCTGATTTGGAACTGAGGAGCGAGAATGTTAGAGGTGCATCACTGCTGGGCATATGAAATTGGCAGAGATTATTCTCATCTTCACTTTTGGCAGGAGAAAGCAAGTTCACTTAAAATGTGCTCAGAGCTGCACATGCCAAACCTGCTTTAGGAAAACACATCCCTGTATTAGATCTTCCACTGTGAAGCCATGTTTCAATATATATCCCTCCCAGGGGTGTTGTGTGAAAAAGTTAATGATACAAGTTAAAAATAACCGTTAAAAACAAAATATAAGCTTGAGAAATACCATCTGTCGTCTTGATACGAAATCTTGACTAAGGATATCTTTAAAGTAGAATAAACAAAAATTCCCTTCAGAAACCTACAATTTAGTTTCTTGAGCCCAGCTAAACTTTGTGGCTGCAACAGCATGACTGTCATTTTACACTGTGTTCTTATAAGAATGTGGGAAGAAAAATATTCACATGGTGACAGGGAAAATTAAGATGGAATGACAAGGTTAAATTCCGGTCTGTTTACTAGCTCTTGTTAAAGATACTGTACTGTGGTTTTCTTCACTATGATTTCTTCATGTTAGTCAAATTAATGTCTTCAGAGAATACTGTCCTTTCTAGACACTCTTCTTTCTAGAAAATGACTGTTCTAAGTTTAAAATACTACTGTTGGAATAAATCTAGGAAGTTTTTACAGTATAATAAAACTGCTATTCCCTCTGGACTCTTAGACCTCTGCCTTATGTTTTTAAGTGTCCTTTGGTACAACCATAATTATTTCTTCTTTCACTTTTCTAAAATGTCTCTTTTTTTGAATTGTTCTTTTTCTCTTACACTTTAACTTGGCATTCCTTATGCTTCTGACCAGAATTCTCTGCTACTTTTCCAAACTCAAAAGTATCTGCAAAGCATTACAAAGTCTCTGGGATTGTATCACTTATGTGTTGTAGTAATAGAAAATGAAGGAAAGTGCATTGTTAGAATAAACCCAGCACTTAAATCATCATGCAGCACTCTTCTTTGGTAGGTCTCAAAGTCATTAATTCACATCTGTGACAGTTCCACTGAAACCACAGAGGCAGAGAGATAAGTGCAAGGTCATCAGGCCGGTTAGTGTCTGACCTGGGAACATGAGTGAACGGGTGCAAGATTTACATAGCAGTAGCTGTCTCAGAACCTGTGGCAGCCAAACATCATCCTAAAAGCAGACCTGTTTGGTTTGACAAGCTGTTGCACAACCACACAACGTCCATCTTCTTTGAAAACACAAGAGAGTTCTCCTTGACACTGCAGCTTTGCATCCTCTCCGAAGGTACTTTGCGGACGAGTTTATTGCAGAGTTTCTGTGTTTTGTCAAAGCTGTCCTTACTAACTTTTGCCATGTAGACCACACTTTGGCTTTCCTACCCCGCCTATTAAGATGAATTCTATGTGATTCACAGAAATATGCCAAATATACCACAAAAGACAGTGACAAGAGACAGAATCCTGATGAGAATGGCTGAACTCCTCTTGATGTTTGGGGTTGTCACCCTGTTTGTGATTTCATGCCATGCTTGAGCTAGCAAGTGCTCATTTTCAGAGTCTTTCTTTTAAGGCACATGCAAACAGTCTTAGAAAGGGGAAGAAACTGAGCTCATTAATTCAAAACTCTTTGGCTTCAGTTTTTCACAGCATAAGTTGGTGGGACAGCACAAACTACATGCAGCTTATGTTAAGCAGATTGCTTATTGCATTATGGAAAGCTACAGGGCTGTTGTGACAGCAAGAAAGAACCAAAGCAGGATTGAAAATACAAACAGGTTAAAGCAAGTGTTGCTCCTGATGCTTAAGGAATGCAACTAAAGCCAAAATACCTCAGGGGTGAAAAGTGTTGAGAGACCTGTAGGCTACTCTATTGGAGTTTCTGATCCTGAGAGATAAGCACTGCTAACAGCACCCATTATGTTTTGTGGGAAGGATGTGCATTTGTTACCAGATGGGCTTCAAAACAGAACTGAGGGGGTCATCATGCAATTATGGAAGTTTAATGGGTTCTTGTTTTAGCAGCTGAGAGTCACAGTTACATATATGCCAGCATTGATCTTCTGTCTTTATTGATGGACAGTTTAAACATCCTGAAGCTGCATTGGTTTTGGTGGTCCAAAAAAAGACAAAAATAAAAATTATTTAAATTACACCACGTGGCAATGTGTTGATTAAATTGTATCTTCTAATAAGAAGATAGTCTTATTTCTGTCTTTCAGTGGAAGTAAAATGGGAACAATTTCTCTTCGTAATTGAAATGGAAGTTGTAGGTGTGAAATACTATTGAGCAGAAGTCAGAGACCATACTTGGACAGGCTCAGACAAGTCAATTGTAAAAAGTCTACCAAAGCGGTAGCTGAGGGAGCCTTTGGAAGTTCTATGTTACAAAAATAATTGTTGCATTAAAAAGGTTTTTTTTTTTGGTTTTGTAATTCGTCTTCACTCCATTGAAGTCGGTATAGGTATATGCAAGTGGAAGGTTTGTCACCTACAGAGTAAGGTTACACATTTTCTGAAAATCTGGTCTTTAAAATCTGGTGTTTGTATCTAATGTGATTTTGGGGGAGCATGATGAATGTCCAACCAGCACGTCAAATCCCATGCTCTGTGTTATAGTTAATAAATATTTTTAAAAATGTCCCCCAAAAGAATGTAAGCACATATCAGTTTAGGATAACAATTCTAAAGCTTATTTAATGCTTGTTTAAATAAGTAACAGTGGCTTTGTTTCTTCTGTCTGACAAAAGCACAAAAGTACAAGATGCAGCATTATTACCCACTAGGAAAATTAGCTTTTATTTTCAATGCATTTTCAGATTCAGAATCTCATTTTCAAATGAAAATGAAAATTTTATTGGAGCTAAAGAACTGAAAATCTTTTCTTACCATGTACTTGGTTAAGTTGGGGTTTTTTAATTTGAAAAAAGTAATGCCCTCTCACTGACAAGATGAACATTCAGAATCATGTATATTGTCTGGTTATCAAACATGTGTTTGTGGATTTCCATTCTTATGTTCTCTTCAAAATCTGCAGCTAATAATGAGAGAGTAGCAGACTCTGGGTTATCTTTGGCATCGTGCTCTAAATATCTGATGATGGCTTAGGTCGACTAGAGCTAACTGACTGGTTGACAGTGTTTTTGACATGACTTTGGATATCTGTGTTAAAGATAAGTTAGTAAAAAAAATCAAAAAGTCAACTTGGTTTACCTCTGTGGCCACCTTTGCAATTGTAGAGCTGGTAGTTAGGGATTACCAAATTGCAAGTAGTGTTCCTGTCAGCCATCACTGGTGTCAGCTCTAAGTCTCCAGTTTTAATCAGTGTGGAGTTGTGAAGAGTACTGGTCCTGCATACTCCAACCTTGCATGGGGTTTGTTCACAGGATTAATAAGGCAGAGTCAGAGGCAAGATACAGATCTGCACATTGATCACTGCCCTTAGACCAAGCCTGAAATACACCTACCTTTAGAAGTTTTTAAGTAGTTAATTTTTCTCTGACCTTTTGGCCGGGACAGGCAAAAAGTGCTCTGTTTAGCATAATATCTGTGGCTGCCTAATCAGGATTAATACTTTCTTCAGTTGAAAACCTGTTCTTTAGAATTCTTCTGCTTGTGCTTAATAAATTGTGCCTTGCCTTTTGGTCTAATCAGAAGCATGTAATTTGGAAGCCTGGTGTAGATATTGCTGCACAAAATAAAATGAATCTTGTGGATGTAATATCTGAACCAACAATACAATGAATGAAACATTTCACCACTATGGTATCTGGATGATATCATCCTAAATGTTTCAGGAATAGAGATTCCTTTTCATGAGAAAACCATTTCTTGTTGTCCTCTCAGAGTTTTTTTTGGAAGGGTCTGACAATAAGCCCCTTCTGATCCCCAGTCCTTAAAAGTTATGACCCTCACAGAGAAATCAGTCTTATCACGTACTTTACTTCAGAGAAACAAAGACAAACCAGAAAAGCTGCTGAGTGATTTGTTCTGAGAGAAGGAATAAATTCACAGCATTAAAATTTTGAAGAAGTCAGGGCAAAATAAGTAGGTTCATTTTTAATTCATTTCCTGAACTTATGAGAGGCCTTTACAGCAAAATGCATCATATTTAGCAGTAGCTCCTGACATAAGCCTCAGTGTTAAACTTCTGAATGTTTATTTGGCATGTTCTGCAATACATGTTTTACCCTTTGTCCCCCAATTCCATGTGCTATTGGAATCTGTGAGTCAGATTTACAGGTGGGGCCCCATGTTTGTGATGCTAGGAATTTTCTGACTTTTCCAGGTGCAGAAATTAAAAGCACTAATGCTTTTAGCAACAGGTTCTTTGTAGGACCAGCAACCTGCTTAAATTTTGGAACTGCTTACTTCTCTATGACGTTTACACAATCCAAAACAACAGCTCTTGTTAAAATTATAATACTCCCTCTGGTTCAGGGTCTCACTGGCAACCTCAACCAGGAAGATGAAGAACCTCCTTGAATGTAAAGAGCAGTCTGTTAAGAGCTTTGACGTTCAGAGTCGTAGTGCTCTGCTAAGCATGGGCAGTATGAACAGTTAAGCAGCGACGGGTTTCTCTCCCAAACACTCCCCCACATCCAGCTGGTCTGGGACATCTCTTATCAGTGATAACTTTGTGTTAGTGTTGCTCAATTCTAGCAGTCCTGGAGGAAAAAAAAAAAAAGTATTCAGATGATAATTGAGCAGTGACAGCTGGCAGTAGATGGGCTAGGTCCTGAATTGTGTTTGTCCTTTTGGAACTAATTATCCAGTTCAGCTTCTCTTCTTTCCCCCTGCTTATTTAAAGTAATAAATGTTTAAAGCAAACACAAAAAAAACAAATATTTGGCAGATGTACTAGTCAATAGTGATGTGACTGCTTGGTCTGAAAACACATGAAAATCAGTTATGTATTTAATAAAATATTTTTGAGTCCCTATTTTTATTATTAGCGGAAGACCAGAGCAGTACTAAAGAAATCAAATAACATATTTGTTATTTTGGTATAATGATGGAAACTGCACACAGACAAGAAAACTATGATTTTTCATTTTTTAAATCAAACTGAGATCTACTAGCAAGTGATATGTTGAGTATAGCATACAACAAGGCAGCATATAAAGGCCTCCAGCAGCTTTACAAAGTCTTGATAAAGTTATTAGAAGTTATATAGCACAAGAGCTCGGAAAATGTCTATGCAAATAACGTTGCCTGGTTTTTAATGTCCTGTTTAGAAGACCTCAGAATGATAGAAGATAAAGATATGCATGTTAGTTGCTTCCTGGAAACTGGGTGCATTCTGCTCTCTCTATTTCAGGGCTCAAAACTGCAAGCCACACAATTTCAAATCACCAGATCCAACAGTCCTAACACAACTGTGTGAGTCAAAATTGTGTGTAGTAGCTTCTGTCATTGCAGAGCCAGTGATGGTTTTGGGTTGTTTAGGCTTTTGTTCTGGTTGCTCAGGACTGTGTCTAAGTTGGTGCTTAAATATAGCCAGGGATTCAGAACTCACAAACTTTCTGGGAAACCTGTTTCAATGGTTGATTACTCTTGCAGCAGAAATGTTGCTTCCTCTCTTTAAGTGGAATGTTGGTATTTAAATATGTGCTTCTTGCCTCTTGGCTACCAATTAGAAGATTCTGTATACATCTTTTTACTCCCCCCATCATTAAGTATTTATATATTTGCAAGGATAAGAGGACCATAAACCTTCTTTTCCCCATCTGAACATTACTAGATCTGTCAGTTTTTGCTCAGATGTCATGTCAGTACATTTCCTGGCCATGAACTTGCCTGGCTTTTTCACCTGCATGCTTTTATCCATATAGTGGAGTTGTCTGACATAGTTGTGAGATTTACTCAGATCATGCCTTCCAGTTACTGAAAGAACTATTTAAATATTTTGAATATCCAGATTATTTCTATAGATACGTCTTTTCTCTGAATCAAGATTGCATTTCTTGCTAGGGAAATATCCAAGGGAAGCTTTAATATTAGTTGATTTCTTCTAGGTAGGTAACAGCTTGTTCTCTAGAGCCTGTGCAGCAGTGCAGAGTGGGACACGTTAGAAGCCAAAACCTCTAACTGTGGAAAAACTTTTAGTTCAATCTGTGAAACCTAAAGAGGGGATAAGATTCATCCAATTTGAGCAGTAAAAAGAGCAATGTATAGTGACCAAAATAAAATATGGTGAAATCACCATATTTGCTATTTTAGAAAGGGAGCTCAGGATGTGTAGCCAGGTCTTTTATGCACCCAAAATCAATAAAATGAAACTCCTTAGCACCAATGTAGCGCTAAGAAGTGGGCATTCTTAATTCGGTTGGATGCATGAGGGGTATCTCCTCTGAAATATCTCACTTGCTGAGTGCAGAAAAAGCTCCTGTTTATATACTACATTTTACATGCATATTCATAGATTCTCCCAGGAAAAAACTGTACATATGATAATAATTTTCCAAAAGTCATTACCTTACATTTCCTTCCCTCTGTGCATGCTTTCTGTCCTGGGAGACTGGTGATCCCTGGTGGTGAGCAACCCCAGAGTCGTACCTGACTGCCTGGTGAACTCATAAAAGCTTGCAAAATTGGGCTGGGTTGCTTTCCAGATCTTCTTCCTACAGAATCAGCATTGTGTGGTTCCGTAGGCCAGTGGTTTTTGAATAAGCACCTACCAGGTGCAAACAATTCTTCACATGGCAACAGTTTGCTGATGAAGGGGAACTGTATTTGTCCCACTCTAACTTTGCATTACGGCTGGGAGGTGACCAGATTCCTCAGGAGTGCTTTGGATTAAGTGATAAGATGTTTCAGCTTCACCAAAAGCTGTGCTTGATCACAGTACTGTTTTGGGTTTTTTTTCTTTATTGAATATTTACTTATGTAAATTCTCCTGTCAGATTTGGACAATTTTACCTGTGGGGACAGGTGAAAGCAAAGAAAGCTTGGATCAGAAGTTGATAAATAACATCTTGGCAAAGATATTTAGCATTGCCATTTCCTTTTGTGAATGAAATACTGATCTGCTTCTGAAACCCCATATGATAAATTAGGATGTACTGTTTTAATATTGTTATGAATATATGGACCAAATCTATGCAGTGGGTTTTTTTTGTAATAAATTAACATTTGTTCATTTTAATATAGACTTAATAACAAATATGTTACACTATGGATAGTTAAAATAATTCTATAATATTATAAAATGGAAATTATTTGTTTTATATTGTATAAGTGACTGCATAGGAAAAAGTATAATTTCATTCTATTCAGAGCTCACCCCCTGGTGTGTATGTTTTACACACAAATTTCTAAAGTGAAAGGAAATCCAGTGGAAGTGGTCTTCTGGGGTAGCACAGCTGAATGGCTTTCTAGTGGAAAGCTTTGTGGTTTGCTTCTGAGATGCAGTGGTGGTTCTTCCTGATCTATAAGAAATAATATTTGCTTTGCAGTGTTTTTCCTGCAAAGTGAATGTTGGATAACATTATTTTGAGGGTTAGGCTCCAATTTAAGCATTTTAAGGCAAGCTTCTCCTGGGGCTGTATGATGTTACAACCTGGCTTGGTCTGTAAAGTGAGAGAGGGTAGCCCATTTCAACTTGTTTCCTTCTAGATAGATATATTAGTATTCAATTCTGTATTATCAGAATCTCCCTTAAAATCAAAAGAGAGAGTAAGGACAGGAATCAGGCCCAAGATCATATGTTTATGGATTACATGTAGAAGATGTGGTTGAGACAGTAACAGAGAACCTTTGACAACATCTCTGCTGTGGCTGTCAAGTGACTGAAGAAGTCTTTGCCCTTCTATACTGCTCATCACTTAATTTTGTGTTACAAACTCCATGTTAATGTTAAAAATGCTGCAGTTAGAATTTAGCTGGTTTTGTGACTGTACCGGTAGGATTTAGTTTTCCATTACAGTAGTGAATTTCTAGAGGAGGATTTTGTATGATAACTCTTTTGTTGCACAAGACTTCATATTTTAATTCTAAGGACTTTTATTGGCACAAAAAATTGGTTAGACTGCCAGATATTTGTACACACCAAACAGTCACTGAACACAATACAGATGGTAACAACTTTTTGCTAATGTGAAAAGAATGTTTTATTTAAAATCTGGAAGAATTACTGAAACTGACTGATCTACTGCTCCTCTGAAGGAAGTGTAGACAAGAAACTAGTTACTAAAATGGTAAAAGATTAGGTATTTTTAGTGGCCCTGTGAATTTCTATTCAATCATCAATAGCACTAGTTGTTTTGTTTTGTTTGTACTTATCCCCTGTTAATTTATAGTATTGACCAAATGGGCTAAATTCTCAATTTAACAGGCCATTCAGGCCTGTAATTTGAGTTTCGGCTGGTGCTCAGTTTCTTGATAGTAAAATCAGAAGCAGATGTGGATATTCATGTCAAAGAAACAGGTTCTCAGGATCCTTTAAACTTAATAGTACCATTTAGAGGGCTTTTAAACTGTATTTATTGAAGAATCTGACAATTTATGAAGGGACTGCAAAGCCTTGTCATGAAAAAAAAGTCATCTTTATGTAGATACAGTCCATTAACAATCTCTGCATGTACTTAAAAGTTTAGGGGTAAAACAAGTTTAGGGGTTGAACAAACATTTGAAAATATATGAACTTTCTTTTTGAGGAAAAACAGCTTCAAAACAGCTTTCTGGAGAGGGGAGGAGAGAGAGGTTACTCAGAATAGAGGGATGTAAGTCAGGGTTAGAGAAAACAAAAATTATGTGAAATGCTGCACAAATATTGCAGAGAAGAGGAATAGAGACTGATACTTGGATTGTCGGCAGCACTGACCTGCTGGTGGCCTGTTCTCTTGCTCTCACAAAAGAAACAAAACACTAAGTGGACCAATGGACATATACAAATTATTTTAGAATAGACTTTTGTCTTCTTTCCCACCTCTTCCTTGCCCCCCTTCATGTTGAATGTTTCTTTCCCTCCGTTGTTGTTTTCCTCTGTTTTTATGCAGCAGGGATTCTGTGTCTAGAGTTACAGCTGCAAGACGTGAGGGCCAAGCTGGTCAGTTGCTTTGTTTTGTTTTGATTTCTAGGGGCAATATGTAGCAATCTTTTCTGTTTGTCTGTCTGTTTCTCTACTCAGATTCCCTGGTGCCTGAATATTCAAGTCTTCCTGGTAGCAGGGAGACATCTTTGTGCTCTCTTACCTGTTGGTTTAATTCGTGTCTGTGTGACAGAAGTGCTGTCTTGAAGAGGTGGTTGCCCTTTGAGATGCAGAGGACAGAAAAGATGTTGGCTCTTGCCTTATCTGTGGGTCATGCAGCCAAGGCACGTTTTCCTCTCAAAAATAGTCCTTTGCTCCTCAAAGATGGTATTTCACTGATGCTTTCCACTTATTCAAATCCTTGTGTTTTAAAAGGTCTTGCTAATTAATTTTTCATGGGACCAGGCACTTTCTTGATTACATGGAAATTCATGGAGGGTTCGTGTTTCAGGAGTTTCAGAGGGCACTTGTAACAGTCTAATTTCATAAAATAAAAATCCCTGCTTATTTGCTAGTCAGAATTAAATAGTCCTGAGATATCTGTAGTCCTCTCTAGACTACTGGGGCTCAAGCTCATTTGTTCACTGGCCGTGCAGACAGACATGTCTCTGTGTTCAGGGAAAATGTGGAAGTTTGATTGCTGATGATTATGAGCATTAACTGCTGAAGAACCAGGGCGATGTGGAATGCTGTCCACTGCCTTCATCTGCAAAGTGCATGGAGCATTCTGTTACGCACTGAGGGAAACAGTGCTGAAGGATAGTACAGAAATTGCCACCATTCCAAAATTAGGTTTCATTCCCCCTTCTGTACATGTTATGGCACAATCACAAGTTGAAATAATAATCTTCTAGAGCAATCTGCCTGTAGGTGGGATCTTCAGAGAATTGTACTGGCAATCTCCATAATATCTCTTAACCCTGTGTAAGTTGCGGTTTCTTCCTCAATTACACACAATCCACAACTTGCATGTATTTGGGGCATATTTTTCCACCTTTATTACATAATTTGCAAATTGAATGTTCTTTTTTCAAAGCTCAGAGATGCTACAGTTGACAAAACCAAGTGAGTATGAATGGAACATATGTTTTCCTTGCCTTGTTTTTCAAAAAAAGGGCATTTTTACTGAAATAGCTTTAGACAAACATATTGAGTGGAGAATATCAGCCTGAATATTTAAGAAGTTGGATAGAAGTTTAAGTCTGTTTTAAAATAGCACAGTTAGTGGTAAATATGTTAATTATACATGTTAATTATAAATAACTATAAATTAAAATTATAAATAATTATAAATAGCCTCTGCCTGCAGTCACTTATATTAGAGCATCAGTTTCAAAATGCATTTTGAAATTAGGCATTTGTACATTTTTCTAACTGTTTGTCTTCATGTTGCCCTTTGTCTTGTCTTTTTCTTCCTGATTCTTTTCATGCTAGTTTCCCACTTCATTCTGTTTTCCTACTTCATTCTGGTTTTCCACTTATAACTTAAGCAATATGAAGAACAATAAGCTTGATTTGTGAAGGATATTTTTGACTGCAAGAGAATCTGGTTTCACTCCCTTTGGGTTTTGCAAACAAGTAGTAATAAAATCAAGCCCAACAGCAAAATATTGCTTGGCAGTCTCTCAGACCACAGTGCCAATGGTATGTGCTTTGATTTATGGTGTGTGTGCTTATTTTTGCATAATATCTACTTGAAATCAGAGAACTGACAAATCAAAATCCAATTGTCCTAAAACATGGCCTGGTTTACTGAGAAGGGGTATAAAAACTCTGCAGGTATTTAGGCTGGCCTAGCTAGTAACCTTTTGGATGAGCTGAAAGCCAGATGATTTTACTTCATTAGACTTACATAAAGATTTTGTAATAAAACAGCTGAGCTAGTTTGATGTCTGGTTTTGGAATTTGTGCTTCTTAAGAGTGTCCTAATCACATTTACCTCCTTGTCGTACAATGACATGTCTTTTGGAGTATCATTCAAAGGTCTATTAAATGTGGTCTTTTGCATTAATTGCAGCATGGCACAATCTGTTATTGAAATAAAGGTGGGCATAATATGCCTGCTACCAAATTTTTTTTTCTTCGTAAGTTCCCAGAGGATGGAGAAAATGTATCTTCACAATCCCCTGCTTTAGGGTTATGGACAGGACCTGGCCATGATTAGGAAGACTAGTGCATAGTCAGACTGGAAGACTGAAATGGGCAGGAATATGTGGGGCATGTTCTCACTCAGGCAGTTGTGGGCAGTATCACACATGCTTTGTGTGAAGTATTAGGAAGAGCAAACAGCAGACTAGAAGGAGCTACAGGCATTTTTGAGGCCATGATGGACAATCTAAAGTGATCTTGGCAAACTGTTTTATGGGAGCAAAGCATCATTCAACAGGGACAAATGGGTAATTTTATGCTGAATTTAAAATAACCAGCAGTCCAAATACTTGTTAGGAGAAGCAGTAGGGTTTATAGTTTAGTGGATCAAAACATAATATTGCATTAAAATATGTTAGATTGTATTTTGGGTCTTGAACTAGATTTTCAATATTTCTAATACCTATTTAAACTTCCGTCTGAACAAAGTCATTTAAACTCTCCTCAGAATCATTATGAATCTGATACATGGGTGACTTAATCAATCAGCATGAAAAGTGTCTTATTTCTTATGGTGTCATGATTTCTGTGGTTGTGTAAACTGTGACTACCTAAAGCATGACTTGGTGATTGGCCTTGGTCAACCACAGGCTCTACATGCTGATGTTTGACCTTTGTTATAGTGGGTGATCTTGCAAGGGCCTTTTTAGCTGCATAATTCAAATAAAAGGAGTCATATCAAGGAGGAATTTGTGTACCAATCAACCACTGTCAACCTTTTGCTGAGGTGTGCAATTTCATTTTCTCTTCCAGCAAATATTACGGCATGCCCGTGGAAACGCTACAAAAGTGATATTTCTCATTACTGATGGCTATTCCAATGGAGGAGACCCGAGACCCATTGCAGCATCCTTGCGTGAACTTGGAGTGGAGATCTTCACCTTTGGGATATGGCAGGGGAATATCCGAGAACTGAATGATATGGCATCCCACCCAAAAGAAGATCACTGTTATCTTCTTCACAGTTTTGCTGAGTTTGAAGCTCTGGCACGCAGAGCTCTTCATGAAGGTATTAATGTCCTAACCTCAGAAATCTACAGGGAGCAGAGAACTCTGAATAGAAAGCCCTCTAGTACTGTCCTGCATTTACACTTCATGTAGTGTTGATTCTCTTTTTATTTTTCTCCTACGTTCTAGCAGAGGTGTTTGTCCCTCAGTTAAAAGGATAAACTTTATTTGGCTTAGTTCATCGCCAACAGGATGTGAGAAAAATTGTCCTTACTGATGTGTATACATACATACATACATTCAGCTCTTCATTTTATCTATGAACAACAGACAGTGCTCTTGGCCCAATGTATCTTGTGCTTGAACAGGTGAACCTTGTAGTCAGGTACAAGAGGTACCAAGTGTACACTTTAGAACTAGACTTAGTACCTTTAAGGTGTCTCACACAGCAACAACAGCCTGTTCAGAACCAATCTAGATCCCTCTGTGTAAGTGTCAATACAATTTGTGTTTATGACCTTATACACACAGTAAAACTGGAAAGAGGAAGAGGTGGAAAGAGAGTTTGGACTGTGATTCTTCTTTTAATCTACTATATCCTCAAATAAAAGTTATTTCTGAAATATAGGGTAGGTTTAGACAAGCAAGTGAGAACACATGATTAAACATTTGTTTGACAATGCTGCTTTATTGAGGCTTAGAACATTCATCAGACTAGCCATTTGAATTTATTTGCTATAATTTTTAAATACATACTACTTTAAAATAACAGTGTAAAATAAGGTTTTCTGGTGCTTTGTTGCCAGCCTATTTGTTCCAGATAAGGTTGGATTGTGAATGTTGGATTGTGTGAATGTGCTGAAGTTTTTTAGCTTATAATATGACCAAATGGTTTTACATGCCGTGTCCAAATGTTGTTCTGATACCAAATACGGCATCCACCAAAGCTGAGAAAAGCTGTCCTGACAGCTTCTGTTGGGAGTGAGACTGCATTCTGGCAGTGTTAGACTCAAACGAGGAGAAAACCTGAGTGCACCAGGGATTTCAGTGGGCCCTTTCCTGAACCAGTCTGCTGCATATTGCCATCTCTCCTACTTAGAGCTGGAGCCTAGGGCTTTTAACAAATGTTTCACTAATGGTATAATGTGAGACTTTGGTATTACTCTTGTTTGAATTCTTTGTTAATAAATTGATATTATTTCAGACCTGCCCTCTGGCAGCTATATCCAAGAAGATATATCTCATTGTTCATATCTCTGCGAGGCGAACGAAAACTGCTGTGACATTATGGCGAGCTGTAAGTGTGGCACTCACACTGGCCAGTTCGAGTGTATCTGTGAAAAAGGATACTACGGGAAAGGACTACAGCATGAGTGTACAGGTGAGTCTCATGTCTCAGTATTCGGGTTTCTCTGCATGCTCTGAATGCACCTATCTGAGAGCTAAAAGATCTGTTTAGCATTATGGCTGTGAACCTGGATAAGAATGCATCCAAGGCTGCTGGAAGACTCTCTGGCTGAAGACATAGAATTGCTCTAGCAGTAAAATTCACCTCATACCTTGTGTTCAGCAATAGCTCAAAGAGATGCACAGGAAAGAGGTAAGAATAGGGCAAATGTTCTGACAGAGTAAAACTTTCCTAAAACACAGCATACTGGAAATGTGTGACGATGTGTTTACCAAGTTTGAGGTAATACCTTTTACTCTCAAGTGCTCATAGTACATTCTTCCCTCATGAATTTGCTGATCACTTTTTGAACTTCCATAAAGTCTCCTGTTTGGAGAGGGGCTATATATGTAGATCCTTGCAGGATAAATTCTGGGTGAAACTTACAATCATGGAAATGTGTTTTAATTCTCTCATGATGACTTGCAATTACCATAGAGGAAGAAAACATTTGAGTCACTAAACAGAGACTTGTCATTGTGACATTTTGCTAATACTGGTTTTGTTACTACTTTTTTGGACAAGCCCTTTTACTTGTATGCATTTGAAGTATGGTTAAAATAACAGTTTAGACTTCTTTACAGAAGTTGATCTGTAAAGTTGTATTACACTCCCTGCCAATTATCACATTGTAATTCTCCTTGTGCCTCTGGAACACCTTTCCTTTTTTCAGTATGTAAGCAGGAATTCATTGAGTTTTAAAAGCAACATGAGTACAGGAATGCAATTAGGAATCTATATCAGCACTGGCACAATGGATCAGAATTGTAGTTTATGTGCAGCTCCCTTTTGTGCTCGATTAACTCTAAACAGATATGCTATTCTATTTTGCTTATTTTCAATTCTAGTACTAATTTATTTAGGACAAAACCACATTTTCATCATATTTTTCATTTTGTCATAAAGTAGTTTTCCTTCACTTTGGGTGGCATAGTAAGATATTGAACAAAATACATACAGCATTTCTGCCTTTATCAGTAGTTTGTGTCATTAAATATTGTTTTGAGCTATTCCTAAAGAGAGCAGAACTATCATTTTAGAGTTGCCCTTTCTTCATGAAAGGGTCTTTTGACAGGGTAAGCATATCTTCCAAGTGCCACCAAAAAAATGGTAAAAGTCAGATTTCTTAAAATGGGCACTTTGCAGCTGCAGACAAAAGTTTCATTTTTGCTTTCTTGGTAGGTGCTTCTGAAATAAATTTGTAGAAGGGTCTGGTATTAGATACACTGCAAGTAAGCTGATAATTGCAGCCATCTGCTGTATATGTGATGGTAGTTGAAGTTGCATACATGTATTTTAGGGAGAATTTGACCTAAGTAACTCAAACCTTTTCTTTTGAATACTCTATTCAACTCTTGTATTTTTCAAGACAGACAGAAAAATAAAAGACAATATGTGTTCTTTAAAGGAAAAAGAGCCTATTTTGAAATCTTTTATTCTGAAAAGGATTCCAGCCTTTTTTTAACATTTCACATCCAAGCATAGCTGTGGATTTGTAAAGCATAAGGAATCTTAAGAATGCATCTTAACTTTTCCTCACTCTATAATGTGCAGGAGGATTTCTGGCAAGTTTACCGTGACAGGACTTCGATTGTAATTGGACTATTTTTAGGGTTTTTTTGGCAAAACTTGAAGATACTCCACTAGCCTGTGTTTCCCTAAAACAGTAAGACTTTTTTAAAAGAATTTGAATTAAGAGGAAAATTGCTTTTCTGTGTAGTGTCTCTTAGTTTTGCTATTGTGTTTATTTTCTGTGATTATTTTCTATATTCTCTGCTTTTCATAAACAACCTTACTGTTGTTTATGGCTTTAAATGTGAGGCATCAGAGTAACACATAAAAATACTTACAGTTGTTTACTTTCATAATTACCAGAAAACACCCTAGAAATCTTCTGTAAAATAAAATAGAAGCCACGTGCTTTGTGCTGAAAAGCAGAAATTCAGTGTCCCGCTCCCGCTCTTTGTAGTATTGTTGATGGTGGAAAGGAAGATGACTAAAGGAAGAACAGACTAACTGTTCTCCACTTTAAAAAGCAAACCAAACAAAACTTCTTGGCCCACAATGGGAATTTCATGTGGCCAGAGATATCTGTGGTAACTGTGGCAAAGGAAGGGAGTGAGAGGAAAAACGGAGGCCGGATTGTAACCAGTACCCGAGAATTGCCGAGTACATGAGCACCTCCTCTTTAGCAACTCTTCACTTTTTCTTCTCCTTCTTTTCCTTGGTTACAAATGTTGAGGCTCAAACTAGAGACAACCAAAGAAACATCCAGAAGACAGCAAAAATAAATCTTGTGATTTTTCATTAGGACTCTTTCTTCCATTTCATCAATAAGAGATGAGTTGTTTAAATTAATTACAACTTTCATAGGAGAGTAAAAAAAACATTCAGATCTCCATTGGTATCTTCTTCTCTCTCCTACAGTATTAGAATATTTGTCTTTGGCATGCCGTTTTCACAATTTTTTTGAGTAAGACTCTCCTTGGAAAGTTGCTTTAGTGGTCTCTTGGGTTGGATGACCTACGGTCAAGATGATGCAACTGAAGATAGTACCCATCGTGTTCACCTCATCAGTTACTCCTAAGCACAGCCACTGTTATTGGAGAGGTTAGCAAACTGTTGTCTTGAAACCACTAGTTTCTTTTGTCTAACATGTAGACCCCATTTTTTGCAGAAAAAGGTATCCATAAAAATGATGTTCAGCTCACAGGGCAGAACAAATAACTTAATTCATTGTTCTCTAGGCTGGTTACTCATTCTTTTGTTTATATTTAGCTCACTGCTTGGATATAATTATTGAATTCCACCATCCGCATGAATATTTAATAGCTTGCCTCGGCTTTTATTTAGGAATATGCAGCATATCAGTAATCGTGTGCACAGCTACTAGGGCAACAGTCTTGGCTTCAAAACACCACATGGATTAGATTTCTAAAGAGCCTTTCCAATGAAACATGAAAATATGTGAAACCTTTTTTTTTTTTTTTTTTGACAGATATTAATTCAGAACACGTTACTGAAAAGACTTTAAACTGAAGCTATATAGGTCCAGCAAGGGAGGGAGGATTTGCATTTTGTGGTTTCTTGGATTGTGGACCTAATTTTCATCTGAGCATTTTTTCCATGAGATTTTCTGGATTGTTCCTGTTGAGAACACAAAACCAATCCTGATGTTCATAAACTGGGTATCTCTCTAGTTAGCAAAAAGCTTTTGAGTTTAATACACTACTAGCAGTTCTTTCCTTTGTCACACCGGGAGAACATTAATTCCAATGGTGGGTCCAATGGTGGGTCCAATCATCTAGTCAAAGGAAAGTAAATATTTCTCCTGCCATGCTGTCTCCTTCCTCCCTTCCTTTGGATAGGAGCTTCCACTCCCTGGAAGCTGAATCACCCTTTTTCAGTATTTCTCTATGGGAGGTATTTCTTTAGGTGCCCTGGAGGAGTTGCTGACTAAATGAAGCTTTGCCAACCACCTTGAAACTTGGGAGGTGGTACTTGGAAATTTTCACTAAATTTTCAAGATTCCTCCAAGTCCCAAGGCTTCCAGAGTTAACAACACATACAACATATGCTGTACTCTGCAGCGGGTGCCTACCATGGATCTGGAGAACCACCACTCTGAGATTCTGACAGACAGGAAGGGAAAAGAAAGCAAGGAAGGGAGGGTGGAAAAGAGTGTAGAAAGTGTCTTCAAGCATAGTAAGATCTCAGGCTGAATTTGCCTGTTGAATCTGAAGGTTTGAATTAGTTCATAGAACTGCAGATTTTCAAGCCCTTAGAACTTATTTTCTTACTGTCTCACAAAGCAGTACTATTTTATGCTTTCATTCATTGATTCCACATCTTAAAACTGGGTGGGAGTTTGTTTTGATTTCTCTCTCCTCCTTTGCTTTTAATTTCTAAATCAGAAAAATATTCTTGTTTTCTAACTCAGCTGTCACAAAAAGAGGGCTCCTTGTAAGACCTGCAGCCATTGAAAACTAACAAATTGAAGAAGAGACCTTTCTTTGAAGAAAGTGTCAAATGTCTGCTAGTGTGGTATTTTGTGTCACATAACCCTGCAGATCTTGATATACCAAAACAAGAAAGCAAATAAAAATTTTACACCAGATGACTTCAAATAACTTGGATTACAGCTGTGCAAGGAAGTTGGAGTGTATGTACTTAATGAAGCAACAATGAAATGCTTTCAAAACCTGAACAGTTTGGAAAGACTTAGGAGTTAGACTCACCTGCTGTAGAGACAGAAAAGCCTTACTGGAGAGACCTTTCTCTGTGTACATCTGTCAACCTGTGATTCACCCCTTTTACTGAACAGCTCTTTAATCATGATCCCATTTCTGTAGCCCTGTGGGGGAATGAGATGTATTTGTACACTTCATTATTTGTAATTTAGTCTTCTTTTGTTACACTGTGACTTTCAATCTGTGATAATACACAGAGGTTCTATTGTAAATATGCTGTGTCATAATGCCTGGCTGTCATGAAGAGGGAGCTAAACCAAGAGGAAGGATGCAAAATGCCTGTAACTAAGTAATGCTGAATTGATGCCTAATTAATAACGGCAAAAATATTCCTTGCTGCCATTCTGTGTCTTTTTTTCTGTTTCTTATAAATCTTGTGACTCTTTATGGTAAGACTTTCAGGAAACATCGTGATGGTTAAATACAAAAGAAATGTAAATGTGTTTTTCTAGTGAGGGTAGCACAACATCATGATGGAGGAGAACAGGAGAAACGTAAATCAGTTTTCAAGTGACTTGAAAACTGGAAGAAAACTGGATGAGAAAGGTGGATATAAAAAACAAATGCTGTAGACGTGGCTATGGAAGTTTAGCATGTTAATTATCTTTTTAAAAGTATTTTTAAGACTTAAAACAATAATGTAAAAACATTAATAATTATTGTTTTCATGAAGCCTGAAGAAAATGTCCTTTACAAGTGTTTTGTGTGCAAAATAAATACATCCAGAAGCATGCTGACATGCTACTCCAGAATTTTTACATTTAAATCTGCTTTCTTGAAAATTAGTCCTCTGAAGCCCAGTATTGTGTGCTTTGCTTCTGGAAATGAGGTAGAGGTTCTCCTACTTGTTGCTATATAAAGCAAAGCAAAGTTGAGGGAAAAACTTAATTGGATGCTGCTAGATTTTTTTTAAATGTAGCAAACAGTAGAGATAAGTTCCTTTGGATTGAAAATTTAGAAGTATATTGTCAGGATATTGTTCATCTCAGGGGAGGCTTTTGGTTAGGTTTTGGTTTTTTTGTTTTGTATGAATGATTGATAGAGATGAAGATTACTGCATGATCCTACAGTAGCTTAGTTGTTATTTTAGGTGACTTCTGACACCAAAGTAGTTTGTTTTCCACCTGTACAACCTGCTTTATGAAATGAGGCATTTCTGGCAGTGAATTTAAATCAAGATTTAGTCCACCAGAAAAACTCTTTACAAACTCTAGAGTCAGACCATGAGCTCTCCATTAAAAAAAAAAAAAAAAAAAAAAAAAAGAGTTTTAACATCTAACTGCAGGGGCTTTGCCTGCAAAATTGTAAAAAAAGGATTTTTCTCAGTCAGTTTGGTAAAAATTTTTCACATAAATGAATGGCACATGAAGTTGCTGGTGGCTTTTCACCATATCCATAGTTTTGACAAGCTGGTTGAAGTGGATAAGCGTATCTGCACTAGTATCAATAAGATCTGGATCAAGTCTTTGGAACTGAGTGGTTCTTTGCCTTGTGTATCAACTATATAAATCTTCTATCACAAAAGTAGAAACTGTAAGTAACATGATAGCTAATATGGGGTAGCAGTGTTTCTATGGTATTTTTTTTTTTTCGAACTCTGTACCATGTAACTTGTCTCCCTTGAATTTTAAACTCAACTGTGCCAGAAAAAGAAAACCCAGAAGCTAAAAAAAAAACCAAACCAAAACCAAGAAAAAAGCTTTCTCTGCATTTCTGCACCATTCCTGAGGAAATTCTTCAACAAATGAAGTTATAGGGTGAAGGTGAAAGCCCAGATTCAATTTTACATATGCAGACCAGAAAAACAGAGGTGCAATTTTACACCTGTACAAAAAACATCCATCCTTTGCATCTAGATGTTATCTGAGGCTTTAGAAAATAAGTTTCTATGCTAAATCAGGCTCTACCCTATTAAGTCCAGAACGGTTTGTGCAATACATTTGTTGGAATATTAGAAAGTGATATACAGCTTACTCTTTTTTCCTTATCTTCAAAGTGACATGTCTTGGTCACCTCAGAATGTTAAGAAAATAAAGCCTCCAGAATATATGTTTAATTTGAGGAGAAAAAAATCAACCATTTGGAGGACTTGAGAGATGCAGAAACCATACTCTGATTAGAAATAGACATGACACAGAAATAATCTTCCGCTTTCTTGTGTCAGTCAGAACTAAGGCTCTCCACAGAGCCTGTCTTCATGTGTCCTTTGGCCACAAGGTAAACACTGCAGGCAATCATTCTATTTTAAAAGGTTAACAGAAGTGTAAGTACATTTAGTTAAATGACTGGAAAACCTTTACTTTAAGGCTGGGATTTGCCCTGAGGCTCTAGACAGGAGGAAAGCAGTCTGTCTTACTGTCACTGAGATTGTGCACAGTTTGAAAACATCCCTTTCCAGTAGTGCAGTCCTGGCAGAAGTGGTAGTTTAAAAGTTTGCCCTGGACATGCCTTTTTTAACTCCATAAAATGTCTGTCAGCCAGCTGTCACTCATTTTTAAAAGTTTAGGCTCAAACCGTTTGACAAGGGCCTTTGATAAGACTTTAACTGGCCCTGTACGTTTGACAATCTATTTTAGGATTGGGACTGGCATCATAGCAGGAACTTACTGGAATAGTTGTCCCGTGAAATCCTTAATGAAAAGTTTTCTACTGCAACATTCTCTGTTTGCCTGTGTGGATCAAATAGTGTCATCTTACTTTCATTACCTTTCCAGAAACACATAACCAGGATGTTTTTGTAGACATACTGTTCCTGAACTTGTGCCATCTCACAAATTAAAAGCAGACAATTTAGCATTCTGTGAGCTTTTTAGTAGATTTTCTCTTACAGAAGAAAATATTTAAATTTTTGAAACAGTGCATCAAGGACAAAATGAGATAGCAGTATAAAGCAAAGTGGTAACTTTTGGAGTGAGAAGAGGTTAAAATACTCAGCATTTGTTTCAATTACCTACTTTGTTCCTGGTGGCTCTCCAGGGCTCTGAAGCTTCACATTTAACTACTTAAGTCATTCCTAGAAAGTCATTTCTGCTACAATTAACTTGCAAGTTTCAGTCTTAGTGCCTCTGAGGTTGTGAATAAGTATAAATGTTACTTATTATGATTTCTAGCATCATAAATTGTGCCTGAAGTCTTGTCAAAGCTGATTCCTTTAACTGGACTTGAGCACAGCACTCTTATTGTGACAAAGTCAGGCATCCCCTGTGTCTCTACATTTGGATTTTAATGGATAGTACATACTGTATTTGTCATGTGTCAAACAAATTTGACTCTTAGCTCTCAGAATCAGTTTCAAATTAAGATGGAGTGTAGGAATATTTTCTCCTTTTTTTAAATCCTTCTCTTCAGTTATGCTGTGAAGTTCATTCTACCTGAGCCAGTGTACATTGCAAAGTGCTTTCCCTGTAAGAAAGAGTACTTTCAATATTTTAAACAAAATTATCTACTCCTCTCCCAATACAATAATATTGTGTACAAAGTGCAGTTTGCAGCAATTGCAAATGTTCAGAGGTGATGACCCATTACTTGCCTTGGTTTTGCTGAGAGGGAGAAGAGAACATAGAAGCAAAAGTGCACAAAGCTCATCAGGTCATAACCCACATCTAAAGAAGTCATTTGTTTGCAGATTTTGACCCATACAAAGTCTTTCAAGGGATGTGTACCCAAAAGGCAAAATAGAGGCTTCTTCTACTACTGTCTGTTCACTCCATGTACCACTATCACAAGAGCATAAACTTTGTAGTGAGAAGGGCTAAGATTGTTTTTCTGCTCCCTCTTTGGCTGAGTCCTGTCCAGCTGACTTCTCTGTGCTCTCTGTGGAAAATATCTGGCAGGTTCCTCACAATTACTTCAGGGAAGAGCCCTCTCTGCCCTCTCCAGTTGTGCTCTCTCTCTCCCATTCTCTGTTTCTTCAGATCCACAGGGGTCCAGAAGCACTTCACATTCTGGTACCGCTCAAGCAAAGTCCATGGACAGTGAGAAGGATGTGGTGGAAAAAACACTGTGATGAAAAGGGTTCAAAAGCCCACTCAACTTGCAGAAGAATTACAGCATGTAGGTTGCAGATAGGGTGTAGATATTCTATTATAAGCTGATTATACTTGCAAAGTACTCAGCAGCCAGAATGTTTGGTTGACTGTCTTACAAACAGCCATGTTTTCTTCTATCAGCCTAAAATCTGCTACAAATAGCCCAAATTTCTCAACCTGAAACAATGCTGTTTGCATCGTGGAGTGTGATCCCCTCCCTAGGGAAGGAGAAGGCAGCAGGCACAGATTGATTTCATCAAACAGGAAATTGTTTTTTACTGGGTTTGTAGGTGATTTTATGAAAACAGAACCAGGACTCTGCATAAAAATGGAGACATCTTCAGGCCAAAACCCTAGGGTTTAGTTTGTAACCATGCAAAACAAAGACAGAATAGCAACTCAACACTTCCAATGCGGATGTTTTAGTAAAACTAACACCTGAATGTAGTTTGAGAATTTGAATCTTTTCTCCCAAGTCTGCAATTTATTGAATAGGTAATGTTTTAGTCAATAAGAGTAGGAAGAATGAATGGACCTTGGGGTTGATGGGGAGTTGAGAAACTCTGATGTTACAGAAGTGAGTGTAATGTAGTTAAATATATGGTCCAACCTAGTATATGGTCTATAGCCCTGTCTTATAGCATTTAGACCTGACAGATTTGAAACAAAATCCAATAAAATTAGAGACTAAATTGCAGGTTTTAAGCAGTGTAAAGCATAGAGAAATGGCAACAATCTACCATCTCTGTCAGAATGGGCAGATGTGCTGATTTTACACAGACCTGCACTTATTGTAACAACTTAAGAACTGGCTCTTTCTCTTGGCCATTAACAAAATCTGCTGGGGGTTTTCTCCCCGGACTTCAAAGGCAACATTCTGAGCACAAACAAACAAACAAAAAAGGAGGGGGTGGAACTCCTGCCCCAAAAAGTTCAAAGAAAGGGTGTTCCCGTGTAAATGCTAGTAAGTGTCCGTGCAAAATAGCCATGGCCTGTGGTTTGTTTCTCAAACAAAAAATTCCAGAAGATAAAGTACAAGAACTTTTCTACATTGAGTCTACTAGTATGGCATGACTTTTTTTCAAAGATTATTGCCATTAACTCCAACCTGTTTGTTGGTTAGTACTTCACGGATTAATTGAGAGTATAGCATTGCTCTGATTACTGTCAGGCTCCATGTCAGCTTCAGTTATGGTAGAAAAGTGCTTGCTACTGTCTCACTGTGTTCCTGTAGAACAACTAATATCTGGAAATACACATAGGTGGTATTAAAAACTGTATAGAGGTAGAGGCAGTATTCTGGTGGAACACAGAAGCACCTGCATGATGGGCTGGTAATACCCTCAGTCTCATGAATTTAAAGACATTCTGAGTTTTAGGCCTGTATAAAAATATCTGGAGCTCTGGAAGAAAATAATGGCCTGTCATTGTTTTTTCTCTTTCTGTGCCTTATTTAACACATTACCCTCTTGCTGACTTCAGAATATACCATGCAGCCTGTGCAGACATAGCAATGCCAGTCTGCTAAAGCCTCCTGCAATAACTTTATCATCTTAGGAGTCAAGACCAGTCCATCTGACATCAGCAACACTCTGTATACTCACTTTGGGGAGTCCAGTCCAGTGAGGAGGTGCTCTAGAAACTTTAAATACAGCAGGTAACTAGCCTGAATCTTCTGCATCTCTTATCCCTGTGACACAGTGGTGCCTTGAGTCCCAAGAAAGAAGGTATGGAAGAGGGGCTTTCTTGCAGGAGTGTGAAATACTGCAAAAGTCAGTCAAGTAACTCAGTTCACGGGACTAAGGTTTTCTAATACAAGGAGGAAAGTGGGAGGCTGAGTAGCCTTGTTTTGAGGAGACATGGTGTCAGCACAGGATGTAAGTAGTGCTTGCCAGGCATCATAGTCATATACCAGAAGAGTTACATGTTGTTAAGCCGGTGTTTCTTTTGGACTTGCATTATTTTCTGTCTCACAGAGGCATTAATATGTGTGCCTAAACATATTCCGATCCTTTAGGCCTATTTCTGTTGTCAGTTTGCAAAGAGTATCACATGAAATGCAAATGTTTCCCTCATTTTAGAACGTAAGCTTTTGCCTCAACTTTGTAGCAAAATATGCTGTCACTTGCAAATCCTTTCATTTGAGTTTTTATGTCATTGTGAATTGTAGAGGAGTAAAGCACATATATAAATTTTGATCTCCTTTATATCGGAATGGAAATTCAAAATGCCTTATGAAATGCTACACCTTTTTTAAAACATGCCACTTCTGTGAGCTCACATATTCTTTCTTGTTGGCCAGAAACACTAAAAAATTGTCCCAGTGGCAGCGCAGGGGTTCTGGCTAGGTCATGGCACAAGTCATGGTAGGGATTCTGATTAGGTCATGACACAAAGGCAAGGACACTTAGTTTTCATTAGTCGCTTGATTTCATCAGTGAGAGTAGCCAAGCTGCATTCATGTGTGGCTTTTAAAGCGGACCAGTAGCTCACCTTGTGCTCACAGTCCAAACCCCTGAGAATAGAAGTAGTGTGATCAAAATTTGGATTGAGAAGGATGTTACTTGCCTCAGACACTGAGGGACCCTCTGCCAGTATCTCTTTAGTGTAACAGCAGCTGAGTGTTCCTGCCATGCCTACCTTTTTCACTACTTAGCAGTGATACTCCTTTTCAATACTCAAAGAATCATATAACTGTTGAGGTTGGAAATGACCACTAAGATCATTGATTCTGACCATTAACTTAACACTGTCAGGTCCACCACTCAACCACATCTCTAAGTACCATTCCTACACGTCTAGTAATATCTCTAGGTTTGATGACTCCACTTTTCTGGACAGTCTTTTCCAATGTTTGACTTTCTTAACCTTTTGGTGCAGAAATTTTTACTAGTATCCAACAGAAACTTCCCCTGGTACAATTCAAGGCCATTTCCTTTCACCCTATAACTTGCTACTTAGAAGAGGCTGACCCCCTCCTTTCGGGGAGTTGTAGAGAGCAATAACGTTCCGCCCTGAGCCTCCTTTTCTCCAGGCCAAACATGCCCAGCTCCCTCAGCCAGTTGTGTTCTAGACTCTTTTGCATCTTTGTTACCCTTCTTTGGTCACACTTGAGTGCCTTAGTGTGTTTCTTGTAGTGAAGGGCCCAAAACTTGCCCATGATAATGGCACGTTTGTGAGACTCCATGTCTGGGCGGGCTGTTCAGGTTCAATCCAGCTAGCTATGGACCCCTGCCCACACGATCTTACATGGATGAAAGCAAAAGACCAGAAGCACTCTTCTCCACGTGGGGACAAATGTCCTCCCTTTATTGACTTGAGAACCACCAGATGTAAAAACCCACATGGGAAGAGAATGTTGCCTGATGGCAGGAGACTTTTATACCTGGGGGAATGGGGGCAGAGGAAGAGGACCACAGCTGATGGGATACCAGTGAGGAGGGGTGAGGGGAGGGACTGACCAGGGGAGAGACCACCAGGGGATACTAGGGAGAGGGGTGGGTGAGGGAAAGACCATATGATAAGAGAGGAGAAGAACAAACCATGTGATATAAACTATTCAGTGCAATATGAAGACTACTCAGTGCAAATCTCCAATCACCCCGTGCAAAACAGCAACTAAATAAACTTTTTAGTGCAGTACAACACTCATCCAGCCTAAGTGCCAGAGGAGTTTGGCCTAGCAGTAATAAGCTATCCTGTGGCCCCAAGAGCACAGTTTATATGGCCCTCAATTCCTGCTTAAAAAATGAGGCATCTTGCTTTGCCCACCTCCAGGATTCTGCTGTCTTCACTCTCCTGATAGTGCTTCACCTTCAACAGCATTTTATCATCAACTGCCTGGGCACCTTCCCCTCTGTCAGACAAGAAGGCAACTTTGCACTCTGAGCCTGTAAGAAAGCCCTTATTGCCTTCTTGTTCCCCTGCTTCTTTTTACCTTCTTATCCCTCAAGATGGAGTTGATGGATTACATCTGTGACTTGTCTGACTTGTTTTTGCCTCAAGGCTGTAGCACAGACAAGTATTAATGGTAGTAAGTTTAAGGTCTATGAATGTGATGCTTCACAAAGCTGTGTGTAACATATTAAATTTCACTCCCAGTGATGTTAGAGATTGATTTATTCTCATTATTTTAAGGTAATTTTTGGGAGGCCTCCGACATTGAAATAGAAAATGCCATGCCTCATGCATTCATAATCAGAGAGGTAGTTTATAAAATGTCACTTGCACCCTCACTGGTTCACAGTCTGCAAAAGTAGAAGAAACTAGCTAAGAATTTGGCTCCATCTCAGGAAAAACTGGGATGTTTGTAGATAGCATTAATTATGTTGTGAAGGTAACTATTTGGAATCAAGTGCCATTTAGAAGTAGATTTTCTAGCTAAAACTCGTGGTTTGATAATTTTGAGTCTTGGGTCCATTAAGCAGTGATTTAATAATTTTTGCCGCTTACCTTTTTTTTGTTTTTGCTTCAGATTGCTGCTAAGTGTTCCCTCCTTCTTATTCTCCATCTCTGAAGATGTGTATGGTCTTGTTCATGGCAAAAGAGCTTAGAAAGAGAGCGTGTATTTAAAGGAGAAGGAAAGACTGGAAGTGTGGCAGACCTTTTTTCTCCCAAAACATGCAAAGAATCTCACTGCCCTTTAGAAAGATAACAAGTGATTCTGCCTTTTTAAGGTGGAAAAATTGCCTTTCAAGCAGAGAAGAGGATGGAGAAGTGGGACACAGAGCACAGATTCACTTAAATATGCAGAGAGGTTAAGAACCTGATGGTTCCTGGGACAACCTCACTCTGATGTTTCCCTGCTCCCTTTCTGGAAGCTGCTGCAGGGGGTTTCATTCTAGTTTAATCAACTGCCCTTCAGTAAAGTCTTTGGATCTTAGAGGTGCTACTTTAGCACTTTTTGTCAATACTGATAGCAGAATAGGAGCTTTAGAAATGTAGGACTCACTGCCCTGGGATTCCTTCTCTATGGGAGGATTCCTGCTCTGCCGAAAATTAGGTGATTGAAGAGCGGCTGTCTAGTGGGGGATGAAAAGCATGGTTCTGAAATGTTTTAAATGGCAGTCCTTCAGAGAAGGAAGCTGTGTTAGACTGAGGCCTGAGGCTGTGTATTTGGTTAAGGTACTGCAACATAATCTTTTTTATCTTTCATCCCTTTTAATTTGCAGCAGTAATGTTCACTTCGTTGGCAGCCACAGTACTTAGTATTTAAAAATTCTTTCTTTGGTTTAGATCTGAAATGACCCTCTTCCTGCAGTAGATACTGCTTTAGCAAGGGTCAGATCTGTTCTTAAGGACATATTTTATATCTTGCAAAGGAATGAGGGGAGCCGGGAAGACAAGGACAGTTGGGGAAAATGAAGTGACAAGCAGTCAGTTTTCCAAATGTTTCTTGAGCAAGCAGCAGTCAGTAGTGGGCATACTGACTTAGTTGTTATCTCAGTGCTCTGGTTTTCCATAAACAAGACTTTATTTTGATGTACATATTTGGATAATATTAAAAGAATTCAGGGAATCTTGTCAGTTTCCGTAAGAGTTTTGCTTGAGGAATGGGGAATTGGATTTATGGCATTTTTCACGGTAAATCAGGAGTATCAGTAGTGGTTCCAGGAATTAAGTAGGAACCATAACATCAAGATTACAACAGCTTACTGAACTCTATGCCGGGATAGTTGGGCTAGTTTCACAATATGTAAAAAAATAACTGGCAAAACCACTACTTTTTATGGCCTGATTACTGGCCTGAGCCATTGCATGTCCTCCAGCCATCTTAAGTTAACCAAAAACTCTGTTTCCTACCCTGGGCTGCTAAGTAAATAAACATGGAAATAGTGACATATGTTCTCCATCTGCACAGTCATGTGCTATATCTTCAGTGCTCAGAAATGTTACTTAATAGGAGTATAATAACTGTTGTTGAAAAGTATATTTAATGATAAAAATAAGGGATATGGAAATGAGGCCAAGTTTGGCACCTAATGCAGTAGTGACAGTTTATTGAGGGTCTGGCAGAAATAGCTTCTCTTTCCTGTTTATAATAACTTTTACTTGCTGCATTCCCCATCTGTGATTGAGCACTGGCTCTGATCTGCAGAGAAAGGAGGCAGAAATAGGTATCTGGTCTTTCTGGTTTAGGGTTTTTTTTAACTCCAGGATCATATGCACCAGAAGCTGTTGGGAGTGGGTGTTGGAGGCAGCAGAAGAAAAGGAGTATTTCACGTTACGCTAGCAAAATTTTTCAGGAACATAGAGGGCTCTGTTAATATTTTGCCAGAGAGAAAACTCACAATCTTTATATCAATGAGAATGAGAAAATCTGAAAATGTCTCTTGACTAATCCTGGATTCCCTACACAACTGGCTTCTTTCAAGAAAGCCAGTTTGCTCACTGAGTTTGAGCAGAGAGTAATTTTTGGTTACTGTTAAGTCCCAAGAATCACTGATCGCAAAACTGTTCAAGTTGCTGAGTTGGTGGACATAGTGGAAATGGATCTTGAACCACCAGGCACATTCTTCACTGCAGTAAACTATTAGTGTTGTGAAGATTGGGGTGCATGCTTTGTCAGCTTCTAAACCCTTCTCCCTTATTTTGTTAAATTGAGCAATCCCAGGAGAAGGTGATGTGTTGAGTTAGCTGTAACATGAGACTCCTGCTCCCTGCTTCTGGAAGAAAGTGCAGGCTGTGCTGAGCAAGTGCTGGCTGGATTGTGGTAATTTCAGCGAGTCCCAGGGGTCACAGGCAGTGGAGATTCTCACTTCTGTCCAGATTCCTCTGGGTGTAGCACATTAGTTATTAAAGGATGAGGTTTTTTCATCCCAGCTCAGACTCCTCTCTTGCCAAGTTGTCACTCTTTCAAGCTGTGGATAAAGGAAGTCTATTTCTTGTTTCCCAATGTGTGCCTCTAGATCACACAGCAGTTAGCTGAGCAGCATAGATCACAGCCCAGTGGAGCTTTTCAGCTCTTCCGTATGTAACGGCTGTCACTTGGGATCTGACCTAGGGATAATTTTAGCCCTTTAGGCACCTAGTTGCTGATTATTAGTCCTTCCTGTTAGGGAGGCAGATTATGAGATGGTGCAAAGGTGTCCTTTTCTTGTCCTTCCCTTTTCCTTCTTGACCCAGAACCCTTTGTGCAAGGGTGAAAGGACAAGTAGAGTTATTTGATATGTGGTAAAGTGGTTAGACAAGGCCTAGAGAGCCCTGAGCTTCCAGTGCCTTCGGACAAGAGAGATACTAGATCTCTCAAGCAGGTATTTGCTCATCTATGTGTAGCACAAATGAAACAAAATATTTGGATTCTCTTTAATGGTGTTTTCTTTACATCAGTCAGTTTCTTTGTTGGGTTTTTTTGAATTTGCTGTTCTAAAAATGAATGTGCAATTTAATGATATCAGAAGAGCAAACAAATGCAGCTAGTACAGGATGGCGAAGCTCCTGTATTTAAATAGCAGGATGCTATCCAGGGCACTTAGAACAGTAGTATTTAGAGTAGGATGTGCTGTCACATCAGCAGTGATCAGGGTTTGCTGAGGAATGTGTGTCTGGGATTATGATAAAGACCATGTCCAGGGAAGCCTACTGTATAGCAGTGCTGCTCTGAGCAAAGCATTTTCAGAATTTATTGTATTCCCCTTTTTGTATAAGGGTCTCACTTAAAACTTTTGTATAAGGTTCTCACTTAAAACCCTTCACTTGCATGTAAATAAATTCATAAATAATCTTTATTTGCTTAGCAAACTTCACAATATTAACTGAGGTAATTTCCCAGAAAGAATTTTTTGTAGTTTTGGAATTAGTTTTACACTTTTAACATGATAACTTCTAGAAATACATGGGGATATGAGGACATAAATCAATACTCAAGTTCTAAAAATCAGAAGTGCTGGTATGGACTGATATTTGTCACTGATAGGCATGTATATGTTTGGGCATCTCCTCCAATGTATCACCAAGGCTGGATTTTAACAGCAAACCTGTTAACTGTCTAAAATGCACTGAGACTTAAACCCAAAGAGCTTCATTTCAATACCTGAATGTCACTTCTGTATTCAGATATTGAGCAAGTTG